>NC_056007.1:3061883-3775217 GCF_018446385.1 Zingiber officinale | reverse complement strand
AATGAGAGATTTACTTGTGGAAAGAGGTCCTAAAAGAGAAAATATTTTCAAGTTTCCTTTAGATAAAGAATCTCGACACTTTTCTCATATTTACTATTTTCAAATGTTACCAAATGGTGAGACTCGTGATCGAAAATGGTTAGTGTACTCGAAGTAATTGGACAAAATATTTTGTATTTGTTGTAAGTTGTTTAAAGTAATACACACCAAAAGTAATTTTAGCAAGAGGAGTTAATAACCGAAAACATTTATGTTATAAACTTAAACAACATAAAAATAGTATTGAACACCTCACTAATCTAAGAGTTTTTGTTGAACTACAAATGAGATTAAAGAAAACATTGACAATTGATAAAGAAATACAAGAATAAATTAAAAAAGATCCAAAACATTGGAAACACATTATGCTAAAAATAGTTGTTGTTGTAAAATATCTTGCTATACATAATTTGGCATTTCGTGGTATGCATGACAAAATTTATAAAGATGGTAATAGTAATTTTTGGGGTCTACTTGAAATAATTGTATATTTTGATCCAATAACGCAAGAACATTTTCGACTCATTCAAGATAAAAAAAATTCATTATCATTATCTTAGTCATAAAATTCAAAACGAGTTAATATCTATTCTTTCCTTCAAAGTCAGGAATGCAATAATTAAAAAAGTAAAAGAGGTAAAATATTTTTCAGTAATTCTTGATTATACACCGGATGCAAGTGACAAAGAACAAATGACTCTCATATTAAGTTGTATAGATGTTTTAGAGACTCCAATTAAAATAGAAGAGTATTTCTTAGAATTTATAAATGTAGAAGATACAACTGGTTTAGGTCTTTTCAATGAATTGAAATTTGTTTTACAATCTTTAGAATTTGATATTGATAAAGTGAGAAGGCAGGGTTATGATAATATAGATCTAATATGAAAGGCAAAAATCAAGGTGTGCAAAAAAAATTGCTTGACATTAATCCTAGAGCATTTTACATGCGGTTCTCATTCTCTTAACTTTGTTGTTTGTGACATAGCAAATTTTTGTACTAAAGCAAAACCATTTTTTGGAGCATGTCAATGTATGTACTCCATGTTCTCTAATTCAACAAAAAGGTGGAATGTTTTGCTTGAATATATTGATAGATTAACTTTAAAATCATCGTCAACTACAAGATGAGATAGCCATATTGAAACAGTCAAACCAATACTAGCTCAAGCTTCCCAAATTAAAATTAATAAAATCTTATTTACAGACCATAATAACTCAAGATAGGTTAAATTGATTAGTAATTTTATGCATTTAAAAGAATATTTTAAAAAATATTGAATATAATGATATTATTGATGATTTTGTGTCTTTAAAAGTGCATCACGAAGATAGGTGTATAACAACATTCACTCTCATTTTTTCTTCTGATTTAGTGAGGAGGAAATGAAGAAGAAGATTTACAATGTCTATGAGTGATACTTTGGATTTAGATGTGAAATTAGCGAGTAGACATCCAACAAGCTGGAAGGTTTATGTTAATTCTGAGAAACTAACATTTTAAGTTTTATAAATCAAATTTTATTTTACTTTCTGTATTAAGTAACCAAGTAGGTAATTCTTTATGGAAAGTTTTTGCTCACCACATGATGCCTTAATCAATTTGAAATTTTAAAAATTTGTAGTGTTTTTATTTTTTTTGTTATTGCTAGGATTCCTATATAAAATTTAATTCATTTATACTAAGTTTTAATTTTTTTTATCACATGAAGTATATAAGCAATGCCATTTTTTTTTATAAAAAGATTTTAATTATTAACCACTCTATTGAATAAATTATTTAAATTGCTCAAACTCAAAGTAAATATATTTGTAACAAATCTTCCTGATATTTTCTTTGTTCTTCTATATTCGTTGATGTTGAAAATAAGGATTACGGAGGTAAGCTGACTAGGCTGCATTTTTTTTTATTTCTCAGTTTAGTGTCAGGATTTTATGTTGCATTACCCTGCTTATCTCTTTTCATTCTTTGTGTTACAGTATTCTACTTATCTCTTTGCATTCTTAAGTTAAATTTTTCTTCGCTGTCAATGTTTTTTTTGTTAAAAATTCAAGTGAATGCTCTTTGTAAACACCTCTTATGTTCTAAATGAAATTGATTACCAATAGAATTGTTATTCTTGGACAATTTAATATTGCAAGAATAAAAAAAAATTATATCCATAGTGATCTTGTCCAGAAGCTGAGTCAGACGGTCTGCCAAGTGAGGTGGCTTGAATGTTGACCGAATCACTATGGCCCGGAGCGGGGTATGCTGAGATGACTTATATGTTGACCAAGTCGTCAGAAGTCCTATGGTCAATGCTACCTGCATCCAATGACTGGGTCACCCCGGTCTCTGGTACCCTAATGCTCAAGGCATATCCAACGAATATATAAGGAATAGTCTAATAGTAAAATGATGAAATTAATGTAGAGTGGGTACGATAACGTACCCTGACCTAGGGGATACCCTCTGGTGGATCGGTGAGCTGGTCAGGATGCTGCTCGAGTTGTCGTGATCTGGAAGAGCAGATGACTCTGAGCAGGATGAAGAGTTGGATCTGACGACACCTAGTCAAGCATGACCTAGATCTGAAAGACGACATGCAGGCCGAGACCTCGCAGTGACATGTAGGTCGGGAAAGGACATCGCCACGCTGACCGAAATATGGTATCGACATGTAGGCCGAGATAGGACATCGACACACAGACCAGGATATGATATCAATGTTGGTTAGTCCTAGGAAAATCGTACCGGTTCCACTGTACAAAAATTTTGTACAAGTGTCAAACCTTTCCTTAAATAACCTATTGTGTTCTTTAGAAGTTATATTAGGAATCGCAGACTGAACTTAACATTATTTATTCCAAATTTAACTTATCTGTTCTTAATGGTTTAGATTTGAATCGCAAGCGAAACTTAACACTATTGATTCAAATCCACCTATGTTATTAATTCCATTAAATATTAATTTCCAAAATTGGCTTCGAGGACTGCATGGCGAGGCACATGACCTTCTTGGATATGGAAGCAACCACCACCACCTAGACAAAACTTTTTAAGGAAAGCTAATATTTAATTTCCTTAAATAACTCTAAGTTAACCAAAAAGAACAATCGAATCACAAATTCAAAAAAGAAGAAAACACAAACTCGAAAAACTAATTCGAAAAACTAGATCTAATGCCTCTTGTGTTTGGAATTCTTACAAAAAGAAATAACTAGCATGATGCGGAAAACAATTGCTAATTATACCTTCTTTTTGTATGATAATGACCTCGAGATCTTCTGTCGTATTCCTCGTCTCGCCTTGGACATCGTGTGAGCGACGATCCTCCAAGATGAACACCACCCAAAAGCTTTCTTCCTCTTCCTCTAAAATCCGGCCACCACCACCACCAGGGAGAAGAGAGCAAAGGAAAAGGGAGAAAAGAGAGGCTTGGCCACCAAGAGATCCTCCAAGCAAGAGAATAAGAGTTGTGTCTCATGAAGCCTCCTCACTCCTTGTTTTATATTAGTTGCCCAAGGCAAAGAAGGAAAGAATTTTTACAAAAATTAAAATCTTTCTCTAATTTTCCTTTTCCCTTTTAATTTTTTCTTTTCTTTCCTCTGGATTGAATCAATCACCAAAAATTAATTGATGATTTTATTTTTTTTTCAATTTGGCCGACCACCTTGCTTGGGCACCAAGTAAGGGTGGCCGACCCCCATAAGAGGAAGGAAATATATTTTTTTATAAAATTTTACAAGAAGAAAAACTCGTATAAAATTTTACAAGCTCTCTTTCCTAAAGTAGGAGTTAAAAAAAGGAAAGTTCTAAAAATTAAAACTATGTTTTAAAATTTAAAACTTCTCTTATAAAATTTCCCTTTTTAACATAGTGATAGAAAATTTAAATTTTAAAACTTATCTTCCTTTTTTTCTTAAACCATGAGGATGGTTAAAAAAGGAAAGTTTTAAAATCTTTTAAACTTTCTTTTAAAACATGTGCCCTAATTCAAATAAGGAAAGTTTTTAAAATTAAAATCTCTCTTTTAAAACTTGTAGTTTTCTTCAAAGAGAAGATTTTAAAAATTCAAAATAACCCTCCTTGTTTGAATTATTGTGGCCGGCCTCTACTAGCTTGGTCACCAAGCAATAGGGCCGGCCCCTATAGAAGAGGATATGGCCAGCCATTGCTTGGTTACATTTGGATGGACTTGAGGCAATAATGAGGCTACGACAGGGACCTAGAGGAGAAATTGGTTTTGGCCTTCCGATGAGCTTGAGTATCCCGTGTTCGCCCCGAACACACAACTCAAGTTCATCGATAATAACTCATTCCACTAAAGAGTTATTATCGCACTACCGCACCAATCTCAAATTACATTATGAGCTCCTTCTTATCATGAGTATGTTAGTCTCCCTGTGTTTAAGATAACGAATGTCCACTAATTAAGTAAGTTACTGACAATTCACTTAATTAATATCTAGTTCCAAGAGTAGTACCACTCAACCTCATTGTCATGTCGGACTAAGTCCACCTGCAGGGTTTAACATGACAATCTTTATGAGCTCCTCTTGGGAACATTCTCAACCTAGATAACTAGGACACAGATTCCTTCTATAATCAACAACACACACTATAAGTAATATCATTTCCCAACTTATCGGACATATTAATTTATCGAGCTAAACCTCACCCTTTGATAAGTCAAAAAAATAAATATTAAATATATGTGCTTGTTATTATATTAGGATTAAGAGCACACACTTCCATAATAACTAAGGTCTAGTTCTTTTACTAAGTCAGTACCAAAAGAACTTACCTAAATGGTCATACTCAATACACTTAGAGTGTACCAGTGTAATTTATTAATCAAGACAAACTAATACTTACTTACACTACGACTATTCCGATGGTTTGTTCCTTTCCATCTTAGTCGTGAGCAACTGTTTATAATTTATAAAGAACCGTCAACATGATCTTCTGTGTGTAACACCACACACCATGTTGTCAACAATATAAATTAATTGAACAATTACATTTAACAAATAAATGTAGATATTGACCAATGTGATTCTTTTATTTCAAAAATAAATGTTTACAAAAGCTAGGTTTTTAGTATACACTCCAACAATCAACACGCAGACCGGGATAGGACATCAACTCGCAGGCTGGATAGTAACAACGGTGTACAGGTTGAAACATCACATCGGCACAAAGGAAGAAACACAACAATGACACAAAGGTCGGAGATAATGGCACGTAGGCTTGAAGGTCGGAATGCGATCGCGACATCCAGGCCAGAGGCATACGGCGACGATGAATCTGCATCGGCTAAGCACCAGATCTCCAAAGATGGCGCCTGCCAGCCATGGCATGGAGGTGGCAGCGACTGCAGCATGAAGGCCATGGCTGTGGTGGGCAATAACGACGCCCTCAGTGATGGAGTGGGTTGTGGGTGGCCGGCGGCCGCTGGGAGGCGGCTGTCGTACGACTGTGGAGCGCGTTGGCGTGGTCATCGACGGTCGACGGAGTCAGCGAGGTGGCTCGCTGGGCGTGGCACCGGTGGTTGAAGGCTTGTCCGATAGTGGAGGCGGCTGCACGCGTGCGGGGAGTTGATAGCGAAGCGTTCAACGAACAACTAGAGAGACCGCGAGCACCCACCGACGGTGGCATGTGAAACAGAGAGAGAGAGGAAGAGGCGACAGAGATATGAGAGAGAAGAGGAGAGGTTTCGCAGATCTCTCCTCTGCGTCCAACAATGTCAGTGGCGGCATGAAGAGAAGAAGGAGAGCGGCTACCAACGTCAGCTGGTGGGCTCAGGCAGAGCTCGCGTTCAGGCGGAGCTCACGTTCCCCCAGTGGCGGCAGCCTCCAAAACGCCGAAGAAGATCCACCTGTGCTTGGGGTCGTCAGGTGAGCGACGAAGGTGGTGTGGTGATCGATGGAGGTGGTGTGTTCATGGTGTGCGAAGAGGGAGAAGAGAGAGGCGACTCAGCGACAACCTCTTCAGCTGAGGAGAAGGCAACGATAGGCCAACGTGTGAGGCGACAGAGATGCACACCGGCGCGGGTTAGGAGGCATCGGGCTATAGCGCCGGCTGCGACTCCGGCGGCTAGGGCAGCAAGAGAGAAGGGGGCGTGTTGGAGGGCTGTAACGCCGATGGTAGCTCTGGCGACTGTGTCGACGACAACTCTAGCAACAGCTCTGGCGACTGCGTCGGCGTCAACTCTGGCAACTGCGTCGACGTCAACTCTAGCGGCAGCTCTGGCGACTGCGTCGGCGTCGACGTCGACGTCGACGTCGAGAGGGAGAATCTGGTGTCAGTGAAAGAAAACCAAGCCGAACCCCCTTGCTTCCGTGCCTCCTTTCCCCTCTAAGCCCTAAATAGTTTAATGACAAAAATACCCCTCCTTTTCCTCTTAATTTTCCTAGATCCTTAAACTATTTCCGTATCACATAGTTTTAGAATTGATATTTCATTCTTATTTCTATATTAAAATGGTAAGAATTTATACTTAAATAAAAAAGAAACAATCATCTTAGATAAAAAAAAAAAATCTTATTTCTTTATTCCATTTCTATAAACAAAATTTTATAAATTAAAATAATTATTACTTAAGTTAATGGAAAGATAGAATTGAGACATAATTAATAATTTTGTCCAAGATCTTTAAACAAGTAGGACCAGCTCAGGTAAGATAACTTATTATATTATACACGTGTGACTTTATATAAATATCATACCTTACTCAACTAACTCTAGAGATGGACGAAGTTCCCCTCTAATTAATCCATCAGATAAATTCGGAAGCGTCCATGTCAATTCGTCCAGCAACGACTTTCACAATCGAAAATACACGGTAAAATCTATTCTTGCCCCAGTCGGATTTCAAACTTTCATACTTTCTTAAATCACCAAAGGACTTTTATGTTCTAGAAAGGTGGACAACACAATCAATACCTGACGGAGACAACAAGCTCAGTTGACGAAGTTATAGGATCAAAGTCTTCAATGTTTAATCGTTCGATTGTGATCTTTAACAAAAAAAAAACAAACATATACACAATTGATGCTACTTAAAGCTAAATTAATTCAATTGTAACAAAAAATTCATTAAGCTCATCGTTATATAAAGGAAGGTATTCACAATAAGCTAATCACAATGCCAACTTATAACTTACTCATCAACTAATTACAAAAACATAAGAGGAGTTATTTCCAAAGCTAAATTAATTTAATAACTTTTGCAACCGATGCAAGAGGGCATATCCCTTTCAAGGTCATCTCCCAGTGAGGCCTCATCTAAGTCAGTCTGGTTCGCAAGGAACTCGATGTAGGCCAGGGCCGTCAGGCTGGTTCTCCCAAGTTCAACCCAGCAGATGGCCGAGTCCCTAATAGATCCCTCTAAGTCATCTACTAAATAAGGCCAAAGAAATCGAGAACAAACATGATTGCGCAGTTACAAAATTTTACAAAAGTGGCGTAGATTGTAAAGCATCATGTGTTATACAGAGTAGAGAGAGAAGAATGTGGCCGGACCACTAAAATAACATAACGGATCTATTTTTGTTAGAGAGAGAAGCACGCTGCTTACACAGGTAAATATTTGTGTCGTCGCTAATAATTATAGCACCAAAAAGGGAAGGAGGCACGACAGTTGTTAAAAGTGGATCTTTTCATGGGAACACTGATCTATTTTATTTGATTGATGAATCCAACAACTAATTTTAATGAATTAAAAAGGGAGTGGTCTTATTCAAAACGCCTCGTGATCTTCAACCAACTTTGTGCTTCAATATAATTACCCGGACTAAGCGCTATAGCTTGTTTCCAATACTCAGCAGCTTGATCGGACCAAGCCTCTGCAATTTCAGAATCACCTTGTAGAATGGCCTGTTCTCCCCAATCGGAATAGGTAACTCCTTCCCTTTTCTTCTCTACTAGTGATCGTGCACACGCGTCGCGTGTGTAATATAATACAATCACATTAACCCTTTATAATGAAATTATATTAATTAAAACATTTTAGCATTAAAATACTAAAGTAAAATCATTAGTAGAATCAATATCACCCTTACGACTTTTGTAACGCCCCGGCCCGGGCGGACACCACCCGAACCGAACCGGGAACATTACCTAAATTGCCCATCGGGTTGACGACTAGCTCCACAGACCACCGGAGGTCCTTTCAGCGTGCTTTGTCCTCACTCGCACGCACCCTGGAAAACTTCCCAGGAGGTCACCCATCCTCAGATTTCTCCAAGCCAAGCACGCTTAACTTTGGAGTTCTTTGAGTTTGGGCTTCCGAAAAGGAAGGTGCACCTTGGTGATATGGATAGTACCATCTAACCTTTTAAGCCATACTTAACTAGAATCTCATAACCGGGGTATTACAATTATCTGTAACGCCCCGGCCCAAGCGGCTCCACCCAAACCGAACCGGGAACGCCACCATAATTACTCATCGGGTTGACGACTAGCTCCACAGACCACCGGAGGTCCTTTCAGCGTGCTTTGTCCTCACTCGCACGCACCCTGGAAAACTTCCCAGGAGGTCACCCATCCTCAGATTTCTCCAAGCCAAACACGCTTAACTTTAGAGTTCTTAAGTTTGGGCTCCCGAAAAGGAAGGTGCACCTTGGTGATATGGATAGTATTATCTAACTTTTTAAGTCATACTTAACCAGAATCTCAGAACCGGGGTATTACAATCACCCCTACTTAAAGACACAACGTCCTCGTTGTGTAACCACAAATCACACCACAGACAAATCCCAGAATCTCCCTCGCTAGGTGGTGCCCTTGGTGCTCCTGCCACAGGCGCACTCACGGTCGCAAGGTTGCTCTGATACCATCTGTAATATGTGGGAGCAACGCTCCACCACAGAACAATCCCTAAATATGTGGGAGCTACGCTCTACCACAACAATCCAGAATATGTGGGAGCTACGCTCTACCACAAACGATCCATAACATGTGGGAGCTAGGCTCTACCACAACAATACATAAGTGCCCAAAGCACCTATCTATCTAGCTAGAGACCGCACGAGATCTCTCTACCACAGATCACTGTGGGTAGCCTAGGGTATAACCACCCAGTAAGCAAATCAAATCCATAGTCAACTCTATCATCCTCCTAGTGGGTCGGTCACCCACTAATGGGAGAATTAGTTGACAGGGTAAAACAACCAATATCATAATGTAGACATTTAATATCATACATCTGACACACGTGCACACACAACATATGTATGATCGCCATAATCCTCCAATTAGTACACACCAAAAATACTCACATGACAAATATACACATATGCCAAGAGTATAATCAACATATACTTCCAATAAGGCATACTAAAACCCAGGTGCATTCACAAATCACACATAATCAACAAGATACCTCAGATACCACACCAAACACATATGCACATATCACAACACCGATGTAGTCGACAAGATACTTCCAACATGACCCTCACACCCATGTGCACATACCACAACACAGATTTAAATCGATAAGATACCTCCAATATGTCAATCAGGCACGTACAGCTAACTAAATAGCTATAATCCACAATGAACCTACAATAACCATATCTAGATGGGAATACCCACACTATCTACAAATGAACTATCCATCATAGAACTCCTTCAACTCATAACAATCATATGTACACTTCATAGATATGCTAAATCAGCATATTTAATCCAATCAACCCGATATTCCATATGTTACCTTCTATGTTATCCAACTAGGTGCATATAGTCTAAATAAAAGTCCACATGAAATAGGATACATCGATCCTTTATAGACTGACCAAACCGATAATGGTATACGACTAATTCAGTTTTTTTTTTCCACTTCAGTTCAAGCCATGTACCTTATGTGCTCAAGATATCCACTAATCACGAATAACTCAAAGATCAGTATTTTATAGAGTATGATGGTCCTCTATTGATTGAACCAACAAAACTAAATCGTTCTTATTCCAACTGATCAAGGTTACATTAATCCTCTTCATGAAACTATGGTAAATCAAACTTCTACTGATCGATCTAACAAGAGTAGATCAATTATCTACTAATAAAATTAATTGAAATAAAATGGTATACTACTGGCTAAGTCAACATGAATATGTAGATACTATTCACTACACAGCTAATTATAACAAAGGCTGGTATGTGCCTCGATTTTCTAACCAACTAATCGTAACAGAAGCTAAAGCTACTAGGGGTATGATATGTAAAATCACCAAAGCCTATAATCCTTAATCTATATTAAGGTCAATCAAGATCAATGGTTAACCCATCACATATAATATATGCTACAACAACCAGACAGGTACTAGTAAAGAGTGCTAATACATGTCATAGACTATAATAATGAACAGGGCATAAACTAATCAAAAAGGTAGGATAACATATACCAACAAACCTCCTATAGCTTGGAGATGTCCTGCTTCTGCCAAGTCCCAAAATCCAAAAAGTCACATCGAGAAGACTAAAACATGAAATCCGAAACACGAGAAATAAAACTCGTAAACCGATCTCTGATACCAAATAAATTGGTATCAGATAAATCTCAAAAATCCAGAACACATAGCAAGTATCGTATACCTGCTCTGATACCACTAAATTGTCACGCCCCAGAGGAGTCTCTGTCCGAAGAAATTTCGGCAGCATCTCCCCTGTACGGCGGACAATCTGAAACTTTTCTACAAGCACTATATACCTCAGCCACATGCGGCTGGAATAATAACAATAAAAGAAAACAAACACCACGCAGTTAATATCAAATTCAGCCTCTGGCTGACACAACCACGCAGTAAAAAAAATAAAGCAGCCCACTCGGCTGTACTAAAACCAAAACACAAAACTGCTAGCCGGCTAGACTTACACAACCAACAACAAATACAAATACCACATAACAACATCAACACTCCAAAAAATAAAACCGGAGTATAGAGCTAAACAACTGATACATAAAACAAACAAAACATACGTGAAACCAATAAGTCCTCTGATGTGATGTGGGGACTAGCAGACAGGATGCTCCAAGCGACACCATAAATAACCTGGTACCTGAAAAAGATAGTGTCAACGGGGGTGAGTTCAACAACTCAGCGAATACCAATAGACATGCCTAGTAAGATATATCTAACAGCAATAAACATGGAATACAGCTTCCTAATCATATATAGGGAATATGCAAAACTGAAAGGTAACTGAGGAAGCTGTACTCACCAGGAACTCCTATCCAGACAAAAGGGTCATCAAACCGATATGCAGTATGTCTCCTGTATGCATGTCAAACAAATGCATCCAACCAAAATGCAGCAACCAAATGCAGTAAACACAATCACAATAATATAAATACATCAATGCATATGATGCTAATGATGCGTCCTGATCACCCCTGACGCCAGTCAGTCATCTCACACACAAATGGCGAGACCGAGTGGGTAGGGCTGTGACAACCGTGCACTCTGTCGTCACTGCTCCTGATGAGTGACCGAGTGGACGGGATGCTGTCGGAGTACTCCTGTCCTGTGACCCCAAATCATAAATGGGGGAGCTCAATGCTCTCAACTCCCGGTACACTATGACGGGGAGGTATCTCTGCCGGCTACCACGCTGAGTCACCTGACCAACGGAGCCAAACAGAGTCCACCGTCTGCCGGCTACTACGCTGCTACACTAAATGCCAGCGGAGCCAAACAGAGCGGAGCCAAACAGAGCGGAACTGACTGCCGGCTACCACGCTGGGTCATATGACCAACGGAGCCAAACAGCAGAACCGCCACACACCTGCCTGATATACCACTAAACCATGAGTGGGGGTGTGTGCAGTACATGTAACTGGCGATGGGCTCAACCATAGTGGAGCCGACAATCGCACAGCATGCAATCATGATGCATGTCACTATGCATAGCAAAAACTGATCAACATCACCATATCCATACGTACAAAATGGGTACTGTAAAAGCGATGGTCACATACCAAGATCTAGAGTACACAGGTCAGATAGAATATCAAAAACCCTATGTCCTGAACATAATAAGTATGAAACATCCTGATCAGCATAGAAAAAATCCATATATACATAATATGGGTACCACAGTATCAGTAAGCCAAATCCACGGATCTAGGGTATACAAGTCCTCTAAGGTATAACAACCTAGACCCAAATCATATCCCTCTTCCATTAGCATATGTACCAACAATATGCACAGATCAAAAAATCAGGGTCTAAACACCCGAATCATATATGATATACAAATAGAGGTACACAATTCTGATATGGCACAAAAACCTAAGTATCAGATAATCTAGATACACAGGGCAGAAACAATAATCCAAATCCTAGTCCTAACCTCAGTAAGCATGGTATGTCACTCTAGAAACTAAGATACTCATGGTAACAAGATAATCATGGCAACAAATCACGAGATATAAGCACGGATACATCACAGGTGACAAACCTAACATGCTATGGATAACAAACAGTGACATACCAAAGACAAACATGTTCATTGCATGTAGTTATAAAATACTATGCATATCCAAAGACATTATCATAAAAGATAAGTCAAGAGGTACCCGCCTTTAACTGTAGATCCAATCCAGTCAAATCCAACGTCAAGATGCTCGTCTCTCGTCAACGTCCTGTGTCCACTAACAATACATATATATTTTATTTAGCTAAATCCATATAATAGCTAAATAAAATCTTTAAGACTAAATTAGAGCAAAACCCTAATCAATCTACACATATACCTAATTCGTATCATTTAAACAAAGTAATAATTAACCTTTAAAAACTTACCCAAATCCAAGGTGATCACCAATAGATCACAATCAAAGATGTTGCTACCGGTTAGGGAAAGTTGCTGGATAACACCTCAATAATCACAATTCCAGCATCACAGTAATAGAGCCTCACTGCTAAAATCCTTCCCACTGATCAGATGAAGATAACATCTCAGGTGATCAAGAAATATACACCACAGAATAGAACAGAACTTCACCTCCTGAAATTCTTCTCCACTGTCCAGATCAAGGTTGGAATCAATCGAATCCAGTAAAGATAGCAATAGAGATCATAGATCAAACAACACAACCTAACTCACCTTGTTGTTACCTTACCGAAACACCCTTGCCCTAAAGAGGAGCCGAAGCTTGGAGCTAGGGCACGGCACGGTAAATCCAAGCCGACGATGAGGAGAAAGGGTCAAGACTAGAGCTAGGATTCCCCTTCTTGATCGGAGACCTCTATCATCGACGCACGCTCCTGGCTCTCGGCGATCTAGGGCACGGGTCCGCAAGGTAGAGGGCAAAGATCGGCTCGCAGTGTGCAACGGGGAGGTGCGGCGGTGGTGACTCGCTGCTGCTCTCTAGGGCACAAGATCACTCGGCTGTGGAGAGGAAGAAACCGCCGGCGTCGGCGCCGGTTAGGGCAAAGAAGGTGAAGCGCGCGTCGGCGTCGGGGAGAAGAAGGAAGGGGTGCGGCTTTGGCTCGGTTTCGGCGACAAAAAACGAAAAACAAAAACAAAGGAAATAAAAAGGAATAAGACATATAAATAAAATCTTTTCCTCGCTTAAATCGGGTAGCCTAAACAGGTTTTTTTTTCCGGGTCCCGCTTTTATCCTCGTGAACTCGTCCGTACGAGCTCCGAAAAATTCCCGAAAAATTTCTAAAAATTCCGGAAAAATCCCTTATCATTATTCGCTAATTTTCAGTATTTTACATTCTCCCCCACTAATAAAAATTTGGTCCCCAAATTTCGTTATCTACCATCAGCAAATACTAACAACAGGTAAAGAGTATAAATGCTGAACGGTAAATTATATCACACACCTCAAGTGAAAAGATGGGGTATCGTGCTCGCATGATATCCTCGAGCTCCCAAGTTGCCTCCTCGTCTATATGATACTGTCATCCGACTTTAACCAGTCGGATAGTCTTGTTCCGCAACTGACGCCCCTTCCGGTCCAAAATCCGTACCGGAATCTCCTCATAAGTGACGTCAGGCTGAACGGGAACTGAGATATCTATCAGCATATGTGTCAGGTCAGGCACGTATCTCCTCAGCATAGATACGTGGAATACGTCATGCACGCTTGACAGGGACGGTGGTAGTGCCAGATAGTAAGCTACCGCTCCAGTCCTCTCCAAGATCTGGAAAGGTCCAACATATCGCAGAGCTAGCTTGCATCTGAGATCAAATCTCTTCACCCCTTTCGTGGGTAAAACTCGCAGAAATACATGGTCACAAATGGAGAACTCTAAGAGTCTCCCACTCCGGTCAGCATAACTCTTCTGGCAGTCCTGTGCCTCTGACACTCTCCGTCTAATAGTACGGACCAACTCTGCCTTAAGTTGAGCTCTATGAGGTCCCAACAACTGGGCCTCCCCAACCACATCCGATCGATGTCCGAAAAGTCCTACCACATACAACGCCTCAAACGGTGCCACCTAGACAGGCGAATATAAGCTGTTGTTGTAGGCGAAGTCTACCAATGGCAGACAGTCCTCCCAACTACCCCCGAAATTCATGACACGTGACCTCAGGAAATCCTCTAGTGTCTGTATGGTCCGCTCTAACTGTCCATCTGTCTGCGGATGGAAAGCTGTACTAAAATAGAACTGAATGTCCAAGGTCTGCTGCAGACTCTGTCAAAAACGAGACGTGAGTCGGGGTCTCTATTCGAAATAATAATCAACGGGACCACACGTGATCTGATAATCTCCCGACAAAACAGATCTACCAATCGATCCAGGAAATCTGTCCTCCGATTAGCTAAAAAGTGCGCGGATTTGGTTAATTGATCAACGATTACCCAAATCGCGTCATGGTCTCGTCATGTCCTCGGCAAACTCACCACAAAGTCATTAGTAACATGTTCCCATTTCCATTCAGGAATAGGAATCCGCTGAAGTAATCATGTAGGCCTCTGATGCTCAGCCTTCACCTGCTGACAGACCAGACATCTAGCTACAAATTCCGCGATGTCTTTCTTCATATTGTTCCATCATTAGGAACGCCTCAATCTTGGTACATGCGGGTTCCGCCTGGATGGATAGCACATCGTGAGCGATGAGCCTCCGGAAGTAACTTCTATAAGACCGGATGAGACTGAAATACAAAAAATCTGTCTCGAAAGTGTATAACACCCTCCTCGTCTCATGTGAACTCGGTCTGCTGCCCGGAAACTATCTGGCTGCAAATAAACCGCAAATACTGATCTGCAGCCTAGGGCTCTCGGATCCTCGTCCTGACCGACGTCTGAGCAACCATGATAACAAAAATACCCTGCTCTGTCCGTAGCCACAACTCGGTGGCAAGCCAAAGTCACTCTAGACTTCCGGCTAAGTGCGTCGACAACCACATTAGCTTTTCCTGGGTGATAGCTAATGGTACAATCAAAATCCTTTAGGAACACCATCCATCTTCCCTGTCGGAGATTAGATTCCTTTCTAAGTGAACAAATATTTGAGAGTCTTATGGTCCGTGAGAATCTCAAATGTAACACTGTATAGATAAGGCTGTCAAACCTTCAAGGCACAAAATAATGACGGTCAGCCACAAGTCATATACTGGGTAGTTCTACTCATGCTCCTACAACTGTCGAGAAGCATAGGAGACTATTCTATCGTGCTGCATCAGAACAGTGCTCAAACCCTGAATAGGTGCGTCGGTGTAGAGGACATATCTGTCCTCTCCAGAAAGGTAAACCAAATCGGAGCCGACACTAGTCTCCGCCTCAGCTCCTAAAAGCTGGTCTCGTAGTCCTCGAACCACGTAAACTTCACACTTTTCCTGGTCAAGCGTGTCATTGGCATAACAACGCGTGAAAAAAAAACCCCCAACGAATCGTCTGTCATATCGATCCAAACCAAGGAAGTTGCGAGTCTCCTGTATAGACTACAACTACTCCCAACGATAACAACCTCTATCTCCTGTGTAACCACGGTATACTCCTACTAGTGGCCGTGTGTCTCAAACATCTCACAGAAGACAACCAAAATATGCACTACTGATCTTCATATGTAGATGTTCTCGTCAAGACATCTCCAGAACTATGCAAAATGGTATGCGTGTCTCACCGCGGATCCGAAATAGATCACAACATCGTCAACAAGACAATGGAAACTTATCCAAACATCCTGGAAATACTAAAATCATCAAATCTCTTAAAACATCTAAGGCTCCGCAATCTCTAATGGTAACACCAAAACACATAATGTCTGTATGACAAGCATTCCTAACCATAAGATCCCCGACAACAAATCAGGAATCTGATCACCAACGATATAAATCATCTAAGAATAGATCCTCCAGTGTGAGAGCAACAATCCATCACAAGAAATACCACATATGTGGGAGCAACGCTCTACCACAAGAAATCTTCAATATGTAGGAGTAACACTCCACTATAAATAATCCGTAACATGTATCTCCAATAAAATATGGGAGCAATGCTCCACTACAAGCAATCTGCAATATGTGTATATTTGTCATGTGAGTATTTTTGGTGTGTACTAATTGGAGGATTATGGCGATCATACATATGTTGTGTGTGCACGTGTGTCAGATGTATGATATTAAATGTCTACATTATGATATTGGTTGTTTTACCCTGTCAACTAATTCTCCCATTAGTGGGTGACCGACCCACTAGGAGGATGATAGAGTTGACTATGGATTTGATTTGCTTACTGGGTGGTTATACCCTAGGCTACCCACAGTGATCTGTGGTAGAGAGATCTCGTGCGGTCTCTAGCTAGATAGATAGGTGCTTTGGGCACTTATGTATTGTTGTGGTAGAGCCTAGCTCCCACATGTTATGGATCGTTTGTGGTAGAGCGTAGCTCCCACATATTCTGGATTGTTGTGGTAGAGCGTAGCTCCCACATATTTAGGGATTGTTCTGTGGTGGAGCGTTGCTCCCACATATTACAGATGGTATCAGAGCAACCTTGCAACTGTGAGTGCGCCTGTGGCAGGAGCACCAAGGGCACCACCTAGCGAGGGAGATTCTGGGATTTGTCTGTGGTGTGATTTGTGGTTACACAACGAGGACGTTGTGTCTTTAAGTAGGGGTGATTGTAATACCCCGGTTCTGAGATTCTGGTTAAGTATGACTTAAAAAGTTAGATGATACTATCCATATCACCAAGGTGCACCTTCCTTTTCGGGAGCCCAAACTTAAGAACTCTAAAGTTAAGCGTGCTTGGCTTGGAGAAATCTGAGGATGGGTGACCTCCTGGGAAGTTTTCCAGGGTGCGTGCGAGTGAGGACAAAGCACGCTGAAAGGACCTCCGGTGGTCTGTGGAGCTAGTCGTCAACCCGATGAGTAATTATGGTGGCGTTCCCGGTTCGGTTTGGGTGGAGCCGCTTGGGCCGGGGCGTTACAAAACACTCTGTCGTCACTGCTCCTGATGAGTGACCGAGTGGACGGGATGCTGTCGGAGTACTCCTGTCCTGTGACCCCAAATCATAAATGGGGGAGCTCAATGCTCTCAACTCCCGGTACACAATGACGGGGAGGTATCTCTGCCGGCTACCACGCTGAGTCACCTGACCAACGGAGCCAAACAGAGTCCACCGTCTGCCGGCTACTACGCTGCTACACTAAATGCCAGCGGAGCCAAACAGAGCGGAACTGTCTGCCAGCTACCACGCTGAGTCCTCAGACCAACGGAGCCAAACAGCAGAACCGCCACACACCTGCCTGATATACCACTAAACCATGAGTGGGGGTGTGTGCAGTACATGTAACTGGCGATGGGCTCAACCATAGTGGAGCCGACAATCGCACAGCATGCAATCATGATGCATGTCACTATGCATAACAAAAACTGATCAACATAACCATATCCATATATACAAAATGGGTACTGTAAAAGCGATGGTCACATACCAAAATCTAGAATACACAGGTCAGATAGAATATCAAAAACCTATGTCCTGAACATAATAAGTATGGAACATCCTGATCAGCATAGAAAAATCCATAAATCCACGGATCTAGGGCATACAGGTCCTCTATGGTATAGCAACCTAGATCCTAAACATATATCCTTCCATAACATATGTACCAACAATATGCACATATCAAGAATCAAGGTCTAGGTACACGTATCATATATGATATACAAATAGAGGTACACAAGCCAGTAATGGCATAAAACCTAAGTATCAGATAATCTCGATACATATGACTGAAACCAAAAGTCCAGAACCTAGTCCTAACCTCAGTAAAACATGGTATGTCACTTATTCTAGAAACTAAGATACTCATGGTAATACAGTACTCATGGCAATAAATCACATGATATAAGCACGGATACGTCACAGGCGATAAACCTAACATGCTATGGATATCAAACAGTGACATACCAAAGACAAACATGTTCATTGCTTGTAGTTATAAAATACTATGCATATCCAAAGACAATATCATAAAAGATAAGTAAAGAGGTACCCGCCTCAAATGTAGATCGTGTGTCCTCTAACCAGAGCTCTAGTCTCAAATCAGAACCTGAAATAAATATACAATCAATCACTTAGGTTTATCGTAGATCAGATAATGCAAGCCAAAACGTCAATAAATCCAATCTAACAATCTCATCATTTTCTTCCAAAAATCCACCCAACACTTGATAATCATTTTCTGTTAATATAATCCACCTTAACAATTCCTCAAGTAAATGATTACCAATGAATCTAAATCTGTAACTAAACTACAATCATACAGCAACAGATTTGTTGAAACCCTAATCCTCAGTACAAAACTCACCTCAACAGATGAACAGAAGAAAGTATAAATCATGACAATTTAGTGGTATGCCATTCCACTGTCATGGCCTACATGCCAGCCAAAATTTGTTCATCCAGGACAATTCATTTAGTTCACCTAAAGATATGCTAAGAGAGGCCTGAAAGTTTAATGCTTTCCTTAGCCATTGGCTCCAGCTATGTTATACAAGCATATGCATGTGAAGAATCAGATAGATCCAAGGTCTGAATTTCTGTAACAAGTCAGTAGATAGATATGAAAGTTGTTTCTCCTTCAGATTTTAGAAAGAATTATGAATACAACCAGAGGAAATTAACCTCAAAACCATCTTTATAGCAGCAGCATCACATGATTTTTTGTAATGATCCATGACTATCATCATTGATGCAACTGACCTCATTTATGCCAAATGTTTGTGAGTCAAGATAGACGAGATACCTACGGGATTCTATAGTGCAACCCTGACTTAAATCCCTTTCTAGACATAATAGTTGAAGGCCCAATCAAATATAGTTTCAAATAGAACCCGTTGCCTGTACATCACAATCTCATAGGGATAGAAATCCTAAACCCACCAGGATCAATATTGTAAAGCCTCAAAACCTTATCTGCTCATGGTAGAAGTGATGATGATAATTGATAATTCCATATCCTCTTCTTCATGACCCACTAAGGTCAACAAAGTGCCTGCAATAGCAGTGATAGTTCAGTTGAATATGGTCAGAATGTTACTTAGTAACCCAACCCAATGAGGTTTACCTAAGAACTACAATTGAGGATACTCGTGTCGATTATGATTTGTTGGAAGTATTATGTTGATTATATTCTTGGCATAGGTGTATATATGTCATGAGAGTGTTGTTGAGGTATATTGTTGATTATACCTATGTTGATATATGCACACGGGTTTGATAGGTATTGTTGGAGGTATCATACTGATTTATACCTGTGCTATGAGTGTGTTTGGTGTGTACAAATTGGAGGATTATGTCGATTATACATATTGTGTGTGCATGTGTACCAGGTGTATGGTGGGTAGCATCATGATGTGGTATCTACATCATGTTATTGGTGAGTGTCTACATTATGTTATTGGTTGTATAACCCTGTCAACTAATTCTCCTATTAGTGGGTGACCAACCCACTAGGATGATGATAGAGTTGACTATGTATTTGATTTGTTTACTAGGTTGTTTATACCTTTGGCTGCCTACAGTGATATGTGGTTGAGTGATTTGGTGCAGCCTCTAGATGGATAGTTAGGTGCCTTGGACACTTATGGATCGTTTGTGGTGGAGCGTAGCTCCCACATATACATATTTAGGATTGTGTGTAGCGGAGCATTGCTCCCATATTTATTGCAGATACATATTTCAGATTATTTGTGGTGGAGTGTTGCTCTCACATATTGAGGATTTCTTGTGATAGAGCGTTGCTCCCACATATATGGTGTTTCCTGTGATGGAGCGTTGCTCTCACACTGGAGGATTTATTCTTTGGTGATTTATGTTGTTGATGATAAGATATTTCGATTTATTATCGGAGATCTTATGGATAGGAATGTCTGTGATACGGACATTATGTGTCTTGGTTTTTGCCATATAGGCTTACAGTACCTTAGATGTTTCCAGGGACTCGATGATCCTAGTATGTCGAGGATGTTTGGATAGGTGTCCATTATCTTTGTGGACGATGTTGTGATCTATTACTGATTCGAGGTGAGTCACGTATACTACCTTTGCATAGATCTAGAGATGATTCGACGAGAACATCTATATGTGATTATCAGTAGTGCTGGTTTGGATTGTCTTTTGTTATGATGTTTGGGACACACGGTCACCAGTAGGAGTGTATCGTGGTTCCACAGGAGATAGAGGTTGTTACCGTTGGGAGCAGCCGAAATCAGTGTAGGAGATCCGTAGTCTTTTGTGACTCGCAGGATATTACAGACCTTTCGTCGAGGGTTTCTTCCGCATAGCTATGCTACTTTCACGCGTGACCCTGAAATGCGTGAAGTTTACTTGGACTGAGGATTTCAAGACCAGCTTCTAGGAGCTGAAGCGGAGACTAGTGTCGGCTTTGATTTTTGGTTTTTACCTTTAGAAGAGGACGAATTTGTCCTCTACACCGACGCGTCTCTACAGGGTATGGGTGCTGTTATAAGGTAGCACGGTAGAGCGTTCTTATATGCTTCTCGATAGTTGAGTGAGCCTGAGAAGAAAATACTCAGTTCATGATCGGGAGTTGGCCGTTATTATTTTTGCCCTGAAGATTTGGCGGTAGTACCTGTATGATATTACATTGAGATTCTCACTGACCATCGGAGTCTCAAATATCTGTTCACTCAGAAGGAACTTAATCTTTGACCGAGGACATAGATGGAATTCCTGAAGGATTATGATTGTACCATTAGCTATCACCCGGGGAAAGCTAATGTGGTTGCAGATGCACTCAGCAGGAAGTCCAGAGGGACTTTGGCTTGCCACCGGACTTCAGTCACGGACTTGATTCAGGCTTTCTCAGAGTTAGATCTTGAGGAGCAGGGACCGACAGAGCAGGGTATTCTGGTTACCATGGTTGCTCAGTCGTCGATCAGGACGAGGATCCGAGAGGCACAGGCCAGTGATCAGCATTTGCAGTTTATTAGCAGTCAGATAGCTTCCGGGCAGCAGACCGAGTTTACACGAGACGAGGAGGGTATTATATTCTTCCGAGGCAGATTATGCGTACCTCAGTCTCATCCGGTCTTACAGGAGCTATTACAAGAGGCACACCGTTCTCGATTTGCGATCCATCCAGGTGGGACCCGTATGTATCGAGACTTGAGGCGTTCCTACTGGTGGAACGGCATGAAGAAAGACATCGCGGATTTCGTAGCTAGATGTCTTGTCTGTCAGCAGGTGAAGGCTGAACACCAGAGACCTGCAGGATTACTTCAGCGGATTCCTATTCCTGAGTGGAAGTGGGATCACATTACCATGGACTTTGTGGTAGGATTGCCGAGGACACGACGAGGCCATGACGCGATTTGGGTAATCGTTGATCGATTAACCAAATCCGCGCACTTTTTAGCGATTCGGAGGACTGATCCTTGATCGATTGGCGGATCTGTATAGTCGGAGATTATCGGACTACATGGTGTTCCGTTGAGTATTATTTCGGATAGAGATCCACGGTTTACGTCTCGTTTGCAGAGTCTGCAGCAGGCCTTGGGCACACAGCTCCGTTTCAAGATAACTTTCCATCCGCAGACAGATGGACAGTCAGAGCGGACCATTCAGACTTTAGAGGACCCGCCGAGGTCATGTGTATTGGATTTTGAGGCGGTTGGGAGGACCATCTGCCTGGTAGAGTTTGCCTACAACAACGGCTATCAGGGCTATCCAGATGGCACCGCTTGAGGCGTTGTATGGTAGACCTTGTCGGACACCACCCTCCGGGATGAGGTTGGAGAGGCCCAGCTGTTGGGACCTCATAGAGTTCAGCAGGATGCAGAGTTGGTCCGTACTATCAGACGGAGGATGTCAGAGGCGCAGGATTGTCAGAAGAGTTATGCTGATCGGAGACGCAGACCACTAGAGTTCTCTGTTGGCGACCATGTATTTTTGCGAGTTTTACCCACGAAAGGGGTGAAGAGATTTGGCCTCAGAGGTAAGCTAGCTCCGCGGTACATTGGTCCTTTCGAGATTTTGGAGAGGATCGGAGCGGTAGCTTACCGACTGGCACTACCACCGTCCCTGTCAGGCGTGCACGATGTATTTCATGTATCCTTGCTGAGGAGATATGTACCCGATCCGACGCATGTGCTGGCAGATATCCCAGTTCCAGTTCAGCCTGACATTACATATGAAGAGGTTCCGGTACGGATTCTCGACCGGAAAGAGCGTCAGTTGCGGAACAAGACTATCCGGCTGGTTAAAGTCGGATGGCAGCATCACTCGGACGAGGAGGCTACTTGGGAGCTCGAAGACACTATCCGAGCTCGATATCCCCATCTTTTCACTTGAGGTATGTGATTTATTTACCGTTCAACATTTATACTATATTATCTGTTATAAGTACTTGCTGATGGTAGATACTGAAATTTGGGGACCAAATTTTTTATTAGTGGGGGAGAATGTAAAATACCGAAAAAATGACGAATGTTAATAAGGGAATTTTCCGGAATTTTTGGATATTTTTCGGGAATTTTTCATAACTCATATGGACGAGTTAACGGGGATCGGAACGGGGCCCGGAAAAAAACCTGTTTAGGCTACCCTGTTTTAATGAGAAAAAGATTTAATTTTCTTTTCCTTTTTCTTTTCTTTTTCTTTTTTTTTTATTTCTTTTTCTCTTATATTTTTCCCCGAGCCCTTTCTTCCCCGTGCCCTCACCCGCGCCTTCTCCCGAGCCCTAACCGGCGCCGAGCGGTTCCCTCTCTTCTTCTTCTCGTTTCTTCTCACTTCCTCTTGCTGTGCCCTAGCCGTGCGCCGCCGACGCCTCATTCTCACCGCCGCGCCTCCGACAGTCGTTCGTCCCCGCCGCACACCGCGATCTCGACGCCACTGTGCGCCCCTCATCGCCGGCGTCTCCTCGCTGGCACTCAGGCACAGCCGAGCAGAGGTCTTCCTCTACCCGACGCCGACATCTCTCCTTTTCTTCCCGAGCCACACACCGACGCCTCTGCCTTAGCCACCTCGCGCCGCCACCACAGCCGGTCACCGCGACTCCTCTTGCGGGCTCGTGACACAGCCGATTCCCTGCTGCCGGTGCCCTAGCCTCAGTCGCGACACCCATCTCTTCAGCGACATCCGAGCACAGCCGACCATCGCTGGAGATTGCTTGCTTTCGTGCCCTAGCCCTTGGTCCACTACTACCTCTGCACAGGTTAGTTTCGGACAGGAGCAACAGTGTCGAGTCCTGTTTGTGCTCTGCCTGATCTGGCCGTGATCAACCGGAGAAGCTTAGTGTTGAGGTAAGGTGTAGGGATTTGGATTTACATGAGTTGGTATGATTGGTATATAATTGTTGGTTCAAGTTTGTTGGATAATTGTAGTATGCCAATATGGAAGAATTTATCCTTGCTGTAGTATCACTTAAAACGGAGATTTGGAATAATTAGGGTTCGTTAATTAACCGTTGGATTGGTTTTAGGTAGATTGAGATTTATGGTTTAGGGGTTTTCCCTAAAATTGTTCTTAAAGATTTTATTTGGCTATTTGTTTAATTTGTAGCTAAATAAAATATCTCTCTGTGGTATCACAGGACCTTGACGCGAGACGAGTATCTCGACGTCGTGTTCGGACCAGATTGGACCTTTCCTATTGGAGGCGGGTACTTTTGACTTATTGTCTTTGATATGCTTAGTAATGAAATTAACAATTTGCATTAATTGTGTTTTCTTATTTGTTTCGGTTAATCACTGCCGATACATGTTACCTGCTTGATTGATTGTTTGTTTGCATTTCGGGTTGATACCTATCTGATTTCACATGCTCATGGGTAGTGATATAATCATGTTTTACCATGTCAGGACCTAGGTTTGATACCTTATGTGATCAGTATACCTTGATATGATTTATTTACTTTGGTGCACATTATCATATGTCCAGAGATTGATTTAGCATATTACCATGCTTAGTGACATGCACCATTCGCATGATTGCATGCTGTGTGAGAGATTGCTCCATTATTGTCGAGCACTTTGCCAGTTTTCATCCCTCTCGCGTCACTCCGGTCGCTACAGTTGGCGCCGACTCTTGCCGCCCTTCCGAGCCCCTTCCTTCGATCACTGAGCAGAGCCCCTTCTTCTCCTCTTCCGAGCACGGATTAGCCGACCAAGTTCCTTTGCCCTGGACCTGCCGAAGCCCTCCAAGCCGTGCCCTAGTTTTGTTTGGGGTGTTTCCGGCCAAGAGCAAGAAGGATTTAAATTCGATGTTTCTTCCTCATGCCCTAGCTGTTTCCTGTGGATACCCATTACATTGCCTCCTCACCGGATCTTGGACCAGGGGAGGACTCTTTTCTCTACATGGCTACATTTCTAGGCATCAAATTAAGAGGAAGCAAGGGATCATTGTTTTGTGGACCTCCTCTGTTATCGATCACTATCTGCTACCAATTCTTGAAGCTGTGAAGGTTTTGGGGTGAGGAGGTAAGGTTCGGTTGAGATGAGCTTTGGTATTTTTAATTAAAGTTTCAGTCAATCTTTTACTATATAATTGGATTTATGGATTGAGCTTCTCGGCAGGGATTGGTAGGGTTGCTGATCTACTGGAGTTGTGGTCATACCTCAAGGTCAGTGCTTTTCTAGTGATGTACCTTGGGTAATCTATTAGTATGTTGCTAAATTTAGTTTCTAAAGGATGGTAGAGTTTGTGATTGATGATATGGTTGATAGGTTGATTGGATTGAAGTGAAGGATTATGGATTTAGTTAAACCTAATTAGATTATGAAATTAGGTTAATTGTTGCGATTAGGGTTTTCCCTAATTTGATTTGGGAGTTTATTTAGTTATTTACTGTATAAGTAATTAACTAAATACAGTATGTGATTTCAGGACTTTGTTTCGAGGCGAGCGTCTCGACGCGGGATAGCTTATCCCGATCGACAGATTTTAAGGCGGGTACCTCTTGACTTATCTTTTATGATATTGTCATTGGATATGCATAGTATTTTATAACTACATCTGTAAGAATCAACATACACTTGCTGTACGCGAAGTTCAGCAAGTGTGCATTCTGGTTATCCTCAGTTGGTTTTCTTGGACACGTGGTTTCTAGTAGAGGTATTTCAATTGATCCTCAGAAGATCGAGGCTGTCACCAGTTGGAAACAACCGAAGTCAGTTCAGGAGATCCGCAGTTTTCTGGGATTGGCCGGGTATTACCGACGTTTTGTCGAGGGTTTCTCGCGTATTGCTATGCCGCTGACACGCCTTACCAAGAAGGGCGTGAAGTTTACGTGGACAGAGGATTGCGAGACCAGCTTTCAGGAGCTGAAGCGGAGGTTAGTGTCGGCTCCAGTTTTGGTTTTACCTTTTGGAGATGATGGATTTGTACTCTACACCGACGCTTCTCTTCAGGGTTTGGGTGTTGTTCTGATGCAGCACGGCAGAGTAGTCTCTTATGGTTCTCGACAGCTGAAGGAGCATGAGAAGAACTACCCAGTTCATGACCTGGAGTTAGCCGCCGTCATTTATGCATTGAAGATTTGGCGTCATCATTTGTACGGTATTACATTTGAGATTCTCACTGATCATAAGAGTCTCAAATATATTTTCACTCAGAAGGAGCTTAATCTCCGACAGAGGAGATGGATGGAGTTCCTGAAGGATTACGATTGTACCATTAGCTACCACCCGGGTAAAGCTAATGTAGTTGCAGATGCACTCAGTAGGAAGTCCAGAGGGACTTTGGCTTGCCACCGGACATCAGTCACGGACTTGATTCAGAGTTTCTCTGAGTTAGATCTTGAGGAGCAGGGACCGACAGAGCAGGGTATTCTGGTTACCATGGTTGCTCAGTCGTCAATCAGGACGATGATCCGAGAGGCTCAGGCTGGTGATCAGCATTGTCAGTTTATTGGCAGTCAGATAGCTTCCGGGCAGCAGACCGAGTTTACACGAGACGAGGAGGGTATTATATACTTCCGAGGCAGATTATGCGTACCTCAGTCTCACCCGGTCTTACAGGAGCTACTACAGGAGGCACACCGTTCTCGATTTGCGATCCATCCGGGAGGGACTCGTATGTATCGAGACTTGAGGCGTTCCTATTGGTGGAACGGCATGAAGAAAGACATCGCGGATTTCGTAGCTAGATGTCTTGTCTGTCAGCAGGTGAAGGCTGAACACCAGAGACCTGCAGGATTACTTCAGCGGATTCCTATTCCTGAATGGAAGTGGGATCACATTACCATGGACTTTGTGGTAGGATTGCCGAGGATACGACGAGGCCATGACACGATTTGGGTAATCGTTGATCGATTAACCAAATCCGCGCATTTCTTAGCGATCCGGAGGACTGATCCCCTGGATCGATTAGCAGATCTGTATTGTCGGGAGATCATCAGACTACATGGTGTTCCGTTGAGTATCATTTCGGATAGAGATCCACGGTTTACGTCTCGTTTCTGGCAGAGTCTGCAGCAGGCCTTGGGCACACAGCTCCGACTTAGTACAGTTTTCCATCCCCAGACAGATGGACAGTCAGAGCGGACTATTCAGACTCTTGAGGACTTGCTGAGATCATGTGTTATGGATTTTGGAGGCAGTTGGGAGGACCATCTGCCGTTAGTAGAGTTTGCCTATAACAACAGCTTTCATTCGGCTATCCAGATGGCACCGTTTGAGGCGTTGTATGTGGTAGGACTTTTCGGACATCGATCGGATGTGGTTGGGGAGGCCCAGTTGTTGGGACCTCATAGAGCTCAACTTAAGGCAGAGTTGGTCCGTACTATTAGACGGAGAGTGTCAGAGGCACAGGACTGCCAGAAGAGTTATGCTGACCGGAGTGGGAGACTCTTAGAGTTCTCCATTTGTGACCATGTATTTCTGCGAGTTTCACCCACGAAAGGGGTGAAGAGATTTGATCTCAGATGCAAGCTAGCTCTGCGATATGTTGGACCTTTCCAGATCTTGGAGAGGACTGGAGCGGTAGCTTACTATCTGGCACTACCACTGTCCCTGTCAAGCGTGCATGACGTATTCCACGTATCTATGCTGAGGAGATACGTGCCTGACCTGACACATATGCTGATAGATATCTCAGTTCCCGTTCAGCCTGACGTCACTTATGAGGAGATTCCGGTACGGATTTTGGACCGGAAGGGGCGTCAGTTGCGGAACAAGACTATCCGACTGGTTAAAGTCGGATGACAGTATCATATAGACGAGGAGGCAACTTGGGAGCTCGAGGATATCATGCGAGCACGATACCCCATCTTTTCACTTGAGGTGTGTGATATAATTTACCGTTCAGCATTTATACTCTTTACCTGTTGTTAGTATTTGCTGATGGTAGATAACGAAATTTGGGGACCAAATTTTTATTAGTGGGGGAGAATGTAAAATACTGAAAATTAGCGAATAATGATAAGGGATTTTTCCGAAATTTTTAGAAATTTTTCGGAGCTCGTACGGACGAGTTCACGAGGATAAAAGCGGGACCCGGAAAAAAAACCTGTTTAGGCTACCCGATTTAAGCGAGGAAAAGATTTTATTTATATGTCTTATTCCTTTTTATTTCCTTTGTTTTTGTTTTTCGTTTTGTTGTCGCCGAAACCGAGCCAAAGCCGCACCCCTTCCTTCTTCTCCCCGACGCCGACGCGCGCTTCACCTTCTTTGCCCTAACCGGCGCCGACGCCGGCGGTTTCTTCCTCTCCACAGCCGAGTGATCTTGTGCCCTAGAGAGCAGCAGCGAGTCACCACCGCCGCACCTCCCCGTTGCACAATGCGAGCCGATCCAGCAACCAAATGCAGCAAACACAATCACAATAATACAAAATACATCAATGCATATGATGCTAATGATGCGTCCTGGTCACCCCTGACGCCAGTCAGTCCTCTCTCACACAAATGGCGAGACCGAGTGGGTAGGGCTATGACAACCGTGCACTCTGTCGTCACTGCTCCTGATGAGTGACCGAGTGGACGGGATGCTGTCGGAGTACTCCTGTCCTGTGACCCCAAATCATAAATGGGGGAGCTCAATGCTCTCATCTCCCGGTACACGATGACGGGGAGGAAATCTCTGCCGGCTACCACGCTGAGTCACCTGACCAACGGAGCCAAACAGAGTCCACCGTCTACCGGCTACTACGCTGCTACACTAAATGCCAGCGGAGCCAAACAGAGCGGAACTGTCTGCCGGCTACCACGCTGAGTCCTCAGACCAACGGAGCCAAACAGCAGAACCGCCACACACCTGTCTGATATACCACTAATCCATGAGTGGTGGTGTGTGCAGTACATGTAACTGGCGATGTGCTCAACCATAGTAGAGCCGACAATCGCGCAGCATGCAATCATGATGCATGACACTAAGCAGGGTCATAAACTGATCAACATAACCATATCCATATGTATAAAATGAGTACGGTAAAATCAATGGTCACATACCAAGATCTAGAGTACACAGGTCAGATAGAATATCAAAAACCTATGTCCTGAACATAATAAGTATGGAATATCCTGATCAGCATAGAAAAAATCCATATATACATAATATGGGTACCACAGTATCAGTAAGCCAAATCCACGGATCTAGGGTATACAAGTCCTCTAAGGTATAATAACCTAGACCCAAATCATATCCCTCTTCCATAGCATATGTACCAACAATATACACAGATCAAAGAATCAGGGTCTAAACACCCGAATCAGATATGATATACAAATAGAGGTATACAAATCTGATATGGCACAAAAACCTAAGTATCAGATAATCTAGATACACAGGCCAGAAACAACAATCCAAATCCTAGTCCTAACCTCAGTAAGCATGGTATGTCACTCTAGAAACTAAGATACTCATGGTAACAAGATAATCATGGCAACAAATCACGAGATATAAGCATGGATACATCACAAGTGACAAACCTAACATGCTACGGATATCAAACAGTGACATACCAAAGGCAAACATGTTCATTGTATGTAGTTATAAAATACTATGCATATCCAATGACAATATCATAAAAGATAAGTCAAGAGGTACCCGCCTTCATACGCATGTCGTATCAACCGTCCTCAATAAGTCCAAGAGGTCGCATCCAACTCAAATCCTTCACATCAATTTAATCCAAGAACACATAAACTAAGTCTATAATCCATTAGATTAGACTACACATTTATCAATGCTAACCACTCACCAGAATTGATGGCTCCACCAATGACGTATAGCTGGTATAACTCTCTGCCAGCGTAGATGAAATCACTGTCCCTCCCAAATCTGAGGACTCTACAGTTGCCTCGCGACCGAAACATCCTCCTGTCGATAACAGTGGTCAACACTAAGAGAAATTACTGCCCAACCAAACCATAAACTCTAAATTAGTAATCTCACACCCAATCATCACAATACTGAGATGAGATGCACAATCACAACTGAAATCCAGCAGTAAATAATCTCCCTTACCACTTCAACCACTGCTAGGGCACAAAGTATGGGAGATCGGGAGAGGGCTCGGCTGTGCCAGGAGGTGTCGGGCGGTGCTAAGCGGCTACGGCACAGGCGCTAGGGCACGACTGTTGTGCTCCAAAATCGCACTAGAAGAAGGAAATCAGTGCCGGCGCTAGAGCACAGGGGAGGCCGGCAGTGAGGATGGGGCGTCGCTGTGAGGATATGGCGTCGCTGGCGATCCGGTGGAGACAAATCTGAACTAGGTCTCCTCTCCTAAATTCGGTGGACAACCGTGGAAGAAAACAAGATCTGCGTCGGCGGTGCAGTGCTCAGCGAAGAAGAAAAGGCTGAAGAGAAGATGGCCGGTGGCTCGGTGCAGAGAGGAGAGGAAGAGGAGTGGCGTCGGGAAGATCACAGCGTCGGCAGGGAAGAAGAGGGGCGCGCGGCGTCGCATCGACCAGATGAGAGGAATCGGCTCTCGTCGCTGGCAGCAGAGGGTGCGGGCATGCGCACGCGGGAGAAGAGAAGAGGATCGGGGCTTGTACTCGGGGATGAGGAGGGACCTTGGCGGCGACGGCGTCGGTTTGGGGAAGAGCAGTTAGGGCATGGCGTCGGGGAAACTCGGGAGAGAAGAAAGCGCAAGGAGATGAAAAACGAAAAAGAATAAAAGAAAAAGAATAAAAGAAAAGGAAAAGAAAAATAAACTTTTCCTCACATAAATGCGTAGCCTAAACAGGCTTTTTCGGACCCCGTTTTTATCCCCGTTAACTCGTCCATACGAGCTCTGAAAAATTCCCGAAAAATTTCCAAAAAATTCCGGAAAATTCCCTTATCATTATTCGCCATTTTTCCGATATTTTACATTCTCCCCCACTAATAAAAATTTGGTCCCCAAATTTCGTTATCTACCATCAGCAAATACTAACAACAGGTAAAGAGTATAAATGCTGAACGGTAAATAATATCACACACCTCAAGTGAAAAGATGGGGTATCGTGCTCGCATAATATCCTCGAGCTCCCAAGTTGCCTCCTCGTCTATATGATGCTGTCATCCGACTTAAACCAGCCGAATAGTCTTGTTTCGCAACTGACGCTCCTTCCGGTCCAAAATCCGTACCTGAATCTCCTCATAAGTGACGTCATGAACGCCTACTCGGGACGGTGGTAGTATCAGCTGGTAAGCTACTGCTCCAAACCTCTCCAAGCTCTGGAAAGGTCCAATATATCGCACAGCTAGCTTACCTCTGAGGTCAAATCTCTTCACCTCTATCGTGGGTGCGACTCGCAGAAAAACATAGTCGCCTGCAGAGAACTCTAAGAGTCTCCGACTCCGGTCTACATAACCCTTCTAACAGTCCTACGCCTCTGACATTCTCCGTCTGATAGTACGGAACAACTCTATCTCAAGCTGAGTTCTATGAGATCCCAATAACTGGGCCTTCCCAACCTCATCCCTAAGGGTGGGTGTCCGGCAAGGCCTACCATACAACGCTTCAAACGGTGACATCTGAATAGCCAAATGCAAACCGTTGTTGTAGGCGAACTCTCTACCAATGGCAAATGGTCCTCCCAACTGCCTCCAAAATCCATTACACAAGACCTCAGCAAGTCCTCTTGAGTCTGAATGGTCCGCTGTGACTATCCATCTGTCTGAGGATGGAAAACCGTACTCAAACAGAGCTGCGTGCCCAAAGCCTGCTGCAGACTCTGTCAATGGTTGTATGATGGATTAGAATTTAGTTTGGCTAATGGTTGTATGATAGAAATGAGCTAAACTAGATATTATGTTTGATACCACAGGACTTTGACGCGAGACGAGCATCTCGATGTCGGATTTGGACCATTTTATCGGAGGCGGGTACTTTTGACTTATTGTCTTTGATATGCTTAGTAATTAAATTAACAAGATGCATTAATTGTGTTTCTTACTTGTTTCGGTTAATCACTGCCCAATACATGCTACCTGTTGATTGATTGTTTGTTTACATCTTGTATGGATACGTACCTGATTTCACATGCTCATGGGTAGTGATATAACCATATTTTACCATGTCAGGACCTAGGTTTGATACCTTATATGATCAGATACCTTGATATGATTCATTCGCTTTGGTGCACATTATGATATGTCCAGAGATTGGTTTAGTATATTGCCATGTTTAGTGACATGCACCATTCGCATGATTGCATGCTGAGTGATTGATTGCTCCTTTATTGTCGAGCACTTTGCCAGTTTCATCACTGTTCGGTGCTCCGTTGTGACGCTCATGGGTAGCGGGACACAGCGTGGTAGCACGTCAGTTTGGCTCTTCCGGTGCTCCGTTGGTCCGCTCATGGGTAGTGTGACGCAGCGTGTAGCACGTTAGAGATCCCTCCCCGTCACAGCGTACCGGGAGTTGAGAGCATTGCGCTCCCCCATTTATGATACCACTAAATTGTCACGCCCCAGAGGAGTCCCTGTCCGAGAAAATTTCGACAACATCTCCCCTGTACGGTGGACAATCTGAAACTTTTCTACATCTCACAAATACCTCGGCCACAGGCGGCTGGAATAATAACAACAAAATAAAGCATCACCACGCAGTTATAAATAATCTATTCAGCCTCTGGCTGTCACAACCACGCAGTTAAGAAAATTAAACAGTAAAAAAACTAATACTCTGACTCGAAATCCACCCTACTCCACTACACTCGTAAAGCTCAAATCCGACGAACTCACCTCTTCTGCCGTCCAGGCAGGCATGTAGTAGAATAAAACCAAATCCAAATCCATCGATGTAACAAAATCTATACCATGTCCATAAGTAAATAAATCCAGAACATAACATGTTCAAATAGTCTAGAACAGAAAAGGAAACCAAACGAAAAACCAATCACATCCTCGAGGTCTGCAGGGACCAGCAACTGGAACTCTCTCCTGACAGCATCAACCTGAAAATATCAACAATGGAGGCGGGGTGAGTCCAACACTCAGCAGGTACAATTGATATGCAAAGTAAAGAAATAACACCTAGCACTAATCATGCGTACAGTCTCCTGATAAAGATAAAGGTAACTACAAACCGAAGAAGACAGGAGAGAATCTGTACTAACCAGAACCCGGTAAAAGGACAAACAGTCCGAAAGGTATAGAACAGATGCATGTCAATCAAGGTATCCAAGCAATGCGCAGCATATAAGTGCAACAAACACAAACACAACAATAAATGCATCACGATATGACGCTAATGTCACGGTCACCCCGACGCCAGTCACCAACTCACAACAACAATGGGACCGAGTGGGTAGGGCTGTAACACCACTCCAGCTACTACTCCCACGAGTGATCGAGTGGACGGATGCTGTCGGAGTACACCTGCCCTCCTACCCCAAATCATAAATGGGGAGCGAACGCCTCATCTCCAGACACTATGACGGAGAGGAATTCTAACGCTACACGTCACACTACCCACGAAGGATCAACGGAGAACCTAAGAGTCAAACCGACGTTACTACCACCAGGTCCCGCTACCCACGAAGGCCACAACGGAGCACCGAAGCTGATGAAACTGGCAAAGTGCTCGACAATAAAGGAGCAATCAATCACTCAGCATGCAATCATGCGAATGATGCATGTCACTAAACATGGTAATATACTAAACCAAACTCTGGACATATCATAATGTGCACCAAAGCGAATGAATCATATCAAGGTATCTGATCATATAAGGTATCAAACCTAGGTCCTGACATGGTAAAATATGGTTATATCACTACCCATGAGCATGTGGAATCAGGTACATGTCCATACAAGATGTAAACAAACAATCAATCAACAGGTAGCATGTATTGGGCAGTGATTAACCGAAACAAGTAAGAAACACAATTAATGCATCTTGTTAATTTAATTACTAAGCATATCAAAGACAATAAGTCAAAAGTACCCGCCTCCGATAAAAGGTCCAATCGGTCCAAATACTGACGTCGAGAATACCAATACACAGATATTTTATTTAGCTAAAATTCAAATGAATGACTAAATAAAATTCTCAACACAATTTAGGGCAAAACCCTGAGTCATAATCATCAACCTACCTAATTTAACACATATAATTTAGTTACTCAACATATATTAAATAACTAAATCAAACTACTCACTCAATTAGGAAAACCCTAATTATTGATCAACCTTAACTGATAATCAATTAACTTATCCGCATCAAGACCTAAATCAATTATACGCGCAACAACGCATTACCTCAATCCACACTCACCCAAATTCGTATTCTTCGTCGCTAATTTGTCGATGGAACACCTGTTTCTGGAACCGTGGTCGTAACTAGAGTGAGCCACTGATCTACACATCAAACACCAAAATTTGTAGTCAATACATCGACCTCTATGAATTAAACCCTAACCTTACCTCCACAGTTCTAAACCAACACCTTACCCTAATGCCAAAGCCCTAGAATCCAGGGCAGCAACTCACGCCAATGTGAGGCTCGGCTAGGGCGAAGAAAGGGTCGGTTCGGCACTGGGGCAAAGTGTGCAGCGGCAGTGGCAAGGAGTGGCGTCGGGCTCGCTATAGCACAGCGACGGCACTAGGGCTCTGGCACAGAGAGTCGGCCACTGCTAGGGCTCGGATGCCGAAAGGAGAAGAGGAAGAGAGGTGCGGCGTCGGCACCTAGGGCACTCCTGAGGAGTCGCCACGACACCGCTGCTCGGAGACGGCGGCGTGGGATCACCCGTGAGGGCGGCTGTCGGCAGAGGAGAGGAGACGGCTTCTGTGGTCGGCGCCGGGTGGCTAGGGCAGGCGGTCGGGCGACGGTGCTAGGGCTGAGAACGCTGTCGTCGTGAGGGGCAGGGAATGAGGAAGAAGAGGAGAAGGAAGAGGAAACCGCCGAGTGGCCGGCGGTTAGTGCACGCCGGCGGTTAGGGCTTCGGTGCGAGAAGAATCGGCGTCGGGGCCGAGTGAGGCTCGGGAGAGAAGGAAATATAGGCACGGGAAAAAAATAAATGAAAAAGAAAAGGAAATAAGGAATTTATAAAAGAAACAATTCCTCGCTTAAACGGGGTAACCCAAACAGGCTTTTCTGGGCCCCGTTTTTATCCCCGTCAACTCGTCCGTACGAGCTCCGAAAAATTTGAAAAATGTCCAAAAATTCCGGAAAATTCCTTTATTAACATTCGTCATTTTTCCGGTATTTTACATTCTCCCCCACTAAAATTTGGTCCCCAAATTTCGAGATCTACCATCGCAAGTACTTATAACAGATAATATAGTATAAATGCTGAACGGTAAACTAAATCACATACCTCAAGTGAAAAGATGGGGATATCGAGCTCGGATTGTATCCTCGAGCTCCCAAGTAGCCTCCTCGTCTGAATGATGCTGTCATCCGACTTTAACCAGCTGGATAGTCTTGTTCCGCAACTGACGCTCTTTTCGGTCGAGAATCCGTACCGAAACCTCCTCATATGTAAAGTCAGGCTGAACTGGAACTGAAATATCTGTCAGCACATGCGTCGGGTCGGGCACGTATCTCCGCAGCATAGATACGTGGAATACATCGTGGACGCCTGCCAGCGACGGTGGTAGTGCCAACCGGTAAGATACCGCTCCGATCCTCTCCAAGATCTCAAAAGGGTCAATATACCACGGAGCTAACTTACCTCTGAGGCCAAATCTCTTCACCCCTTTCGTGGGTGAAACTCGCAGAAATACATGGTCGCCAACAGAGAACTCTAGTGGTCTGCGTCTCCGATCAACATAACTCTTCTGGTGGTCCTGCGCCTCTGACATCCTCCGTCTGATAGTACGGACCAACTCTGCATCCTGCTGAACTCTATGAGATCCCAACAACTGGGCCTCTCCAACCTCATCCCAGAGGACGGGTGTCCGACAAGGTCTACCATACAACGCCTCAAACGGTGCCATATGGATAGCTAAATGAAAGCTATTGTTGTAGGCAACTCTACCAACGGCAGATGGTCCTCCCAATCGCCTCCAAAATCCATAACACATGACCTCAGCAGATCCTCAAGAGTCTCAATAGTCCGCTCGATCGCCCATCCGTCTGGATGGAAAGTCAGATCGAAACGGAGTGCCCAAGGCCCGCCGCAGACCGCCGTAAACGAGACGTGAACCGTGGATCTCTATCCAAATGATACTCAATGGAACACCATGTAGTCTGATGATCTCCCGACAATACAGATCCGCCAATCGATCCAGGGGATCACCTCCGAATCGTTAAGAAATGCGCAGATTTGGTTAATCGATCAACGATTACCCAAATCGCGTCATGGCCTCGTCGTGTCCTCGCAACCCTACCACAAAGTCCATGGTAATGTGATCCCACTTCCACTCGTGAATAGGAATCCGTAAGTAACCCTGCAGGTCTCGGTGTTCACCCTCACTGTGACGACAAGACATCTAGCTACAAATCCGCGATGCCTTTCTTCATGCCGCTCCACCAATAGGAACGCCTCAAGTCTCGATACATGCGGATCCCGCTGGATGGATCGCAATCGAGAACGGTGTGCCTCCGTAATAGCTCCCTGAAGACCGATGAGACCGAGGTACGATAATTTGCCTTGAAGAATATAATACCCTCCTCGTCCTCGTAAACCCTGGTCACGCCTGAAGCTATCTCGATCGCTAATAAACCGCAAATGCCGATCACCGCTCAGGCCTTGATCCTCATCCTCGATCGACGATCGAGCAACCATGGTAACCGTAATACCGCCTCGCTTGGCCTCGCCTCAAGATCTAACTCGAAACTCAATCAAGTCCGTGGATCAAGTCCTGGCAAGCCAAAGTCCCTCCGGACTTCCTCGAGTGCATCTGCAACCACATTAGCTTTCCCGGTGATAACTAATGGTACAATCGTAGTCCTTCAGAACTCCATCCATCTCCTCCGTCAAGATTAAGCTCCTTCGAGTGAAAATATATTTGAGACTCTTATGATCGGTGAGAATCTCAAATGTGATACCATATAAATGATGACGCCAAAGCTTCAGAGCAAAGATGATGGCAGCTAACTCCAAGTCATGAACTGGTAGTTCTTCTCATGCTCCTTCACCGACGAGAAGCATAAGAGACTACTCGGCCGTGCTGCATCGTACAACGCCCAAACCGTGAAGAGACGCGTCGGTGTAAAGTACAAACCCATCCTCTCCAGAAGGTAGAACCAAAACTGGAGCCGACACTAATCTCCGCTTCAGCTCCTGGAAGCTGGTCTCGCAATCCTCGGACCATACGAACTTCACGCCTTTCCGGGTAAGACGTGTCAGCGGCATAGCAATACGCGAGAATCCCTCGACAAAACGCCGGTAATATCCCGCCAATCCCGTAAAATCATGGATCTCTCGAATCGACTTCGCCGCCCCAACCGTGATGACCTCGATCTTCGAGGATCAATCAAATACCCCGCTAGAAACCACGTGTCCGTAAACCCAATCGAGGATAGCCGAACGCACACTTGCCGAACTTCGCAGACAAATGTCGTCAAGAATCTCCAAGATCAGGCGAAGATGTCGATGCCCTCCTCCTCGAACGAGAGTAGACCAATATGTCATCAATGAAAACGATAACAAACCGATCCAGATACTCCGAAAAATGCGGTTCATCAAGTCCATAAACATCACCGGAGCATTGTAAGCCCAAATGACATTACCAAAACTCATAATGACCGATTCGTACTGAATGTCGCTCGATATCGTAATCTCGACTCTCAATCGATGATATCCGGATCGCAGATCAATCTTAGAATACACCGATGTACCTCGAGCCGATCAAACAAACTCGATCCGCCGTAATGGATATTTATTTCGATGGTAATCGATTCACCGTCGTAGTCAATACACAACCTCATAGTACCATCCTTTTTCTTGACAAACAATCGGAGAACCCCACGGTGAAACACTAGGGCGAATAAACTCGCCTAAAAGCTCCGGAGTTGAACCTTCACTGCTCAACTCTTTTGTGCCATACGATACGGAGCTGATGTCGGCGCTGTTCCCTAATCACCAATAGCGAACTCCACCGCCTTCGGGAGGCAAACCGTAGCTCCTCCGAAATACATCCGGTACTCCTGACTACAAGAACGCTTGAGAGTCATAACTACTACCGCCCTCGATCGATCAACGATAACAGAAACCATGACGGAGATGAGTCATACCGAATCGCCGAATAATCGAGATACCGCCGCCTAATGCCGTGAAACTCCACGAGGTTGGTTCGAGGTCGGAAGGTGACCACCCTCGTCGCAATCAACATGATATACTGACAACCAATCCATGCCAAGTATGACATCAAACTCGACCATCTCCAATACTAGAAGATCTACCATAAGTATCATGTTGCCAAAGTCTAACGGGCAACCTCGATCTCCTGGGTGACTTCTAAAGTATCACCGAACGGTAGCGAGACAACAATCGCCTAACAGTGGGTAATCTACCAATCTCCCGCATAAAGGTACGGGATATAAAAGAGTGCGAACTACCAGTATCAATCAAAATATCGCGAGAATGCATAAATAGAAATCGCATCATGAAAACGGATCCGGCCTACCGAGCATCCTCTCCGTAATCGCATGCACACACGGCCTCCGCGAGGAGGAGGTGGTAACATCGCGGCCGCCGGGCGTAAGCTCGCCATCGAGGCGCCGCTGACTATGTGCGATAAGACCGAGAGGATGGTGATCGATATCGCACTGGCCGACCGAGTCTGACATCGCCTCGAGTTTGATAATAAGATCTCGAGCAAAACTCGGGTGCTATGGCACAGAGTACTCTGCCCAAGCATGCCAAATGCCGCGAGGGAGCCTCCGCCGACGCCGTGAGGGTGTGAATCTCCGCCTCCTCGCCGAGACACCGATCGACTAGATCCCTCTCGCTCGACCTCCTCAAGCTGTGGTTGAGCCTTCAACAATCCGCTCAGGCCTGTGCGCTTGCAATAAAGCAAACCGACTGCTCCAGTGCAGGGTCAAGTGATGTGGTCTCGGAACCACATCGAAACATCAGATATCGCTGGTGGACTGCTTCCGATCTCGCCGAGGAGACCGAAACGCCCCGAGGAAGACTGCCCGACTTCGAGGCCTACGAAACCCTAGAAGAACTCGACCGATCGCTCGCGACTACTCGCCCCTGCCGCTCGAGTCTCGCTGGACCGCCTGGCGTCTCGACCCAGATGCTTTTTCCGTCCGGATATGCCGTCGCCGAGCTAACTCTATCATCAAAGCTCGATTCAATGCATCGAGTAAGATGTAATCCCTAATCCGGCAGTCGTATATGCAGATAACCATCCAATCCTCAGATAAACGTGATTATGACTCGCCCTCCGCAACTAACTCGACAAAACTGTACAACCGGAGGAATTCAAGATATACTTGGCCATCGAGCGATTATTCTGCCTCGACTATAAAACTCGCTTACGAGCCATCCGATAGATGGAAAGAAACGGCCTCAAAAGCCCTCTCAACTCGGTCCACGTGACGCCACCAATAATAGAACGAGTAACCCACTGCATTAGCTTCATCCGTGAATGATATGCACTGCTTTCTCCCACCGGAGCAAGCCATAGAAGAAAGTCTGCTCCATAGTCTCTATCCATGACAGAGCCATACTCGGATCGAGATCTCCGCGGAAAAGAGTGAAACGAGTCTTCATCGACTCGGCCAAAGGTCGGAATCCTAGCTCGGCAATGACAATATCGATGAGTCTGTGCCTGGATGGTCAGAAATAAACACTGAGCCGATACTACTGTGGTACCTGAATAAACGGAGGAGGAACTCCGGCTACCAGAGATATACCGGAGCATAAGCCGTCGTTGGTACCGCCTGGGAACAAAAGTGGTGGTAATCGAGGTACTGAGAAAAGGTACCAGATATGGTGCACCGCCGCCATCATCGGGGTACAAAGCACCGTATCGTACATCGTAGGTCCGTGGCGTGGCATCAATACGTCGAGGGTCGCTACTGAGCAGTATGTCGGTACACCAATGGTACTCGATGGTACTGTAAACAGTGGTAGGCGTGGATACCGCTTGTGGCCAAAATAGGTATCTCTACAGGAGCTATCGGGATTTGAGAGCCCGATGCTCCCGCCGCATCCTGAGTCTGTCCCTGACTGACAGGCTCATCAACAGTGGGCATCTCTGGCATATCCAGAGATCCCGTGGTCCTCGCACGTGGTCGTCCAGCACCACGTCTCGCAGCAATACGAGTAGATCGTCTCATATCTGTTAAATTAAATTACAGATATCAATACCAATATAACAAACATAAAATAACAACATACCTATTTACTGTCTGGAGATGTTCCGTCGCTGTCCAGTCCCCAATTTAACCTCAAAATTCCGAACGTACATATCGCCGGAAATCCAAATAAATCCGAAACGGAAATCCGAAACATCACCATATCGAAAATCCGATAATGCCCAGTTTGACTCGCAAACCTGGCTAACCCAAATATCCAGAATACCAACAACCGGTATCCGATAAATCTCCAGAACACCAAAAGCAGGTATCATAACCCGCTCTGATACCAAATAAATTGGTATCAGATAAATTCCGAAAATCCAAAATACGAAACAAAAGATCGTAAATTTTTCGTACAAGAAATTTCGGCAATCGAAAATTTTTCAGTAATTTTTCGGAGCTCGTATGGACGAGTTTACGGGGACAGAAACGGGGCCCGGGGAAAACCTGTTTAGGTTACCCAATTTAAGCAAGGAAAAGTTTCATTTTTTCCTTTTTGTTTTCTCTTTTCTTTATTTTCTTTTTCTCCTCTTCTGTCGTCGTGCCCCAAACTTCCCCGCGTGCCATTTCTCTTCTCCTCCGCCGAACTCATCCCGTGCCCTAACTATCCTAGCGCCGGCGGTTTCCTTCACCTCTATCCTTGCCCAAGTGCCGGCGAGCACGAGCCACCGCCGCTCCCTCATCCTTAGCTGCTGCCCCTCCAACGACGGACCTCACCAGCCCGAGTTTGCCATGGCTCATCTTCCTCCTCTGCCAGCACCAACCACTTCCCGAGTCCAACGCCGACCTTCTTCTCTACCCTAGCGTCGACGGCCCACTCCCGACGCCACAGTCATCGCAGCCGACGCCGGCTGTCCGAGCCCTGTCGCTGACATTGCCGGCTAGCGAGTGAGACACCACTCCTTCCTCCACTCTATTGTTGCGAAAGCAACTGCTGTTGGGTGTTGTCGTCGCTGGTAGGGAGGAGTCACTGGATGGAATTAGGGCAAACTCTCCCTCTCACTCACGGATTTGAAGAGGGTAAAGGTGGTTGCCATCAGGGAGGTACATCAATTTCCCCTCTCCAATGGATTCATGTTTCATTTCCTCACTGGCGTAGACCTGTTATTGATTCTTCGATCTCCTCCTCAATCTTTTCGGTGTAGTGTTGATCTGGGCGTTTTTGGTTGGGAGGCAGTAGGTGAGATTGGTTCTCCTTCGCTGGGTATGTGATCAACACTGACGATTGAAAAGGTAAGATGAATAGATTTGGTTGGAATTAGGCTATGGTTGGACTAGTGATTTTCATTCCTTGATATGATCCGTGATCTCCATTCGTGATCTTATGGTTGATTTTTGACCAGAAGGGGAGAATCCAGCAAGGTGGTTTTCGCGCTGAGGTGTTCTTGTCCAGCATACAGTTGCAGCTCTTCAATTGTGGATCAACCACAATTCATCTGTTGAGGTGAGTTTTGTACTGAGGATTAGGGTTTCAGCAAATCTGTTGCTGTATGATTGTAGTTTAGTTACAGATTTAGATTCATTGGTAATCATTTACTTGAGGAATTGTTAAGGTGGATTATATTAATAGAAAATGATTATCAAGTGTTGGGTGGATTTTTGGAAGAAAATGATGAGATTGTTAGATTGGATTTATTGAGGTTTTGGCTTGCATTATCTGATCTACGATAAACCTAAGTGATTGATTGTATATTTATTTCAGGTTCTGATTTGAGACTAGAGCTCTGGTTAGAGGACACACGATCTACATTTGAGGCGGGTACCTCTTGACTTATCTTTTATGATGTTGTCTTTGGATATGCATAGTATTTTATAACTACAAGCAATGAACATGTTTGTCTTTGGTATGTCACTGTTTGATATCCATAGCATGTTAGGTTTATCGCCTGTGACGTATCCGTGCTTATATCATGTGATTTATTGCCATGAGTACTGTATTACCATGAGTATCTTAGTTTCTAAAATAAGTGACATACCATGTTTTACTGAGGTTAGGACTAGGTTCTGGACTTTTGGTTTCAGTCATATGTATCGAGATTATCTGATACTTAGGTTTTATGTCATTACTGGCTTGTGTACCTCTATTTGTATATCATATATGATACGTGTACCTAGACCTTGATTCTTGATATGTGCATATTGTTGGTACATATGTTATGGAAGGAGATATGTTTAGGATCTAGGTTGCTATACCATAGAGGACCTGTATGCCCTAGATCCGTGGATTTATGGATTTTTCTATGCTGATCAGGATGTTCCATACTTATTATGTTCAGGACATAGGTTTTTGATATTCTATCTGACCTGTGTATTCTAGATTTTGGTATGTGACCATCGCTTTTACAGTACCCATTTTGTATATATGGATATGGTTATGTTGATCAGTTTTTGTTATGCATAGTGACATGCATCATGATTACATGCTGTGCGATTGTCGGCTCCACTATGGTTGAGCCCATCGCCAGTTACATGTACTGCCCCACTCATGGTTTAGTGGTATATCAGTGTGTGGCGGTTCATTGCTTGGCCCGCTGGTCCGAGGACTCGTGGTAGCCGCGCACCCGCCTCGCTCACCGGCATTTAGTGTAGCAACAGTAGTAGCCTGCAGACGGACTCGCTTGGCCCGCTGGTCGATGACCGCGGTAGCCGACAGAGATACCTCCCCATCAGGTACCGGGAGTCGAGAGCATCGAGCTCCCCATTTATGATTTGGGGTCACAGATGAGTACTCGACAAGATCCCGCCCACTCGGCCACCATCGTGAGCAGTGACGACAGAGTGCACGGTTGTCATAGCCCTACCCACTCGGTCTCGCCATTTGTGTGTGAGAGGACTGACTGACGTCAGGGGTGACCAGGACGCATCATTAGCATCATATGCATTGATGTATTTATATTGTCTTGTATTGAGTTTGATATTATTGTGTCAAGCCGAGCCGGCTCGCAGTTAGTTGATTTATGTTTTGTGACTGTTGGTTGTGATTTCCGCTGCGTTGATTTTTAGTACAGCCGTGTGGGCTGATTTATATATCTATATAACTGCGTGGTTGTGTTTATTTCTGTTCCAGCCGTATGTGGCTGATGTATATTGTATGTATGTATGCCTCAGATTGTCACCCGTACAGGGGAGATGCTGCCGAAATTTTTCGGTACGGTCTCTTCTGGGGGCGTGACAATTTATTGGTATCAGAGCTATCCTACTGCAGGTGAGATTGTTGGTGCGGTTAGCACTAACCGATTTAACCCAGGTTTTGATGAATGACAAATCAGGTTAAGTTAGTATGTTTGTAAAATACCGGAAAAATGGCGAATAATGATAAGGGAATTTTCTAAAAATTCTAGAAAATTCCCTTATCATTATTCGCCATTTTTCCGGTATTTTACATTCTCCCCCACTAATAAAAATTTGGTCCCCAAATTTCGTTATCTACCATCAGCAAATACCAACAACAGGTAACAAGTATAAATGCTGAACGGTAAATAAAATCACATATCTCAAATGAAAAATGGGGTATCGAGCTCGGATAGTATCCTCGAGCTCCCAAGTAACCTCCTCGTCCAAATGATACTGTCATCCGACTTTAACCAGTCGGATAGTCTTGTTCCGCAACTGACGCTCTTCCCGGTCTAGAATCCGTACCGGAACCTCCTCGTAGGTGACGTCAGGCTGAATAGGAACTGAGATATCTGCCAACAAATCTGTCGAGTCAGATATATACCACACATGGAACACATCGTGAACACCTGACAGGAACGATGGTAGTATCAGACAATAAGCTACCCCTCCAATCCTCTCCAAGATCTGGAAAGGTCCAATGTATCGCGGAGCTAGCTTACCTCGGGCCAAATCTCTTCACCCCTTTCGACGGTGAGACACGCAAAAATACATGGTCGCAAATAAAGAACTCTAAGGGTTTCCGACTCTGGTCAGCATAATTCTTTTGGCAGTCATACGCCTCTGACATCCTCCGTCTGATAATACGGACTAACTCTACCTCATGCTGAGCTCTATGAGGTCCCAACAACTGGGTCTCCCCAACCTCATCCCAGAGGGTGGGTGTCCGACAAGGTCTACCATACAACGCCTCAAACGCTGTTGTTGTAGGCGAACTCTACCAATGGCAGATGGTCCTTCCAACTACCTCCAAAATCCAATACACACAAACTCAGCAAATCCTCTAGAGTCTGAAAGGTCCGCTCTGACTGTCCATCTGTCTGCGAATGGAAAACTGTACTGTAACAGAGCTCAGTGCCTAAAGGCTGCTGTAGACTCTGCCAGAAACGAGACGTGAATCGGGGTCTCTATCCGAAATAATAATCAACGGAACACCACGTGATTCTTGTATGATAGCTCCGATTGTTCCTTTCCTTTTTCCCGATAAATTGGGACAGATTTGAGAAGTCTTTGAACCCGATTTGCCTTCCTTGCACTACTCCTACTAGATGTTTTTGGTTGAGAATAGTTTAGATTTGTTTCTTTAATGTGATCTGCTAGATGTTTTTTCCTTCTAGATTATTTTACATAGTTTAAGGTTTGGAATTGCTCCATGGTGGTTGAAAGAACTAACGTATGCATTAGGAACTCAAAAGGCAAATAAGTAATAGGAAGAGAAGCTAGCATGTCTCTTATCTGAAGTTTCATCTGTAGGTCCTTGTATGATTACCTTAATATAGTGTGTATCCAGTTTATCATGAATGTCCACTTGGTTGCATAACAAACAGCTGTAAGCAAGACTATCTGGATTCACTACATCAACATGGCTGACTCCCGATCCATGTTTATATTTTCTTTTCCATATTTGGACTTATATAAACAAAACATTGGACCCAGGATTTATGTTGATGTAAATAACCGAGGATTTATGTTGATCATATAGAATCAGATCATTTACCACTCACCAACATGTTTGTTTTATTTAATATGAAATAAATGATTATTGATCTGATTTTATATTTGCTGCCTTTAGTTTATATAAGAAAGATAAGCAGACTCCCAATCCAAGACACCCAAGTTTGTTACTTAAAATGCCTTAGAGTATCTTGGCAGCTATGGTTGATTCCAGTGATAGGAATAGTGGACAAGTTTTATATAATCACAGTATTAATGTAAGTGTTGGAACAACTATTTTAACGCAGGCTGTACTGGATGTTAAGTGTCTACTTAAAATCTCAATATATGATTCAGATATTAAAGGTCTAAGAGTCCCTGCATTAGAGCTGCTAGGTAAAAGATTATATGATCTATTTCAATGGAGTTTCGCTACATATAATCAGATGACTGTAAGATATATCATGTTGATGATCAAACAGAAAGTTTAGAAGGCAGTCGTTGATACTAGATGAGTGGGAGAACTGAAATGATTGAAATTAATTTGGAAGTTTTAATGAAGTTTAGATCTCCTTGTAGCACAGAATTTTAGTGCAGTTTAGATCTCATTGTAGTACAGATGGTATCAGAGCGACCTTGCGACCGTGAGTGCGCCTGTGGCAGGAGTACCCAGGGCACCACCTAGCGAGGGAGATTCTGGGATTTGTTTGTGATGTGATTCGTGGTTACACAACGAGGACGTTGTGTCTTTAGGTGGGGGTGATTGTAATACCCCGGTTATGAGATTCTAGTTAAGTATGGCTTAAAAGGTTAGATGGTACTATCCATATCACCAAGGTGCACCTTCCTTTTCGGAAGCCCAAACTCAAAGAACTCCAAAGTTAAGCGTGCTTGGCTTGGAGAAATCTGAGGATGGGTGACCTCCTGGGAAGTTTTCCAGGGTGCGTGCGAGTGAGGACAAAGCACGCTGAAAGGACCTCCGGTGGTCTGTGGAGCTAGTCGTCAACCCGATGGGCAATTTAGGTAATGTTCCCGGTTCGGTTCGGGTGGTGTCCGCCCGGGCCGGGGCATTACAACTTTCCTATGAAAAAATTTAATTTAATTTAATATTATACTTATCTTAGTAAAAAAAACTTAAGAAAAGTATATTTTTTAACATTGTCGGTCTAAAATATTTATAGAAGCTTCTTTGATCATAGTGTTGTCAATTCTAAGATGTGGGACTAAAGAAAAATATATTTTTTTATATAAAAAACCAGAGAAAATTAATGATGAGAAAAATTCATAATAATATGTCACAGCTGAGTCTCGAACTCTAGATCACTGATTGTTTCGCTTGTGGAATTACTAATAAACCTTGGAATTATTTTTAGTGTGAATAGAAAAAAGGATATTAACGTAAATTCATTTTAGGCTTCACCAAAGTTAGTTAGTAAAGGGGGGAGATTTTTAATAAAATAGTAAGATATAAGGTAGTAGTATCAACTAGGAAAGGGGATGCGCAAGAGATTCAACTTCACTATGTTTTCATCTCATTACTTTCTTTCCACCTCGGAAAGGGTATGCGCAAGAGATTCAACTTCACTAAGTTTTCATCTCATTACTTTCTTTCCACCTCGTATTTCTCTACGACTAACTTGAGCGTCGGACCTTACCCCCTTCTAATCTTTTGTTAATCTCTTTGAGCCAGTAATCTTGACCCACCAAAAGCCGATTCATTAAAAGCTGTCCAGAGAAGAGAAAGGAACGATCTAACAGGAGTTGCCCCATTCCTAGATCAGTACTCTAATAACTTAAGGATCTAGCTCCATACCTTCATGTAGCGAATCCCTAGTCATGAAGAGACTCGAGAGTTTGAGTGGGTGCTCAAGAATTATGCTCCAAAGTTCACCTTCACCATCCCAAAATCTTACTCGATAGGCAAACATCGTTTTCCTCCGGAGATTAATCCCTTGCCGCAAAGCTGATGCACTTTATAGTTGTAGCCGAATACAAATGAAAAAGTAGCATTGCCATCAAAACCACTGATAAAGTGAAGAAAACATTAGTTATTCAGTTTGTGGAATAAACACTATCTTTAACAGCGAAAAAGGGTTCTTTAAAGCTAGCAAGATCAGTATGCTGATATAAATACCCAACTGCTTGTGCACCATCGATCATTACCATTAAGAACTTGATATTGATCGGTGTATTGGAGCTTCTACTTGCAAAATCGTCTACGCGGTAATGGTTCCAGCTTCTGGGTTCATCTGATGTTTGCTCTGGGCTATAAACATGATAGCTGAAATTCAAATTCCCCATGTAGCTCTCGTCGTCCATGTGAAACCTACCGGCCAAGTAAAACAATGGCCTCAATTTTCTTCTACACCATTTCCGACTGTACTAATGTGTTTTTCAGTTACATCAGTAAACAAGCAAAACATGGTTCTGTAGTGGTTCTTTAGAGTACTTTTACTAAAATGAAAAACCAAACCTATCCATACGCGAAAATAAGGACAGTTTATCAGTTTAGTACACAAATTATCAGTTTTGATTTTGTTTCAGTTTGATCCTATACAAAAATTTGCTCCAATAGCTTAAAATTTTGAAGATTCCTGTTTGGTTTCAAACAGAACCAAAAAAGTTCCAAACTGAAATATTTTCTTTTGGTTTCGAATGACAGATCAACCTATAGATATCATCAAAGGACACACAAAAGCATCATACCAATTCCAACTGTCTAACACTTTATAATCATAAAAGTCTTCATATAGTTGAAATAATATTTTAAAAACACGTGGACGAACGAAGAGAAAGCGAGCATATATCGAAAACAATAAAATTATAAATAAGTCAGTCAGTATTGGTATCGAACTTTACAAATGAAATCATGAGCAAAACTCCGATAATATTTCAAGTTGAAGTACAAGTGTATGCTCCAAGAAGTACAACAAAGAAAGACTTAAGCTGTGTTTACTTGGAATTAGAAAGGAAAAGAAATAAATCATCTAAGCAAACAAGCAAAATGGAAAAGAGTGAAAACATTGCTCCTCCTACTTTCTCTCCTCTAAGAAAACACAATATTTAAATAGTGTTGACAATACTTGAAATAAGAACATGAGATAGCACAACAAATTTACAAATTAAAGGAAAGGAAGCAAGTGAGACATTTACTTAGAATTAGGAGTACAGATAAATTTCCACTGTCTCCTATAATTGGTTCCTGTTATCAACAATGCTTTGGAAGAAATTGACATACAAATCAAGCATCTGTTTGTACTAATGCATACCAGATAAACGTTGAGAGTCATGGAATCGATAAATTTTAAAGTTTTTGCTTCATATTCTACTTCAAAAAACACTCCTTGCCCATGAACAAAAGAGCAGAACAAAATCCCGTCTTTTGATTTTTTTTTTCTTTCCCTTTCAAACTAGGATTTAAAGGAAAATAGGATCAAAAATGGGGAAAGAAAGAGATGAAATTCTCGTACCAGGTTCGATCCATTGAAAGCATGGGGACGAGGAAGCAGAGCGAAGATCTCCATCATGAAAAGCTTCATTCCTCGAGAATTCTGTTCCCCCACCGCCTTCCCCAGCAAGTATCCGCGGAAGGTGCAGCAGATCCTCGCCAGCCAGCAGATTCGCGCCGCCCATGCTCTCCCTAGAAACCTCGGCCCCCATCGGGGAAAATGAAAGCAACCCTAACCCTAGCCGGGCATCCGAATCCTCCGGAGCGGCGGCTAAAGGAGCGACCTTTAGAGGCCTAACTGTGCCGGGAAGGGTAGAGGGTGAGGATTTGAGAGGAGAGGAGGAGGGCGACGCCAGGAGGCTCGGCGAAGTCGCCGGCTTCTCCCGCCTGATTCGTCGAAGTGAACGGCATCGAGTGAATTATTTTATTTTATTTTAAAATTAGCTATTTATTATTTTAAAAGGATAATTATGTCTATTGAAATTCATTTGCTTGAAATTAAGCAAAAAAAAAAAAAACACTTTTTAAAAATAAAATAACTCCAAATAATTACCAACCGCACTTTACTTTAGTTTTTTTTAAAATTAGCATGTCAGTCGATTTATCAATTTTGATTAATTTTAATTTATCGTATTTTGTATAGAATCGATTAATCGATCCATATTCTTATCAATTCTATCGATTTCGGTTGAACTAATTGAGTCGGTTAACTGGTTCCAATCGAGAATCCCATAAATTATGTGATTCCATTGTTAAAAAAAAAAATATTATATCATGATGTTTCTATATAGGTGGGTCAAAGGGATGACACATTATATCTCTTTCATTTATATGCTCATGATGTCACCTTATGTGGTTTGCTATTGCGACAAATGTATACAAGTGTTGCAGTCTAACAGTTTATGAAAAATAATACATAGCTTTTCAATGGTAACTTTTTATTTTTCTTTCTTGATATACAATTGCACTGCTTATAATGAAGATGGTTACACATTTTTTTAGTTAATTCGTTCACTATCTTCATTTCAAAATATCATGTAGTTCTTTATACAACAATCAATTTTTTTATAGACAAATCTAAACTCCTAATCAATTTCTTAGTATTATAAAACTTATCAATCATTGTGTTATCAGCAGGATATAACTCTGACATAAATTGATAAATATCATCATAATGTTGTTCTGAGAACTGATAGCCTATTTGATGTTCAATAGTCTTACTGTAACTGATAATTATGAATAACCAGAAGGAATGTTTTCTCTCATTTATCTTTCACTAGACATAATATATCATATAGTTTTTGAAATTCAAACATTGGTATTTCATCTATATTCGAATGATCAATAATATTTATAGTGTTATAAACCATTGATTGCTTTGCATTATCATTAACTAATGATTACGATCCCACGAAAATATAAGGCAAGATGATGAAGCAATAAAAAATCCAATAGACAAACATATAAGGTTTTCTATGACAATACCAATTGTAATAATTTAAAACAGATCCATTTCTACTTAGATGTACTTTCACGTTTTCTCATCGTGGAAAGATTTATTTCTATATTTGTAATTATTACATGGACAATGTAACTCTTTGTCAACTATACACTTAAGATGATATTTAGCAATGTTCACAAATGTTTTAACTCGTTAAAAATTTTTTTTGTTGATAAATCTATTTTCTAACCTATTATACATCCAAAATTTATTCATATACATTGTAATCTAATAAAAACTAAATTTACATCATTATTAAACATGTAAAACTAAGCATGCATATAGTTTAAACTTAATAAAGATTAAATCATTAAAATCTAATAGCTAAATAATAACTTAAACTAAATTGAGCCTAAGAGTCCTAGTACTAAGAGAGAAGATAGCGAACATGATGGAGATAAGAGCTCAACTGATGCAATATGCCTGAATATAACAAAGAGTTATAAAAAGCTAGTTAAAATCAATCACATTATATAATGACTTAAATACAACAACACTAGAGAAAGACAAATGACCTTAGCATAGTAATCCTTTACCTTACAATCGGCCAATGCTCAACTCCTCCGATGTAGGATCTGAACGAATCACCTACAAGGTCATGCTGACCTAGCCTTTGCATTCAAAGAACCAATAAATTTAACAAGTGTACATGTCTAGTGTACATTCAATAAAGGATAATAAGTAGTTTAATATATATAGTGTCGATGACAGAACACGATCATCATGCACGACCAGTGCATGATAGACACACGTGGCCAAGGCATGGTCGGCTAAGGCATAGTTTGCTAGGGCATGCTCGGGCAGGGGCACGACCGACCAAGGTACGTTCGATCAGGGCATGCCCAACTAGGCCATGCCCGGCCAGGCCACGACCTCATTGTGAGGACATCGGCAAGCCGTGAGGCCGCCAACAACCTACGATCTGATTGTGAGGTCGCGCCCAACCTAATTAGGAGGAGAGGGGGCGGGGGTGGTGGGGGAGGGGGAGTCGTGCAAGCAGCCGAAGTCACCGAAGAGGGAAGACAGGAGAGAAACCATTGAAAAATTGATAGAGGAAACCCTAAACCTTGCCCGATCTCATAATCTTGTTGGATCGCGACGGTCGGTTAGAAGGGGGGTTGAATAGCCTGCCAAAATAAAATAAACTCTTCTCGAACTTTTAAACTAACACTTGTAAAATTAGCTAAACAGAAAGTAAATCAGAAAAGACGAGGCACCGGATTTGACTTGGTTACAACCGGGGAGGTTGTTAATCCAAGGAAAATGATCGCCCTAAAAACTTCTTTAGGCGGAGAAACCTCGTACAACGATGAAGCGCACAAAAAGAAGCTAAACTATAGACGAAGTACACAAGTGTTGAAAGAATTGCTTGAGTTCTGATTGATGAAAAGTTTCTGGACCAAGGCTATATTTATAGCCTTGATTGGGGCACCCCGAAGGGGTTCGGACGCCGGGAGGATAAAATTTTATCCTCCAACGTTCAGATCGTGATTGACGCGATCTGGTAAAAAAATCAACTCCGGACGACAGCTCCGGGCACCCTAGCTAGGGAAAGTCAATCCCGTTGACTTTTTTCCACCAGGATCTTCTGCTCCGGCTCCGTTCGCCTCAGACCGAGTCTTCCGCTCGCTTGGGTGATCTCTGCCATCCAGAATAGGGCTCACCCGAACACAACTTCCGGTCTTCTCGAGCAGGCTTCCGCTCCGGCTTCTCGTCCCTCAAAATCACCGCATGCTTCCTTCTCATCCGCTAGCGTACTCATTCGCAATCTTCGTCCCTCGGTCGCACCCCGTGCTGACCTTCTCACTAGTTGTGTCTCTTGCTCCTCGAGCAGTCTTCCACTCCGGCTTCTCGTCCCTCTGAACCCCCGCACGCTTCCTTCTCGTCCGCCGGTGTACTCTTCCGTAGCGCCTCGTCCCTCGGACGCACCGCGTGCCTTCCTTCTCGCTAGCTGCGTCTTCCGCTCGACTACCTGTGCTCCTAAGCTCCTGTACACTTAAACATAAGGTTAAAAACACACAGGACCTAACTTAACTTGTTGATCACACCAAAACAACCTCGGGGTTCTAACAATCTCCCTCTTTTTGATGTGAGCAACCGAAGTTAAGTTAGGGTAAAAATAGACATAAAAATACAAAATTAACTAATTTTGCAATTAAGTGTAAAAAGATAAAAAATTTGTCTACTCCCCCTAGACTTATACTTTTCCTTCTCCCCCTTTGATCACATAAAAAAAATGGGGTTATGAAAAAATCTAAGGGTTAAAATTTTTTTCTAACTTTCTTAAAAAATTCTAAGTTGAATAATCTCTAAGTTAGAGAATTTGCAATAATTTTTAGCAAAAATATTCTAAGTTAAAAAAAATTTAAGTAAAAATTTTTAAGTAAGAAAATTTTCTAAAAAAAATTCTAAGTAAAACTTTAAGTAAGAGAAAAAAATTTTGACAAGAAATTTTGCAAAAAATTTTGACAAGAAATTTTGCAAAAAATTTTTTAAGTAAAGATTTTAAGGAGAAATTTCAGAAAATCTTTTATTAAAAAGTTTTATGCAAAAAAAATTCTAAGTAAAAAATTTGAAAATTTTAAAAAACTTTTTAAAGCATTATTAAATTTACACCTTAATGCTTTTATCAGAAAGTTAATTAAACATTTTATTTCAATATTTTGGCTTCCAGGTCGTGGCGAGACACTAGGCCTTCTTGGTTATTAGAGCAACAACCACTTCCTTAGACAAAGCCTCATAAAGAAATTTTAATGTCTAATTTTTTTGCTGAAAGCTCTAAATCTGATTAATTCAGGTTCAAATCAGACAAGACTTTGGAACCCAATATAGGTTCCAGCCTACTGGATTGACTAAAAATTTCTTAGGGACATATTTCTTTGAAATATTTCTAATCTGTCCCTTATGATATCGAAAATACCAATTTAAATTATTAAATTTTCTAACATTAGTCTTAGATGAGCATGCATGGTTTTTCAAATTATCTACTTGAATTTTCATATTTTCATTTTCTGATTTCAAATTTTCATTTTCTAATTTTGATTTTTCTAAATCTTCTAGAGGACAAGATTTAGCTAATATTATTTTTTAAATTTTTTTTTTTTTTTCTAATTTGCAGCAATCTTTTGTTAATAGTTTAACGAATTTAAATAATTTATCAGGAGGAAGAGATCGTACCTGACTTACCTTGTCAATCTCGTTGTCCGTGTCTCCCCCTGAAGTGTTGCTTTCTTCCGACGTAGCTCCCCCTTCATCGATGCTCTCGATGCTTATTTCGGAAGAGCTTGAATCGCAGTCGTCGTCTTGATGACTCGCCATTAGTGCAAGCCCGGAGAACACCTCGACTTCCCATTCGGACGACGTATCGTCCCACGTCGCCTTTAGGACCTTGCGCTTTTGGATATGCTTTTTATCTTTATCCTTGTCCTTGTTCTTTAGCTTGGGGTAGTTGTCCTTGACGTGCTCTTATTCATCACAGTGGTAGTAGCGGATGGTCCTTTTCTTTTTCCCCTACGGATGGTTAGATTTTCTAGATTTACAAAGATTCTTAAACCGTCTTACCATCATTACCATTTCCTCGTCGTCGAGAGAAGACTCCGACTCAGGTTTGTCTCTCGATGCTTTGAGGGCGACGTTTTGGGCTCCTTCGTACCTGCACATCTTGATTCGTGCACTTCAAATGTAGAAAAGAATTTTTCTAATGAAATTTTTTCTAAGTCTTTCGAAATGTAAAAGGTATCTACTAGTGACGCCCATTTAGAATTTCTTGGAAAAAAAATTAACACGTACCTTAGCGAATCTCGGTTACTTACCATTTCTCCGAGATTCGAAAGTCCGATGATGATTTCCTTTATCCTTGAGTGCAGATGCGCAACTGTATCGTCTTCCCCAAGTTGCAGGCTGGTGAGCTGGTTGAAGAGTAGATCTCGTTTTACGAGTTTTGTTTTGGATGTTCCTTCGTGCAGCTCAAGGAACTTCTCCCAAAGTTCCTTCGCGGAGTCATAGTTATCGATCCGGTTGACTTCTTGTGGCGGAAGAACGGTGAGTAGATGATACTCAACTTTGTTGTTTGCCACGTAGTCGAACTGCTCTTTTTTCGTCCAGTGGTGTTTCTCCTTTCCTTCCAGTGCTGTAAAACCAAATGTCATAATTAACATTAAATCGAAATCGATTTTAAAGAATACCTGCATTCGCTTTTTCCAGCTAGCGAATTCCCCTTCGAACTTCGGCGGGTAGATGCTTGGTCCGGTCATTATCTCTGCTTTGATTGGCGGTTAGTCCTCTTGAAGTGTCTTGGCTCTGATACCACTTGTTAGATCGCGGCGACCGACTAGAAGGGGGGGTTGAATAGCCTGTCAAAATAAAACAAACCCTTCTCGAACTCTTAAACTAACACTTGCATAAATTAGCTAAACAGAAAGTAAATCAGAAAAGACGAGGCACCGGATTTGACTTGATTACAACTGGGGAAGTTGTTAATCCAAGGAAAATGATCGCACTAAAAACTCCTTCAGGCGGAGAAGCCTCGTACAACGATGAAGCGCACAAAAAGAAGCTAAATTATAGATGAAGTACACAAGTGTTGAAAGAATTGCTTGAGTTCTGATTGATGAAAAGTTTTTGAACCAAGGCTATATTTATAGCCTTGGTCGGGGTGCCCCGAAAGGGTTCCAGGAACCCTGGGGGGATAAAATTTTATCCCCCAACGTTCAGATCGCGATTAACGCAATCTGGTTAAAAAATAAACTCCGGGTGCCCAGAAGGGTTCCGGGCACCTTGGAGGGTTCTCGGCGGCCCGGCTGGGAAAGTCAACCCTGTTGATTTTTTTTTAGCCCGGGTCTTCTGCTCCGGCTCTGTTCGCCTCAGACCGAGTCTTCTGCTCACTTGGGTGATCTCTGCCATCCGGAATAGGGCTCACCCGAGCCCAACTTCCGGTCTTCTCGAGCAGGCTTCTGCTCTGGCTTCTCGTCCCTCGGAATCGCCGCGTGCTTCCTTCTCGTCCGCCAGTGTACTCATCCGCAGTCTTCGTTGTAGGATCGAAAAGAATTTAGATATCTCCACAATAGTATGATATTGTCCACTTTGGGCCTAAACCCTCATGGCTTTGCTCTTGGGCTCTCCCCAAAAGGCCTCATGCCAATGGAGATATCTTTTCTCTTATAAACCCATGATCTTTCCCATGTGTTTCCAATATGGGACTATGTTTGCAACCTTGCAACCCCAACAATCCCCCCCTCAAACAAAGGACCATAGGCGTCCCACGTCCGATCCTCGACCCACCAGGTCTTCCTACCCCTCGGTCCACCCGACCTACTAGGACTTCCTTGCCTAGTCGCAACTAGGACTTCCTGCCTGGTGTCTGGTCCTCTTGATCCGAACATAGGAGCCCCCACTTTCTTTGTTCGAGGTCAATATTGTACCCACATGGTTCAATCAGACCATAGCTCTTGTGCACAGTCGGCGGTTAAACCTTCTGGTAGTCCGGGCTCTGATACCAATTGTAGGATCAAAAAGAATTTAGATATCTCCACAATAGCATGATATTGTCCACTTTGGGCCTAAACCCTCATGACTTTGCTCTTGGGCTCTCCCCAAAAGGCCTCATGCTAATGGAGATATCTTTTCTCTTATAAACCCATGATCTTTCCCATGTGTTTCCAATATGGGACTATGTTTGCAACCTTGCAACCCCAACATTCGTCCCTCGGTCACACTCCGTGCCGACCTTCTCGCTAACTGCGTCTCTTGCTCCTCGAGCAGTCTTCCGCTCCGGCTTCTCGTCCCTCGGAACCACCGCACGCTTCCTTCTCATCTGCCGGTGTACTCTTCCGCAGCGCCTCGTCCCTCGGACGCACCACATGCCATCCTTCTCGCTAGCTGCGTCTTCCGCTCGACTACCTGTGCTCCTAAGTTCCTGCACAGTTAGACATAAGGTTAAAAACACACAGGACCTAACTTAACTTGTAGATCACACCAAAACAACCTTGGAGTTCCAATAAATCCAACATGTGTGCCCTAGTCGAAATTGTGACCAAATGAGTTTAGTTAGTGACGGAACATAATCCGTTGCTAAATAGCAATGGAACTAATATTTTGTCTCTATTTAGCAACACAATATTAATTTCGTTTTTATTTAGAGACGGAATATTAGTTACGTCGCTAATTGATTAAAATAATAATAACTGATTTACCGACCAATGTAATTATCAGTCGCTATTCTATGACCGATTAAACTTCGATCACTAATTAGTGATTGATTAAGCAACTAATATAAATATCGGTCACTACTTAGAGACTGGATTTTAATCGATTTCTCCCTTCATCTTTTTTTCTTTAACAATTACATAAATTTCATGAACAGATCTTCTTCAATTGGATGCAACACAAGTGAATCCCTTCCTTCTAGATCCACCCTACAATATCAATGAGGTCGTCCAACCGATGTCAAAGAAAGAGCAACAAGAAGAAGAAGTAGCCCTAACAAAAGAAGTTCCGTCGGTCATAAAACCAATGCAGCTAGTGAATAAGAAAGAAGAAGCCAAATAAGAAGACCAGAAGGCCGCAACACTTATCAAAAGTAGAGGCTAAGTTGTTGCGAGAAGATTGACCATTAGCTGGAACTTGTTCCAATGCAGTTGATTGGTAAATTGTTTATATGACAAGTCCATTTTTGCCATGTACCTGAGATTTGGCTCCACCATACGAGGGTAAATGAAGTGCTTATGGAGACTCATCTAGATGATCAACGTTCTTAGATCCACTTTTCATTAGAAGAAAAATACTTACATTAGTCGTAGTTGAGATTCGAATCTTAAATCTCTTTATTATCCGTTGAAGGATATGACAATTATACCATTACCTCGAGTGCACACCATATAAGAGTAAAGATAAGGGAAAGGATTCTTTTGCTCCGTAATTCATGTCAAGCCACTTTGTCTTTCCACCAATGGAGCATGAAGGTTTTGAATCGAAGGATAAGAATGAATTTGAAAATAAATTCAAAGGGACAACCGATGCTAATCCTGATAATTGCAATACAATGAGTAAGACTCTCAAAGAAAGCCTTATTTTCGAGTTAGAAAGGGCTTACACGGAATTCAGTTTTATGAGTTGGAAATATCGATAGTAGTGAAGGGAAGGCTTTATGATAAATGAGCCTTGTTATTTATGTATTGGATATAAATGGATGGAAAAGAGGGGGAGAGTAAAAAGGTTTATTGTGAATGAGACTTTAGTTCTATATTGAAAGTTTCAAGATAAATTTGTTAGCTTATATTGTATCACAAGCATGATAGTCTGTAAACAAGCTAAGTTGAGTCGATCTTTAAAGTATTCAAGTTTATATGATAAGGTAATCGAGTCAAATCAAGTTCAGTCTAAAACGAATCATGCTTTTGAAATGGTTGTTTAAAACTTTTACTTTTTTGATTGATTATTAAGTTTGATAATTCAAATTTATCTATTTATTTTTAAAAAAATTTATTTGTTTATTTAGCATGTTTATAAAATTTTTATTAATGAATATAATTAATGAACGTTGTTTATAAATATGATTTATAAACGTTGTTCATAAATATTAACAATATGAACACATATGTCTTCAAATTTATTTATTTATTTTAATGAATTATTCAAATTTATTTATTTAATTGATCTTGTGATAGAATTAATATAAATAAACTCTTACTAAGCTGAACATTAAATAGGTTCATGAATATTTGATTCATTTACAATCAATTTCATCTAACTCCACCGAGCCTGAGAAAGAAACAATTAACTGTTATTGAAAAAATATTGAAGAAGAAAATCTTTAGGATATAACCTGAATGATTATTAAATCTTCATTGTTTGCTTATAAATAGTTGCCATTTTTCTTTGAAGTTTCAGAGAAGGGGCAATCAACTCAACATAAATTCATATTCTATAGGAAGTGGAAAAAACTATAGGTCCTGGATTGATTCTTCCTAGAGATTCGTTTTTAGAGGCTAAGATGAGATTAGAAGCACTTACAAAAAAGATTCTGAAAGGAGGAGAACTGCAGAGCTTAGAAATAGCCTTGAAGAGTATATATATTTTATAAGAGAAAAGGTATGTCTTATTTCATTTCCTAGTTTCTAAGAACTTCTTTGAGATAACCGACTGAGTTGCCTGTAAATAGTTTGAACTCAAATACCCAATTTACTTTTTTTTTTGTATACCTAATTTCACTATATAGAATCAGTATTATGAACTTTAAAACACAAATACTTTTATTGGTTGGTCACATGATCTATTCTACAAAAATAAAACAATTGTTCATGTAGGATTGATTTATCACATTCCATCACTCTGTTTTATGCAGCTAAACACATTGGAATTTATAAACAACAACTAAAGTTTGTTCTGGAGACTATTTTGAAAGTCAACAAACATCTTTTGGGGCAATTTTTTCATACAAGATACATTTAAACAATTATTGATAAAAAAATCCATATCATATCCATTACAAATATTGAAACACTTGACCGATTTATTGAGCAGAGTTTGAGAACTAGGGATGGTTAGGGAAAGTATACCGAAATTTAAATCGTATACGTATCAAAAAATTTTGTATAATAAAAATCCATATTGATACCGTACCAAATTTTTGATATGATACAAATTTCAGATCACATATAGTTAAATTTTGATTTTGGTACGGTATATCAAATATTTTAATATAAATCTTATACTGATACCAAAAATTTTGGTATGGTATTATACCGTACTAAAATTTTTAATATAACGTTAAATTGTTATACTTGGTATATTACAATATGATATGTGCGGTATATCAAAATTTTGATATTTTTTCTCACCCCTATCTATAACAAGATTGGTAACTGTTGGGGTTCAATCAAAGTCTCACAGTGGAAAGATTTGGTAAAGATCATGGGGTTAAAAGGATGCATGATATCTCCATTGACATGAGACCTTTTGGGGAGAGCCCAAGAGCAAAGTCATAAGGGTCTAGGCCCAAAGTGGACAATATCATGTTATTGTGGAGATATGTAGGCATCCTTTGGGCACAACAAATGGTATCAGAGCCATGGTCCAGACCAGATGCCATGTGGGGTGACCTTGAACGAAGTTGAGGGTAGACCCGGAGTAGATCAGGATGACTGGATGCTTGCGGGAGGCCTGGAACAGGTCAAGGTGACCAGATACTCGCGGGGAGGCGAGTAAGACAGGGTGACCGGATGCTCGCAGTGATGCCCGAAGCAGTCAAGGTGACCGAATGCTCGCGGGGAGGCTCGGAGTAGGTTAAGGTGACCAGGCGCAGATGCTTGCGGGGAGGCCCAGAGCAGGTCAAGGTGACTGAATACTTGCAGGGGACAAGTAGGTCAGGGTGACCGAATGCTCACGGGGAGGCCCGAAGCAGGTCAGGGTGACCGAGTACTGCGGGGAGGCCTAGAGCAGGTCAGGATGACCGGGTACTTGCGGTGAGGCGAGTAGGTCAGGGTGGCCGGATGCTCGCAGGTAGGCCCGGAATAGGTCAAGGTGACCGGACGCGGATGTTTGCGGGGAGACCCAGAGCAGGTCAAGATGACCGGATGCTCGCGGGGAGGCCCGGACCATGAGAGTAATTGTGGTCCTTCGTTTAAGAGGAGGATTGTTGGGGTTCAATCAAAGTCCCACATTGGAAAGATTTGGTAAAGATCATGGGGTTAAAAGGATGCATGATATCTCCATTGGCATGAGGCCTTTTGGGGAGAGCCCAAGAGCAAAGCCATGAGGACTTAGGCCCAAAGTGGACAATATCATACCATTGTGAAAATATATAGACATCCTTTGGACACAACTATAACTTTTTATAGAACACAAACAAAGCTAGTCTTGGGCCAATATTTTTAGGCTCTTAATAAAATCTAAGAAAAACTATCCTGCTTTATATGTGAGTTATGAAATGGTAATAAGATAGACCCTTGCAGAATAACTAAGTACTTAAACAATAGAGGATGTGGATCCAATGGTAAATGGATAACCAGCCTCATTTCTAAATTTTTGATGGGTGCAGCTGCTAGTTGGGACAATCTTGGCTTTAGATAACCAGATGATGTTGTTGCTTCTGGAAATGATATCCTACTGCTAGTTCAATTGTGTAGTAAATGTGGACTTGCTGTAGATCAGTAGATTTTTGCCTTTCAACAGCCTAATGACCAACTCATCTTTGTCTTCGATGCTATAGTTTAAGCTAAATACCACTCTCCACTTCGATACTTTAGACTTTCAGGTAGTATAGGAATATGTCTCTTCATTCAACTAATATAGATTTGCATACAAGTCTTCTCATCTCAACTAGATCTTTGATCTTATTATTGAATCGAATTCAAAATTTGTATATCATGTTTCTATACCCTTTGTGCAGCAGAAAATTAAAAATTTATTTTATGATTTAACCATTAAATGAAAGGAGCATTTGTATGGATTTTTCAATAAATATAAGCATGATCTTTAATCAAAGCAAAGATAAATTATTAAGTGATTGATTGATCTAATGTTAATTTAATCATTTTATTTAGATATGTAAAACTATCTAATTTAAATATACTAAATCATTTAAGCATAACCTAAATAAAACTATTAACACATGGATCAACATACATATGAATCAAAAACATATGTGAAGAATTATACCTGCCAAACAACTTTTGTTTGGGGATGACTCCAACTAATTCGGATTTACCGAAATAACTCTTCAATATTTGTCTCGAACTCATGTTTCCTACGTCTAATCTGATCCACAATTGGAGTCCCTTTTCTAACTTGATCACACCAGAGATCAAGTGTCATTTTTCGTTAAGACGATTGTTACAACTTTCTCAAAGATGAAGAAAATACAGACCAACTAGCCCTTCACAAGGGGCTCCCCAAAGAGCCCTCAACAAGGAGTTGGAACAATAAAAATTTGTAAAAATTTAAAATGGACGACAAAAATCCTTCTCAGAGAAGGAAAAACAAGTGACAAGGAGATGAATATCTCTTAATGGAAGAAAGGGAATAAGATCTCTATCTTTTTCTTTTGAGAGGAGGCGGCAACTTGGGAGAGGGGCTGCTGAAAACTCTAAGGATGGCTGCCAAAAGAATCCAAGGATGGCTGCCGAAAAACTCCAAGGATGGCTACTGAAAACTCTCTGAGGAAGATCAAGAGGCGACTACCTCTTGGAGCAGATTTTTGATCAAATTAGGGAAATCTCTTTTTCCTTCCTTTTGAGGGTTGTCGAAAATCTCCAAGGAGGAGTGGAGTAGTGGAGAAAATGGCGGATAGGGTGAAAAAAAATCACTCCTCAATATACATTAAAATCAAGATTTTATTTTTCTTTTCATAATACTTAATGTGATTGTAATGGGCTTGAGCATTTAGGCTTATTATATCTCTTCCATCTTAATCCATTGGGATGTATAACTTTTCTAGAATCCAATGAGATGAGTCCATCATAATCATATCAACAATCCAAAATCACCGGTGTGATTGCTCATAAACTCTTCTATGAATCATAATATTTGATCATATCAAACTTAATTTGTCAATACACTTGTCTGATCACATCAAACTTTACTTGTCAAATTCAACTACTTGAATTTTACTTTCTCAACGGGAAATACTTGTGTGACCCTTAGTAGTTCAGGGATACAGATAGTCGTGGGTCTGCAACTCTTTGTGATTTAGGACGATACTCGTCCTTTAGTCAGGCAAACCCTTGATTATAGGATGTTATACCTAATTCTAACCAACACCCAATAAATCATGATCAAAGAGTCTAGCAACACTGTCTCATGAATCCCTATATATCATTGAATAGTGCCTATAAGAACCAGTCGATTATAGTTAATGTACAGTTAATCTTGGTCGAATCCACAACCATTGGTACATCGAGGGTTGCAACTATGTGATTATCTTATAATAATATCATACAATTCTGATTAAATACTTTATACACTATAAGACAATATATTTCATATGATATCCACACAAATGGGTGTGTGATGAATTCCCAACTACAATGCACTAACTTATATATGTTTCGTTACTACACCTAATATCATCACTTGATAACCCTAATTGAGTCAATAAATGAGCTAAAGTGCAGCACTAGCATATAGAGTCTTAGTGTTGTCCTAGGTTATAAAGACTACTAGTGTACAACAACAACCAAGGACTTATCCACTCAATAAATAATAACCACTTGGAAAGTCTGTGTGAGGGTTGTCGATGAAATCATTGTCTGAACATCTATCTGTATGCTTGAACATTTCTATGTCCTTGCCAATGAATCGTGGTACACTACATCACAGATACTAGTCTTTAACTCGAGCAACCTTTTATCTTTATTTATTAGGCGGTTAATTGACTAGGAACATGTTTAGAATATCCAATGAATATTAATGTATTTCATGATGATCATCATATGTACCACCACACCTCATTATAGAATATTCAAGAACTTTATCTATGCATCTAGCATGGGTATACAGATAAAGTAAATGTTAAACTGAATTGAATTATATTAAAATAAAAATTATTTATTTATAAGTATTCTAGTCAATAGTTGACTTTATAGGACACCTACTCTAACCCTTATTACAGATAGAAGACAATGTTAAAGTTGAGAAAGTTTCATCTGATGAAGAATGTCGTTCCTTCGCTGATAAACTTAATGAAGTGAGTTTATTTAATTCATTTAATGAGTGTACCTGCATATTGCTATCTATGCCTTGTGCTTTAGTCATGCTTTTTACTCCCAAAGCATAATTGTGTTGGTTACATAACAGATTTATAGAATGAGAAAGGATCGAATCCTTATAAAGATCAAGGAATTATCTATCCATATAATGATTAACTTCAATTTTCTTATTTACTTTCTCCTAATAGTGTGAGGCAGTTGCGAGGGAATGATAAGATAATGAATTTCACCTTTTGCAAAATTTAGCCATGCTTTTCTATTATTGCAGGTCCAAGAATGGTTATACATTGACGGCGAGGATGCTTCTGCAAATGAATTCAAAGAGTGTCCGTAATTACTCAAAGCCATTGGTGACCCAATACTTTTCAGGTTGATCTTAATTAACTTCGATTAATTAAGGAAAATTGATTACCATGGTTTATTGTAAAGAAGTATAACATTGCTCAATTTGTTTACTCAGATTGAATGAGTTAAATATTTGAAATTGATCTATCTCAGTGAACATGCCCGACTATATCTCAGTGAGCTGCAAAAGGTATTCAATAATAGTTGAAATTGATCTATCTGTCTGAATTTACATTTCATTTCTTAATTAAATAAAAGTCCAGACCATGACGCCGATGTTGGGAATGGAAAAATATTGGTATGATATTTTTTCAATAGAACCTAAAGATAAATTTATGAGGACTTAGATATGAAGTGAATAATATTATATCAATAAAGATATCTGAATTCTTTTGGTCCTAATAAATAGCATCAAAACTATGATCCAGATCGACCTATGTGGGTGGAATAGTGACTTTGAATGAAGAAGGTGGGAACTACAAGTAAAAAGTGACATGATGCTTGGTGAAAATTATGGGAGAGTGAACCTTAGGTGGTGAAAAGTACAAGCAAATCAAAGTGACCGGATGCTTAACAAAAATCCTAGAAGAGTGGACCCTAGGTGGTGAAAAAGTCTTAGAGGGACGAAGCATGTCAATAGTGATAGGATGCTTGAGGACAAACCTAGAGCAACTAGAGGGGTGGCCCAGAACAAACCAAGAGTAACTGAATACTTGAGGGGAGGCCCGGACCATGAGAAAAACCATGGTTCTTTGTTTGATGGGAGATGATACGGTGTGTAAATGAGGGACCCAATAATGCCAGAAAGTCAATAGTTAAGCAGACGTGGTAATCAATGATCAAGAGGACGTGGCGATTAATAGTGGAGGAAAGACGAGAGTTAGGCCTCTTCGCGTCACCAGCCATATAATTCCCCGTCGGTCACAAGTAGGCGGCCCGCGGGTCTAAGCCCTGGCACGTGGGTTGGACTAGTGTTTGGCCTACCCCCTACTGATCGGATCTCCCCAGCTTAGGCTTTACATATGGCCATGACACCTTACCAGACAACCCCCGATCGACAATTAAGTCATGAAGGCGGGGTCCCTCAGCATAGCCTCAGATGAGCCCTAGTCGATTCGGTATAACTCATCCTCTTCATCAAGACTCAGTTCTTACAGCATATCTGAGTAGTTATCCTGAGCTGTTTGCAATTTAACCCTAGCGGGATGGATAACACTAAGCGACAACAGTGTCAGAGAATAACTGCTGTAAGTCAGAGAATATTTCAGTGTTCTGCCACACACTGAGAGTGGAACCTTCCTCCTGTTGGTTAGTCCTAGGAAAATCGTACCAGCTCCACTGTACAAAATTTTTGTACAAGTGTCGAACCTTTCCTTAAATAATCTATTGTGTTCTTTAGAAAATAAATTAGGAATCGCAGACGGAACTTAAAATCATTGATTCCAAATTTAACTTATCTGTTCTTAATGGTTTAGATTTGAATCGCAAGCGGAACTTAACACTGTTGATTCAAATCCACCTATGTTATTAATTTCATTAAATATTAATTTCCAAAATTAGCTTCCATGACTACATGGCGAGGCACATGACCTTCTTGGATATGGGAGCAACCACCACCGCCTAGACAAAGCCTTTTAAGGAAAGCTAATATTTAATTTCCATAAATAAATCTAGGTTTAACCAAAAAGAACAATCGAATCACAAATTCGAAAAATAAAACAAAAGAAATACAAATTCGAAACAAATCCGAAAACTCTAGAATCATATGCATCTTGTGTTTGGTATTTCCAAAAATAACTATATAAAGAAAAACTAGTATGATAAGGAAAACAATTACTAGTTATACCTTTCTTTGTAAGCAAAAATAACCTCTTGATCTTCTACCGTATTCCTCTTCTAACCTCGGACGTTGTGTGGGCAACGATCTTCCGAGATGAGAACCACCAAGCACCTTCTTCTTCCTTCTAGGTTTCGACCACCAAAAGCTCCTCCAAAGATGAAGAGGTTCGGCCACCACCAAGCTCCAAGGGATGTTAGAAATATCGCCTCCTTTTCTCTCCTTCTTCTCCAAGCAAGATCCGGCCACCACAAGGACTCTAAAGATGAGATGAGGTTCGGCCACAAGATGGAGAAGAGAGAAAGAGGAGGGGCCGGCCACACCCAAGGAGAAAAAGAGAGGAGAAAAATAATAGAGTCGTTAGCCATGAAGACACCTCTACCCCCTCTTTTATATTCCTTGGTCTTGGCAAATAAGGAAATTTTAATAAAAACTTCCTTAATTCCTTTGCCATGAAAATAAAAATTTTAATTAATTAAAATTAATTTTTTTTTTCAATTACAATGGCCGGCCACATTTAAATCTCCAAGCAAATAAAATTTTAAACACAAATTAAAACTTCCTTATTTGCTTCCGGAAATTTTATAAAAATTTCTCCAATAATTTTTTCCTTCATGGTGGATTATAAAAAGGAAATTTTATAAATTAAAATCATTCTTTTAAACATGTGGATAATTTTCAAAAAGGAAAGTTATCTTTAAAAAATTAAAATCTCCTTTTAATCTACAAATAAGGAAAGATATCAAATCTTTTCTTAATCTCTTGTAGAAACTTATAAAAGAGATATTTAATTTTTAAACTCTCTTTTAGATCATGAACATGGTTAAAAAAGGAAAGTTTTCTTAAAATTAAAATCCACCTTTCAATCTACAAATAAGGAAAGATTTCAAATCTTTTCTTAATCTTTTGTAGAAAGCTATAAAAGGAAAGATTTAAATTTAAACATTTCTTTTAAAACTATGATATCCACATAAGAAATAATTTTAATAAAAATCCCTTTTAAATATGATGTGGCCGGCCACCTAAGCTTGGGCTCCAAGCAATTGGCCGGCCACCTTAAGGCTCAACCTTTAGGAATGGCCAGCCCTAAGCTTGAGCTTCAAGCTTGGCTTGGCCGACCCCTATAGGTTGGGTAAGAAGGTGGGTATATGGTGGGTATAAATCTCTATATACAAGAGGCTACGATAGAGACCGAGAGGAGGAATTGGTTTTGGTCTCCCGATGGAATTAAGCTTCCCGTGTTCGTCCCGAACACACAACTTAATTCCATCAATAATAATTCATTTCACTAAAGAACTATTATTGTACTACCGCACTAATCCCAAATTACATTTTGGGCTCCTTCTTATTATGAGTGTGTTAGTCTCCCTGTGTTTAAGATGTCGAATGTCCACTAATTAAATGAGTTACTGACAACTCACTTAATTAATATCTTAGTCCAAGAGTAGTACCACCCAACCTCATCGTCATGTCGGACTAAGTCCACCTGTAGGGTTTAACATGTCAATCCTTATGAGCTCCTCTTGGGGACATTATCAACCTAGATTACTAGGACACAGTTTCTTTCTATAATCAACAACACACACTATAAGTGATATCATTTCCCAACTTATTAGGCTTATTGATTTATCGAACTAAATCTCAACCATTGATAAATTAAAGAAATAAATATCAAATATATGTGCTTGTTATTATATTAGGATTAAGAGCACACACTTCCATAATAACTGAGGTCTTTGTTCCTTTATAAAGTCAGTATAAAAGGAACGACTTCTAATGGTCCTACTCAATACACTCTAAGTGTACTAGTGTAATTATATAGTTAAGACAAACTAATACCTAATTACACTACGATCTTCCAATGGTTTATTTCTTTTCATCTTGATCGTGAGCTACTGTTTATAATTTATAAGGTACTGATAACATGATCCTCTGTGTGTGACACTACACACCATGTTATCTACAATATAAATTAATTGAACAACTACATTTATCATAAATGTAGACATTTGACCAATGTGATTCTTATTTCTAGATAAATGTTTATACCAAAAGCTAGGTTTTTAGTATACATCTTAACAATCTCCCACTTATACTAAAAGGCTAAGCTGTCATATCTGCTGCCATACATCTGATTCAACCCTTCAACATGCCTATCAAAAACTCTTGCTTTAAGAGCCTTAGTGAAAGGATCTTCCAGGTTATCACTTGATGCAATCTAAGCAGCAACAACTTCTCCTCGTTATACGATTTCTCGTATTGGGTAGTACTTACGCTCTATTGTGTTTACTTGCCTTATGGACTCATGGTTTCTTCAAGTTTGTTACTGCACCACTATTATTACAATAAATTGTAATAATCTTTGGACAAACCAGAAATTATATCTAAGTCCATCTTGAGGTTACTGAGTCATACAACTTCTATGACTGCCTCAGAGGCTGCCACTTACTCAGCTTCTTATAGTAGAGTCTGAAAAAGCACCTTTGCTTATCACTCTTCCATAGTTATGACTTCACCTCCTAAAGTAAACACAAAACCCCGAGGTCGACTTACTATTGTCCCTATCTGATTGGAAGTCAAAATCCGTGCAACCTACAGGGACCAAATTATCTACCTTGTAAGCTAGCATATAATCTCTAGTGCCTCTAATGTACTTTAATATATGCTTTACCGCAGTCCAATGTCCTTGTCCAGGGTTACTTAGATATCTGCTAACTATGCCCTCGGCAAAACAGATTTATGATCTCGTGCATAGCATACATTAGGTTTCTGACAGCCGAAGCATAAGGAACTGCCTTCATATCCTCTATCTCCTTTGATGTCTTTGGAGACATCTCTTTTAGATAAAGCTACTCTATGCCTAAAAGGTAAGAAACATTTTCTTGGAGTTCTGTATGCTAAAACGAGCAAGGATTGTTTCAATATATGAAGCTTGGGATAAGTAAAATATATTCTTTTCTTGCTATCCCTTTGATCCCAAGAATATATGCATTCTCCTAAGTCCTTCATATCGAATTGTTTGGACAACCATACCCTTACTTCTGACAACACTTTGATATTGTTTCCAACTACAAAAAATATTATCTACGTATAGTACAAGAAATACCACCACGTTTCCATCACATTTCTTGTATACACAAAACTCATTTGGTTATAAAATAAATCCATAGGTCTGAATTACTTTATTAAACCGGATGTACCAAGACCTTGAAGCTTTACTTCAGTCCATAGACTGTTTGAGCTTACACACAAGATGCTCTTTGCTCTTTGCAATGAACCCTTCTGGTTGCTTTATATGGATGTTTTCTTCAAGACTTCCATTAAGGAAAGCTGTCTTGACATCCACTTGCTAAATCTCATAGATAAAAGAATCTGGGTAGACTTAAGCATGACTACAGGTAAAAAAGTCTTCCTTTTTCAACAAGCCTTGCTTTGAAAGTTTCTACCTTCCTGTCTATCCCTATTTTCCTATTGTAGACTTATTTTTACCCAATGACTTTTATACCATTTGGTGATTTTATAAGCTTCCAGACTCTATTAGAATACATATATTCTAATTCTGTATTCTTTGCAAAGATGTTGCATCTTTATCTTGGATGCTTCGTCATATGTCCGGAGATCAGGTTCATGTCCTCCAGAGATCGAGTCCAAAGACTATCCCAAAATATGAATCTTTTTAGGTTGCCTAACAACCCTCCCACTATGACGAGACACTTTCTGCAATTGTGTATTATTTGTGATACGTGTTGCAGTTTCTTGTGATATTTCATCTTGTACAGTTGGTACTAGATTAGACGTGTCCTTTAATTTCCTTAAGAATAATTTTTAATCATGGGCTTGTGGTTCATAGTCCTTTTCTAAAATCGGGCATTGGTGCCAACAATGACCTTCCGATTTTAAAGACTATAAACCTCTTTTCATTTTTCTAGGATAACTCACAAACAAGTGAACTCATGTCTAACTTATCAGCGTCTCTCATGTGCTAGACTACCCAAATTCGAATATGCTTCAGACTAGGCTTACGCCAATTCTGCAATTCTATGAGAGTAGAGAATTCTGACTTAAAAGGTACTATGTTCACTTCCGTTTCCAGTGTATATCCTTAAAACGAATTTGGTAAATTTTTGAATAACTCATCATCAATCTAATTATTCCATAAGAGCCTTATACCTTCTTTCTACTACACCCTTCTGTTGGGGTGTACCAGGTGCAGTTAGTTGGGATTAAATCCTGACTTCTGATAATTGACTCCTAAACTCTCCTAAGAGGTACTCGTTACTACGATTTCACCATAGTGTCTTGATACTTTTACTTTGGCGTTACTCCACATCAGCCTAGTACTCTTTAAACTAATCAAAGCATTTAGACTTGTGGCACGTCAAGTAAATGTATCCTTATCTCGAATAGTTGTCTATAAAAGAGATGAAATATTCGAAACAACCTCTTGCCTGGATAGTCAAAGGTATTCACAAATCAGAATGAACCAATTCCAACATATCTTTGGCTCCATACCCCTTAGACTTAAAAGCTTCTTGGTTATTTTTCCTTCCAAGTAAGACTCGCAGGTTGGAAATATTTCCACTACCAATGAGCCCAAGAGTTCATTGTTTATTATCCTTTAAATCCTACTCAAGTTAATATAACCTAGCCTTAGATGCCAAAAATATGATTGATTCATTTCCGAAGGTTACTTTCTTTTATTTAGAAAATGTGTTATTAATTTTCATTTATTGCATCGTGGGAGTTAATGGATTATAAATTGTCAACCAACGTACCAGAACAGATAATTTTCCTATTTTTCTTGATAACAAGTTATCAAAATAGATAGAATATCTATTCTTTAATAGTTTAGAAACCGAAATCGAATTCTTTCTAAACTTGGTATAGACAATTTCTCAAAATTCATTTTTATTCCTATCATAGGATAAACATCTCCCACTGCAATAGCTGCTACTTTTGCAGTAGTGCCCATGTAAACGGTGATTTCTCTTCATATAGTTGTCGGGTTTCCTGGAGCCCCTGCAATGAATTGCAGACATGATAGTAGCTCCCGTATCTACTCACCAGGTACCAGTAGATAACACCACTAAACATGTTTCAACAACTAATGAATCAAATACACCTATATTGTTCTTAGTTTTAAGAGGGCAGTCTACCTTAATGTCCAAGTCTTATTTCCAATCATAATAATTTGGATAACTAAGTCTATTCTATAGTTTAACAACTAGGGGATTGACTAACATTTGAAAACTTAAGAATCACAAAAATATTTGGTCAAGACCAACATCTCAAAATCCCCGTGAATTTTGTATGCCACGATAGTGTGGAAGTATACAAATTCTAAAAGGAGATTTTATCCATTAATTTTTTATTATTTTGTCAAATAAAATTAATAGTTGGTCTATCTTTGATCAAATATTTGGTCAATACTCTAAATTTAAAATAATATTGATTCCTCAAACAATACTATTTAAATTTACCAACACCTCAAAACACCGTGAATTTTGCATGCCACATTAGTGTGGACGTATACAAAATCAACATTTGTAAGAGGAGGGTTTTACCCATTAACTATCTTGTCAACCTAACTTTATGACAAATAAAATTATCTCAAACACCGTTAATTTTTTATGCCACGTTAGTGTGGATGTATACAAAATCAATCATTTGTAAGAGGGGTTTTAACCCATTAATTTTATTATCTTGTCACCCTAGTTTTATGACAAATTAATAGCTGGTTTCCCTTTGGTCACACAAGTAATAGCAGTGACTCCGTTAGGGAGGATACTATTAAATGTGTCTAAGTATATACCATTACTTGATAATTAGTCCATTAAATAGAATTGTGCCCCTTCAGTTGGAGAAGATCACACACATCCTAAATAATTTCCTATAACCATCCATAAAGGAAGTTTGATCTAGTGATATGCAAATAAACTCATCCGTTGTAGAGGGAGGCACTCAGAGCCAACACGTAAGCTTGTTGCATCACTTACAAACCAGTAATGGAGACTGTGGGATTTATATACTAATCCCTCTCCCACTTAGTTATTTATGGTGAGGAATTTTAACCTATGCTAGCATACATCACATGCACACACACATCACAGTAAATAAAAGCAATAAATATGGAAATTAATTTTCCAACTATTATGACATTTTCATCACTGTCCTCCGTGTGCTCCAACTCTAGCTGCTGCCATCTTTAGCCACCGCCATCGGGTCGAGTTGTCGCATCCATCTTGCTTCTTATTCCGCTGCGCCTCTGGTGCTCCAAAAGTACCATGCCTCGCAAGAATCCGATCCGCAACAAAAATAGAATTTTACATATATCGATCCTATATTCCACGAGGGAATGTACATGTAATCTAGATCGAAAATAAAATTCTAAAAACCTAAGGCTAATACAGCTTCTGCTGTATTAGTTACATACAATCATGCACACACAAAAATAATGCCCTTGACATGTCCAAGGGTCCAAACACACACAACATCTATAAGGCATAATAGTTGGAGCCTGTAACCACAAAGTTAGCATATCCTACTATTATCCTGCCTAAATTATGTATGACATGTGCATAACCTAATTTGAAAACCAAACACACAGAGGCAAACCCTAGCTCTGATACCAATTGTTGGTTAGTCCTAGGAAAATCGTACCAGCTCCACTGTACAAAATTTTTGTACAAATGTCGAACCTTTCCTTAAATAACCTATTGTGTTCTTTAGAAAATAAATTAGGAATCGCAGACGAAACTTAACATCATTGATTCCAAATTTAACTTATCTGTTCTTAATGGTTTAGATTTAAATCGCAAGCGGAACTTAACACTATTGATTCAAATCCACCTATGTTATTAATTTCATTAAATATTAATTTCTAAAATTAGCTTCCAAGACTGCATGGCGAGGCACATGGCCTTCTTGGATATGGGAGAAACCACCACCGCCTAGACAAAGACTTTTAAGGAAAGCTAATATTTAATTTTCATAAATAACTCTAGGTTTAACAAAAAAGAACAATCAAATCACAAATTCGAAAAATAAAACAAAAGAAACACAAATTCGAAACAAATCCAGAAACTTTAGAATAATATGCCTCTTGTGTTTGGTATTTCCAAAAATAACTATACAAAGAAAAACTAGTATGATGCGGAAAACAATTACTAGTTATACCTTTCTTTGTAAGCAAAAATAACCTCTTGATCTTCTACCATATTCCTCTTCTAACCTCGGACGTTGTGTGGGCAACGATCTTCCGAGATGAGAACCACCAAGCACCTTCTTCCTACTAGGTTTCGGCTACCAAAAGCTCCTCTAAAGATGAAGAGGTTCAGCCACCACCAAGCTCCAAGGGATGCTAGAAATATCGCCTCCTTTTCTCTCCTTCTTCTCCAAGCAAGATCTGGCCACCACAAGGACTCCAAAGATGAGATGAGGTTCGACCACAAGATGGAGAAGAGAGAAAGAGGAGGGTCGGCCACACCCAAGGAGAAAAAGAGAGAAGAAAAATAATAGAGTCGTTAGCCATGAAGGCACCTCTACCCCCTCTTTTATATTCCTTGGTCTTGGCAAATAAGGAAATTTTAATAAAAACTTCCTTAATTCATTTGCCATGAAAAGGAAAATTTTAATTAATTAAAATTAAATTTATTTTTTCAATTACAATGGCCGGTCACATTTAAATCTCCAAGCAAATAAAATTTTAAACACAAATTAAAACTTCCTAATTTGCTTCCGGAAATTTTATAAAAATTTCTCCAATAATTTTTCCCTTCATGGTGGATTATAAAAAGGAAATTTTATAAATTAAAATCATTCTTTTAAACATGTGGATAATTTTCAAAAAGGAAAGTTATCTTTAAAAAATTAAAATATCCTTTTAATCTACAAATAAGGAAAGATATCAAATCTTTTCTTAATCTCTTGTAGAAACTTATAAAAGAGATATTTAACTTTTAAACTCTCTTTTAAATCATGAACATAGTTAAAAAAGGAAAGTTTTCTTAAAATTAAAATCCACCTTTCAATCTACAAATAAAGAAAGATTTCAAATTTTTTCTTAATCTTTTGTAGAAAGCTATAAAAGGAAAGATTTAAATTTCAAACTTTCTTTTAAAACTATGATATCCACATAAGAAATAATTTTAATAAAAATCTCTTTTAAATATGATGTGGCCGGTCACCTAAGCTTGGGCTCCAAGCAATTGGCCGGCCACCTTAAGGCTCAACCTTTAGGCTTGGCCGGCCCTAAGCTTGAACTTCAAGCTTGGCTTGCCGACCCCTATAGGTTGGGTAAGAAGATGGGTATGTGGTGGGTATAAATCACTATATACAAGAGGCTACGATAGGGACAGAAAGGAGGAATTGGTTTTGGTCTCCCGATGAAATTAAGCTTCCCGTGTTCGCCCCGAACACACAACTTAATTCCATCAATAATAATTCATTCCACTAAAGAACTATTATTGTACTACCGCATCAATCCCAAATTACATTTTGGGATCCTTTTTATTATGAGTGTGTTAGTCTTCCTGTGTTTAAGATGTCGAATGTCCACTAATTAAATGAGTTACTGACAACTCACTTAATTAATATCTTAGTCCAAGAGTAGTACCACCCAACCTCATCGTCATGTCGGACTAAGTCCACCTGCAGGGTTTAACATGTCAATCCTTATGAGCTCATCTTGTGGACATTATCAACCTAGATTACTAGGACACAATTTCCTTCTATAATCAACAACACACACTATAAGTGATATCATTTCCCAACTTATCGGGCTTATTGATTTATCGAACTAAATCTCACCCATTGATAAATTAAAGAAATAAATATCAAATATATGTGCTTGTTATTATATTAGGATTAAGAGCACACACTTCCATAATAACTGAGGTCTTTGTTCCTTTATAAAGTCAGTGTAAAAGAAACGACCTCTAATGGTCCTACTCAATACACTCTAAGTGTACTAGTGTAATTATATAGTTAAGACAAACTAATACCTAATTACACTACGATATTCCAATGGTTTGTTCCTTTCCATCTTGATCGTGAGCTACTATTTATAATTTATAAGGTACTGATAACATGATCCTCTGTGTGTGACACAACACACCATGTTATCTACAATATAAATTAATTGAACAGCTACATTTATCATAAATGTAGACATTTGACCAATGTGATTCTTATTTCTAGATAAATGTTTATACCAAAAGCTAGGCTTTTAGTATACATCCTAACACTTCCTACCAATGGGAGGCTGCTGGATGTTCTCCCCCACCCGATATATCCTGACACCCGACATTCTCTGGCAGCGATCAGGCTCAAAAGGCAGGCAGAGCCATATAAAAAGGGAGATCCTCTTCATTGGCCAGGTACGCACACATCCTCATGCATCTTCAACAGTTCATTTTTCCTTCCTTCGTACACTGCTTTGCTGGGGAAAAAGGACCTAACTTGAGCGTCGGAGGGCCTGCGCCTGAGACCTTTTCCTTGGTATCTGGTCTATAACACTCTGTGTGCTTGTCTGAGTGTATGTAGGACCCAAGTACCACCGGGTCCTTTACTACAGACCTTTGGTTCCACGTGGGGGTTCATTTTTCCAACGCACATATACAGGGTGAGTCAAAGTCGCATTTCCATCAACATCGACGCCACCTTCGCCGGCCTTCGTCTGACTCAGATTTCGGACATGATTAGGAGAATTGTTTGAAATATAATTAAAGTTTCACATTGGAAATACATAGAAAGATCATGTGTTTTTTAAAAAAAATATCTCCATAAAAAATATCTCCATTCACATGAAACCTTTAAAAAAATGATTAACTAGGTTAGGTAACGTCGGACCTAGGGTGACTGGCCCGACCCTACAGAAGTTTTCCACCGGCCGCTAGGGTAAATCGGGAAATGCTCGCAATGGGTGGCCAAGAAGTCCAATATCCGTTGATTGTGCATTCCATTTAGAGGAAAAAATCCTTGCAAATACATTATAGCTAGGAATTGAACTGTGGGTATTTAGGTAATAACGGGACACCCTTCCACTATTTCATAACCCTGAGAGTTTATATAAGACTTTTAGAACTTATGTCCGAAATAGATAATATCATATCATTATTAAAATAATAAATTATTTTATTACTAATGCTGTAAAGTTGTTTTTTTCATAAAACTGTTTGTTAGATTATTTAATTAGTGGATTAGAAGATTTCAGATGTAATATATTTAGTCACCTAAGTTTTCTTTGTATACTTATAAATAAAGTATAATTAATTTGAAACAATAAGTTGTGAATATTCTTTTTGAATATTTTCAATATTATTATTTTGTGATAAGTTTTTATCTATTCTTGGTAATTGAATTCACTAGTTTAAGTGATTTACCTAAACTTTGCAATTAGAGATAATTTTATCTATTCTCATGATTACTTAAGTTTTAATAAATAATGTTTCTTGATGTTTTTACAAAATTATATGCCAAATAATTTAAATAATAAAATATTTCTTAAGTATATGGTTTAATCATATTGTTAACATAGTTTCAATTGTGCAATATGTGGTCTTTTATATATATATATATATTACGACAAAACTCATTTCTTTACTATTAAAATTAAAAAAAAATAAACTTTCAAACATAATTTATTAAAAACTAATATATTTGTGTAATGAATATTTTATTAAATAAATAAATTTTAAATTTACCAAAATTTTAAAAATACTAACTAATTTGACAATAAATAATAAATTATTGTAATACTAGTCATGTATATTTTAATTACTATCTTTTTCTAAAATATAGATCAATTTTAACTTTGATAAAAGAAAATTTAAATGTAACAGTAAAATAATTACTATGTGGCTTAGAGGTAACAGATTCGAGCATCAGATATAATCACTATATATAATAAATCCTTCTATGGAATTTTATGTTGATGGAAGTTTCATGTACCGAAATATCTTTTTATTAATTTTAACTTAGATAAATTATTAATTAAATTTATTTTGTTAAAAATATTTAGCTAGTAAATATTGACGGTGAATTATAAAAATAAAAGAGTGTGTATAATAACTTTTGAAAAGCACAAATGGTAATGACGAAGAAGAAACAGACAAAAAAAATTATAGAGGAATAATAATGTAATATAGAATTTGCAAGTATTTTTATAAAATAATATCAATTATTAATAAATATAACCAATATATATTAACTTACTAACCATACTTAATTCAGATAAATAAAAAAAATTACGAATCAAATTAAAAAAATTATCAACCAAATATATTTTAAACAGTATAAAATTAAAATTATCAATCAAATATAATTTTTAGGGTAAAAAATTAAAAACAGTCAAATATAACTTTAATTTGGTCAAATCTAAAAAAAAATAAAAGTCATTGACCAAATCTAATTTAGTTGGTAAAAAATTAAGTTATGATGAAAACATAAATTTAATTCAAATATAATTTTAAATATTTATCATTTAAACACGTATAATAGGGGCCCTAATGTAATAGGGCCTAAGCTTATGCCTTGAATGGGCTTGCATTGAAAATTGATTTTAAAATTTTTTAGAATAATTGTCCGTATAGTTATCGTGCATAGGAGAAATATTTATCTCAATCATATTAAATTTGAATCACAGATCTCATGATGATAATATTTTATGCGCTAACTGTTAGATCATTTTAAGAGAACTCAATCCATAGATATGACATATAACATGGTAGTGGAGCATAATTTTGATGACTGGCAAGATAATGAATGAAATTATTGTAGTTAGAAATTGAATTGTCATAGAGAATTTATGAGATTTGTTTAGGTTAGTACAGTGGAGCTGTGATTCAGTCATTTTTTGAGGACCATTTAAAAAACAACAACAAAAAGCAGAGTATCCAATTTTAGAATTACAATCTACTTAAATTATAGTTGCAAAATTATTTTTTTTCCCATAAAATTGTTTTTTAGATTAGTAGATTAGAATATTTTATACGTAGAGAATATTTAATTACCTAAGTTTTCTTTATTTATTTATGAATAAATTATAACTGATTTTGAAATAGTTAAAGAATTAATATTCTTGGAATAAAAATAGTCCACCTCTAAAATTAATTTGAGGAAACTGGAAACTTTAACATATAGATTATTAATATATGTATATATTATTTATGTAGTATAGAAAAATAACTTTAAACATAATTAAGAAAAATATAATGATGGAGCAGCAACTAGGGTGGTTTAGTATAATATACTGAATCCAAAACTGTATATCATATGTTGTACGAAAAATTTGGTATACTGAAAATTTGATATACCTTAATTTTGATATGTTATAAATCTCATATCGTTTCTAATAAAATTTCGATATCGGTACGATATAAATCTTATATCGATACTGATAACGAAAAATTACAAGATCTACCTCAAACGGTTGTGTAGATAGATGCTCTTTCCCTGCATGCTCCCTTACCTCCTTGTAAACGCTAATAATTGAATATTATTCTAGAGAATAGTTACGAGATCTAGCATTCATATATTTGCGAATAGACTCTATCACCATCAATCAGTACCAATCGCAAGTTAGATCAGCAAGAGATTCGTTCAAGAAGGCAAAATCAAGCTTTCCTGTGAAAGTAAAAATCTGAACAAAAATGGAGAAAACGCAATCTACCTGTTTAGTACATGCTTTTGTGACCAAATCTTGCTTAGGAATTTCTTTCAACACTACAGAATACCATAATCCAAAGAAAACCGGCAGTCACTAACCGAGATCACATATGAAAACCCTAGAGAAACTCAGTCCTATATCTACCATGGAATAGTACTTGCCCAACTGAGTATTTCCTAAAAACTAGTTTGTATACAACTTTAATCTTAATACACTAGTTCTCTTACTATAATTACATCCAAATAATTTTATGATTTTTTTTATTAGGGTTGTATTATAGTGGATGCATTGTGAAGAGTTCAAAACAAACCACATGCATAGCAGTAGTAAACTAACACCTAGTACAATGTAACCGACAAACCTTGCTAATAGTCTGCATATTAATCAGTTAGTATTATTAGGATTGATCTACTCCATTATCTCTCAAGTATATACATAAACATAGCTACATTTATGACTATAAATTTAATTCTTACAGACTTGAAGGCAGAAGTAGCCGAGTTCCTGACGAGATGACGTGCTCACACTGTCCTTTAGGAGTGACTACACTGATACCAACTAGAGATCAAATTAAAATAAACAAAAACATAACCTCATTACGGTACAACAAGGAAAGATATACTATGAATAAGTGATCCTACATGGCTAATAAGGTAAATATGTCATATATCCGGTAACCACAATTAGAGTCAGTCAATAGTCTCATGACCCTAGAAGTACCTCCTAGAGAGCATGCACTCATATAGCCAAAGCTAACATAAATAAATTATTAGTCAAGTTTGGAAGGGCCCTCCCCGGAGTTCATCCTGGGGCACCCATCCCATATTGTCACCACATATGCTCATACTCATCCAATTAGCTATATAAAGAAAGCATAGGTTACCCTTAGCATAAAGCACAAAATATATATATATATATATGTGAATCTAAGAAAGAATTATTAAATCAACCACTCAAAGCATCAATTAGAAATTGCATTATTCTATAGGTTGTGAACTAAATAATCCAATTCAATCACAGTTCGCTCTGATACCATCTGTAATACTCCGGCCCGACCCCACCCAGATCGAACCGGGAACGCCACCAGAATTGCCCATCGGGTTGACAACTAGCTCCACAGACCATCGTAGATCCTTTCAGTGTGCTTTGTCCTCACTCGCACGCATCCTGGAAAACTTTCCAAGAGGTCACCCTGTTAGAGTGTATACTGAAAGCCTAAGCTTTTGTAAACATTTATTTTGAATAAAGAATCACATTTGATCAAATTGTCTACATTTGTTTGTAGTTGTTCAATTAATTTATATTGTAGATAACATAGTATGTGGTGTCACATACAGAAGATGATGTTATCAGTACCTTGTAAATTATAAACAGTGGCTCACAACCAAAATGGAAAGGAACAAACCATTAGAAGGTCATAGTGTAATTAGGAATTAGTTTATCTTAACTATATAATTACACTAGTACACTTAGAGTGTATTGAGTAGGACAATTAGATGTCGTTTCTTTTATACTGACTTTATAAAGGAACAAAGACCTCAGTTATTATGGAAGTGTGTGCTCTTAATCTTAATATAATAACAAGCACATATATTTGATATTTATTTCTTTAATTTATCAATGGGTGAGATTTAGTTCGATAAATCAATAAGCCCAATAAGTTGGGAAATGATATCACTTATAGTGTGTGTTGTTGATTATAGAAGGAAACTGTGTCCTAGTGATCTAGGTTGATAATGTCCCCAAGAAGAGCTCATAAGGATTGTCATGTTAAACCCTGCAGGTGGACTCAGTCCGACATGACGATAAGGTTGAGTGATACTATTCTTGGACTAAGATACTAATTAAATGAGTTGTCAGTAACTCACTTAATTAGTGGACATTTGACATCTTAAACACAGGGAGACTAACACACTCATAATAAGAAGGAGCCCAAAAATGTAATTTGGGATTGGTGCGGTAGTTCAATAATAGTTCTCTAGTGGAATTAATTATTATTGATAAAATTAAGTTGTGTGTTCGGGGCGAACACGGGATGCTTAATTTTATCGGGAGACCAAAACCAATTCCTCCTCTCGGTCCCTATCGTAGCCTCTTATTTATAGAGTACTATACCCACCTATACCCACCTTCATACCCATGATGTAGGGGCCGACCAAGCTAGCTTGTGGATCAAGCTAGGGCCGGCCAAGCCTTGGTTCATGGGTGGCCGACCCTAGCTTGAACCCAAGCTTAGGTGGTCGACCCCCATTAAATTAAAAAGAATTTTAATTTTAAAATTTTCTTATGTGAAAGATATAATTTATTGGAGAGATTAAAAATTAAAATATCTCTTTTAAAAGGATCTACAAAAGATTAAAGAAAGAGATTAGATCTCTTTCCTTATTTGTAGATTGGAAAGATATTTTATTTTTCTTCTTTGTAAATTATTCACATGTTGAAAAATTAAAATTATAGAAATTTCTTTTTATCAACCATGAAGGGATTTTAAAAGGAAATTTTATTTTTAAAAAATTTTCGAAGACAAATAAGGAATTTTAATTGTTGATTGAAATTGCCTTGTTTGCTCTTAATGATGTGGCCGACCATGACATGAAGATTTAGGAAATTTTGTTTAATTAATTCATGTCAAGGAAAGTTAAGGAAATTTTATTATAATTAAATTTCTTTATTTGCCAAAGTTAAGGATTATAAAAGAGGGGGTTTTGGGAGCCTTAAAGGTGAACAACCTCTATTATTTTTCTCCCTCTTTTCTTCCTTGGTGTGCCCGGCCCTTCTCTTTTCTCTTCTCTCCATTCTTGTGGCCGAACCTCACATCTTCTTGGAGATCAAGTGATGGCCGGATTCTAGCTTGGAGAAGAAGGAGAGAAAGCTTGTATCCCTTGGAGCATTGGTGGTGTTTTCTCTTCATCCTTGGAGAAGCTCTTGTTGTGGCCGAACCTTGCAAGGAGGAGAAGAAGGTGCTTTGTGTTAGGATCCTTCGTACGGCTAGAGAGGGGGGGTGTGAATAGCCGACCCCAAACTTTCGCGTTTCTTCCTACGATTAGGTTAGTGCAGCGGAAATACAACGTAGAAAGAAAACAAGAGAAGAAAGACAAACCATATAACGAGGTTCGGAGATGAACTCCTACTCCTCGGCGTGTCCGTAAGGTGGACGAAGCCTATCAATCCGTCGGTGGATGAGTCCCCGGAAAATCGGCTAACAAGAACTCCTTATGGGTGGAGAAACCTCGCCACAATCTTTTGCAAAAGCAATACAGGAGATACAAAGAAGAGCAAGAACAATATGAATGTAAAACAAACAAGCTTGCCTTCTCGTCTGGAGTCCGTTGATGAAGCAGCAGCTTCACGGATGCCGGCTAGAAAACCAAAGACGAAGCTCACGCAAGCTTCAGAAAGAGGAGCTCGAAAGCTCAAATCGCAGTGTCGTGAGGAAGAGAGTTGTTTTCTTCGTCTCCTGTAGAGGTCTTATACCGCACTGCGAAGAAGACGAGACACGAATCTAGCCATTGTCGCAACGGCCAACTGACCGTATCACCTCTGGCCTTCGATGCTAGGCTGATCCGATCGGTCGTGGGGACCGATCAGGCTCTATGCTGATCGGTCCCGGCATCGATCAGAGCATGCAGAGTTGCCCAACTCTGCATGCGTACCTGATCGGTCCGTGGACCGATCAAGCTTCCTGATCGGTCATGGGATCGATCAGGCCCCCGATCGGTCCCGGACGATCCCACCTCTGCGAGAGGTGGGCGTCTCGCTCAACTCTTCCGATCGGTCTCCGGACCGGTCGGATGTCTTAGAACCCTTCATTTGTTATCCGATCGGTCACCGATCGATCGGATACATAACATCTGGATCGATCTGCAGATCGATCCGGAGCTTGGTTTTGCCCAAACCAAGTCCCAAGTCTCCCAAACCAACATCCGGTCAACCTTGACTGTTGGTACATCATGCTTAGCATCCGGTCAATCCCTTGACCTGCTAAGACTCTCACCAGTGTCCGGTCAATCCCTTTGACCCACTTGGACTTTTTCTACACCGGATGTCCGATCATCCCCGATCCATCTGGATTTTCCCTCGGCTTCACTCACGGGACTTTCACCGCTTTCACCAGGATTTCCACACCGCCTAACATCCCAGTTAGGACTTTCTCCTCGCTTCACTCACTGGACTTTCAAACCGCCTAACATCCCGCTTAGGACTTTCCCACCTGCGCTTCACTCACCGTGACTTTTCCACACCGCCTAACATCCCAGTTAGGACTTTCTCCGCTTCACTCACGGGACTTTCCAACCGCCTAACATCCAGTTAGGACTTTCCCCGTGCATTCACCAGGACTTTTCAACTGCCTAACATCCCAGTTAGGACTTTCTCACTGCCTGGCTTCACTCACCAGGACTTTTCCCGTGCCAAGTCTCCATACTTGGACTTTTCGCGTGCCAAGCTCCCTGCTTGGACTTTTCAGGTCAACCAGATCAACCTTGACCTATGGTTGCACCAACAATCTCCCAAGTTTGTATTCTTGTCAACACATCAGAATACAACTTTTCCACGAGTGTCAAACATCAAAATACAACTCAACTAGGTCAACCTACTCAACTAGGTCAACCTTGACCTAAGGTTGCACCAACAATCTTCCTAAGTCAAACATCAAAATACAACTCGAGTCAGGTCAACTCGAGTCAGGTCAACCAGGTCAACCTTGACCTAAGGTTGCACCAACAATCTCCCCCTTTTTGATGTTTGACAAAACCCATAATCAAGTTAGGTTAACCCGATAACCTAACTTAGGTTTTCCAATCATCTTCCAATGTCCAATGTTCTTTCCTTGAACATTCTCTGGACATTCTCCCCTTAGGTTAACCCGATAACCTAACTTGGGTTCTCCAATAATTCTCCCCCTTTTTGACACACATCAAAAAGAATTCCAATGTTCTTCCTCGAACATTCCTTGACATTCTTCCCCTAGCTTAGGTTAACCCGATAACCTAACTTGGGTTTCTCCAATAATTCTCCAATGAACACTCTCCCCTTTTTGACATACATCAAAAAGAAAAAGGAGGGTATCAAGGTCAAGAGTTTCTTCCTAATGAAAGTCTCATACCTTTCATTGAAACTCTTAATTTCCCCCTTGATACTAAACTCAACAATCAACTTAGTGATAATCCCATATCACTAATCCTCAAAAGTCTTAAGGAGTAAAAACTCCCCCTAAAAGTCAACTCCCCCTTGACAATTAGGTAAAACTCCCCCTAAAGGTCAACTCCCCCTTGACCATTGCACCAACAATGTCTTTGTGAGTTCCAAACCTTTAGAAATCCACAAAACCCAACTTCCAGCTGAAATTTCAGACCAACAGCTGAAAATCAGAAACTGGCACGCTCTGATCGGTCCCCAGACCGATCAGAATCCCCCAGGTCGTCCCTGGATCGGTCACAAGACCGATCGCACACTCTCTTGGATCGGTCCGTGACCGATCCATACTTTCCTGGACCGATCAGAATCCTCTCTGATCGGTCCCCAATTCTGATATCAGAATTTCAGAATTTCCTTTCCGAAATTCAGAAACTCCTAGAAAATTCCAGAAAATTCGAAAAATTGTGAAATTTTGAGGATACATTCCTCATAACATATACTATCATGGAAAAATAGTTTTCTATGAAAATAACTTCCATTTTTCAATCTTGATACAAAGTTCAAAAACTTTGAAATAGTTCAAGTTTAACTCAACTTTGTATCACAATGTTCAATGATGAATGCTATCACTAGGAAAGCTTCATCAAGGTTTTTCAAATCAATTTTAAAATGCTTTTAAAACCATTTGAATTTGGGACCATAATCTTAGGGCTAGATGTACATGACTTGTACACAAGCTTTCCCTATGATCCTTAATTTCTTTAATTAGGGTCATCTAGGCACAAGGACAATGCACCTTGATCCTAACTCATGATCCTAATATCTCACACACATCTAAGGTGTATCAAACCACATTCAAGTCAATTTGATGTGAGATATGGATTAAGGTCAACTTAGGCTAAGTTCTCATGCATTTTCTAAACACAAATTTGATCTCAATATCAAAATGTGTTTTTCATCCTTAAATCAATTTCATTGATCATTAATGCAAGAGATGATGACATGGCATAAAATGGTATCATAAATGAAAATATGTGCCAATGTCATGATGTCATGGCATAAAGTTTGAAACTTAAATAAACATGACATATAAACTAGCCTAAGCATTATCATGACATTTCAAATGATAATAAAACTAAACATGATGTCATGACATGTGAGGGCAAACAATTATGGCAAGATTTAGCATAAATAAATATACCTAGATTACCTATCTAAGTATCCTTAACCACTTTGCTAACCTAGAATTTAACCCTTGATTGCCCTAAAATGCCAAAATCCTAATTTTGACACTTCTTGAACTCTAGATTAATTCATGCCACTTAAAGATCAAATTTATCCTCAAAACTTGGCATGTTTCATTTTTCCTCGAGAGTTCTCTAGATTTTCCCAAATTGTGCCAATTAAAATCATTCTTTTCCATAATGGCACATTTTACTCTTCCAAGGAGTAAATGATAATTCCATTTCATTTTCAAAGGTTCACAAAACCTTGAAAATGCTCCTTGAGTGTCAATTCCTCAAAGTTGGGTTAACTACCCTTCTTATTGGAGTTGACACTCTCTAACCCATTTATGGGGTAGAGAAGATGCTCCTAGGAACCCAATACCTATTAGAACTCATTGGGTTCACTAAATATTCACTAGGGATAACTTCCCTAGCAACCCTCCTAATGACCCTCTTAGGCTTTAAAGCCTTGGTCATTTGGGTCTCATCAAGGTCAACTATAGGGGTGACTTCCCTTGTGACCTTGGTAATGGTCTTCCTAGCCCTAGGTTTTGTTCCATAATCGAATGGAACACTATGATAAGTGGGCTTGACCACTTGGGACTTAGGTTTGTGACCCAAACCTTTCTTGTCCTTGGACTTGGGTTTTTGACTCTTAAACCCTAGAGATGACTTCTCCATGTTTTTAAGAGCCTTTTCTAAATTATCAAGTCTTGACCTCAAGACTTGATTTTCCCTCTCTAATACCTCAAGTGTTAATTTGTCATTTTTCTTTGAGGTATTCCTAGGCATATGTCTAGATGATTTGAGATTTCTACCTAGATTTTCCTTAGCCTTAGATGAGTTAATTCTAGGGTTGGCTTTCCTAGTGTTATCCTTATCTAGGCTCACATGTTTGGCACCTAAGCATGTGTATCGATTTCTATAATTAACATGCTTATCATCCTTGACAATAGCAATAAGGCTACTAGCATGCATCCTACTAGAATTGCAAGAATGTGCCTTAGAGATTACCTTAGGGTTTGCCCTAGCTCCCCCTATACATGTGCTCGATCTCTTGTCCTTGTGAGATTGCCTCCCTCTCGGACATTGGCTCCGATAATGTCCCCTTGCATTGGAAGCACACCACGTGCTCCTTGCCCTTGCGTGTTGGGACTCCGGCTTCCTTGACATTTGGTGCCGGTGGAGTCTTTCTTACCCTCTTCGGACACTTACTCTTGTAATGTCCATGTTCCCTACACTCAAAGCACATAATGTGTAATTTAATTGAACTTAAATTGCTTGAGTTACCTAGGGTTGAGGGTGGAGATGAGCTTTCTTCCTCATCCCTTCCGGAGGTAGATGCTTCTTCTTGCTCCGATCTTGAAGAAGAGACCTCCTCCTCTTCTTCCTTAGACGTTGAGTGACTCTCAATTTCTAATTCGCTCCCTCCATGATGTGAGCTACTTGGCTCACTTGACTCCTCTTCATGACTTGAAGTGGAGCTCTCCTCATGAAACTTGGCCAAGTTGTTCCACAACTCCTTGGCGTTGTTGTATCCTCCTATCTTACACAAGATATCACTAGGTAATGAAAATTCAAGGATTTTCGTTACCTCGTCGTTGATTGTGGATTGTTGGATTTGTTCTTTCGTCCACTTCTCCTTCTTGATAGATTTTCCTTCCTCATCCATCGGAGAAATAAAACCTTCTTGTACACAAAACCAATTCATTATGTTAGTCATAAGAAAGTACTTCATCCTTACCTTCCAATACGCGAAGTCACCGCATTCGTAGAAGGGTGGAATGGTGAAATCTTCTCCGAGTAGGTCCATCCTCTAGCTCGTGCTCCCCGGGTGTTAATCCGATGAAGAGCAAACCTTCGCTCTGATACCACTTGTTAGGATCCTTCGTACGGCTAGAGAGGGGGGGGTGTGAATAGCCGACCCCAAACTTTCGCGTTTCTTCCTACGATTAGGTTAGTGCAGCGGAAATACAACGTAGAAAGAAAACAAGAGAAGAAAGACAAACCATATAACGAGGTTCGGAGATGAACTCCTACTCCTCGGCGTGTCCGTAAGGTGGACGAAGCCTATCAATCCGTCGGTGGATGAGTCCCCGGAAAACCGGCTAACAAGAACTCCTTATGGGTGGAGAAACCTCGCCACAATCTTTTGCAAAAGCAATACAGGAGATACAAAGAAGAGCAAGAACAATATGAATGTAAAACAAACAAGCTTGCCTTCTCGTCTGGAGTCCGTTGATGAAGCAGCAGCTTCACGGATGCCAGCAGCTAGAAAACCAACACGAAGCTCACGCGAAGCTTCAGAAGAAGAGCTCACAAATCGCAGTTGTCGTGAGGAAGAGAGTTGTTTTCTTCGTCTCAGAGGTCTTATACCGCACTGCGAAGAAGACACGAAGACAGAATCTGGCCGCTGTGTCGCAAGCGGCTGGTGTGGACCGATCGGGCATCACCCGATCGGTGCTGGTCTCGATCGGTCGTGGGGACCGATCAGGCTCTATGCCGATCGATCCCGGACCGATCAGACAGAGCAAGAGTTGCCCAACCTCTGCGTACCTCGATCGGTCCCGTGGGACCGTCAGCTCTGATCGATCATGGGGATCGATCAGCTCATCGATCGGTCCCGGACGATCCCACCTCTGCACGAGAGGTGGCGTGTCTCTGCTCAACTCTTCCGATCGGTCTCCGACCGGTTAGATGTCTTAGAACCCTTCATTTGTTATCCGATCGGTCACGGATCGATCGGATACAACGTATCGGATCGATCTGCATCGATCTGCAGCTTGGTTTTTGCCCAAACCAAGTCCTAAGTCTCCCAAACCAACATCCGGTCAACCTTGACCTGTTGGTACATCATGCTTAGCATCCGGTCAGTCCCTTGACCTGCTAAGACTCTCCACCAAGTGTCCGGTCAATCCCTTTGACCCACTTGGACTTTTCTCTACACCAGATGTCCGATCATCCCTGATCCATCTGGATTTTCCCTTGCCTGACTTCACTCACCAGGACTTTCACCTGGCTTCACTCACCAGGATTTCCACACTGCCTAACATCCCAGTTAGGACTTTCTCACTGCCTGGCTTCACTCACCAGGACTTTCAAACTGCCTAACATCCCAGTTAGGACTTTCCCACTGCCTGGCTTCACTCACCAGGACTTTTCCACACTGCCTAACATCCCAGTTAGGACTTTCTCACTGCCTGGCTTCACTCACCAGGACTTTCCAACTGCCTAACATCCCAGTTAGGACTTTCCCACTGCCTGGCTTCACTCACCAGGACTTTTCAACTGCCTAACATCCCAGTTAGGACTTTCTCACTGCCTGGCTTCACTCACCAGGACTTTTCCCGTGCCAAGTCTCCATACTTGGACTTTTCGCGTGCCAAGCTCCCTGCTTGGACTTTTCCAGTGTCAAGTCTCCATACTTGGACTTTTCCAGTGCCAAGCTCCCTGCTTGGACTTTTCAGGTCAACCAGATCAACCTTGACCTATGGTTGCACCAACAATCTCCCAAGTTTGTATTCTTGTCAACACATCAGAATACAACTTTTCCACGAGTGTCAAACATCAAAATACAACTCAACTAGGTCAACCTACTCAACTAGGTCAACCTTGACCTAAGGTTGCACCAACAATCTTCCTAAGTCAAACATCAAAATACAACTCGAGTCAGGTCAACTCGAGTCAGGTCAACCAGGTCAACCTTGACCTAAGGTTGCACCAACACTTTGGTGGTTTCTCATCTCGGAAGATCGTTGCCCACACAACATCCGAGGTTAGAAGAGGAATACGGTAGAAGACCTAGAGGTTTTTGCTTGCAAAAGAAAAGGTATACTAGTATTTAATTTCCGCATCATACTAGTTTTATCTTCATGTAAAAAATACCAAATACAAGAGACATGCGATTCTAGTATTTCGAATTTGTTTTCGATGTTGTGTTCTTTGTATTTCTTTTCCTTGTGATTTGATTGTTCTTTTCGGTTAACCTAAAGTTATTTAAGGAAATTAAATATTAGTTTTCCTTAAAAGGCTTTGTCTAGGAGGTGGTGGTTGTTCCCATATCCAATAAGGCCATGTGCCTCGCCATGCAGTCCTGGAAGCTAATTTTGGAAATTAATATTTAATGGAATTAATAACCTAGGTGATTTGGATCGAACGTGTTAAGTTTCGCAGGAGATCCAAGTCTAAACCTAAAAGAACAAATAGATTAAACTTTGGATCAAACGTGTTAAGTTCCGCAGGCGATCCAAGTTTAATTTAAAAGAACACATGCATGGTAGCTAGGAAAAGGTTCAGACCTTTGTACAAAATTTTTGTACAGTGGAACCATTAGGTTTTCCGAGTAGCAACCAACACACCCATCCTCAGATTTCTCCAAGCCAAGCACGCTTAACCTTGAAGTTCTTAAGTTTGGGCTTCTGAAAAGGAAGATGCACCTTGGTGATATGGATAGTACCATCTAACCTTTTAAGTAATACTTAACCAGAATCTCAGAACCGGGGTATTACAATCACCCCACTTAACGACACAACGGCCTCGTTGTGTAACTACGAATCATACCACAGACAAATCCCAGAATCTCCCTCGCTAGGTGGTGCCCTGGGTTCTCCTGCCACAGGCGCACTCACGGTCGCAAGGTCACTCTGATACCAACTGAAACATCCCTAGTTTATTCCTCAAGTTTTTTTTTAACTATTCTCTCGTCATTTACTATGAAAATAACCGTAGTACAAGTCCATCGAGAAGAACTATCTTAACCAATGAAAATGGTTGCATCGATCAAGAGTTTAATGAATATGAACAATAATCCCCAAACATCCCTCTTACTACTAATAAAGGAAAAAATCTCTCATGATGAAACCAATATGCACTGCACTCTTAGCCAAGCGGACAATACCATGCGTCCATCCCGCCTCCTCGTCTACTTCGTCCGAGGGCCTTCCGTCATATCCTGAGAATCATCCTCACCTGTAATGCAGACATCATGAGTCTACGGCCTAGCAAGTACAATTTGATATGAGCAAATGGACATCCATAAAGTAGCAGAAATAGCAACTAGAAGCCAACAGAAATCATAACCCAAATACAGATCAACAAAGAAAGACATATAAAGCACAAATGATCCTATATAGCTAATTAGGTGAATGTGCCACATATCCGGTAACCACTATTAGAGCTAGTCAACAGTCCCATGATCCTAGAGGTACCTCCTAAAGAACATGCAATCATATAGCCAAAGCTAACATTAATAAATTAACAGTCATATTTGGAAGGGCCCTCCCCGGAGCTTATCCCGAGTCACCCATCTCATACTGTCACCACATATATTCATACTCATCCAATTAGCTACATAAAAACAAAACATACACTATGCATACCATTTTCATATCAGTTGCACAGTTCTTTCATTCTGTCAACATTTCAACTTGGGAGAGAAATGCATAAAACATAATAGCTTATCCACAATTAGAGCATAACTAAATCATAGTTACTCAATACCCAATACCCAACCACAAAGCCATCGGCATTTCAACAAAACCACACAAAGGTAAATAACACCACATAAAAACTGAAATGACTCTCGTTGATCTGTCAAGAAATCCAAAGAATAATCGGGAGGAAAATAAAGACTTTGAAATCATCTACAACTCCTGAACAGCTTCAAAAGGCATGAAATTTCGGAAACAGAAAATCTATTCTACTCGCAATCTGTTCAGAAGATCGGAAACAGAAATGATAAATAAACCAACTCTGATCAAACTCTAAATCTATGCACGACATTTCAGAAAACAAAAACACTACCAAATCCATCTGCTAAGCCCCCCAACTGATTTAAAATCCAAAAGCACCCATGAACCATCATAGAGTTGATTCCTAACTAAACATCGCAGATCATCATAGAGACCAATCGTCCCTGATAAGCACCAGCATCTGACTTTGTCCCACACTTGTGGAAACGACATGAAATGAGCTTGAGCGTCACAATTCAAGCATAAATTCGCAACAAACAGAACAGAGATTTTAGAATAAGGAGAACACAACACCTTCACTACATACCAAGATCACCAACAAGTTATCAAGAATAGAATCCATCGGCAAACCAGTCACCACTCATTTCAATCCCGAACTCATCTGTCCAGAGATCCCAAACCGAACCACCGGGTGAAAGTAAGGTCCACAACAAGAACTTCAAGGTGAGAACCAATCGAGTTTGAGTCTTCCCGTGAAGAACTAGGACATTCAAATCTGACAAATCCATCAAGAAGATGAAACCAAGACTCGATTCCTCTAGAACTCGAACAGAAGGCAAGATCATTCACCATCACACAGAAAATCGAAAGAAACACCACAAGCTGGAATCAGAACCTCGCGGAGAACATCACGGAAACCCTAATCGGACAAGAGCATCACGAAATGAAACCATCGGAGCTCATCAAAAGGCATTCCAGCATCTCCTAGGTTATAATCCCATACCTCAGAGATCTCACAGTTGCATAACGAAAGGTACTTGCCTTTCCGGTGCTTGTGCCGAATCGCCGGTGAGCCTCGCCTATTCGTGACGCCCTCGGTGCCGGATGCGTGGTGCGTCGCTTGACCGGAGCTTAGAACTCGATGGATTGCTCCGTCGCAGCTGCTGGATCCGGACGAGAGAACAAAATCGGCAATTAATCAACCTTTACAGTTCCTTCCCTTACCATGTGTCATACCAATTCATTTTATATCCCTAAAATCCCTAAAATTCATAGAAAATTTTAATAAATCAATTCCTTAATCATCATTCGTGAGACCTTAATTTATTTTGTAAATTAATTCCTTATTTAAGGCTCGTGGAACCTTACAATTATCTCTCCTTATAAAAATTTCGTCCTCGAAATTTGACTTACCAAATAATTCGGTGTAGCGATTACACATATCCAGTTCAGTCTCCCTAGTAGCTTCTTTCTTCAACTGATTTCCCTATAAGACTTTATCATTTTGATTTCCTTATTCCTCAACTTCCGATCTTCATGATCAAAGATTTATTTCGACACCTCCTAAGATCCATAATTATCTAATTACCCTTTACTTGGAAAAATTCACAGGACCTATTTATCACCTTAAAGACAATCATAAGTTTTTTTTTTCAATCACCCTTTTTATCATGGAATTTGTCAAAAGATGTTTTTTTTAAAATAATAAATAAAAAAACCCAAGACATTGCATTGACAATTATGTGATATATGTTTGAAGGATTAAAGCTAAGTATATTCATCATATTTGTGTGTAACGTATTTGGATAACAATGCTTTAATGGCATTTGCGGCAAACCAATGAGATGAATGTTTCACTAGCAAGTTGGAGAAAGACATCACCCTGCCTAGCCTAGCCCACAGTTTACCTTGATGATAATTTCCGTGGGCCGAGTTGTACCTCCTGAATCAGTCAGTGTCCGGTTCCGGTTGAGACAATTTCAATAGAACCGGAAATTGAACAGAAGGCGCTCATTAATATTTTTAGAAATAGCGGATGAGATGTCCTGAGTTACTTAGTTAAAGTTGGCAAAGAGGCAATGGACTCATTTGGTAATCCATCAAATTATTTCTGTGCCGAGCCCGATAGAGTGTTCAAGAACACTCAATACTTGATGGTGTCGCTGTATTGGTATAACAGCGCAGCGTTCCGAAACTTCCAAAGATGATCCTCCGGATCTTTGCTACCGTTATACTCTCCAATAGCTGGGGGATTGTACCCCTTCGGTAGCTTCTCCTCGAGTACCCTTAGAGAGAAGGGCACTTGCTCCTCATGCTCCCCCCGAGGCTCCCCCTGGGACTCCTCACTGAGGACTAGGACTTTCCCTTTCTTCGAGTCCTTAGGCGGGGAGCTTTCCGCCATGGAGACATACGGTTGCTCTTTCTTATTATAACAATCTGGACCCTTGTGGTAATAGTCCGGGCCAGGCTCTAGATAAAAGGCTAGAGGGAAATCCTCGAGCTATTTTCTCTTAGATCCTCTATCCGAGACGTGAGTAGGGTCCTTGGAAATTGTAGGCATCTTGTATGGCCGTGAAGCAGTGGTCTATTTTTTAGAAGTCGCCCGCCTTTTGGTCTCTTTGAACAGTTCGTACTCTCCTGCCATCATGGTCATGTTGATTCTTCCGATCTCCTCCATATTCACACTCCATAACAGGTGAAGGAAGTTCCCACAGACGATGCCAAATTGATCCTGCCCGGAATCTGAGTCAGACGAAGGCCGGATGAGTTGTCGCTGGTGTTGACAGAGAGGCGACTATGCCACCCTTATCATACGTGCCCCGGAAAACGGACCCCCACGTGGTGCTGACGGACGGCGATAACTTAGCCGGCGGTATTTGAGCTCTGCACACACTCAGACAAGCACACGGAACGTTAGAGAACAGAAACTAGGGACAATGTCCCCGGAGCAAACCCTCCGACGCTCAAGTCAGGTACCTTTTCCCCAAAAGAACAGTATACGAAGGAGAAAGAAAAGTAGAAGACAAGTGTGAATGTACGAGAGAGTATACCTGCTCATGGGAGAGGACCTCCCTTTTTATATGACAATGCGTACCTCTGGAGCCTGACTAGTGGTACGGAATGTCGGGTATCAGGACTTGTCTAGTGATGGAGGACGCGTGACACCCTTTTGTGGACTGGAAGAAGGTTCCATTCGCAGATGACCGCAGACCATTAGAATATTCCTTGACATCCAACAGTTATTCTTTGACAGATGATTACGATTCCCTGACCTTGTTGTCGTGTAGCGTCTTTTGTCCCGCCCGGATATGACTAGGGCAGCTCGGGATGATCTGTTAGGTATAACATCTAGCCTAAGTCTTAAGGGGCAGGGAGAGCTGTGGTGAGATCACTCAAGAGTTGACCGGGAGTTGACCTACTGAGAGAACCAGACCTGGATATGACTGAGCTATGAAAACCTGACCAGTTGGAGCAGGTCAAACATCACCCCGATTGCACATCCTGATTCATATCTGGGATCCTGATCTGTAAGCACCCGATTGGGCATTATGCGTCTGACGACACCAGGTGGTCCTACCTCTTCTTTCTCTAGCTGCTGACTGTCACGTCCTCCTAACTGTTGACCGCCACGTCCTCCTGACTATTGACTGCCACATCCCCTTGACTTCTGACTGCCATGTCTCCTTGACTTCTGACCGCCATGTCTCCTTGACTTTTGACTGCCACGTCTCCTTGACTCCTGACGACCTGACCCTACCATTATGCACCGTATCATAAGCCTCCCCCCAAGTCTAGTTGAGGGAGGCTCAGGTCTGACTGACTAGACTCAAACCCTGGTTTCATTTATTTCACCATTATGACCTTAAATGCTGCTCCTTTTCCCATATCCTAGTTCGTATAACCTGTTTAACTACTCAATCCACCTAGGAAGAAGGGTTATTTTAACTTCTGCATAAGTTGTTTTCCCCTTACCCTCTTGTTTAAAAGGAGGCCTATCACCATCCATAGAATCGTACTTTCTTTCTACCGACACCCTTTACCCATGGATATGAATTCTAAGTCGGAGGAACTGCAGCGTCTCCGTCAATAATTGGATTAGATGACTCAACTGCTTACCCAAAGGGATACGACCTTAGCCAAGATGATGCAGGATAGAGATCTTCAATCTTCTCTTCGTCGAGAAATTGAGGAACTTTGGTTAGCTGCTAAGTTTCGAGCGCGGGCTGAAGTAGTGTTGAAACAGAAAGCTTATTCAGACCTGGAGAGTCAAGCCCAATTCCTGATCTATTTGAAAGAGAGACACACCTCTTCCATAGCCCTTCTTCAAGAAGAAAATTGACTCAAAGAGGAAACCATTACTCAGCAACGTCGCATTATTCAGTCCACCAAGGCAGAGTTGATTCAGGCTCGAGCTTATCTGGAGTGGGCAGGTTAAGCGGAACACTTTTGCTCGAGGTGCTGACCGGCTGCGGATACTAGAAGAGAACTCTGATCACTTAGATGTCTTGAATGCAAAAATGATCCTTTGAGGAGTGTTTTCTGTATTTTATCAAATGAATGCAAATCTGGTTGGGTTTCGGTCTTTGTTCATGTTTCTTTTTCCCTTGCTTCTCTGGCACTTCCTTACTTTATGCAAACCCTGAGGGGGGTTAGTGAAGGCTCTGCCTGCTGATAACCCACCCGAAAACAAGAGTGTAGAAAGCTTATTCAGGAGTTGTTAAGTGCGAGAGTATGCTTGCTTATAACTCGCGCTAGGGCAAGAGTTTGAAATCCCGACCGAAAGGTCGTTGGTCGTGAGAGCATGCTCACTTATAACTCGTGCTGGGGCAAGAGTCTGGAATACTGACTGGGAGGTCGTTGGTCATGAGAGCATGCTCACTTATAACTCGTGCTGGGGCGTGAGTCCGCATTACCGACCGGGAGGTTATTGGTCGTGAGAGCATGCTCACTTATAACTCGCACTGGGGTGAGAGTCTGGAATCCGGATCGAGAGGTCATTGGTCGTGAGAGCATGCTCACTTATAACTCGCGCTGGAACGAGAGTCCGGAGGCGTGAGAGCATGCTCACTTATAACTCGCGCTCGGGTGAGAGTCTAGAATCCTGACTGAGAGGTCGTTGGTCGTGAGAGCATGCTCACTTATAACTCGCACTGGGGTGAGAGTCTGGAATCCCGACCGAGAGATCGTTGGTCGTGAGAGCATGCTCACTTATAACTCGCGCTGGGGCGAGAGTCTGGAATCCCGACCGAGAGATCGTTGGTCGTGAGAGCATGCTCACTTATAACTCGCGTTGGGGCGAGAGTCTGGAGGCGTAGAGCATGCTCACTTATAGCTCGCGCTGGGATGAGAGTCTGGAATACCGACCGAGAGGTCATTGGTCATGAGAGCATACTCACTTATAACTCGCGCTGGAGCGAGAGTCTGGAGGCGTGAGAGGATGCTCACTTATAACTTACACTGGGGTGAGAGTCTAGAATCCTGATCGAGAGGTCGTTGGTCATGAGAGTCTGCTCACTTATAACTCACGCTGGGGCGAGAGTTTGGAGGTGTGAGAGCATGCTCACTTATAACTTGTATTGGGGCGAGAGTCTGGAGGCGTGAGGGCATGCTCACTTATAACTCGCGCTGGGGCGAAAGTCTAGAATTCCGACTGAGAATTGGTTTGGAAGGCTGATCGAGAGTTGGTCTGGAATCCTGATCAGGAATTGGCCTAGAAACATGACCGGGATTGGTCTGGAAGCCTGACTAAAAATTGGTCCCGCGCCTGATCGAGAATTGGTCTAGAAACCTGATCGGGATTGATCTGGAAGCCTGACCAGGAATTGACTTGGAAGGACAACACTTGTGGCTCGGAAGGAGTTGAGTTAGTGGACTTAGTCTAATGTTCCTGCATTATAAAGTGTATTACATAAGACTTTAATCAAACTTTAACCTTACCCTGATTCCAAGGATAGGTGGAGGCACCAAATTTTGATCAACGTTTCCCGTCGTCTCTTGCTTCATTTCTCTAGGTCGCCGCATGGAATTTTCGATCCTTGAGGCATAGTCTTCCTGAGGTAGGGTGCTCTTGTTTTCATATCACCTCCATGATTTCCCTGTCATGTCCATCATAAATGCCCTTTCATAGGGAACTGACACATGCCTCCTGAACTTTACTTGTGATGATGTCTAACGTACCCTTTCTGCACATGATCCCAGGGCGCTTTTGTCCCTTGATCTGACGGTCATAGTATGCTGCGCCATTTCGATTGTCCGGTTCAACTCCTGATGCTCTTTAAGGGTTTTAGTTTAAAAACCCTAAAGACCTCTCGTAGTGGCTCACAAGTGCATCGTCTTCCTCTAATCTCTCTTCCCTTACTCATTCTTGCTTGCTAACCTTCCCTTTCGTGTAAGTACTTCTCCTTCTTCCTTCATTACACCTTCGTTTGTTGATTAGATAATGGCCGGAGATACGATAGTACCCTGGTATACCTATTTCCGTTCAGATTTGGATAGGAGTGACCTTAAATCTGTACGATCCAGCTTGAGGTTGTCCGACGCATATCAATTACGCCTCCCTGGGCCTGATGACCATCCATATCCTCCCCCCATCGGCTTCGTGACCTTCTTCAAAGATCAGCTTCTTGGTGGTCTGTGATTTCCCATTCTTTCTATCTTCTCATCCTTGAGTCAATATTTTGGTATCCCTTTATCCCAATTCGCTTCCAACGCCTTCCACGCCATGTGTGGAATGATGATTCTTTGTCGCTTGTATCAAGTTCCTTTGACTCCTCAACTCTTCCACCACTTCTATTCCCTCAAGCATTCTGAACCCGGTGTCTTCATGGTGCAATCTAGGACTGAGTATAAGTTTTTTGAGGGCATGCCTTCTTCCAATAAAGGCGGGAAGTCCCACTTTTTCTACATCCAATTGCCTGACGTCGTGACCTGGCCTGTCAAATGATGCCTCTGTATTCCTTCTCTCTTTGAGCTGCGGGATCATCTGTTAGTATTAGCCTTAGTACTAATTATGAAATGATTGTAAAGGGCTCATTTTGTATCATATATCATTACTAATAAAAGGCAAAGTTGGTTATTATATTTATTTCAGTTCGGTGCCAATTGAATAAGTATAATAATGTCCTTGGGTAGTACGTTCTTATCTACAGTATATCAATTGGTTGAATTGATAGTGAGATATTGTAGAGAACACTACTCTTAACTATTCCTACTCGAGCGTCAATATACAAGGACAATATTAATGCATTGAGACTAGCATGTAGGTCAACGGATGACTTGATCTCACAAGTCATGGATATGAGATATCAGGTTGACACATGGGTATATATTAGAGAATATATACTGAATGACCCGCCATGAGAATGTTTCATGGATCGTCATATGAGTGTCATAAATATTTTCATGTGACTATTGGTATGAATAGTCCTTTGACCTAAAGTCACTACAGTTCCCTACATAAAGAGTTGTATACTTTGGTATCGTCAAACGTCACCCGTAACATGGTGGACTATAAAGTCGATCACTGGGTATGTAATAAATTATGCGGAGGGATGTGAGTGATGTAGATAGGATCTATCCCTTCCATATGACGGAAGCGATATCTGTGGGCCCCTTGATTAGTAGGGCACAAGAAAACATGACCATGCGTAAATGAGTCAATATGAGATATTGAGCTCATTTGTTTGAGTATGTATACTTGGAGATCAAGAAACATAAAGATTGATAAGAGGATGACATGGTCTATACCTCATTGATCAATCTAGATATCAAGGATAGAGGAACCGAGTTATACAAGATAATAGCCACAGATAAGTTAGGTCGGATCTCGACTTTCTCGTCACTTGGGTAGCAATGATGTCTGTCTAGATGTCACTCATTGCTTATGTATCTAAATGGTGATTTGGGTACATTGCCAATGTTACGAGAATCTATAGGGTCACACACAAAGAACAAGTTGATATAGAGATGGGCTCATGTGATGAATCATTGGATTAAGTGTAATCCGAATTTGACTCATTGAGTTAGACTCAAAGGATCCAATTGTTGGATTGAGTCGAGTTGCATGGGAATCAATGGGTTAGACTTATTGGGTGAACTTAAGTTCACAAAGGAAGTTGAATGGTCAAAATTAAACCATTGGATTGAATGATTGATTTTGAGCAATTGGATTAGAAGATGAAAGGGTGGAGACTCTTGGTATACCATGGGATGGTTATATATATCATTTTGGATGATATTTTTCACAAAGTTGAAAACTTGAGAAGGTGAAAAGTCTCTTGTTTTCTTCTTCTTCCTCCTTCCCCCTCTCTTGGCCGAAACACACATAGAGGTTGCTAGCACAACCTTGTGTGTTTTCTTCTCCATCTTGCTTTGTTTGTGAGACAATCAAAGGCAAGGCTTGTTCATGTGGATACCATACAGGCGCGGACGTGTGATCGTGCTGAGATCCGAGTTGTCGGGAGATCGCGTGCATGCATCAAGGGTATAATCCTATCATGTAGCTTAGTATAGTTTGTTTTCAAGAAAATGTTTCTTCCCTTCGCATGGATCTGTTGGATAAGAGGATCTAGTAATTTTTCTGCTGTGTTTCCGTGTCTTTGGTGCGCTAGATCCCAACATCATCAACACCAACCCGCTTGCTTGACCGCCTTCGAAAAACTGGAAGGAGTACAACTGCGGCTCCCATATTTGTTGTGGGAAAGTGTGTTATATACCTTTGGGCTAAGCCCCATCCAGACACCCCTAAGCGCACCTTTTGGTAAGATTACTTGACTCTCTTTTTACATCTCTGCAAACTGAGGTATTCATTTTTGCTTGCAGAAGTCGTCATGTTTTGAGCCTTCGCTCTTGATTCTTCCGCGATGCCCAGCTGGGAAAATAGGGCCAAGAGATTTTGGTGGGCCAGGAAGTTCCTCATCCCAGCGCCTCAGCAGAGGCTTCATCGTAACAATCTGGGGACCTTGAGACCCTTGGAACTGAATCCCTCCCCGCCGAGGCAACTGTTGGCGAGAGGACTCCCTCTCCGGGTCCCGAGCAGCGTTTGTGCCTTCAACGCAAAAGGCGTCGTGTAACTCCGTCAGTCCAGTCTTCACCACAGAGGCTACTTGAGTCTCGGGCTTCCTCAAAAGCCAAAACCCCCGCCCGGGTGACCCATTGATTTCGGCCCAATTTTGTCGTGAATTGGGCATCAAACAATGAAGTACCAAACTCCTCCTACACTAATGTAGCATAGGAATGACTCGGGTCGTCCGCCAACAAAAGTAACGATATGATGGTAAACTTAGGATCGTATGTTATTTCTATTTTTTGGGGGGTTTTTAATATGAAATTGGGAGTTTGGGTTTTGATTCTAAACCTAACAAATTAAAAGCAAGACAAGTAAGAAATTACTCTAATGCGGAATGAAATCTAACTAGATGCCAATAATTAATCCACAACGCATTGTCACTCTACGCAATGGGTTAATTATCAACACGATTAATCTAGGGAATGAAATAGCGAAGCATCAAATGAAATCTAATCTAAATAATGAAAGACAATGCAAGTAAAGAAAACTATATCTATCCTAACTAACCATTGAAGATTTTCCTACATCGCATTGTCACGCTACAATACAAGATTATCTATCAATGGTCATAACATGAAATAAAGCATTAACGAAACTAAGAATATAATGAAACCTAAAGCATGAAACAAAACTTAAACTAATCTATCCTAATTGCATTCAATCAAAACTAGAACTCAACTAAATTGCAAGAACAAGACAAAGCAAGTATTAAACAAACTAAAATGCATTAAACTGAACCTAACTATTGGTTGAAGCATTTCATCGAACACATTGTATGCATGTAACTAATTAAGCATAGTAAGTGAAATTTAAACATGAAAGGTCAAATTAGCTACAAGCATTCAACAATAGAACTTCAACACAAGCAAATTAACAAAATTAACAGAATTAAACTAAGAAAATCTAAACTAATCCAACCACAATCCACACTTCCGCTTCCGATTCCAACAACTATCCTCGCCGTCACACGAGGACCCGACTCCGGAACCCGCAAGAACCAGCGAACAGTAGCACTCTGATGGACTTGCTGCTAGCTTCGACACCGACGAGGATGAACGGATCTTCCAATAGAGAACTCTCGTCTGGAAATGGCTGGAAACGGTGGAATACCTGCTGCCGCCTCCTCCTTGCTCCACCGCTTGAACCCCAAGAAGTGGAGCTGCCAGAAGAAAGACGAACAGTGGAGATCACACTAGAGAACCCCTCCGGTGAGGTGAAGATGATCGGAGTCGCTGTCAAAAACCTGCTGCCCACCGAGAAGACTACCGCTGTCGCTCCCCGTTGGATTCGAAGATGGAGTGATGGGTTATGGTTGGCCGACCGGCGGCAAGGGAAGAGAAGAGACGCCGCCAGCCGGAGAGAAGGAAGAAGAAAGGGTGCTGGTGTGGAGAGCTCGCGTGCCCTAGCTGCTGGAAGAAACACACACAGTGAAGGATGCTTCGGGGCTACTGTGCGTGGGAGTTTAGGGATCAATTTCTTCGTGGATCGGGTTTGGGAAGGAATGAGATTTTGGGTTTTGGGTTTGGATTAATGAGAAGATCCGGATCCAATAAGATAAGTGGAATTGGGCTCTTAAAAGTGGGATTTAAGATTGGGTTTAAATTGAAGCTTTTGGATTGGGTTTGATTGGATTTGGCTCTTCTTGATTCAACTTGGAATAACATGAGCCCTTGGATTATTTGATCCCGATCAACGACCCAGGTCGCTTTAAATCTTGATGTAGGTTTGGATGACTAGATCTGAGTGAAGGAGTAGGATTTCACTGGATCAGGATCAACGATCCATATTAATTCATCTTGATTTCCCTTATTTGGGCTCCAAATAAGGTCAAATTCGATCCGGCTCGACCCTAATCCATGGCTCTTTTGATTTCCTACAAAACCACATCAAAATATGCAATTAAATTCCATAATTTATAGAAAATTTATAATTAAGTCCAAAATAAATTCCTACTCACAAAATATAATATAAACACCAAATTAAGCATGTGAGATGGTAAAAATACTAAGTCTAAGAGCCAAAATAACTAATAAAAATGTTCATTATCACCCCTCCCCCCGCAACAGAGGTTGTGACCTCTTCTCCTGTTCCCGTCTTCGTCCCGGAGCAGACCAGCTCCTGAGTGGGAGACCAACTCGGGGCTTCCACACCTTCCGCTCCCACTTCAACACCTTCTTCTTCTTCCCGTCCCAAGGAGTGTCTCAAGAGCTGGTATGCCTTCACCTCCTCTTTCCAGCTGCCGTCTCTACAAGTACTGGGCCCCATTCCTTCCGCCAGCACCTCTCCCCACATTGTGTTAGAGTGTATACTAAAAGCCTAGCTTTTGTAAACATTTATTTTTGAAATAAAAGAATCATATTGATCAAATGTCTACATTTTATTTATTAAATATAGTTGTTCAATTAATTTATATTGTAGATAACATGGTGTGTGGTGTCACACTCAGAAGATCATGTTATCAGTTTTTTATAAATTATAAATAGTTGCTCACGACTAAGATGGAAAGGAACAAACCATTGGAATAGTCATAGTGTAATTAAGTATTAGTTTATCTTGACTAATAAATTACACTAGTACACTCTAAGTGTATTGAGTAGGACCATTTTAGGTAAGTTCTTTTATACTGACTTAATAAAAGAACTAGACCTTAGTTATTATAGAAGTATGTGCTCTTAATCCTAATATAATAATAAACACATATATTTAGTATTTATTTCTTTAACTTATCAAAGGATGAGATTTAACTCGATAAATCAATAAGCCCGATAAATTGAGAAATGATATTACTTATGGTGTGTGTTGTTGATTATAGAAGGAATCTGTGTCCTAGTTATCTAGGTTGAGAATGCCCCCAAGAGGAGCTCATAAGGATTATCATGTTAAACCCTGCAGGTGGACTTAGTCCGACATGATGATGAGGTTGAGTGATACTACTATTGGTGCTAGATATTAATTAAGTGAGTTGTCAGTAACTTACTTAATTAGTGGACATTCGTTATCTTAAACACAGGGAGACTAATACACTCATGATAAGAAGGAGCCCATAATGTAATTTGGGATTTGTGCGGTAGTGCAACAATAACTATCTAGTGGAATGAGTTATTGTTGATGAACTTGAGTTGTGTGTTTGGGGTGAACACGGGATACTCAAGCTTATCGGAAGGCCAAAACCAATTTCTCCTCTAGGTCCCTGTCGTAGCCTCATTAAAGCCTCAAGTCCATCCAAATATAAGCCCATCTTGGTGTCCAAGAAGGGGGCCGGTCCAATGTTTGGTGACCAAGCAAGGGCCGACCACATCCTCCTCTATGGGGGTCGACCCTTTTTGCTTGGTGACCAAGCAAGTAGGGGTCGACCATGATTAATTCAAATAGGAGGGGTGTTTTGAATTTTTAAAATCTTCTCTTTGTAGAAAACTATAAGTTTTAAAAGAGAAATTTTAAAATGAAAAACTTTCCTTATTTGAATTAGGTCACATGGTTTAATAGAGAGTTTTAAAAGTTTTAAAACTTTCCTTTTTTAACCATCCTCATAGTTTTAGAAAAAAGGAAGAGAAGTTTTAAAATTAAATTTTCTATTTTTGTAACCATATTAAAAAAGGAAATTTGTAGAAGAGAAGTTTTAAATTTTAAAACATGGTTTTAATTTTTAAAACTTTCCTTTTTAACATCCACTTTAGGAAAGAGAGCTTGTAAAATTTTATAAGAGGATTTCTTCTTGTAAAATTTTATAAAAAAATTATTATTCCTTCCTTTAATTGGCCGGCCACCCTTGCTTGGTGCCCAAGCAAGGGGTCGGCCAAATCATCATCCAATCAACCCATGATTTGGTGATTGATTCAATCAAGAGGAAAGAAAAGGGAAAATAAAAAGGGAAAAGGAAAAACTAGAGGAAGATTTTAATTTTTGTAAAAAGTCTTCCCTTTTTTGCCTTGGACAAGTAATATAAAAGAAGAGGAGTAAAGATACCTGAAGCATCCGCTCCACTAGCATTCTTCTTCATGAAAATATAGTAGTTTTTCTTCCAGTGGCCTTTCTTGCCACAATGGAAGTACATGACCTCCTTCTCATCAAATTGGGGTACCTGCATCCCTTTCTTAAGCTTCTTCTGAGCTTGATATCTAGGATTCTTCACTGCAATAGCCTTGGGATTGAACTTCCCGGTGCTAGGGCGCTTGTTGGTCTTTCTGACCATCATTTCATGCAGTGAAGGATTTACCTTCATATCATTCTCAGCAGTTTTCAGCATTACCATCAGATCAGTCAAACTCTTGTCCATGCTGTTCATGTTGAAGTTCAACACAAACTGAGAAAATGATGGAGGTAGTGACGACAGGATTAGGTCAACAGCCAAGTCCTGGTCTAACTTGGAACCTAAGCTCTCAAGCCTCTCTATGTACCCGATCATCTTGAGTACATGAGACCCAACTTGGTTTCCTTCCTCCAGCATGGTATGAAATAATGCTCGAGAGGTTTCATACCTCTCTACTCTCGCACTCTCTTGGAAGAGTTCACGCAAGTGCTGATCAATCTCCCTAGCACTCATTGTAACGCCCGAAAATTCTCAAAACTGTTTTAGAAATATAGTATGATTTTTTCTGGAATTTTTAGATATTTTTCCGGAATTTTCCGAGTAGCGGAAGTAGCAAAAATAAATATAAACGAAAACGGCCTAAGCGGGAATCGAACCCGAGACCTATGGTTTAAGGGATAATGTTAGTAACCAGTGAACCCAGCAAGGTCGTGCTGAGAGAAAGGAGAAACATCTATATTTATATTAGAGTTGACCGGAATTATCACTTAATATAAATAGAAGGGTTAAGTGGGTTTGGTTTATTTTGCTTGGTTCGGCAAACTCCTCCCTCTCCAAACCCTCAACGCCGACGCCACCTCCTCCTCCTCCTCCTCCTCCTCTCTCGGCGCCCAAACCCAAGGACTCTCGGCTCACCTTCCGGCAACGACTCCAACACGAAAGAGGTTCTTCTCCGCGAGAGGAACGCGAAGACGTGAGCGGGTCGTCGAGAAGGCCATCTCCACCGGAATTCTAGCGAATAGAATTGTAAGGAATTTAGCGTACGAGGTAAGAAACCCCTCACCTGCGGTATAATAGCTCCGGTTGGTTTCCTACGCATTAGTTTTAGCTATATGCAGGTTTTTCCGGCACATAGGGTATGTTTAAACCCTCCTCGAGGATTTAGGGATCTAGTTGAACACCTCTAGACGGGCCGGACACGTTGTTCTCCTTTAGTTGGAGATTCTAGACGTTGTCGGGTGCCTAGAGGTGATCTCCCTATTAGAGGAGAGAGTTGGAGCACACCAAGTGTTCGGTAAAATGTTAGTGTAGCTAAATACCACCTCAGTTAGGTTTAATAGCTCAGTTAAATGCATTAGAGGCATTTAAACCAGCACATTAGTTTAGTTCAGTTTTATGGGACTGCGGTCCAATGGGTGGGCTCCCACAGTCGCCTCTAGGTTCAGATAACCTAGCTCTAGGTTCAGATAACCTAGAAACAGCATGTTATATCAGTTAGCTATAGATATCAGTATTTTATTTTCAGTGGCACTGTACTGGATTAGATATCCATTGGGTTGGACTCCCACAGTCGTCCCTAGGTTCAGATAGCCTAGACAACCCTGCTAAATTCGGGACTTGCAACCCCGGGTCTAGTAGGGATGCGGTACAGTTGCCGGGCCCAACAGCATGTTTAGTATTTTCACCTATTATGTATTAGATTTCAAAACTCAAAATCAATTATGCTAGTTGAGTTTGTTTCCAGTTACAGATTTAGTTTCAGTTAGTTTAGCTTATGTTCAGTTCAGTGTTTTATTGCTTGCTACGATATGATTCAGTGCTCATGCCATGCTTATGTGTTATGCTTTATGATTTCAGTATACCATGACTTAGCAAGTTCAGTGCATATTTTCAAATAGCATGCTTTAAAAACCATATTGCACTGAATGCATGTTTTTGTGAGGTAGATGGTTTCTTACTAAGCTTGTTAGCTTACAGATACTACTTTTCTTATACTGCAGATAAAGGTAAAGGAAAAGTGGACTAGCAGTGGAGGCTGGAGGTCAATGCAGATGAGGATGTGTGTGTATGGAACTGGAATCAAAGGTCCTTAGGGGACGTAGCAAATTGAGCATTAGACTCTTTAGCATTTTATTTATTGGTTTTGGTTTCCATGTTCTAGGCACTTTTAGTTATGTGTTGCCATGAATTCCTAAACTATGCCCTATGTTAAGTCAGATTACTAGTTTATGTCGTTGGAATGTTATTATATGTTGTTAGAATAGTTATGATGCATTAGTTAGGTGTTAAGTGGGGTTTTGGCACGCCAAAGTGCTGAAATCCGAGTCCCCGGGTGAAATCAGACTCTGATCGGTCTCCCGACCGATCAGGGCCTGGCTGTGTCACTGGATCGGTCGGCCGACCGATCCAGCCAGGTACAGTATGCTACTGTATCCTCCTGGATCGGTCAGCCGACCGATCCAGTACAACACAGTAGCGAGTCCCCGATTTCCAGGTGCCTGGATCGGTCAGCCGACCGATCCAGACATACCTGGATCGGTCGTGCCGACCGATCAGGACACTCCTGGATCGGTCGGTAGACCGATCCAGCTGGGGACAGAAGCGATGTAGCTTCGGGATCGGACAGCCGACCGACCCAGGGTCTTGTGACCGTACCAGTATCAGCAGATCGGTCTGTGGGTCGATCCGGAGGGTGTTACCAGTTGTAAATACCTCCCCTAGCATGTGTACAACTCCAAGGTACACCCGGAATGTTAGTGTCAGAGTTAACATTAATCAGATAATTAGTAAAATTTTGAATTAGCCCAGCTTTCCGCACAGTAAAGGGCACACGAGGGTAGCGATTCACCCTACAGCCTAGTAGTAGAAGGCGGGTCGTTACAGAGTGGTATCAGAGCAGTGTTCCATACTTCCTACACACACATCAGCATTGTACCTGCAGCTTCCAAGTAAGAACACCTCTACTTTATTTATGCTTCTTGTTTATTATTACAGTTCATGTTTATATACCTACTACTTGTTAGTATGTGATAGTTTAAACATGATATCAGTAGTTAGATAACTGTGATAGTGTTAGTTATACCTATGTTCTCTATGTCTTTAGAAATGGCACAAGGACGCCCAGCTAGAAGGGCACTAGCTACTGAGCCCCAGCAAGAGGCAGGCAGTTCAGTGCCTCCTCCAGACCTTACAGCACTAGTGGCTCAGTTACAGCAGCAGCTCGCTGAACAGCAACAGGATAATACAGAATACCCCCACAGTCACCCCGGAACAGAATTTGACGACTCCGGTAGTCTTAGAGGTTCCACCAGCTCAGCCTACAGCACCAGCAGCCCCAGCAGCTGAGCCAAGAAAGGAAGCCTATCTGATCCAGTGGCAGCGAGTCAAGCCAGAGAACTTCTCAGGCACTAGTGAACCATGGGATGCACAAGCCTGGTTCAAAACACTGGAAAGCACGATGGAGCTTCTGGACTGGCTGGAACACGAGAAGGTGAAGTGTGCCTCCTTCTGCCTGACAGGAGACGCACGCATGGGAAAGAATCAGAACGAAGCGCCCAGTGAACCAGATGTCATGGGCTGACTTCGAGAAGGAATTCTTCGAGGAGTTCTTTCACATACGGGTTACCAACCGCCACTACGACGAGTTCACTGAGTTTCGTCAGGGCAACCTCTCAGTTGAGGAAGCCGTGAAGAAATCAACAGGTTGGCTCGTCTATGCCCAGAGCTAGTCAGCACAGAGAAGGAACGGATCCGGTTGATGCTCAAGATGTTGAGGCCAGAGATAGCAATGAACGTGGCTGGTGGCATACATAGGCCACAAACCACAGAGGAGTTAGTGAGCAGTGCCTTGACCACAGAGCATTACCAGAACAGCATAAAGCAGCTGAAGCAAGTCTTCTCAGAGTCCAAAGGCCAAGGAAACTCTCACACTCAGAAACAACAAGGCCACAACTTTAACTGGAAGGGGAACTCCAACAGCAAGCGCAAATCAGGGAGTGACCCAAAAGGAGGACCATCTAGCAAGCGACCCAGTTATCCAAAGTGTGCTACTTGTGGGAAATTCCACCCAGGGGTTTGTCGCAAGGGCACACGAGGATGCTTTGAATGTGGACAAGAAGGGCACATGGCCAAGCAGTGCCCGAACAAGACCGGTCTTCCTCAGCCACAGCAGATTCAGTATGCAGGCCAGCCAGCTCAGTTACATCAGATGCAGGCCGCTCTAGAAGGTCCACTTATCAGCCAGGGCAGATTAGAAGCCCCTCCAGCTATGGCAAATGCGAGGATCTACTCACTCACCAGAGAGGACGTAGCAAATGCCTCGACAGTCGTCACAGGTCAGATTAGCATTTTTCAGTATAGTGCTACTGTTCTATTTGATACTGGGGCAACCCATTCATATATAGCCAGGATGTTCTCCGAGAAATTAGAAATACCCCCAGAGGTACTCAGTGGTCAGTTTCTGACAGCACTACCTTCAGGAGAGGTCATGGCATCAACGCACTGGCTCAGAGCAGTGCCAGTCATTATAGCAGACCGGGAACTCTTTTGTGATCTGATCCTGCTGGAAATGACTGACTACGACGTCATCCTTGGAATGGACTTCCTGATCAGATACGGTGCTTCCATAGAGTGCCGTAAACAGAAAGTCGTATTCCAACCCGAAGCAGAAGCACAGTTCGAGTACATCGGAGAACCAAAGAGAAAAGCCAGAAAATTTCTCTCAGCTATGAAGGCACAGAAGTTGATGGATTCGGGATGTACGGGGTACCTAGCACATGTAGTCACTACCAGCCAGGACGAGGACCAACAGCTAGCAGAGGTCCGAGTTGTATGTGACTACCCAGCAGTCTTCCCTGAAGAGTTACCAGGCCTAGCACCAGTCAGGGAGATTGAATTTGAGATAGAGCTCTTCCCCGGCACCAATCCTATTTCCAAAGCGCCCTACCGCATGGCTCCAGCAGAACTGAAGGAACTTCATGAGCAGCTACAGGAGCTACTTGACAAGGGCTTCATACGCCCTAGTCACTCACCATGGGGAGCACCTGTGCTGTTCGTGAAGAAGAAGGATGGAAGCATGCGGCTATGTATAGACTACAGAGCACTGAATCAGGTCACGATCAAGAACAGGTATCCTCTTCCCAGAATAGATGACATGTTCGACCAGTTAAAGGGAGCAGCAGTGTTCTCTAAGATTGACCTCAGATCAGGATATCACCAAGTCAGAGTCAAGGAGAGTGATATACCGAAGACAGCATTCAGGACCAGATACGGACATTACGAGTTCGTAGTCATGCCTTTTGGCATGACAAATGCTCCATCTACATTCATGGATCTCATGAACAGAGTATTCAGGGAGTATTTAGATCAGTTTGTTATTGTGTTTATCGATGACATTCTTATCTACTCAGGAACTCAGGAAGAACACTCAGAGCACTTGAAACTAGTATTACAGACCCTTCAGCAGAACCAGCTATACGCCAAGTTCACGAAATGTGAATTTTGGCTAGATCAGGTGTCCTTCCTGGGTCACATCATCTCAAAGGATGGTATTATGGTAGATCCCAGCAAGATAGAAGCAGTAAGTAACTGGAAGAGACCTAAGAACGCCAGCGAGATCAGGAGCTTTCTGGGATTAGCAGGTTATTACAGAAAGTTTGTAGAGGACTTCTCCAGGATAGCCTCCCCACTGACAGCTCTCACCAGAAAGAACAGAAAATTTCAGTGGACAGAGGACTGTGAGAACAGCTTCAGCGAGCTAAAAAGGAGATTGACCAGTGCTCCCATTTTGGCTCTACCGGACGACACCAGCAGCTTTGACATCTATAGTGATGCCTCTAAGTTGGGATTAGGAGCAGTACTGATGCAAAATGGCAAGGTGATCGCCTATGCCTCCAGACAACTCAAGGATTATGAGAAGAATTACCCTACTCATGACCTTGAACTTGCAGCAGTAGTGTTCGCTCTCAAAATTTGGAGACATTACTTATATGGAGCTCAGTGCAGAGTGTATACAGATCATCAGAGTCTGAAGTACTTCTTCACTCAGAAGGATCTGAATATGCGACAGCGCAGATGGCTTGAGCTGGTCAAGGACTACGATGTAGACATCCTCTACCATCCAGGGAAAGCCAATAAGGTAGCAGATGCCCTTAGCAGAAAATCCAGTGCTACCTTATTATCTCTTACAGCCATGTCACCGCCCCTACAGAAGGAGATCGTAGATTTCGGTCTTGAACTCATCGTTGGACAGCTCTCTACTATGACCTTAGAGTCCACCTTGCTTGGTGATATTCAGTCAGCTCAGGAGCAGGACCCTGAAATTCAGAAAATCAAGCAAGGGCTAGCAGAATCAGAAAGTAGAGAATTCAGAGTGTCCGATAGCGGGGTGTTGTATTTTGGTGACAGACTCTGTGTTCCAGATCAGGAGGAGCTACGGAGACAGATTTTAGATGAGGCTCACAGGACTCCTTATGCGATGCATCCAGGTTCCACCAAAATGTATCAAGACCTGAAGAACCGTTTTTGGTGGCCCGGGATGAAGCGAGACATCGCCAGATATGTTAGCATCTGCCTCACCTGTCAGAGGGTCAAGGCAGAACATCAGCGACCAGGAGGAGTTCTGCAGCCTATACAGATCCCAGAATGGAAGTGGGAGGATATCTCTATGGACTTCATAGTGGGACTACCCAGAACCACGAATGGTTTTGATGCCATCTGGGTAATAGTCGACAGGTTGACTAAATCAGCCCACTTCTTAGCTATTAGAATATCCTACTCCATGGAGCAGCTAGCTCAGTTGTATCTCAAGGAGATTGTCAGGCTGCATGACCATTATATCAGACAGAGACAGCAGATTTACATCACACTTCTGGAAGTGTGTGCAGTCAGCTATGGGCACCCAGTTAAAATTCAGCACAGCCTTCCATCCTCAGACAGATGGTCAGACGGAGCGAGTAAACCAGGTACTCGAAGATATGCTCCGAGCTTGTGCCCTAGATTTCAAGGGAAGTTGGTGCAAATATCTGAGTCTAGCAGAATTTGCATACAACAACAGTTATCAGGCCACTATCGGCATGGCTCCTTATGAGGCACTCTATGGGCGGAGGTGCAGATCACCAATCTGCTGGTATGAGAGTGGTGAACATAAGGAACTAGAGCTTCAGACAGATCTAGTAGCAGATACCACAGCAGCCATACAGCAGATTCGCTAGAGGATAGAGACAGCACAGAGCCGTCAGAAGAGCTATGCCGATACACGACGCAGACCCCTAGAGTTTTCAGTTGGGGATACAGTTTTCCTCAAAGTAGCTCCCATGAAGGGAGTCATGCGTTTTGGGAAGAAAGGCAAGCTAGCTCCCAGATATGTGGGACCCTACCTTATCACGAAGAGAGTGGGCAAGGTAGCATATGAGCTAGAGCTACCTCAGGAGATGTCAGCTGTCCACAACGTATTTCATGTCTCCATGCTGAAGAAGCATATTCCAGATGCCACCCAGGTGATTGAGCCCCAGTTGGTACAGGTCTGTGATGATCTCAGCTATGACAGTCGGCCTATTCAGCCGACCGATCCAGTACAATATAGTAGCGAGTCCCCGGATTTCCAGGTACCGGGATCGGTCAGCCGACCGATCCATTACAACACAGTAGCGAGTCCCCGATTTCCATGTGCCTGGATCGGTCAGCCGACCGATCCAGACATACCTGGATCGGTCGTGCCGACCGATCAGGACACTCCTGGATCGGTCGGTAGACCGATCCAGCTGGGGACAGAAGCGATGTAGCTTCGGGATCGGACAGCCGACCGACCCAGGGTCTTGTGACCGTACCAGTATCAGCAGATCGGCCTGTGGATCGATCCGGAGGGTGTTACCAGTTGTAAATACCTCCCTAGCATGTGTACAAGTAAACTAAATGCATATGAATAAAATTTTACTTAAATTAGTCTTCCGCTGCCATGAAACCATATGCATTAGTATAATTGATGTCTATGTTTCAGTGATGTCCGTCCCTCCGGGGTGGCCTTAGTTCTACCTGGAAGGTCGGGCGTTACATACTCAGTGGTCAGTTTCTGACGACACTACCTTCAGGAGAGGTCATGGCATCAACGCACCGGCTCAGAGCAGTGCCAGTCATTATAGCAGACCGGGAACTCTTTTGTGATCTGATCCTGCTGGAAATGACTGACTACGACGTCATCCTTGGAATGGACTTCCTGATCAGATACGGTGCTTCCATAGAGTGCCGTAAACAGAAAGTCGTATTCCAACCCGAAGCAGAAGCACAGTTCGAGTACATCGGAGAACCAAAGAGAAAAGCCAGAAAATTTCTCTCAGCTATGAAGGCACAGAAGTTGATGGATTCGGGATGTACGGGGTACCTAGCACATGTAGTCACTACCAGCCAGGACGAGGACCAACAGCTAGCAGAGGTCCGAGTTGTATGTGACTACCCAGCAGTCTTCCCTGAAGAGTTACCAGGCCTAGCACCAGTCAGGGAGATTGAATTTGAGATAGAGCTCTTCCCCGGCACAAATCCTATTTCCAAAGCGCCTTACCGCATGGCTCCAGCAGAACTGAAGGAACTTCATGAGCAACTACAGGAGCTGCTTGACAAGGGCTTCATACGCCCTAGTCACTCACCCTGGGGAGCGCCTGTACTGTTCGTGAAGAAGGCTATGTATAGACTACAGAGCACTGAATCAGGTCACGATCAAGAACAGGTATCCTCTTCCCAGAATAGATGACATGTTCGACCAGTTAAAGGGAGCAGCAGTGTTCTCTAAGATTGACCTCAGATCAGGATATCACCAAGTCAGAGTCAAGGAGAGTGATATACCGAAGACAGCATTCAGGACCCGATACGGACATTACGAGTTCGTAGTCATGCCTTTTGGCATGACAAATGCTCCATCTACATTCATGGATCTCATGAACAGAGTATTCAGGGAGTATTTAGATCAGTTTGTTATTGTGTTTATCGATGACATTCTTATCTACTCAGGAACTCAGGAAGAACACTCAGAGCACTTGAAACTAGTGTTGCAGACCCTTCAGCAGAATCAGCTATACGCCAAGTTCACGAAATGTGAATTTTGGCTAGATCAGGTGTCCTTCCTGGGCCACATCATCTCAAAGGATGGTATTATGGTAGATCCCAGCAAGATAGAAGCAGTAAGTAACTGGAAGAGACCTAAGAACGCCAGCGAGATCAGGAGCTTTCTGGGATTAGCAGGATATTACAGAAAGTTTGTAGAGGACTTCTCCAGGATAGCCTCCCCACTGACAGCTCTTACCAGAAAGAAATTTCAGTGGACAGAGGACTGTGAGAACAGCTTCAGCGAGCTAAAAAGGAGATTGACCAGTGCTCCCATTTTGGCTCTACCGGACGACACCAGCAGCTTTGACATCTATAGTGATGCCTCTAAGTTGGGATTAGGAGCAGTATTGATGCAAAATGGTAAGGTGATCGCCTATGCCTCCAGACAACTCAAGGATTATGAGAAGAATTACCCTACTCATGACCTTGAACTTGCAGCAGTAGTGTTCGCTCTCAAAATTTGGAGACATTACTTATATGGAGCTCAGTGCAGAGTGTATACAGATCATCAGAGTCTGAAGTACTTCTTCACTCAGAAGGATCTGAATATGCGACAGCGCAGATGGCTTGAGCTGGTCAAGGACTACGATGTAGACATCCTCTACCATCCAGGGAAAGCCAATAAGGTAGTAGATGCCCTTAGCAGAAAATCCAGTGCTACCTTATTATCTCTTACAGCCATGTCACCGCCCCTACAGAAGGAGATCGTAGATTTCGGTCTTGAACTCATCGTTGGACAGTTCTCTACTATGACCTTAGAGTCCACCTTGCTTGGTGATATTCAGTCAGCTCAGGACCCTGGAATTCAGAAAATCAAGCAAGGGCTAGCAGCATCAGGAAGTGGAGAATTCAGAGTGTCCGATAGCGGGGTGTTGTATTTTGGTGATAGACTCTGTGTTCCAGATCAGGAGGAGCTACGGAGACAGATTTTAGATGAGGCTCACATGACTCCTTATGCGATGCATCCAGGTTCCACCAAAATGTATCAAGACCTGAAGAACCGTTTTTGGTGGCCCGGGATGAAGCGAGACATCGCCAGATATGTTAGCATCAGCCTCACCTGTCAGAGGGTCAAGCCAGAACATCAGCGACCAGGAGGAGTTCTGCAGCCTATACAGATCCCAGAATGGAAGTGGGAGGATATCTCTATGGACTTCATAGTGGGACTACCCAGAACCACGAATGGTTTTGATGCCATCTGGGTAATAGTCGACAGGTTGACTAAATCAGCCCACTTCTTAGCTATTAGAATATCCAACTCCATGGAGCAGCTAGCTCAGTTGTATCTCAAGGAGATTGTCAGGCTGCATAGAGTCCCACGGACCATTATATCAGACAGAGACAGCAGATTTACATCACACTTCTGGAAGTGTGCGATACCATGGGCACCCGTTAAAATTCATGCCTTCCATCCTCGACATGATGGTCGACGGAGCGAGTAAACCGTGTACTCAAGATATGCTCCGAGCTTGTGCCCTAGATTTCAAGGAAGTTGGTGCAAATATCCGAGTCTAGCGAATTTGCATACAACAACAGCTATCGGGCCACTATCGGCATGGCTCCTTATGAGGCACTCTATGGGCGGAGGTGCAGATCACCAATCTACTGGTATGAGAGTGGTGAACATAAGGAACTAGAGCTTCAGACAGATCTAGTACCACAACAGCCATACAGCAGATTCGCTAGAGGATAGAGACAGCACAGAGCCGTCAGAAGAGCTATGCCGATACACGACGCAGACCCCTAGAGTTTTCAGTTGGGGATACAGTTTTCCTCAAAGTAGCTCCCATGAAGGGAGTCATGCGTTTTGGGAAGAAAGGCAAGCTAGCTCCCAGATATGTGGGACCCTACCTTATCACGAAGAGAGTGGGCAAGGTAGCATATGAGCTAGAGCTACCTCAGGAGATGTCAGCTGTCCACAACGTATTTCATGTCTCCATGCTGAAGAAGCATATTCCAGATGCCACCCAGGTGATTGAGCCCCAGTTGGTACAGGTCTGTGATGATCTCAGCTATGACAGTCGGCCTATTCAGCCGACCGATCCAGTACAATATAGTAGCGAGTCCCCGGATTTCCAGGTACCGGGATCGGTCAGCCGACCGATCCATTACAACACAGTAGCGAGTCCCCGATTTCCATGTGCCTGGATCGGTCAGCCGACCGATCCAGACATACCTGGATCGGTCGTGCCGACCGATCAGGACACTCCTGGATCGGTCGTGCCGACCGATCAGGACACTCCTGGATCGGTCGGTAGACCGATCCAGCTGGGGACAGAAGCGATGTAGCTTCGGGATCCAGGGTCTTGTGACCGTACCAGTATCAGCAGATCGGTCTGTGGATCGATCCGGAGGGTGTTACCAGTTGTAAATACCTCCCCTAGCATGTGTACAACTCCAGGGTACACCCGGAATGTTAGTGTCAGAGTTAACATTAATCAGATAATTAGCAAAAACTTAAATTAGATCAGTTTTCCGCGCAGCTTAGCACAGCAAAACCGTAGCGATTCGCCCTACAGCCTAGTAGTAGAAGGCGGGTCGTTACAGTATAGTGCTACTGTTCTATTTGATACTGGGGCAACTCATTCATATATAGCCAGGATGTTCTCCGAGAAATTAGAAATACCCCCAGAGGTACTCAGTGGTCAGTTTCTGACGGCACTACCTTCAGGAGAGGTCATGGCATCGACGCACCGCTCAGCGGTGTCACCATTATAGCGCATCGGAAACTCTTTGTGATCCGATCCTCGCGGAAATGACTGACTACGACGCTCATCCTTGGAATGGACTTCATCGGATACGGTGCTTCCATAGAGTGCCGTAAAAGAAAAGTCGTATTCCGGAAGCATAGTTCGAGTACATCGGAGAACCAAAGAGAAAAGCCGGAAAATTTCTCTATGAAGGCACGTGGTTGATGGATTCGGGATGTACGGGTACCTAGCACATGTAGTCACTACCGGCCAGGACGAGGACCAACAACTAGCAGAGGTCCGAGTTGTATGTGACTACCCCACAGTTGAAGAGTTACCAGCCTAGCACCAGATGGAGATTGAATTTGAGATAGAGCTCTTCCCGCACCAATCCTATTTCGAAAGCGCCCACCGCATGGCTCCAGCAGAATCGAAGGAACTTCAGCAGCTACAGGAGCTACTTGACAAGGGCTTCATCGCCCTAGTCACTCACCATGGGAGCACCTGTTCGTGAAGAAGAAGGATGGAAGCATGCGGCTATGTATAGACTACAGAGCACTCACGATCAAGAACAGGTATTCTCTTCCCGAATAGATGACATGTTCGACCAGCTAAAGGGAGCAGTGTTCTCTAAGATTGACCTCGCATCGTGATATCACCAAGTCGAGTCAAGGAGGGTGATATCAAGACAAGATTCGTGACCGATACGGACATTACGAGTTCGTAGTAATGCCTTTTGGCATGACAAATGCTCCATCTACATTCATGGATCTCATGAACAGAGTATTCAGGGAGTATTTAGATCAGTTTTTTATTGTGTTTATCGATGACATTCTTATCTACTCAGGAACTCAGGAAGAACACTCAGAGCACTTGAAACTAGTGTTGCAGACCCTTCAGCAGAATCAGCTATACGCCAAGTTCACGAAATGTGAATTTTGGCTAGATCAGGTGTCCTTCCTGGGCCACATCATCTCAAAGGATGGTATTATGGTAGATCCCAGCAAGATAGAAGCAGTAAGTAACTGGAAGAGACCTAAGAACGCCAGCGAGATCAGGAGCTTTCTGGGATTAGCAGGATATTACAGAAAGTTTGTAGAGGACTTCTCCAGGATAGCCTCCCCACTGACAGCTCTTACCAGAAAGAACAGGAAATTTCAGTGGACAGAGGACTGTGAGAACAGCTTCAGCAAAAGGAGATTGACCAGTGCTCCCATTTTGGCTCTACCGGACGACACCAGCAGCTTTGACATCTATAGTGATGCCTCTAAGTTGGGATTAGGAGCAGTACTGATGCAAAATGGCAAGGTGATCGCCTATGCCTCCAGACAACTCAAGGATTATGAGAAGAATTACCCTACTCATGACCTTGAACTTGCAGCAGTAGTGTTCGCTCTCAAAATTTGGAGACATTACTTATATGGAGCTCAGTGCAGAGTGTATACAGATCATCAGAGTCTGAAGTACTTTCAGAAGGATCTGAATATGCGACAGCGCAGATGGCTTGAGCTGGTCAAGGACTACGATGTAGACATCCTCTACCATCCAGGGAAAGCCAATAAGGTAGCAGATGCCCTTAGCAGAAAATCCAGTGCTACCTTATTATCTCTTACAGCCATGTCACCGCCCCTACAGAAGGAGATCGTAGATTTCGGTCTTGAACTCATCGTTGGACAGTTCTCTACTATGACCTTAGAGTCCACCTTGCTTGGTGATATTCAGTCAGCTCAGGAGCAGGACCCTGGAATTCAGAAAATCAAGCAAGGGCTAGCAGCATCAGGAAGTGGAGAATTCAGAGTGTCCGATAGCGGGGTGTTGTATTTTGGTGACAGACTCTGTGTTCCAGATCAGGAGGAGCTACGGAGACAGATTTTAGATGAGGCTCACAGGACTCCTTATGCGATGCATCCAGGTTCCACCAAAATGTATCAAGACCTGAAGAACCGTTTTTGGTGGCCCGGGATGAAGCGAGACATCGCCAGATATGTTAGCATCTGCCTCACCTGTCAGAGGGTCAAGGCAGAACATCAGCGACCAGGAGGAGTTCTGCAGCCTATACAGATCCCAGAATGGAAGTGGGAGGATATCTCTATGGACTTCATAGTGGGACTACCCAGAACCACGAATGGTTTTGATGCCATCTAGGTAATAGTTGACAGGTTGACTAAATCAGCCCACTTCTTAGCTATTAGAATATTCTACTCCATGGAGCAGCTAGCTCAGTTGTATCTCAAGGAGATTGTCAGGCTGCATGGAGTCCCACGGACCATTATATCAGACAGAGACAGCAGATTTACATCACACTTCTGGAAGTGTGTGCAGTCAGCTATGGGCACCCAGTTAAAATTCAAAGATGCCTTCCATCCTCGAGACGGATGGTCGACGGAGCGAGTAAACTGTACTCAAGATATGCCCGAGCTTGTGCCCTAGATTTCAAGGAAGTTGGTGCAAATATCCGAGTCTAGCGAATTTGCATACAACAACAGCTTTCATGCCACTATCGGCATGGCTCCTTATGAGGCACTCTATGGGCGGAGGTGCAGATCACCAATCTGTGGGTATGAGAGTGGTGAACATAAGGAACTAGAGCCAGACTGATCTAGTAGCAGATACCACAACCGAACAGATTCGCTAGAGGATAGAGACAGCACAGAGTCAGAAGAGCTATGCCGATACACGACGCAGACCCCTAGAGTTTTCAATTGGGGATACCCTTCGAGTAGCTCCCATGAAGGGAGTCATGCGGTTTGGGAAGAAAGGCAAGCTAGCTCCCAGATATGTGGGACCCTACCTTATCACGAAGAGAGTGGGCAAGGTAGCATATGAGCTAGAGCTACCTCAGGAGATGTCAGCTGTCCACAACGTATTTCATGTCTCCATGCTGAAGAAGCATATTCCAGATGCCACCCAGGTGATTGAGCCCCAGTTGGTACAGGTCTGTGATGATCTCAGCTATGACAGTCGGCCTATTCAGCCGACCGATCCAGTACAATATAGTAGCGAGTCCCCGGATTTCCAGGTACCGGGATCGGTCAGCCGACCGATCCATTACAACACAGTAGCGAGTCCCCGATTTCCATGTGCCTGGATCGGTCAGCCGACCGATCCAGACATACCTGGATCGGTCGTGCCGACCGATCAGGACACTCCTGGATCGGTCGGTAGACCGATCCAGCTGGGGACAGAAGCGATGTAGCTTCGGGATCGGACAGCCGACCGACCCAGGGTCTTGTGACCGTACCAGTATCAGCAGATCGGTCTGTGGATCGATCCGGAGGGTGTTACCAGTTGTAAATACCTCCCCTAGCATGTGTACAACTCCAGGGTACACCCGGAATGTTAGTGTCAGAGTTAACATTAATCAGATAATTAGCAAAAACTTAAATTAGATCAGTTTTCCGCGCAGCTTAGCACAGCAAAACCGTAGCGATTCGCCCTACAGCCTAGTAGTAGAAGGCGGGTCGTTACAGTATAGTGCTACTGTTCTATTTGATACTGGGGCAACTCATTCATATATAGCCAGGATGTTCTCCGAGAAATTAGAAATACCCCCAGAGGTACTCAGTGGTCAGTTTCTGACGGCACTACCTTCAGGAGAGGTCATGGCATCGACGCACTGGCTCAGAGCAGTGTCAGTCATTATAGCAGACCGGGAACTCTTTTGTGATCTGATCCTGCTGGAAATGACTGACTACGACGTCATCCTTGGAATGGACTTCCTGATCAGATACGGTGCTTCCATAGAGTGCCGTAAACAGAAAGTCGTATTCCAACCCGAAGCAGAAGCACAGTTCGAGTACATCGGAGAACCAAAGAGAAAAGCCAGAAAATTTCTCTCAGCTATGAAGGCACAGAAGTTGATGGATTCGGGATGTACGGGGTACCTAGCACATGTAGTCACTACCAGCCAGGACGAGGACCAACAGCTAGCAGAGGTCCGAGTTGTATGTGACTAGCCAGTAGTCTTCCCTGAAGAGTTACCAGGCCTAGCACCAGTCAGGGAGATTGAATTTGAGATAGAGCTCTTCCCCGGCACCAATCCTATTTCGAAAGCGCCCTACCGCATGGCTCCAGCAGAACTGAAGGAACTTCATGAGCAGCTACAGGAGCTACTTGACAAGGGCTTCATACGCCCTAGTCACTCACCATGGGGAGCACCTGTGCTGTTCGTGAAGAAGAAAGATGGAAGCATGCGGCTATGTATAGACTACAGAGCACTGAATCAGGTCACGATCAAGAACAGGTATTCTCTTCCCAGAATAGATGACATGTTCGACCAGTTAAAGGGAGCAGCATTGTTCTCTAAGATTGACCTCAGATCAGGATATCACCAAGTCAGAGTCAAGGAGGGTGATATACCGAAGACAGCATTCAGGACCAGATACGGACATTACGAGTTCGTAGTCATGCCTTTTGGCGTGACAAATGCTCCATCTACATTCATGGATCTCATGAACAGAGTATTCAGGGAGTATTTAGATCAGTTTGTTATTGTGTTTATCGATGACATTCTTATCTACTCAAAAACTCAGGAAGAACACTCAGAGCACTTGAAACTAGTGTTGCAGACCCTTCAGCAGAATCAGCTATACGCCAAGTTCACGAAATGTGAATTTTGGCTAGATCAGGTGTCCTTCCTGGGCCACATCATCTCAAAGGATGGTATTATGGTAGATCCCAGCAAGATAGAAGCAGTAAGTAACTGGAAGAGACCTAAGAACGCCAGCGAGATCAGGAGCTTTCTGGGATTAGCAGGATATTACAGAAAGTTTGTAGAGGACTTCTCCAGGATAGCCTCCCCACTGACAGCTCTTACCAGAAAGAACAGGAAATTTCAGTGGACAGAGGACTGTGAGAACAGCTTCAGCGAGCTAAAAAGGAGATTGACCAGTGCTCCCATTTTGGCTCTACCGGACGACACCAGCAGCTTTGACATCTATAGTGATGCCTCTAAGTTGGGATTAGGAGCAGTATTGATGCAAAATGGTAAGGTGATCGCCTATGCCTCCAGACAACTCAAGGATTATGAGAAGAATTACCCTACTCATGACCTTGAACTTGCAGCAGTAGTGTTCGCTCTCAAAATTTGGAGACATTACTTATATGGAGCTCAGTGCAGAGTGTATACAGATCATCAGAGTCTGAAGTATTTCTTTACTCAGAAGGATCTGAACATGCGACAGCGCAGGTGGCTTGAGCTGGTCAAGGACTACGATGTAGACATCCTCTACCATCCAAGGAAAGCCAATAAGGTAGCAGATGCCCTTAGCAGAAAATCCAGTGCTACCTTATTATCTCTTACAGCCATGTCACCGCCCCTACAGAAGGAGATCGTAGATTTCGGTCTTGAACTCATCGTTGGACAGCTCTCTACTATGACCTTAGAGTCCACCTTGCTTGGTGATATTCAGTCAGCTCAGGAGCAGGACCCTGAAATTCAGAAAATCAAGCAAGGGCTAGCAGAATCAGGAAGTGGAGAATTCAGAGTGTCCGATAGCGGGGTGTTGTATTTTGGTGACAGACTCTGTGTTCCAGATCAGGAGGAGCTACGGAGACAGATTTTAGATGAGGCTCACAGGACTCCTTATGCGATGCATCCAGGTTCCACCAAAATGTATCAAGACCTGAAAAACCGTTTTTGGTGGCCCGGGATGAAGCGAGACATCGCCAGATATGTTAGCATCTGCCTCACCTGTCAGAGGGTCAAGGCAGAACATCAGCGACCAGGAGGAGTTCTGCAGCCTATACAGATCCCAGAATGGAAGTGGGAGGATATCTCTATGGACTTCATAGTGGGACTACCCAGAACCACGAATGGTTTTGATGTCATCTGGGTAATAGTCGACAGGTTGACTAAATCAGCCCACTTCTTAGCTATTAGAATATCCTACTCCATGGAGCAGCTAGCTCAGTTGTATCTCTAGGAGATTGTCAGGCTGCATGGAGTCCCACGGACCATTATATCAGACAGAGACAGCAGATTTACATCACACTTACGGAAGTGTGTGCGATACTATGGGCACCCATTAAAATTCAGATGACCTTCCATCCTCGAGACGGATGGTCGACGGAGAGTAAACCGGTACTCGAAGATATGCTCCGAACTTGTGCCCTAGATTTCAAGGAAGTTGGTGCAAATATCAGTCTAGCATAATTTGCATACAACAACAGTTATCAGGCCACCATCGGCATGGCTCCTTATGAGGCACTCTATGGGCGGAGGTGCAGATCACCAATCTGCTGGTATGAGAGTGGTGAACATAAGGAACTAGAGCTTCAGATGGATCTAGTAGCGGATACCACAGCAGCAGCAGATTCGCTAGAGGATAGAGACAGACAGGAGTCGGAAGAGCTATGCGATACACAACGCAGACCCTAGAGTTTTTGGGGATCAGTTTTCCTCGAGTAGCTCCCATGAAGGAGTCATGTTTTGGGAAGAAAGGCAAGCTAGCTCCCAGATATGTGGGACCCTACCTTATCACGAAGAGAGTGGGCAAGGTAGCATATGAGCTAGAGCTACCTCAGGAGATGTCAGCTGTCCACAACGTATTTCATGTCTCCATGCTGAAGAAGCATATTCCAGACGCCACCCAGGTGATTGAGCCCCAGTTGGTACAGGTCCGTGATGATCTCAGCTATGACAGTCGGCCTATTCAGATAATAGACCGAGCAGTAAAGAAATTACGGAACAAGGAGGTACCATTAGTCAAAGTCAGCTGGCAAAATCACACAGCAGCAGAGGCGACTTGGGAGACAGAGGCCAGCATGAGACAGAAGTATCCAGAATTGTTCTAAGTTCGAGGACGAACTTTTTATAAGGTATGGGGGATTGTAACGCCCGAAAATTCTCAAAACTGTTTTAGAAATATAGTATGATTTTTTCTGGAATTTTTAGATATTTTTCCCGAATTTTCCGAGTAGCGGAAGTAGCAAAAATAAATATAAACGAAAACGGCCTAAGTGGGAATCGAACCCGAGACCTATGGTTTAAGGGATAATGTTAGTAACCAGTGAATCCAGCAGGGCCGTGCTGAGAGAAAGGAGAAACATCTATATTTATATTAGAGTTGACCGGAATTATCACTTAATATAAATAGAAGGGTTAAGTGGGTTTGGTTTATTTTGCTTGGTTCGGCAAACTCCTCCCTCTCCAAACCCTCAACGCCGACGCCACCTCCTCCTCCTCCTCCTCTCTCGGCGCCAAAAACCCAAGGACTCTCGGCTCACCTTCCGGCAACGACTCCAACACGAAAGAGGTTCTTCTCCGCGAGAGGAACGCGAAGACGTGAGCGGGTCGTCGAGAAGGCCATCTCCACCGGAATTCTAGCGAATAGAATTGTAAGGAATTTAGCGTACGAGGTAAGAAACCCCTCACCTGCGGTATAATAGCTCCGGTTGGTTTCCTACGTATTAGTTTTAGCTATATGCAGGTTTTTCCGGCACATAGGGTATGTTTAAACCCTCCTCGAGGATTTAGGGATCTAGTTGAACACCTCTAGACGGGCCGGACACGTTGTTCTCCTTTAGTTGGAGATTCTAGACGTTGTCGGGTGCCTAGAGGTGATCTTCCTATTAGAGGAGAGAGTTGGAGCACACCAAGTGTTCGGTAAAATGTTAGTGTAGCTAAATACCACCTCAGTTAGGTTTAATAGCTCAGTTAAATGCATTAGAGGCATTTAAACCAGCACATTAGTTTAGTTCAGTTTTATGGGACTACGGTCCAATGGGTGGGCTCCCACAGTCGCCTCTAGGTTCAGATAACCTAGCTCTAGGTTCAGATAACCTAGAAACAGCATGTTATATCAGTTAGCTATAGATATCAGTATTTTATTTTCAGTGGCACTGTACTGGATTAGATATCCATTGGGTTGGACTCCCACAGTCGTCCCTAGGTTCAGATAGCCTAGACAACCCTGCTAAATTCGGGACTTGCAACCCCGGGTCTAGTAGGGATGCGCGCACAGCAAGTACAGTTGCCGGGCCCAACAGCATGTTTAGTATTTTCACCTATTATGTATTAGATTTCAAAACTCAAAATCAATTATGCTAGTTGAGTTTGTTTCCAGTTACAGATTTAGTTTCAGTTAGTTTAGCTTATGTTCAGTTCAGTGTTTTATTGCTTGCTACGATATGATTCAGTGCTCATGCCATGCTTATGTGTTATGCTTTATGATTTCAGTATACCATGACTTAGCAAGTTCAGTGCATATTTTCAAATAGCATGCTTTAAAAACCATATTGCACCGAATGCATGTTTTTGTGAGGTAGATGGTTTCTTACTAAGCTTATTAGCTTACAGATACTACTTTTCTTATACTGCAGATAAAGGTAAAGGAAAAGTGGACTAGCAGTGGAGGCTGGAGGTCAATGCAGATGAGGATGTGTGTGTATGGAACTGGAATCAAAGGTCCTTAGGGGACGTAGCAAATTGAGCATTAGACTCTTTAGCATTTACTTTAGCATTTTATTTATTGGTTTAGGTTTCCATGTTCTAGGCACTTTTAGTTATGTGTTGCCATGAATTCCTAAACTATGCCCTATGTTAAGTCAGATTACTAGTTTATGTCGTTGGAATGTTAATATATGTTGTTAGAATAGTTATGATGCATTAGTTAGGTGTTAAGTGGGGTTTTGGCACGCAAAAGTGTTGGAAATCAGAGTTCCCCGGGTGAAATCAGACTCTGATCGGTCTCCCGACCGATCAGGGCCTGGCTGTGTCACTGGATCGGTCAGCCGACCGATCCAGCCAGATACAGTATGCCACTGTATCCTCCTGGATCGGTCAGCCGACCGATCCAGTACAACATAGTAGCGAGTCCCCGATTTCCAAGTGCCTGGATCGATCATCCGACCGATCCAGACATACCTGGATCGGTCGTGCCGACCGATCAGGACACTCCTGGATCGGTCGGTAGACCGATCCAGCTGGGGACAGAAGCGATGTAGCTTCGGGATCGGACAGCCGACCGACCCAGGGTCTTGTGACCGTACCAGTATCAGCAGATCGGTCTGTGGGTCGATCCGGAGGGTGTTACCAGTTGTAAATACCTCCCCTAGCATGTGTACAACTCCAAGGTACACCCGGAATGTTAGTGTCAGAGTTAACATTAATCAGATAATTAGTAAAATTTTGAATTAGCCCAGCTTTCCGCACAGTAAAGGGCACACGAGGGTAGCGATTCGCCCTACAGCCTAGTAGTAGAAGGCAGGTCGTTACACTCATGTTCTCATGTTGTCTCAGCAACTCAAGAGACATAAAAGATAGCATGATACATTGCACATCCAGTGCATCTTCCATATACTGAGAATAATATGACTGATCTTCCTCTGAAGCATTGGGTGTATGCTCTTTCAGTGGTTCATCTTCGAGCACGTAAATTTTTTTCTCGTGTCTTAAGATGATTTTAAATTTCCTATACCAATCCAGGTAGTTGGAACCGAGGAGGATATTCTCTTTCTCGAGAATGCTTCACAGTGATAAGGTACTTGTGTTTGCCATCTAAAATTTAAAGCAGAGTTTTAGTATCTGTAGAATATATTTAATAAAGGTCTTTTATAACTCTTATTATTTTATTTAAGTCCAACAACCCTCGCTGTTAGAATCGGGAATTGGTTGGTAATAATTCCTAATATGACCGAAACCCTGAATCATATAGAATGCACACAGCTGAGCTGTACCTACATGCTACATTCATCAAGTAAGCCTTAACGTGTCAATCACAAATCTATGTGACTTTCAGTATGTTCTTGTTGAGCCTTATATTCTCAACACTTGCCCCTCAAATCAGTTAACCTTAGATGAGTTAAACAAGTCAACGAATATGAGTTAAGTCGCCCCACTAATAATTATGATAAATTATAGATATTTTGACACAAGGTCACACCCCACAGCTGAGCTGTACCGACTTATATAAAAACTCTAACTATCATCATAGTTATTAGTGGAGGGTTTTTAACAGATCTTGACTTTAATATATTTAAGGGATTTTATAATTATTAAAATGTCTCACCATAATTAACTTCTTGTGCATTTGCACAATCTCATTACGAGATTTATCTCCATTAATCCTCTTAATCTTTTAAGACAAATAGGTCTCGGAGATGTTAACATGTTAATCTACTTATGCCATAAGAAATTTATATCGAAATTACAACATGTATTACTTTACAGGTTTTAGACAAAATTCATTTCTATCATGAAATGTTACGGCATATAACTTGCAATAAAGAAATTAAGATTTTTTTGAAATCTCTTGAAACGCTGATTACTCAAATAAATTTTGAAGAATCGGCTTCGTACTATATGATCCAACCACGAATTGCTCTGATACCACTGTTGGGATCGGAGCGCAGAGGAAGACATATATTGATCATGGATCTTTTCGTGGTACATATAGTTTTACACAAAAATAACATAAAAACATACCTCGAGTTCTCGATAGGTGTGAATGATATCACAGACAGATAGAACAGATAAGAGCCCCATGTGTGACTCCTCTAGCGGTATCCACACACACTAGATCACGAACTTGACACGATCCGTTAGGTGCTAACCTCTTGGATCGACAAAGTCTTGGAAGCACTACGATCTCTTCCGAACGAAGAAGAAGTTGACGAGGGAAACTCGGAGAGAATGAATTCTTCTCTTGCATCTTTCCGAGGATGGCTACTTATAGCCTCCAAGGAATATGAAGAGTTAAGTTCTCAATAAATTCATCATTTATGATCTTCATTAATTAGGAAGATGAAGAGTTATAGGCTTCATAAATTCTTTATTTATAACCTTCATTATGATAACTCTTCAAATTCTTCATTAATTATCATTATGATGACTCTTTGAATTCTCCATTAATCATCATGATTATGACTATTCGAATTCTCTCTTTTTTGTATCAAATAAATCCATATTTGATCTTGATCTCGACTAGCTTCCGATACCATTGTTCATGTCTACGTGCTATGTGTGCGACCCTATAGGTTTTATGCACGAAGGCAGTGTAAATCCATACACAGACTAAGGTAACCGTCTAACAACAGTTTTTAACCACCCAACGCGATAAAATTAATATCAGTTATAAACTGTAAACCACTATGAACCGATTACTGTGTAATTCAATCTCTTCATCTAAGTCTACATCCCAATTAATTCGGTACATTATGCATCATTACCAAATTAATTGTTTTACTTAATTTCCAAGATATAATAGACTTCTCTTGAATGATAAATCATTGCTCCCATGGTCATGGATTTTGAGTCACTAATATCTCTATCAAGCGGCCAGGATGTTAACTCCTAATCCAAGAGAGCGATGAATCCTCTATTGACTCAACACTATTCTCTCTACGATTTGTCATACACCCAACTGTCGTATTAATCACAATCCGATTAAAGATTACTTTTAACGACGTCAAAGCACATAACTCCACGCATAGAATAAATGAAGGTCTCGAGTCAAAAGATCAGTTACACTCATTCATAAGAGGAATAACCAATGATGCTTAATATGTGATATCCTCTTAAGAGGGTCGTGTCTAGTGTACCTCTAAACTCAAGGCACCCCCAAGTACAACTTGGATATCCATCCCTCGGTCTATCTCGACCTAGTTATACTCAACGTTGATCTAGAAATCCATGTCCCCTCTAGATATCTATCCAATCAAGGACTGTTTTCAAATTAATATACCCATTAATTTGTAGGACTTTATCATTAATCATATACGTACAGAAAAATAAATAATTAATAATAAATTCTTGCCTTTATTAAATAATTATTCATAAAATGCATAAGGAGTGTCTTGGCACATAAGTGCACACACTAACAGATAATCCATAGTTTGTAGAAGAGTTAATTAACCGAATTAATCAAAACTAAATTAATCAAACTTTTTCAAATTAATCGAATCAATCAAAATTTTAAATAAAAATTAAACAAACTGATCCAATTAAATATAGATTAATTTAATTGAACGAATTAACTGAGTTTTTTTTTTCAAATAATGGGAGATTTAATAGAAACTAAAATTGATTTTTTTTAAAGAATAATATAATAATAAAAGATTTACCGGTTCAATTATTTTATTTTGATTTATTTGATTTATCCAAATTAGGAATATTAAAATCAAAATCACATTAAATTAATAAAAAAATGATTTTGGGAAAAAAAAAATTGAAATACTAAATTAACTGAATTAAAATTTTATGCCTACACATGACGAGTTATGAGCATCTCAAACAACTGCTAGTTAAGTTAGATGGATAGTCGTAAGGAAATTTAGAGTATCGTCTGATGGTATATGCATAATTCAGTAGAGCAATGAAAGGATGTGTGACGGCATGCGATATATAGATGATGGAAGTGTCATTAATTTTATCTAAAGGCCAAGAGCCCCATCATAAAGATCTTATTTTTGGGATATTTTAGTCTTTGTTTTGGATTTGAATTTTTTCCTCCAACCAATGGCTGGAGAAAGAACATCTCATTTTTCACTTGTGCCGATTCTCCCTACTTTGTAGAAGGATTATTGTGAACTTCAAATTATTAATCAAAAAAGACAACATCGAGAGATTTAGGGCAGATCCAAGAACTGTATGCACAACTTGGCATGGATAGCAACAAGTGAGCAGACGAGTTCTGTGCATTTCGAGCACAGCTACGAACATCAAGATGCATCTTCATTGTCGTTGACTTCTACTTAATAGCCTTGTAGAATAGCTCTCTCAGCAGCTAGCCCTTGCATTGGTTAAGGTTTCATCCCATCCAATCACCCTTCTTACTCTTTGAGCTCGGGATCAGGATGGATAAAAATATTAAAATTTTAATATATCGCATATATTATATCGAAATATAGTGAACTATATCGATATAATGCTATATCAAAAATTTTGATTCAATATAATATTATATCGAAAATTTCAGCATTAGTATCCGATCCCTGTCCGAAAGTCAATGAGATGAATGCTGGGGACGTGGCGGTCCTGTTGACCTCCTGTGGACTCCTCTCCCGCCTGCAATACAAGCAGCGTCAGTGCCGAGCCAGGGAAGGGGTCCCCGACGATAGCCCTCCGACCCTCAAGTCAGTCTCCGGCGAAGCAAGAAGAAGCAAAGATAACTGTAGCGTAACAGTAGAAATCGTGTGTAAAGCCTACCTTCGTCGATGCTTGGACCCCCTTTATATAGAACCCCGGAAACGCGCATGCATGCTTCCTAAGGCAAGCACGCATCTCAAAGCTTTTCTTGAAAAGACATATCAGTAAAGTATCCCTGACACAGTACGTTAACGGGTCGAACATATTTCTGAAGTGACAATGGAAACTTCCGTCGTACGATCTTTTATCTAACTATGTCGTTTGTCAGCGACACTAGCTCCCAAAACGATGTCGAAAGATATTCTGCTATGTCTGTTGCTTGGCCAAGCACAATGGTCGTCCGACCAGAATTCTGCTATCCTTGCATTGTCTGTTGTCACGTCGAGCGGGATAGCCGCTCGGCTGAAAGTTCGCTGTCGCGCCGAGCGAGATAACTATTTGGCTGAGAGTCCACTGCTCAAGTGTCATCCGTTGCCGGCCCGAGCGGCTATCCCACTCGGTGGGTAATTTACTGTCTGCGTGCTCAACTTGTGTCGAGTCTGCTGCTAGACCTAGCAGAGGAGCCGCTCGGCTCGGTTTCTGCACGTCCCTTGAGCGTCGATTTGATTACTCCCTGTGCCGAAGACGGTGGGTCAGTGTTTAATCCTCGATCCGCGTATGACTCGTCCGACCGGCTAACACCGTACACCCGTTGACTGTATTGACTTTGACCTCTAATGTGGCAGCACGATGCCCCAAATCACCGCATCAATATCGATATATGATTTATATCGAAATTTTTACTATACCATCTGATAGCAAATGTAACTATATACGATATAAAATTTTTTATCAAACTGAAAATTTGGTACACTATTGATATTAATTTTTGTTATATCATATTTTTCGGTATGATGTATGATTTAAATTTCGGTATATCTTACCAAATCAGAGGGTGGCGGAGTTGACACAACACTATTGGATCTGGATTGATGTACACGGACAAGAAATATGGTAATTAAAGAAAACACCACCAAGCTGTCGGTCTGCTCCTCATCCTCAGTGATACTCTCAAGTAACGGGTGAGTGAAACATGCTGAACATGTCTCCAAGATCTCACTGTGGCTCCATCTTCCTCCAATATCGCTGACATTTAGAATCTGCATTAGACGGTTGCACAAACGGATGCTTATTTCTTGCATGCTCTCTTAACTCCATGTAGTAAATGAACATGATTCCAAAGAACAATTACAAGACCTAGCATTCATATATTTGCGAGTGAGCTCTATCATCGTCCAACCAATGACATGTCTAAGGTAGAGGGGCCACAATATGTCAGTCGACAGTTCCACATTGTCATTCTCTTCTTGTAACTTGTTAGAGAATGACTTTTTGTACTGATCTAGACAGTTGGAATGGCAGTAGCTAGTAGCTGGTGTCGCACATGAATGCATATAAAATCTTATTGTGCAAGTAACATTGAAGCATAATAGTATTGCAATGCAGGATAGATGGAGGAAGACACGTACAATTATATTCCATGTGAAAAAGAGCGAAGGAGAACCAGTTCAATTGTGTGATAGAATTTTATTTGTTTTTTATGGAGCTTTAAGGTTTAAACAAAATATATGCCAATAGGTTTCAAAGCGAGAGTTCACTTGCTGCAATTTTTTTTTCACTTTTTGTAGTGATTGTGCATTCAGTGTTATTTAATTCTTTTTGTAGCACCTAAAATCTCATTAGCTTGGAATTCTAAATGGTTCAATATCAGCATGGTCAGTTGAGGTTGCTGAGCGTACTGCTTCTTTGGTTGCAAGTTGGCAGGGAGTTGGCTTCACTCATGGTGTTTTAAGCACTGATAATATGAGTGTGTTGGGTCTTACAATTGATTATGAACCTTTCGATTTCTTAGATGCTTTTGGTCCTATGTTTCTTTGCTTATTTGATTACCTTGTAAAACTCTTTCCTTACTTCATTCTGCTTTCTTTTTAAAGTTGGTTTGGTGTGGTGTCTCTGACAATGAGCACAAGGTGACAATGAACTCGGTCAACCCAAAACACATTTTCCGCAACTACTATGCCAAAGTGCCATGGATGTGTCTGAGCGAGGTGACTATGGAGAGATTCAGATGCTGCTGAAACTAATCGAGCACCCGCACGATGAACAACAGGGAATGGAGAAGTACGCCGGGCTGCCCCGGGGTGTGGGCTTATTGACCTGGTGTAGGGATGGTAGTTTCATCCGAAGTAGATTCGATATCCTACCCGAATGGAGGAGGGTATGAAGTGACTATCAATACTTGATACCCAACCTGAATACCCGATTAAATAATATATATACATATATTAAAGAATTTTTTTTTTTTTCTAAAATCAACTTATTATTTTTGTTGATATTAGAAGAAGACTATATAGATGTTTAATCTATTTTTTTTAATTATATATATTTTTTTAATAGGTTGTTAATTTTAATATATTTTTGTTGAATGATAATAATTGAATAGAAAGAAGAAAAATTATAATTATAGAAGATATCCGATCATTTAATGGGTGTGGGTATACCCATCGGAGATCCTATACCCGATCGGTATAGGGACGGAGGATATAGAATCCGACCCGAATCCGACTCATTGTTATCCCTAACCTGATGTTTGCATGCTATCATTACAGTATAAACATGATATTATTTATCGTAAACGGTTTAGTATCACCGGTCCCATGATAAATCATTGGAATGTTTGCATGTTGCCATGCCCATCTTGAGGGTGGTTGCAAGTTTCTATATATAGTTTTAAAAGGGTTATTTTTTTCTCGGCGATTACCCTTTTCATAACTCTTTGAGTTGATTTGATTGGTCAGGATAGATGATTGAATGGGGAGGGTGGTTTGTGTGACAGGATGAGCTAGAACAAGCCGCGGGTGGATGGGTCAATTGAGTCAACTCATCAAATTGACTAATTGATAGTTTTATTTGATTTGATTTATGAACAAATCGCAAAACATTAGGCTTCACCTCAACAGGAAGCGGGCTCGGTTGGCTAGTTTGAGTTGGGTCGGCCATCTGCATTGTGCAAGTCCCAGCTTGAGTTAGGTCATTCTAGCATTGGACCCTAGGCCTTGACCATGAGTGTGCCTGGCTGGGCATGACAATTGCCTCACGCTTGTCTAGGTTGTCTCAGGCTTGACCAGTATAATTTGGGTCATGCCGAACAAGGCCCTTGTCATGCCGCGTCGGATTGTGTTGCAAGCTCCACATCTTTGGCAATGTGTGGAAGGCGGATCTGTGTTAGAGTAAAATATTTTTCATGATTTATTATTTATATTTTCACATAAGATCAATAATAATGAACCGTTTAAGTTGGATAATATCATCTTTTATTCCAAGACAATTGGTCGAAACTTGTAGCAATCTTGAATTGTGAAGCAACACAATGCGATTGAATTGACTTGGTGAGAGTGGACGAGTCTCTACAATGTGCTTTCTGTGTAATATTTTACTAATGGGGAGTAGAAATGGATTGAGGAAAAAATATTATTATTATTACTAAAACTTGTTGAGCTTAGGCCTGCAAACGAAACGAACAGGCTAGTCAGTTTTTCGAGTCAGTTCGAAAAATATTTGATTCATATTTGAATTTATCAAATTCGAGTCGAATTTGAACATGTTCGAATTTTTTTCTGGGCCAAACTTGAATCCAAATTATATTGTTTCAGCCGCTCACGAGTCTTAATATTTATTAATATAAGTTAAATATATATTAAATAAATAAATTGCGAGTCTTTCGAACTTATTTTCGAGTAATAATTTGAATAGTTCGCGAACATGTTTGAATATTTCGAGCCGAATTCAAACCCGAGCCCTAATTCGAACCAAATATTTTGAATTTTTCAAGGTTCAAATCGAGCTCGAACTCGAATATACTTATTTTGAACCGAATTTGAACCTTACATTTTTCTACATATTCGACTCGATTCGATTTGTTTATACCCCTAGTTGAGCTGCCTTGAACTGCCCCTTAACAACCTCCGGGATATGATGCAACGGCAGAGCATCTAGGTTGTCACCCAAGCATTCGCAGTTCAAGCCCTAACTATGATGAATTTGCAGGAATTTTTCCTCCAAATGGGGCACGCAACTAAAGAATGTTGGGCTCTTGGGCTGCCCGCTACGAGCGCTTTTCGATTTATGGTCGGTGGAAAACTTTCGTGGGATCAGATCGATCATCCTAGGCTCAACGTTACTTAGCATGATTAATTTTTTTTTTTTTAACTGCCTTTCTAAAGCCTACGACAATATTTAGATAACATGACTTGACGACCTCACTCGATCGAACCTATCTAAATATATAAATGACGAATTCTTACTACATTCTAATCATATTTAAATTTTAAAATTATTAAATCACATATTTCATACTTATTTTACCTTTTCAAATTTATCTCAATCGATTATTAAAATTTTGAATTAATTATTAGACGGTAACAATCGATTAAAAAATCTGATTTATATTTAAAAAATCATTATTTATATTCTAATCAATCTGAACGTTCATTAGTCAATTTTGATCAAATCAATTGATGGACTTAGAGAACTCAAAATGATATAGAACTAGATCTTATATGTTCGTTTAATTCTTTTGATTATATTTATACTTTTAAATATTAATTTGACACAATATATTGAATACAATGATTTTTTAAACGCAAATCAAATTTTAAAATTTTTATAACCACATAATTATTCTCAATCAATCAATAGATGTATTATTGTAGCAATCGATTGATAAATCTATCCATTAATTGGAAACAGTAAAAGGAGCATGTGATTTAATAATTTTAAAATTTAGATACTAGTTTGAATATTCCGAAACTTCATTATTTGATAATTTACTGAAATAAAAAGACATTTTTGAAGATTTTAAAATTTTAAACGCCAAGAGAGAAGAGGTGAAGCAAGATTTTTTGTAATTAGATTAGTAGTAGGAGTTAGACTTGACCAGGTCCCACCTAATCACATGGCTCTAGTCACCTCCCTAATTTATCCTAATTGGAATCTTGACGGGTCAATCGAGCCAAACTGGAAGCCATCCAAAAAGGCCAGGGCCACCCCAACACACAACACTGACTTGCCTTTCGACAAAACTAATAATTCATCCGTGAATTTTTTCTATGGGGAGACAACTTACAATGCATATATCCCGTCCAATGATGAGTTTGAAAGGGCGGAATTAGATTACGCGAAGTAGGAGTCGTGTCGTTAGCGATTCCGTTCCGATCTTTGAGATCGCGAAAAAGGAGTGTAATTCACTTTGAAGAATTATTCTCCTCGTTACACTTGTTTCATACTTTTAAATTGAAGCGCGAAAGGTCGCCTACATCTGAAGGACTTTCAACCGGAGGTTAGAGGTTTGGATTCGTGTCGTTGAATCGAGTGGTCAATAGATTAGGTTAACGGTTGAATGGATCGAACAGAGTGACCAATTTGGCTAAAGGAAACAATCAAGACAAAGCCGAGTAAATTGATTGAACTAGGTGTATTAGACAACAAATAATATTGGACTCAGTAGATAGACCAGTTAATGGGCAACCCAGTGCATGCTTTAGAAAAGGTTATTTTCATGACTTGAACATGTGACAATAATTTTATCATTACGTCAAGGTTTTTGTGACAAGTTAAATTAGATAAAAGTATTAAACTTATATATGAGACAACTCGTCTAACTTGAAAAATTGGCTCGAGAAACCTAATAGGCTTAGCCTCCTTCCTTAATGATTTGAGCCTAATCAACCTATGTGATCGATCTAATTGGTTCCACCAATTAAGTAGGTTCCAACTTGATGATCAATATATCTAGTTGATTCGGTAAACTTAATTGACACCATCGGTATAATTAGTGCAACGTGACCGACTAGCACATTTGGTTGGACATGTTAAATCAACTCGACCTACTCATTGTCGTTGCCTAATTCGCTTGCTTGAGCTAGGTGGCTAGCTCATCTCCATCAATCCATACGACACAAGCGGCCCAACTTGCTTGACCTACTCATCCTAACCACCTACCTCACTATTCAACTCAAGTTGACCTATCCACTTGGCCAACCCAATTTGCACGGCTAACCTATTCAATCTGCAGGATTGTAAAATCATTAAAGGGGATGAATAGCATTCGTCGAAAATCGAGAGTTAAAAACAGTTACGCAGCTGAATAAAGAAAACAGAAAATAATGCTAACAAAAAGTTTTACTTGGTTCGAAATCTGTGACGACTCTTACTCCAAGACCTGTGATTGTCGATCACTTTCATTGGACAATCACTATCAGTTCGAATAAGTAGTTACAAATATTGAGTACAAGAACTAAATTAGTTGTTACCGACAAACAGAAAGGAAATTAGAATCTCTCGTTCTCCGAACTTCGGAGCAGCCTTTCGGTGTCGTTGGAGCATTTTCAAAGCAGCATATAAGAATGAAACTTGTAGTTGTTGATGTTTTAAAGTTACTGGTCGAAGGTCATTATATAGGCCCATTTCGGGTGCCTGGAACCCCTCCGAGCACCTGGATCGTTACTAACGTGGCAATCTATCGTCGAAACTTCATCCGTAAAGTTTATCCACTTTCGAGCGCCTGGACTGTTGACGTGGGCTCAGCTAATTGACGTGCTCCAACTCAACTTCGGGATAATTTTTTTGGTTCGGGCACCTGGACTAGCTCCAGGTGCTCGGACTACCCGGGTGCTTGGCGCCCGCCCGAGCGATGCTGGTCCGGGCACCCGAACATCCTTTTTTTCAACTTTCTTCCTTGCAAAAAAGAATTAGTCCTGCGCAAATAAAAATATATTTATCTTACAAAACAAAGTTAGCACAACATAATAAGATGGAAGTAGTAATTAGATCATGTCTCCCCGAGACCAGGATCTAGTCAAGGTCTCAACTTAGATTTCCCAAATGGACCTATGCTGGATCGACGCCTACAGTTCCCTCAATTGGGAACGCGCCCTCGCTGGATCTCCCTCCAATTGCTTTCCTTTTACTTACCAACGACAATCACTTGACTTGCCTTTAACTTACCAAATCTTCTCACCAGTTGTCAAATCTCATAGATCCAACTGGACTTTGATCGATTGTTAGGTCTCGCACACCCAACCAGATTTTCCACCAGATATCGAGCGCCGCGGATCTATTTAGACTTCCCACCAGCTATCGAATCCCATAAACCTAGCTGGATTACAGCTTGGTGTCAGGTCCTTCAGACCTGTCAATTCCTATACACTTGGTAGAAAAGTTAAACAAATAACGCATCTAACTTTAACCTATTTATCATACATCAAAATTTGATTATCAGTGCAATCTATACCAACACAATCCACCCTGCTCGATCGAGAGACTCTCATCTTATCTATCATATTTTAGCTCTGATAACCTGATAGCCACCATCATACCCAATATTTCTTCAACGTACTGAGTCCCCGGAATCATGGTGTCATGGTATGACATTCAGGTTGTCACTCAGACACCCGCGATTCAAACCCTAGCAGCGGCGTATTTGCAAGAATTTTTCCTCCAAATGGGGAGCGTAACCAAAGGGTCGGCCGCCACGTGTGCTTCTCGATTTACCCTGATAATCGGTGGAAAATTTCGATGGGACCGGACCGATCACCCTAGAGATAGTCAATAATAAGACTAATTGAAATTATTATTTTTTTTCTTCAACGTATCGAACAAATGGTACGGAATGAATTCAACAGAGCAATTATTCTTTCTCTTTCGATCGACCGAATGAGTTTCACTTTCGCCCATCGATCCAAACATCACGATTTAGATTGAAAAAAAATAAACAAATGTCCCTTTCCTCTCCACCCTAATCTAAAAAAAGCATGTGATCAATTCATCAATCACTATTCCCTCTTCCCCCACAACCTCCTTTAAAGGCCCCCCCCTAGGCCTTTGGCCCCCTCCAACTCGAGCACAGCTCTACGTACACTTCTTTTGTTTCAGCCTCGCCCATTCTATCATCGATGAAGGTGATTATCGATTTTCTCTCGGTTTCTTTGATTTTTTTTCCATTAACAATCACATAAATTTCATGAACAGATCTTCTTCGATTGGATGCATCGCAAGTTGCAGCCTGTGGTCGCCAATTACTCCCAATTCCCTCAAAGAAAAGGTTCGTTTCTCGTACCCTCATGCATCCCACTTATTCGGTGTCACGCTATATCGATCGACTTGTTGTAGATGAAGAGATTGAGAAGATGGAGGGAGTGGTGGTGGAGGAGAAAGAAGCCCTTCTCCTCCACGACATGCTCCGTGGCATCCTAGCCATTGGCACACTCGGCCAATTTGAAGATCCCTTCCTTTTGGATCCACCCTACGATATCGAAGAACCTGTTCAGCAACAAGAAGAAGTAGCCGCACCGGCTGTAAAGCCAGAGCAGCTGGTGAACAACAAAGAAGAAGACCAAAAGGCCGCAACACTTATTGAAGTAGAGGCAAAGTTGTTGCGAGAAGATTGGCCTTTGCTGAGGGAAGACAAAGAAGGGAGAGAGCGTGGCCGGACGACCCTGGCCGACCTCTTCGCGGCCGATCCAATGGCAAAGGAGGAATGCAACAACAACAGTGGCATCAAGCAATTGCACCAGGTCAAGAAGAAGAAGACACGAGACCCCATCAAATCCTGCACTAACAGCAGCAACAAGAACAATAAGCTACAGAAAGTATTTTATATTTATTTAATCATAAAATTATTTAATTGCCATTTAATTTTGATTAATTACTCGTGTTTCTTTGGTTGGATTGTGAGAAGCTGATGACGAGACTGCTGAAGAAGAAGAAGATTCACCCAGAGAACCTTAATATGGGAGGAGAGGCAGGTGTCCAAAGGAGCAGCTTGGTCTACTGGTAAACATATATTTTGTTTAATATATAAGAAAAATAATTTAAATATTAATAATTTTCAGAAATTATTTTAAAAATATTATATATTATCCTGAAAAGTTTGAAAAATATTGTCGAATTTTGATTAATGTTTTTAATCATATTTTAATGTTTTAATTGCAGATATGGAGCAATTATTTTGGCTACCAGCGTTGTACTTTAGTGTGTTTTATGATACATATGAATGTGTAATAATAAACTTGTCTTAATTACTATTCCGTACGTGTATGTTTTGCTTAATTACATAAGGCAATTAATAAATTTTATTGAGATTTATATTTTTTTATAGTTTTATTTAATTATGTTTAATTCCCTAATATATACACACCAGAAGGAGTCAAGTACCTGTTCAAGGTTGCCAATGATCAACCGAACACAACATGGCATCTATAAGCTCAACCCGAGAAGCTGGCCGACGACCGAAGTGGCTTGACCTAACTGATTGATCTTGCGTTACATTGATGTCGTCGGCTATTGATATGCATTTCCCTTCACGCGACAGTACTTGCAATCTTAGAAGTTTTTCGTCGTCATAGATTGTTAATAAAAGCCGAAGAACAAGCCTTAGAATTTGAAAGTTTACGACGAAACATCACCGACAAGAGCAATTCAAGTAAACAATCTACGAGACCATGAGAAGAGATTCATCTGCTAAGACAGATTAGCACAAATCTCTTCTAAAGGATTGCAACACTCAAGTAGTCTCCAATCTTCAAAACATGCAAATAACCGAAAACTGATTAGCAATGATGAGAGTCGGTGATTCGAATGATTTGCCAAATGAACTAACAAACCTGAAAGCCAAGTTCTGCGAGAGTCTTTGCATCGTCAAGTCGCCTGCCATTCCCGTGGGAATAGGTCATGCCCACCTTTGATGAGAAAAATGAGAACAATTACAAATGATTTAAGATGTATCTATTGATCAACAAGAAGTGTATTTTCCTACCGGTCGCACCACGAAACGACCATTTTTATCTGGGTACACGAACGCAAATGAGAGCTTGGCATCTCTTTTCCTTGCTTCTTGAGAAACCTCCTTGACCTATTAAGCAATAGCCAAATCGATCAAACTGAATTAATAACCCACATCAAATAGTAGAAAATTCATTACGAGGTCGGTAAGTTCTCGGAGATTCGCATCCTTCCATGTATAAATCTGGACCTCATCTTTTGGCTCCTTTCCTCGCACAGCAAAATCTTCCGCCGGATGGTGGCCACCACTCTGCCAGAACCATTTGCGTATTACAAAACGCTCAACAAAGAGATTGGCGAGGAAAATTTTCATTATGTAAATCTTAAATGGATGAACAAAAGTAAAATGTATACCTTGTAATATATATACATATATACTTGCACATAAAAATTTGCAATGGTTCATACAACACAAGTAATAAAGTGTACAAAAAATGTTCACATACCTTCGTGAAAACTCGAAGTAAAAGAGGGCATGTCTGCAAAGAAGAAAACGGAAGGAAATCTTAGTTGAACAGTCGTACAACAATAAAACTTGGATATGAATTCAAAAAATCAAATGTATTAGTATTAAAAAAATTTAATAATAAATGAGGTCCAATGATCAATAAAATTAGCGAATTCATAGCTACATTTTTTTGGTGGCAAAGGTTATGCTGATAAATGAAGGATAATCTTCTCGGTATAAGCACTTCCATTAAGGAGAAATCTTTCTCCGAAAGGAATTTTCCTGAGCCCTCAACATTGAAGAAATCCAGATCAACTAGAAGGGGTTATACCTTCTCACGGTCCACAGGATCTCGCAGGCGAGCAATTGAAGGAGGACCTCTGGGTTGTAAAGGAAGTGCAGGTCTGCCTTGCCGAGTCTGGCCTTCAATAACTCCAGACATATTTAAATTTCTAAAAAACTTAGAAGAAAAGGTTATAATGCATAAAGATGCTTGAAGATGCAAATCTTCAGAGGAAAGCTTATGCAAAAATGAGAGACGCCGCCTCATAATAACTTTTGGTACTTAACAAATAAGTCATTCTTGAATATAGGATTATGGAAAATGAGAAAGCAAGTGGCAAAGTAGTGAAAGACAGTCAGTGTTCTCAAACTAAACAAGATGAGACAGGAGTGTCGGGCTCTATCCTCCAGAGCAATAATCACAAAGTATAGATCAGAATCCAAATGAGTTATCAAACAAGAATAGCTCATTTGGTGTTGAAAGCATAGCACTAATGTAATGGTTTCCACTTCCTACAACCCATACTTGTTATGCATACTTAAACATAAGGACACTGAACACATATCTCCATGTTCCACAACACAATAACTAAAATAAGAGATTGCCTGATTGGACCAGAAACATTTGGAAACCTATAGTTGGGGGAAAAAAACTTGGCCTAAGCTTGTATCACAAGTTGTGATTACCTTAAACACACATGAGCATACACTTAACGTTAGATGCAAAGCAACCTGCTGATGACAAAACTTTCATATGAAGAATAGAGTATCAAGTATCGTACTTCAAGCATGTAAAATGATGTACTACTTCACGATTGCTATCTAGTTTTATTGGGAAGAATTACAATGAACGACATAGAAGATATGTTACAACAATAATATTGGACCACTATTGTTATTCAGGATAAAATAGCAGAGTATGGCATAAGGATGATGGGGAATGGGTAAGGATGCATTTGAATTCTAGATGCTATAATTGTTCTTTCAAATATCAAGCTAATGTATAGAGCATATACAAGCATGGTTATATAGAGACGTTGATATCAATCAAGTATTTGAGTTACATAAACATATTGAGACTAAAAAGGATGATGCTCTTAAGACAGATACTCAGAAAAACAGAGACTTTGAAAAATCAGTGTTTTCTATTAAATAATAAAATGTGGGAGAATTCATTTTCACTTATTGCGATCATACATGTGGATGGTGAATAGTGTCATTAATTAGATTCATCTCATGAGGATGCTGTACATTTTGCACATAATAGATCAAGGAAACCTGATGGTGCATCTGAATTTTTTTTCAGGGTCCTTGTAAATGAGTATGAATATACCATCTATCTTTGGCTCTGAGCCCGACGATCAGCACCTATAAAGAGTTTGCTGACCTATTTTCCTAGTTCCGGTGCACAGTCTAGGTTGTTGAAGTTGTTGCTCCAGATGCTACTGCTGTTTTTTGCTCCTGCAACTTTTTTTTGCCTCATTTGCAGGGTGCCGGCCACAACCACACAAGCACCCCCATCATGGTTTTCTCACCACCAGAAACTGACCAAATACTGTTCCTGCTCCAGAGCAAGACCTTGAGTTTGTCATGACCACACGGGTTGAGTCTGAACTACCAAAGTGAAAAGTATTTTGTATCGCCATGCCATCATACATTGTTTAGGAGTATATACCACCCTTAACAAAGCCCCAGTATATGCCATGCCATGCCACTCCCTCAAACTCCCAGTATATACGCCCTTTACATCTATTAATTGGTGTTGCTTCCTTCCTATGGTTGGTTTCTAATTGGACGGCGTTCAAGAGGTCGCCCCATGAGCCACAGGCAAACCTCTTTCCTTCAAATGTCAATTTTGTGCTCTAGAGAGAACCATTTCTTCCTAGTCGAACTTCTATTAAAGCCCAACTCTGATCCAAAATGGTACCTTTTTGAGCTTCAGAACCCCTCGCACCTTCACATGTGGGCAAAACTATCATGTTTGCTACAAAAACTAAATTTTCCACCAAAATGACCCTTCTTAATGCTTTCTAATAACAGTAACAACAAGAACACAAAAACCAAAGTGCATTCCGGATCATAGCAAATAGCATTGCCAGATAGAACAGAATCCACATTAAATATCTCAATCTGCAGTTGATTAGTTCAATTCCAAAAGCACAGAGGAGAGAAGAGAGGGGAAGAGATGAGAAATTTCGAGTGGATAAAAAGCAAGGTACCTGTGTTGATGCGGATGCACAGTCGAATATGGATGGCGATCGATCGCCGGCGGTAGGATCGCAGCGGCGACGACCGACGCGATGAAGGCGCTAGGGCACGCGTGAGATATCGCGAGTCTTCGAGCAAGCACGCAACAACACTGTCGGCTCAACGCACTCGTTACGACTCGTCCGGTTCAATAGATTCCAGAGTAAAGCCACCGAGTTGGGCCAGCCCATTAAGTGAGAATGAGCCCAAGTACCCATTTGGTGGGCAAATATTCATTTAGACCCCTGCTAATTAAGAATTTCTATATTCCTTTTTTATACATATTGTGACAAATGGCGAATACGCTCGTCCCAGCGCCCCCACCAGTTTATTCCAAGGGTAACACGGAGAAGGTAAATCATGGGTGACTACTAGCCTTTAGAATAGTAACTAGGACATAAGTGAGGTATTTACCTCGGCTAAGAAAATTGTTTTAGTGGAGATCCAGAGAAGTTAGAGATGACAATGGGGCGGGACGGGGGCGGGTTTGCCATCCCCATCCCCGCCCCGTCTTAATTTTTTCGAGTTCGGAGATTTTCCGAACCCGAATCCACGGAGAGCAAATCCCCATCCCCGCCCTCATCTCCGCTCCATCTCCAAATTTAATTTATATTATTATTATTATTAATGATAATATTAATATTAATATTAATATTAATATCAATAATAATAATAATATTATTATTATTATTAATATTTTCAAAAAAAATAATATTAATATTATAACTATTATTAATATTTTTAAAAAATCTTATTATTATTTATTAATATTAATATTAATATTAATATTAATATTAATATTAATATTAATATTAATAATCGGGGTGGGTTCGGGGATGGAGAGAGTATTCTCATACCTGCCCTATCCCCGAAAAAATCGAGGATCCCCATCCTTATTTCGAATTTTCCCCGCACGACTCTGAATCCATGAGAAAAATTATCATCCCTATACGAAGTTGCCTCTCAATTTAGCGTAAATATTAAAAAGGTTTTATTTTAAACGTCAATCGATTGCCAATAACATATCATGTTTTATTTATTGCAAAATAAGTAAAATGTTCTATTCTTCAGAACAATCTCTAACATTATATTTCTTATTTATCTTTTTATTGAACTAGTTCTATTTTTATTATTTATCTTTCTTCACATAAATATAGATATGTATGATGTGCATAATCATCTTTTACTACAACTAACTCTATTTTTGTTTGAGTTATGGATAAAACTAAGTTCTTCCTTTGGCTCCATTTGTATGGCTCTCTTCAAGCACTTCACGACTTCATCCATTGTTGGACACTCTTTAGGGTTCTTAAATACACATCTGTTCGCTAGCCTTGCCACTTCACGTGCAACATCGAGGGAGAAATTACCTCTCAATTTAGTATCCATGATCATGCTAAACTTTCTTGTTTCCACCGGGAACTCCTTCCGCAACTTTTGTTCATTTGGCGGTTTCTTTTGCTCTAGTGATCGCCTACCCGTGAGTATTTCAAATCGGACTACTCCAAAACTCCAAGCATCACTCTTAGTTGCGAGATGACCCGTCTCTATGTAATCAGGAGTCGCATGTCCATGAGTCCCTACTACATGTGTAGACAAGTGAGTTTGCCCCGCCGAATGTCCTTCCCTCGCTAAGCCAAAATCGGACAGTTTCGGTCTGAATTCTCGATCCAACAACACATTTGAAGTTTTGAAATCACGATAGATCACCTACAAAACCAATCAGCAGCCCCAAACCACTGAGTCAATAAGCAACAATCTCATGCCTAGCCCCCTAAACAATACCAAAAAGGCAAAAACCCAATCGAACCTGGACTTCCCCACCGTGCAGATATGCTAACACCTGTGCCGCCCCCAAAGCGATGCACAACCTCGAGTTCCATTGAAGGGGAGGAGTGTCGAATGTGTGGGACAATACACTCAACAGTTCGATCACTAGGTTTGGGTGCGCAAACACGGCAAGGAATTGGACTTCTACTAGCCATTCCTTGTGCCCCTACAAGGACAATAAGTGAATTAGCATATTCTTGAGAAGTTCATTTGTAAGAATACCACAAAATTGGACAGAAATTCAAAATGGCACCCTACCTATCCATATTGTCAAAAGTAAGCTCCTACTCATCCATAATTTGGTATTTAAAATATCACTTTATGCCCTCTAAAGTTGCTCCAAGATTGTGCAACTTTAATTTGATACTAAAATATTAGTGATGTTAGAAATGAATTCGATTTGATGATCTAAATTGATTTGAAAAAATAAAGTTCGGATTGAAAATTTTAATGATTAAATGAGAGGATTTTCGGATTGGAGATTTTCGGATCAAGTTGGATAGATCCAAGTTGATCTGAATTTAGATTTTAGTAGGGGTTTTTAGGATTAAATCAATTTTATTTTTAAAATTAAAATATTTTTAATATATATTAATAATAAAGATATTTTTATCTAACAAATTATTTTTAATTGGGTTATTCAGCTCATATTCGGATTAGCAATTTCCAATTGCATTCGAGTTTGATTTGGATTGAAGTTGAGATTTTTTATAATTTTATTTGTTTTCAACCCAAATCCGACCTGAGCTACTTGAATTGACATCCTATGAAATACCCCTTTGTAAAAGTTATTTTTTTAAATCTATACGTCTCGGCCTTTGGCCCAATTAATCTTGGAGGTGGATAGGAGGTCAGATCCTCTGGTTCAAAATTTTCTAGACCAGGAGAGATCCTATTCATTCATTGGTTGAGTGGACTGAACCCCACCTCTTAAATAGATAGGATCCAACTCATCCAACTAATGAATGAGTAGAGGACTAAAACTGATACAGAGATCTTAGACCAAAGAATCACTGCCCAATGAATAATCCAATCTCACAAATCGACCCCTAAATAAATCCGAAAGCACAGATAACTTCTCGCCCAACTGCCAACATCGCAGATTTTCATCTCACCAGAAGAAATATCCTATAATAGATCGTAATTGGGATTCAAACGGTAAGTACAGGTGAAACTGCTCAACTGTGTGAATATTAGAGTATTTTTATTTTGAGGGTAAATTAAATAAAAATATATAAATGGGGCAAAATGAAAATTTTCACTTCATTTCGATGCTCGACTAAAATGGGAGATACCTGCAAGTCCCTTCTGGTTGAGCTTCTTGACGGCGACCGGAATATTACTGCCGCCTCCGCCGTTGGGTGGCGGGAGGAACCCCTTGTAGACGCTGCCGAACCCTCCCTTTCCGATCTTGTTCTGCTGAGCGAAGTTGCCGATGGCCTCCCTCAGCTCGTCGAGCTCGAAAGCCCGGAGCCTGTTCGCCCGCTCCTCGAACAAGTCCGGGACGCTCCTCTGCGACGACGACGTCTCCGACGCCGTCGAGTGCTTCCCGCTGCTGATTGCGTCGGTCGTGGAGGTGGTGCGGGCGAAGGCCGAGGCGGCGATGGAGGAGCTAATCAAGTGTTTGTCGCAGCTGCTTGCGACGGCGGCGCAGCGCTCCTCCGGCGAATCGCCGGTGGCACTGAACCTGATACTCTTAAAGATCCCAAAGCAAGCCATCGGAATTGAGAATTCGAAGGAAAGGAGCGGAGAAAGGAAGGAAAGGAAGGGCAGAGGAGGGGGGAAGTTTCCACCGAGGAGATGAAGACTCTTTGAACGACTTGATCGGCCCAAGTACACACGCAAAAGACATTCTCGAAGACTTTGGGCCAGGTTGTTTGCTTCCGTAGGGATGGGAGGGGAGAAGAGGTCAGGTATCCCGATGGACTGACCCTGTTCGGAAATGTCAGTTAGATCGATTCGAAATCGTTCAAAACTCCCGGTTCATAGTGTGCTTGTTAAAAAAATTATAAATTTAGAAAATTATTAGACTCGGATTCGATTGAATTATTAAAAATAATTATATAGTAAAAAATATTAATTAATTAATTAATTAATATATAAAATAATTTAGTGATAAATATTTATAAATTAATAAATAAATAACTATGATTTTTTTTCTAATTTTTTTAAAAATAATAATATAAGAAAACAAAACTATTAATTAATTATTAAGGAACGTATACCAACATTAATAGCTAGGGAAAGCTTTACTTACTTAACAGTGATTCTTAACAGGATTATTTTAAAATTAATGAGAAATTAAAGTATGAGAAGTATTTAAAAATAGAAGTCAAAATTAATATAAAGGGTTAGATAAATAATTACTTCCAAATTTAATTTTTAGTTAAATAATAATAATATTTTTAAACTATATAAATTACTATTTTTAATTATCTAAATATTATTAGTACCCCAAGGTGGAGGGGAGCCTTGGCGCAACGATAAAGTTATTGTCATGTGACCAAAAGGTCACGGATTCGAATCCTAAAAACAACCTCTTGCAAAAAGCAGGGTAAGGTCGCGTACAATGGATCCTTCCTCGGGAGCCCGCATGGCGGGAGCTTCGTGCACCGGGCTGCCCTTTATTATTAGTACCCCAAGGTAGTTATGATGTGATCAACCAAGTCAGGTTAGGTCCTGTTAGTTTTTAACCCAGTATCTAAATGTGCAGAAATTTAGGAACACAAGAAGTCGAGCGAAAGACGCAGTTAGCGAGAAAGACGCCACGGGAGAGAGCCGACGGGCTCGGTGCGTCCGAGGGATGAGGTGCTGCGAAAGAGTAAGCGAGCGGATGAGAAAGAGGCGCGCGGCGTTTCCGAGAGACGAGAAGCTAGAACAGAAGGTTGCTCGAAGGCCGAAAGTTAAGTTCAGGTGAGCCCTATTTCGAAAGGCCGAGATCACTTAAGTGGAGTCGGAGCCAGAGTGGACGATCCAAACCCAAGCGAGCGGAGCCAAAGCATAAAAACCCGGACTAAATAGTTAGTAGTCGTGTTTGACATAAAATTGCTGCTAAAAGTACCTAATATCAATAGTTTCAAGATTGCTTCTAATAATTTTATCATTAAGAGCGGTTTACAACAGTGATTTATTCAAATCGGTGCTAAAGATATTCGATAAGAGCAGCTACAAAACTGTTCTAAAAAGATAAGGCAATAGAAACGGTATAGTTCAAACCAATTTCAAGAGTAGTGTTAAAAACCACTCCTATATGCGTTTTTTTTTTTTTTTTTGTAGTGATGGATGCATTCGAATGCTTTTCATAGCCGTCAAACTTAATTATCAGGTAACGAAGTTTATTTAAGTTTACTCCATTATACTTTTCTCTCAGGGCTACGTAGATATCATGAGCCGATGGGAATGACTCGTACTAATAAATTAGGTCATCTACCATTGAACTAATCAATATATCCTTAACAGATTCTTCCATAATCTGATTTACAGCCTCTATGCTTATGATGTGTTGTTGAATAATCGGCAGGTTTTTCAATAGTTTAATTTATATCCTCTAAAACTTCTTGTTGCTCAAGAACATATTGTATCTTAAGATGCTATATTTTATAATTATCCCCATGTAATTTCTCACACTTATTGAGTTCAATTAAGATATTCTTAAAAAAATGAAAAACTCATTTAGCCTCATTAACTATCCCTGGGTTGATCGGCCTGACTCCACGGAAGTTTCTCACTGGCCACCAGGGTAAATGGGAAAGCGCGCATAGCGGTTAGCCTAGAAGCCCAACATTCTTTGATTGCACTCCCCATTTAGAGGAAAAATTTCTACAAATATGTCATAACTGGGGATCAAACCATGGGTGACTGAGAGATAACTTGGATATCCTACCGTGACACCATAGTCCCAGGGACTCAACTAAGATATTCTTAGTAGTCATAATTAATCATAAATAAACATATTATTTAATTATTCAATCTAATTCATGTATATGTAATTTATAATTGACTTAATGTAAATCTGAATTGGTTTATAAAATCAAATACTAATTATAATTCCACTCACGATCCAATCTAACAAATATTAATCAATTATATTAATACATCTCATCCCATGAACCAACTATTAAATGACCTAATTATGAATGAACTAATCAAGAAATGAACCAATAATTAAATGAACCATTTATGAAATTATCTAATCATTAAATGAACTAATAGATAAATGAATGAAACATAAAATGAACTAATCATTAAATAAATCATTCATGAAATTAAACAATCATTAAATGAACCAAAATGAACTAATCATTAATCAAATAATTTAAGTGAACTAATCATGAATATTAAACTTCCTGTTAACACATACTAACCAGCTAGGGCATACATTGATAAAGTATGAAGTTAAAAAATATTCCAATGCAAAGAGAGTATCATAAACCCATAAACAACATAACTTTAATAAACTAGATAATTTATCACTTGACGTAGGATCAATATAGGAGGACTCAATCTTCCAGATGACATAATTTTTTATTCAGGACTTAGAATCAAGGTTTGTCAACGTTCATGCGTGTAAAATTTTAAAATTAGTGGAAAATCGTAACCACCAATTTTTGGGCCCAAATTCCACCATTTAGACCCAATTTAGAGCCTTTTTTACTTTTTTTAGTAATTTCAATTTTGTAGTATTTAGGGTATTTTTTGATATTTATGGTATTTAAGGGTTAGGGATTGTCTATATCAGTGTTTTATTTTATTAATTTTTGTGTATTATGAAATTTACTTTTTCAATAAGCTTTCTTTCCTTTCTTTATAATATTAGAATTGAAGTATAAAATTTAGGATTTCTTTTTTAAGTCTTAGGGATCTGGGGCATATATAATACCTATTAGCTATATGAGGAATCATATTCTAGTATTAACAAAGTTTCCTTTTTTAACACGTGATGAGTTTTCTCTTTGTTTTTCTTTGGGTCCTCTTTTTGTCTTCTCCTCCAATCTTCATTCTCGTTAGCCCGCACCATATTCGTCATTCTGTTCGACATCATCACTACTCCCACCAGGACAAATACTAGGACTATAGTAGATAGGTCATTGCTACTTCCACATGGAAAAACACTAACACAGTAGTAATCAACACAAATCTTATCTTTCTCTTCTCAGCTGGGGTAGTGATCTGAAACAGACTAGCATTAGAACTCTTTACAGAATCCTCAATCAAATCCTTCTCTTGAGGTGATACTTCCTGATCTATATGGTGAAGTAACTCTATACATAACTTTGCATATGTGATGCACCTTTCATAGTGCCCCCATACATGGTGCACTACTTCACTGAGACTTGTCGACAGTAACAGCATGATGGTCCAAATCCGTTAGTTGTCTCGGATAGGAGAATCTTGTTGTTCAAGTCTCTAGAATAATCTATCAAGCTTTCCAATGTGTCCTCTGACTCCATAAGCATAATTATACTCTATCTTTTGGATAGTCTTTTTCAACTTATTTCGTAACACATCACCACGATTCTAGTGTATATTATCCGTGCCATTTGAAATTAAAATTAAAAAAAAGTCAGTACAAAATCGACTAACCAATAACAAAATTAACTTAATTCAATTTAAAATAGGTAAAAAAATAACACGCTAAGAACACATGCAATCAAGAAAAATAAATTTTCTCTATTATTTGGAGCTCGAGACGACTAATACATTGGATCGGTTAACTGGTGGTTACTGAGTCGATTGACCATTCAACTACCGATTCCATGAACCAGTGAGTCCAAGTATTAGCTTGGTCAAATATCTTCATAAGAACTAATCTAATAAGAACTAATTTAGTTGGACCTTTGTCCGAACCTAATTTTTTCAAATACATGAAACCCAGGATTTCCAGCCGAAGTCCAATTATTTGCCAAGCCCTAATTGAAGCAGTGAAGTATAGAAAAAAGTATTTCAACATGCATAAGCCCAATTATTGAAGCAGTGAAGTTGCGAAGTAGAAAAAAAAAACAAATGATTTCATCATTTCAACCTATCACCACTTCATCTCCTTCTCCACCATCACCCGTGCCGCCATCTCCTGTGCCTGTGCGACCCCTTTTCGCCCACCGGCCAAAATCGGAAGATATCTCCGTCGGTGTTGGCTGCTCCATTCGGGGTCTGGAGACAGTCATAGATCATGAATGCACCCAAGTGTTGGCTGCTCCATTCGGGGCCTGGAGACAGTCATAGATCACGAATGCACCCAGCGAAGGCAGCAGATCGTGACTTAGTCGCGATTTCGGGTTTGGGGTCCGGTGACGGCCGCAGATCGCACCTGCGCCTAGCAACGACGATGGATTGCGATTTCGCCCAGCGCAGAACGCGACGGAGAAAACTCCATCGGCGATACCTCCAACCTTGAATAGGTGCCTTTAGGAAAAAAGGTAAATCGATTACCTTAACGCCCCTGGTACTGGTCCCATGAATATGAAAAGAAGTAAATACAAGTACACAGGCGTTAGATGTATGGTGGGATAGACTCTAGGTCGTCAGTTCTTAAAAATCAATTTGTCATTACGCTAGAAATATCATGCGCTCGTCGCCTGTGCTACATCCTGGTACATTAATCTTTAGGCATCTGATTAATCGATACTTTCTAATACATGTTATATGTCAGTATGCAAAAAAAAAAAAACAAAAATAAGCAATGCATTACAACCAGACAATTTTCTCATTGTTTTGAATGCATACAGATTAGGTTTCTCATTGTTCGCATGCATTCAGATTAATTTCCTTAAGGTCTGATCAGCACAAAATTACTACCGCCGATAGTTCGTATATGCATCCCATTCGAACATGTATGTTATTCATATATCTGGAACTTGATTTCTAAAACTCGTGCATTCAACAACTCTGATACCATTGTTGAATCAAATGCACGAACTGTAGAAAATAAAATGAGACCTGCTTTTCCCCCCTCCCCTGACACCCTCACCTCCCGGTCCCACACATTTTTTGACTTTTATACCCCCTTATTCAACGTCTATGTTTTTTTTTTACAAATTTTTATTTCTTTTTAATCAGTTTTTTTATCAAATTTTTTTTAACGGTTTTATTTTTTAATCAGTTCTTTTTATCATTTTTTATCAATTTTATTCTTTTTAAATAATTTTTTATTATATATTTATCATGGTAAATAATATTTATTTAATATTAAAAAAATAGTATAATTTTTTAATTTTTTATTTTTTTTTAATTATATATTTTCACATTCCACACACTCTCTTCCAATTCCATCATATTATTTACCTTTATATTATTTTTTTATTTTTTATTAAGTATTTTCTCGGCAAGAATATCATATTTGTAATCTGAGATCGAATTCTATGTCCCTAATTTTCTCTGTCCCCGTGTTCCACTCGTCGCCTCAGCCCACTATCGGCGACCTCTGGCTGTCGTCCCGACCAGAACTATACCCTAGGGGGAAGGTGAACCCAGGAGGATCGCCATTGACACGATCGACATCGGTATTCGACCGAATCTGAGCAGGGACTCAGATCGATGGTGAAGGAAAGTCTGCTGAGATCCGGCCAAATTTTGACGCTGATCGTGCCGAAACGACCTCACTACGTTCACCTTCCCCCTAGGATATAATTTTAATCGAGGCGGCAACCGAGGGCCTCCGGCGGTGCCACCGACGATGGGCTGAGGCGACAAGTGGGAACAAGAGTAGGTGATATTGGAATAGAGGATTGATCTCTTGTAATCTTTTATTTTTTTTTAAATAGTAGATTTTAGGGGTTATTATTTATAAAAAAATTTATAAGTAAAATATGGATAAAAAATAAAAAAAAATTGATGAAAAAATAATAAACAAAATTTATTAAAAAAATAAAATTAAAGAAGTAAATACAACTGAAAAAAATTTAAAGAAGTAAATAAAATTAGAAAAATAATAATTTGTTATTTAAAGAATGAGGGGTGAAAAAGTCATTTAATAGAGGAGAGAGAGGGGTGTGGGCTGTCAGAGGGGGTGGGAAAAGCAATTTACAAATAAAATATATCTGTAAACACTTACCGCGATCTGCGGCAGAGCTCGTTCTTCATGCTTGTTGTCACAAGAGCAATTACGAGATCGAGCAACCCTTCTTATTTCACGAACCAAATTCCTGCTAATGCTTGGATTTTCTTTTTATTTGGAAGAAAAGGAGAATAGCAGCCAACCCGTTCTCTTTGCCCATAGATTCTTCAGCAATGGCATCATGGGACGGGTTAGCTCTCAGGATAGTCTAGTGGTTAGCGCATGTAGTGTTGCCAACTTAAGATCTGGAATTCGAATATCGGCGAAGCCTTGGTAAATACCTTTCTGATGCGCTCCGAGGGCTAGTAGTCACCCGTGATTTACCTCTTCCGTGTTAACTCTGGGATAGGTTGGCGGGGTGCTGGAGGCTAGTGCAGTCGCGTTTTGACGACTTCAGTAACTGCATCATGATTCTATTACATTATGATTGTATGATCTCCTCCAATGCCCTATGATACAGTGCATAAAGGTGGAGCCTGGTAAGGCTAGGTAGTCAAAAGTTAAGGGGACATGATAGTCAAAAGTCAAGGGGACGTGACAGTCAGAAGTTAAGGCGATGTGGCAGTCGACGGTTAGAAGAAGGAAAGAGTTAAACCGCCACGGGTCATCCACTGCATAATTCCTGGTCGGGAAGATAGAGCTAGGTTCCAAAATTGGGAATGTTGCAGTAATAGGGCCAGACCTGCTCCAGTTAGTCGGGTTTCTTCAGCTCGGGCCCAAGTCTTGTATCCAGGCTTCGTACCCCGGTCAGTTATTCATCGCTTCAATCTTAAGGGATGGGGCCCTCGACACAGCGCCCCCCCCCTCCCCCCTCTCTTCAAGACTCAAGTCAAGTGGCACACTTGAGTGGTCATCCCGAGCTGTCCCTAGCTAAGCCTGGGCAGGAAATAAAGCACTAAGCGACAAAGAAGGTCAGAGAATCCTAACCTCCTATCAGAGAATAACTATCATGCGTCAGGAAATATTCCCTGAGTCTGTCATCACCTGCAAATGGAACCTTCCTTCTACCAATGAGAGGACACCACGTGCTACCCGACAGGCCTCGACACTTGACATTCTATGACAGTGGATAGGCTCCAGAGGTACGCAATGTCATATAAAAAGGGAGGTTCTCTCCCTTGAGCAAGTACACATGCACACACCTTTGCACTCATCTTCTGCATTCCTTTTTTCCTTTGTACACCGTTCTTCTGGGGAAAAAGTACTTGACTTGAGCGTCGGAGGGCTTGCGCCGAAGATTGTTTCCCTGGTTTTTGGGTCTCTAACATTCCAGTTGCTTGTCTGAGTGTGCACAGAGCCAAATTACCACCGGTCTTCGTCACCACCGTCCTTTTATCACACGGGGGTGGGGGGAGGGGGGTTCCTTTTCCTGGTGCACGTACGCTGGTCGTGTCTTAGTCGTCTCTCCGTCAACATCGACGTCATCTCAGCCGACCTTCGTCTGACTCAGATTCTGGATAGGATCTCCCTATATAGATATCCAAACACTCCAATAGTGATAGTACACACTTGATGCTCCTGGAAGTTTTGAAACCCCATTTCTAAATATAGATAAAAGCCTTACATATACTTTATGAAATTTCTCGCACAACATATGCAACGGTACCAATTGCAAGCATAGTTTCATCATCTATTGTACCATTTCGGCAACCAAACACTTGCAAGCATCCAAAAAGAAGGTCTAGCACTTCATTCTGCTGCTCTCCGTCACGATCTTGATCAGCAACTTCTTCAATTTTGCTATCATCATAAATTTGATCACCAACTATTTTAATTATGTCATCCGTATCTTCTTATAATAAAAATTCTTTCCTGGATCCCCTCTATGAAGGTGTCTAACGGTTTGATCTCGTTGTCATCTCCGCTACCTCCTACAATCGGATGATCGGGAGAGTAAGATTGATCATGCTTTATGTTGTCGAGGTCTGCTTCCACATAATTGTCTTTGTTATCGCGGGAGGAAGGAGGGACATTGAGGCGCTGTAAAGCCGACATTTTCTCAAAGTTTAGGTGGTGAAGCAGCTAGTCCTGAATCCCTCAAAAATAAACTTGTGTTTCGACATCTCTTCTCGATTGAAAATAGAGATTTTTCAAAAGGGAAATAAAGGAACTTACAACCATAAAGAACACACCACTAAACATTGTGATAACTTTGCGACTTGTCTATGTAAATCTTCAAGTATCTCGTTTTGGGTGCTACGACTACGATGTGAGTTTTACTCAACCAGAACCTATCTGTCACGACCACGAACACCTATGACACCGTCCGCAGACATAACTTTCGGCCATACTCGAACATAACTTTCGACCTTCGAGCAACCTTCCGTTCCAGTTTCTCGTCTCTCGGAAACGTCGTACGCCTCTTTCTCACCATGAGTTTTCCTTCGTCACCACCGTCCGCAGATGGTGGGCATATGGTATCTCTGGCGTAATGGCCAGGGGTCGATTCTCAGGAACTGACGACCTAGGGTTTACCCCGCCATGCGCCTATGGCCTGTGTACCTGCATTAACCTCCCTCCATATCCGTGGGGCCGGCACTAGGGGGGCCTCTAAGGTAGCGGATCTACCTTTAGAGAGCTTTGATATCCCATGCGCCTATGGCCTGTGTACCTGCATGAACCTCCCTCCATATCCGTGGGGCCGGCACTAGGGGGGCCACTAAGGTAGCGGATCTACCTTTAGAGAGCTTTGATATCGAGGGTCGCTAAGAAAGCGGATCTACCTTTTTTATAGAAAGCTTTGATATCAATTAATTCCTGACAGAATATCGACTATTTTGCCAGCTATATTGATTCTGATGATTCGACTATGAACGTCGAAAATAATCTTCTAAAGCATGTTAATTAAAAAGAATATAAGGAAATAGGAAACTTAACGGCTATGCTAAAAAATATTATTAATCCAAAAAAAATTCAACTTAAACATCAACTAAACAAACACAGATTAAGTTCTAAAACCCTAACTTATAAAAAATAGAAATTATCAAAAATACTCTTAATACATAAAAACTCTCGAAAAATATTAAAAAATAATAATAATCTACAAAAACCTTTAAATCTCCTTCATAAGATATTTGAATTTGATTTGAAATTTAAAAATATAAAGGATTATGACTCGATTAGCTTGAGTTCGATTCAAGTTATTCGAACCTTAATAGTTATTCAAATTTTAATTTGAGCATATTTACATTAAAATTATGAAACAAATAGAGTTCGACTCAAGTTCGAATCGTGAGCGTTTCGTGAATAATCAAATAAAATATTATGAATTCAAATTTAGCTTATGTAACATGTTTGAGTTCGACTGAAATTTGATAATTTTGAATATGAATTAAATATTTTTTGAGTCAATTTGAAAAGCTCATGAATAGGCTTTATTCGTTTATGCCCCTAATTGCAAATGTTGTGTTATTTCCTTTTCTTGGACTTTTGTGGTAGGTTTCTCGACCAAGAATCAGAAATGAGGTGGATTGAGAACTTGAAGCAAGCAAGAATTGACCCAGGAGAACTTTGGTATAATGATAAAACTATTATCGTGCTCTTGTAATACAAAGTAAAATTGTGTATAAGCAAGGGCGTAGCTAGGATTTTGAAATAGGAGGGCTGGAAAATTAAATCTTAAACTAGAAGTTACTATATCATTTTCAACATAATATAAAAATTTAAGTGCAAATCACAAGTTTCTCAATAAAATCATCAAATCTAGATAAATGTTTGCCAAAAGTTCAAGCGTCAATAATGATATAATATGCATAAACAAAAAAGTACAAATTTTTTTCACCTTCTATTTTTCAACAGATCAAACCTATCAATTATATGCACTATATCAATTTCACGAGCTATCTCTTTCTCAATATACAAGACCATTGCATTGTTCAAATATTCTTGCTCCAATTTGTTGCAAAGTGGTATCTTGAGAAGTTTCATCCCTAAAAATGCTCATTCTGTTGTAGCCGTTGAAATCAGAAGAGTTAATACCAAACGAATCAGCTTATCAATAACAAAAAAAAATCTTTGACTTCTTTGTTTCAACCAGCAGTCAACATAATTTAGGAAGAGAATCGACATCTTTAAACCTCGGGTCCTCAAATACATCGAGCTTGTAATGATCCAATTGAGTCTTCAAATGTTTCATGTCATCTTTAGAAAAATCACTAGGATAAAAATTTTCAATTAAAGAATAAATTGCACTTTTAGAGAATGATTTGAAATCATCACTTGGATTCAAGGCTTCACGTAGAGTAAGAAGCTCTATTGATTCCTCAGCAATAGGGTTTTAGTAGTGACCAATTTATTTTGAGAGAAGGGAATTGCAATATATATACCTATATATATAAAGCAACTTATGGGTCTTGGCTGGGCTTGAGCCCAGCCAAGCCCCTACTTACAATACACCCTTGTGTATAAGAGACTCAATATGATTCGATCCTTTTCTTGGATCTGTATTGTCAGGAGCTTTGTGTATCACACTACCTTTATTATTTCTAGGTTAAGTGGTAGATTTTTCATAACTTTTATATGAAATTTCACGTTAATAGACTACACATGATTCTAACTGTGCATTCACAGCTTATATACAGCCCCGGCCCAGAGGTCGGGTCGTCCTGGGCGATTGCCCAGGGCCCCAAGTTTGGGAGGAGCCCACAAATTTTATATATATATATATATATATATATATATATATATATATATATATATATATATTATTTTAAGAATTAGGTTTTGTAAACCTTGCACTGTTGCATCTGCTCTTCCGCCATCGCACAAGCTCAAGCTCTTGCAATTTCCGCCGGCGATTTCGCGACCGGTGACTTGGATTTTTTTACTTCTTAGTTTTCTCTTGGATTTTTTTTTTACAATTACATCACTTTTCTCTTAGTCTTCTCTTTTCATTTTTCTTTGCTTTCCTTTCTACCGGCGAGGCGGCGACTCCGCGACGACGTCACAACGAGGATGCGCCTTTGCCTCTTCTCTACACGACTACACCAGCACCTCCTGCACGACTGCACCAACACCTCCGGCATGCTGCACCTGAAGGTTTTGAACCTCTACGACTACGGCTTGCGTTGCGGAGGTTTGCGAGTTGCGGCGGTTGCGGATTGTCATCTACTCATCTTTTTTATATAGGTGCAATTATTGCAGTTGATTTAAATTATAGTTCTATTCAGTTTATTTAATTTATAGTTTTGCAATTACTGTAATTTTGTGCATTATAATATGCTGCCTAGAAAACATATTTTTGGATGTGAAAAAAGAAAAAAAAAAAAAAAAAGAATAGAATAATTAAGTGAATCACAAAGAGGTGCTCTTAATAAATTCTTTATTAAAAGATCAAGTTCTAATGAAAATATAGAAAATTTAAATAGGGATAATATAAATGAGTTTAAGGAAATACATGACGTTAATGATGAGTCTAATGAAATTCATGACGTTAATGAGGATAGAGATAATTTAAGAGAGCATGAAAATGTTACTAAAGTAGTAGATAATGAGAATACTAATATTGATAAATAATTTATTCCTCCACTTGATATATATGATCCAAGGAATTAGGATAATCTTGATAATAATGCACATAATATTTTAGTTGAAAAGGGGCCTATAAGAGAAATGAATCTCATATTTACTTTTTTGATCACTACTCTAGACATTTTTCAAGTACTCATTATTTAAAAAAATTAAGTAATGGAGAGGTAAGAGATCGAAAGTAGTTGGTATACAGTAAACATGTAGATAAAGTTTATTGCTTTTGTTGTAAGTTATTTAAATATGAAAACAATAGAAGTTTTTAGCTAATGATGAGTTTAGAGATTGGAAACATATCAGTGAATGCCTTAAAGAACATGAAAATTCTATTGAACATATAACTAATATGAACTTTTGGAAAGAATTAAAAATGAGATTAGATAAAAATGAAACAATTGATAAAGATCTACAATGAGAAATCTCTAAAGAAAAAGAGCGTTGGAGACAAGTTCTTACAAGAATATTAGCAATCGTAAAATGTCTTTCTAAACGTTGTTTGGCTTTTCGAGGATCTAATGAGAAACTATATCAAGAAAGTAATGGAAACTTTTTAGGATTGATTGAAATGATTGTTGAATTTGACGTTGTGATGCAAGATCATATTAGACACATTCAAAATCATGAAATTCATCATCATTATCTTGGTCATAAAATTCAGAATGAGTTGATTCCTCTTTTAGCTGATAATGTTAGAAGTATTATCATTAAGAAAATTAAGGAGGCAAAATGTTTTTCAGTAATTATTGATTGTACTCCAGATATAAGTCATCAAGAACAAATGACTTTCATAGTACGATGTGTTAGTATGTCATCTAGCAATGTGAAGATAGAAGAGTATTTTTTAGAGTTTCTAAAAGTTAATCATACATCTGGTTTTGGACTTTTTAATCAATTAAAAAATGTGTTAAAATCACTTGATCTTAGTATATTGAAAATATTAGAGGTCAAAGTTATGATAATGGTTCTAATATGAAAGGAAAACACTAAGGAGTTTAAAAGAGGTTGCTTGAAATAAATCCAAGAGCGTTATACATATCATGTGTTTGTCATAGTCTTAATTTGACTCTTAGTGAAATGACACATTCTTATGTTAAAGCTGTTTCTTTTTTTGGAGTAGTCCAACGTATATACATATTGTTTTCAAGTTCTCCTAAAAGATGGAAAGTTTTACTTGATAATGTGAAATGATTAACTGTCAAATCTTTTTCAAACACATGTTGGAAAAGTCGTATTAAAAGCGTTCAAGCTATTAGATTTCAGGCTCTTGAAGTGCGAAGTACTTTATTAGAGTTATATAACATTTGTGGTGATGTAAAGTCTAAGTGTGAAGCTGAAAGTATAATTAACTCAATTGAAAGTTTTGAATTTTTATTTGGTATGGTTATTTGATATGCCATTTTATTTGCTATAAACATGCTAAGTAAGAAGTTACAATCAAAATCTATGTGCATTGATTCTTGTATGAAACAATTAGATGGTGTAATATCATATTTTGAAAAATATAGGAATGATGATTTTGCAACAAGTTTGAATATTGCTAAAAGTCTTGCATCTGATATGAATATAGAGCCAGTATTTTCAATGAAACGTCGTATTTTTAGAAAAAAATAATTTGATGAGAACGAAGACAATGAAATTCTACTATCACCGGAAGAATCTTTTAGAATTGATTATTTTATGATTGTTGTAGACATCGCAATTTCTTCTTTGAAAAGTAGATTTGATGAAATGAAAATATTTGAAAATATATTTGGTTTTTTGTTTGATTCGAAAGCATTAAAATCATTAGATAATGATGAGTTGAGAAAATGTTATATTAATTTAACATCCACTTTTACGCATGAAAATTCATTAGATGTTGAGTTAGATGATTTGTTTATGGAATTTAAAATATTACAAGTGACTTTACCAAATGAGATAATATCAGCAATTGATATTCTTAATTTTGTGAAAAATATATATTGTTATCCAAATATTGTAATTGCTTATAGAATATTATTAACTACGCCTGTTACCGTAGGATCAGCACAAAGAAGTTTCTCAAAATTAAAATTATTGGAAACATACATGAGATCAACAATATCATAAGAGAGATTGAATGGATTAGCAATTCTGTCTATTGAAAAAGAGATTTTAGAAAATCTTAAAATTAATAATATTATAGATGATTTTGCATCTAGAAAAGCTAGAAGAAGTCATTATAAATAATTTTTACTTTATGAAAAAAAAATTAATGATCTATTTTGATCGTTTCGTCCCGAGCCTTTTGATTGTTAGGATCGGACCGCTTATATAGGACTTTGATCGTTTACTCACTTTGAGAACATCTCTAATCAGGAATATCCTTGTAACAAGTTATATTTGACTCCGACCGTACATTCACTTTGAGAATATCTCCGATTGAGAACATCTCCATAACATGTTATACATTTTAGAAACATATCTAACAAGAAACATACTTGTAACAAATTATACACTCATCTATCTCTGATCAAGAATACTCCCATGATCATACACTCGCATTCTGAGAACAACCTCAATCAGAAACATGACTTCCAAGCAAGAGAACTCCTCCGATCTCGGTTTTCGACCATTTAAACTGTGGCTCTAATACAGAATTGTCAATAACTGTCACCAATAATTAAGACATACAATGGCAATTAAATAGAACTCGCAGCAACCATCCAAACGGTATTAGATGTACGTTATCAACGTTCATACTTCTGACAGCCAATACAACTTCATCAACTAAGTTATCGTTTACTAATATAAAAAAGAGTAGATGGATAGATAGATGAGGATAAGGTCTTTTATGCTTACACATCAACTCTTACTCTTTTCTTTCATCCATCAGCTTAATGCTGACTTGATTGGGATCAAATCGATCATCAAATCAAATCAGTTATCATCGATGCAGGCTAACACGTGTTGAATTGCTATCGATCCTGACACAAAGCTATCCGTAACTATCATTCATAAGATCAGCGGGAACCATCCGGACAATGTCAGATGTTCGACGATGATGTCAAACCTCTGACAACTATGTTATGTTGATGTGGTAGTCATGCGGACAATAATGCTCACCGGTCTAAGAGGGATAGATAAAAATGGGTGAAAATAAGCTCTTTTACACGCACACATAAGCTCTTTCTGTTTTATCTCCTTCTTGAATTTAATACTGATTTAACTGTCGAAGGGATGACATCGATCATCATCATCATCATCATCATCATCAACATCTGGTGACACATGTTGAAGTGCAGACTTAGAGACAACTCAGATGGCATCTGGTGACACATGTTGAAGTGCAGACTTAGAGACAACTCAGATGGTGAGGGCAAAGACTTTTTATCTATCAGGAACCCAAAGGACGTGGGAGGTGAGGCCGCCCTGGACATCAACTTCTTTGGTCAAATCGTGTTCATGTTGTTAGTGCTTCAGATTTTTTATATGAGATAGCTACATTCAGAGAGATAGACATATTTGTTTGGCATTTAAAATAAGTTTACGAGGCCTGCATTCAATGGCGGAGCCAGATCACCGATTGCGGGTCATGAGTGCCGACGTTGACGCTATTAACCCATGTTGCTTTCGATTTTCTCTCATATTTCTTTCTTTCTCCGATAGTAAATCTAAACTTATCTCCTTTTGAACATCATCGGGATCCGGACTAAAATCCGGATAAGTGTTAACTAGTGTGTAAACGAATCAAAATACTCGTTAACTATTCAGGTCTCGATTAAAAAAAAAAAAGAGAGAAAATTATGTTTTTAGTCTTGTACCTTATATTTTTTTTTTTAATTTTAGTCCTGTTATGAGTAAATTTATATTTTTAGTCCTGTAACTTGTAATATTTTTCAATTTCAGTCCTTTTTCCTCTAAAATTGATTTTTTTTTAACGAAAAATGATGAGTTGTAAATTGAATTTGGGGATTTTGATTTTTTATGATCCATGTGATTTTTATATTCCAACCACAAACTAGATATTTTTGTTGAAAATTTTTAATTTTGGAAGAAAAAAAATTGAAATTGAAAAATATTACAAGTTACAAGACTAAAAACGTAAATTAACTCATAACATGATTAAAATTGAAAAAGATGCAAGTTACAGGACTGAAAATGTAATTTTCTCAAAAAAAAAAAAAAAAAAGTAAGTTTGAACTTAATTTCGAGTTCGAAAATATTATCGAGCTGAGCTCAAAAATATTATCGAGCTCGAATTTAACATTATTTATTTCATGAGCTCATAAATATATTCGTTTAGAAGTTTATGAATTTATTCATTAAGAGGCTTACGAATATATACTTAAATCAAACTCGAACCGAACTTGAACTTAAAAATAACGAACTAAGCTCGAACTTGAGCTTCTTACTATTTAACTTAATTCAATTGGTTTATACCCTTAACATTAACATAACTCCGTCCGTATCTATATTTCAATAATGTCCTCTTATCCTACACACTTAAGAGTTACTAAAAATCGTTTGCAGGGCTGGCCCTGGAGGAGGGCGGCACTGGACGATGGCCCTGGGCCCATAATTTGAGAGGGCTCAATTTTTTTTTTTTTAATATTATGTATTATAGGCATGTAATTAGGGCCTTGAATAGTTGGGCTCAAATTCATATTTTAGAATCTTTTGATATTATCTTTTACTTTTATCTTTTTAAGCATATAATTGGGACCTTGAATAATTAGGGTCCAAATTTATTTTAGATCTTTTTTTTTCTATTCCAGATTTCTTAGGTAGAAGGATCGGAGCTGATCGTTTGATATTATTTATTTATTTATAATAGCTGCTTAATCAGAATGTAGTCGACAAAACCATGGGATATTCTTTTCGTTGGTTGCTTTTCTTTTGACTTTTGTGGCAGATCTTTCTTGTCAGCTGTGGACTGCAATCATTATTACAATTGGGGTGTGCAAATGAACCTAATGAAATCAAATATAAAAATACGGTAATTGGTTTAAAAAATAATGAATGAAATAATATTGAATCGGGATTATAAAATAATAAATATAATCAGGTAATACTAAATTTCAAATTACTAATTTGACCCACGTGTTATGTTTAAAAGGTGTTTATATATTTTTATAATAATATGATATTATCTACTTTAATCTCATACACTTATGACTTTATTCTTAGGCTCTACCTAAGAGACCTCATACCAATAAAGATATCTTATATCCTTTTAAACTTATGATCTTTTTCTAAATTTTTCTAATGTCGGATTTTGATTGAATCCCAACACCATGATAACTTTCAACCAGCCGCTAGGATAAATCGAAAAGTACTCGTGGTAGATAGCCTAGAAGTCTAGCATCACATAATTACATGTCTCATTTGGAAGAAAACTAACTACACAATTATGGTGCTCAATGATATTGTTCTTTAAATACATCATCACTGTAGTACGGTATAAATCCAAAAATTAACATCATTATTGTGATGATCTTTTAATCTAATATCACAATTGTAATATTTAGAGATGTAAATGAATCAAGTCGTTCATAAGTTATTCGAATCTCGATTTGATAAAAGCTTATTTAATGAGTCTCGTTAAGATAAGCAAACCAAACTTAAGTTTCACAATACTCGACTAGTTAGCTCGTGAACGTATTAGTTAGTAAGCTCATGAATTAACTTTTAAATAAAATAATAATAATTTTGATATTGAATTTATATATTTTACACTCTACTTATAAAAAAAATATAGATAAATATATTAAATTTATTGATTAAAATAAAATTATAAATTTTAATAAAAATATTATAATTTTCTCTAAATATATGATTTAGTTTTTAATAAATATTTAAATTTATAATTTATATTTATTAAGTTCGTTTAGGCTCAATAAAAACTTGAATAAGCTCGTGAGTTATAAATATATTCGTCTCGAGCTCGGCTCGATTATAAATGAGTCAAACTCAAACATTAAAGAGTTCGGCTCGGCTCGACTCGATTACACCCCTAAGACTAATATTTTTTGAATGGAGCACCACAATAACTGACATGAGGTCTAAAATAAAAAAATAAGTAGGTCGTTTGGAAAATCTGAAATATAGGTGTACCTTATGAGATATCAGTAATTTTAAATGGGTTTTTGGTGAATTGTTGATAATAATTGATACGGTATATAATGGTAGGGCTCGACCGTCGGAAGTCAAGGAGACGTGGCAGTCAGAAGTCAAGGAAACGTGGCAGTCAGAAGTCAAGGGGACGTGATAGTCAACAGTCAGGAGGGCGTGGCAGTCAGAAGTCAAGGGGACATGGCAGTCAACAATCAGGAGGACGTGATAGTTAGCAGTTACGGAAAGAAGAGGTAGGACCGTCTGGTGTCATCAGCCGCATGATGCCCGATCGGGTGGTTACAAATCAGGACCCTAGATCTGAATCAGGATGTACAATCGGAGTGATGCCTGACCTGCTGCGACTGGTCGGGTTTTCACAGCTCGGTTATATCCAGGCCTGGTTCTCTCAGTAGGCCAACTCTCGGTCAGCTCTTGAGCAATCTCACCGCAGCTCTCCCTGCCCCTCAAGACTCAAGCTAGGCGTCATGCCTGACAGATCATCCCGAGTTGCCCCTAATTATACCCAAGCGGGACAGAAGGCGCTAGGCGACAATAAGGTCAGGAAATCATAATTGTCTGTCAAAGAATAACTGTTGTATGTCAGGGAATATTCCAAGGGTTGACTATCATCTACGAGTGGAACCTTCTTCCGTCCCATAGAAAAGTGTCATGCGTCCTCCATCACCCTACAAGGCCTGACACATGACATTCTCTGACATTGGTCATGCTCCAGAGGTACGCAGGGTCATATAAAAAGCGAGATCCTCTCCCTTGAGTAGGTACGCGCACTTCTGCTTTCGTCCTCTACTGTTCTTTTTCCGTCGCGCACCTTTTCTTCTGGGGAAAAAGTACCTGACTTGAGCATCAGAGGGTCTACTCCGGGGACTTTTTCCCTGGTTTCTAACCTCTAACATTCCGTGTGTTTGTCTGAGTGCGTGAAGAGCTCAAGTACCGCCTGATTAGTTACCGTCGTATGTCAGCACCACGTGGGGGTCCGTTCTCGGGGGCACATACAATAACAGTGTCATAGTCGCCTCTCCGTCAACACCAGCAACAGTTCATCCGACCTTAATTCGTCTAACTCAGATTCTAGACAGGATCAATTTAGCGTCGTCTGTGGGAACTTCCTTCACCTGTTTTGGAGCGTGAAGATGGAGGAGACCGGAAGAATCAACGTCACCATGACAGCGGGGGAGTACGAACTATTCAAGGAGGCCAAGAGGTGGGTGACTTCCGAAAAACAAACCACTACTTCACGGTCGTGCAAGATGCCTGCAATTTCCAAGGACCATACTCACGTCTCGGATAAAGGATCTAAGAGAAAAACAACCTGAGGATTTCCCTCCAGCCTTCTATCGGGAATCTGACACGGACTATTACCACAAGGGCCCGGATTGTTACAATAAGAAAGAGCAACTACATGCCTCCATGGAGGAAAGCTCCTTGCCTAGGGACTCAAAGAAAGGGAAAGTCACAGTCCTTAGGGAGGAGCCCCGGGTGGAGCCTGAGGAGCAAGTGTCTTTCTCTTTAAGGATACTCAAGGAGAAGTTAACGAAGGGGTACAAACCCCTAGTTATTGAAGAGTATGACGGTAGTAAGGATCCGGAGGATCATTTTCGAAAGTTTCGGAACGCTGCGCTGTTGCATCAATACAGCGACACCATCAAGTGTCGAGTGTTCTTGAACACTCTATCCGACTCGGTACAAAAATGGTTCGATGGATTGCCGAATGGGTCCATCACCTGCTTCCATGACTTCAAGACTATTTTCCTGCGTCATTTCGCTAGTAGCAGGAAGTATCAGAAGACAGACCATTGTCTCTTCACCCTCAAGCAAGGGTCTGCCGAGCTCTTGAGAAGCTATATCAAACGCTTCAACTAGGTAGCCCAGGACATCCCGTCCGCTACTTCTGAAATATTGATGAGCATCTTCTCCCATGGTTTGGTAGAAGGGGAGTTCTTGTTGATTGCTACTAGGAATATCGTACTAGTTCCCTTGTACAAAAATTTTATACAAGTCCTGAACTATTCCTTAACAACCTATTGTGTTCTTTAGAAATTAAATTTGAAATCACAAACATAACATAACATTATTGATTCCAAATTCAACTTATCTGTTCTTAGAGGTTTAGACTTAGATTGCAAACGATGCTTAACATTATTAATCCAAATCCACCTATATTACAAATTTGATTAAATATTAATTTCAGATATCGACTTCCAGGTTAAACAAGGCGAGGCACTAGGTCTTCTTGGTTATGGGAGCATCCACCACTTCCTAAACAAAGCCTTTTAACGAAATTCAATATTTAATCTCCTTATAGTAACCCTAAGTTTAACCATTAAGAACAATCTAATCACAAGATCGAAAAAGAACAAAAGAAACACAAAATCGAATCGTAAATTCGAAACCTAGAATCACTAGCCTTTTGTATTTGGTATTTCAAGATATAAACAAAAGGATGAACTAGTTATGATGCGGAAACTAATAACTAGTTATACCTAGTCTGAAACGCATTTCTGCTTAACACTCCTCTATGCAATGACTCCACCTCCTAGTAAACACATAGCCTGATGTAGACTTACTATTGTCCCTATATGATTGAAAGTCGGAATCCGTGTAACCCACAGGGAGCAAATCATCTACTTGGTAAACCAGCATATAATCTCTAGTCCTTCTCAGGTACTTTAATATATGTTTTACGATAGTCCAATGTCCCTGTCCTGGATTACTTTGATATCTGCTAACTATGTCCACGACAAAACAGATATCCGGTCTCGTGCACAACATAGCATACATTAGGCTTCCTACAGCTGAAGCATAAGGACCTGCCTTCATCTCTTCTATCTCTTTTGATGTCTTCGGAAAAATCTCTTTAGATAAAGATAATCCATGCCTAAAGAGTAGAAAACCTTTCTTGGAGTCTTGCATGCTAAAATGAGCTAGGATTGTATCGATATATGAAGCTTGGAATAAGCACAACATTCTTTTCTTGCGATCCCTTATTATTTTGATCCCAAAAATATGTGTGCATTCTCCCAAGTCCCTCATATCGAATTACTTGGACAATCATATCCTTACTGTTGGAACCCCAAGGTGTTTTGATGTGATCAAACAAGCTAAGTTAGGTCCTGCGTTTGTTTAACTCTTGTGTCTAAGTGTGCAGGAGCTTAGGAACACAGGAAGTCGAGCGGAAGACGCGGCTAGCGAGAAGGACGGCACGGGAGAGAGCCGACGGGCTCGGTGCGTCTGAGGGACGAGGTGTCCGCGGAAGAGTACACCGGTGGACGAGAAGAGCGTGCGCGGCGCTCGAGGGATGAGAAACCGGGAAGGAAGGCTGCTCGAGGAGAAGGCCGGAACATGGGTTCGGGTGAGCCCTATTCCGGAAGGCCGAGATCACCCAAGCTAGCGGAGCCGGAGCGAACAGACCCGGACCGAGACTGGGACTTAACGGAGAAGTGATCCCGGACAAAAAGTCAACTGTAGTTGACTTTTTGCTCCGGGGCGCCCGGAGCATGATTTTGACCAGGATCGCGATTTTCGCAATCTGACCGTTGGGGGATAAAGTTTATCCCCCCGGGGGCGCCCGGAACCCTTCCAGGCGCCCGGACCAAGACTATAAATATAGCCTTGGTCCAGAAGCAATGATCAATCAAGAAAAACTACTTGTAATCCAGTGCTTTCATTTGTTTTATTTATTTCTGTGCTTTCAACGCTGTAAGAGGCTACTCCGCCCAGAGGAGAATCAATTATTGCGCCGTCTTTGCCTTGGATTAGCAATCCTCTGATTGCAAACCAAGTAATTCCTCTGTGTCTATTTTCTATTTTAATTAGTCTCTGCCTTTTTAATTACAAGTTCTTTTAAGTTAGTTGAATATCCGAGAAGGGTTTTTGGTTTTATTTTGTAGGGCAATTCACCCCTCCCCTCTTGCCGGCCTCCAAAGGGACCTACAAGTGGTATCAGAGCGAGGGCGCTTTAACCGCCGATCGAAGCAACAAGATGGCCGGACCAAGCATCGTCCCACCAAAATTCGAGGGGAACTTCGCAGACTGGAAGCGTCGTATGGAGGTATTCCTAAAAACAGATTTTGAAATTCGATTTATTATGAAATATGGTTTTGTAGCTCCAATAGATAAAGATGGAAAAGAAAAAGAAGAGAGCGATTGGACAAAGAAGGAGCAGAATGAGTCGGTAGCAAACAGCCGTGCGGAACATCACCTGCTGAGCGTGTTACCGCCTAAAGAGGTCAACCACATCGGAAACTATTTATCTGCTAAAGAACTTTGGGAGAAGTTCTTGGAACTCCACGAAGGCACGTCCAAAGCAAAGCTCGCTAGAAGGGACATCCTCCGCAACAAACTGATGAACATCCGTCTGGAGAAAGGTGAGAAAGTAGCTGGTTTACACGCAAAGGTAAAAGAACTAGTTACTGGTCTCGAGAACCTCGGTGAAACGATAACAAACCGGGACACTATACGCTACGCGCTCAACGCGTTTCCAAGAACTCCGGAATGGACATCAATCGTCGACGCCTACTACATCTCAAAAGACCTGGAGGTAAGCACTTTAGAAGAGTTGTTTTCTACTCTTGAATTGCATGAAACCAGGTATGCAAGAACGACAAAGGATACAACCCAGACTATGGCGCTGAACGTAACCCAGAAGGATGAACTCGAGTCAGACTCCGAAGACGATCAAGAAGCATACATGGTAAGAAATTTTAAAAAGTTTTTTAGATCTAATAAATTTAAAATGAAGAATAAAAGGAATCAAAAAGGTGGAAGAAAGGTGCGGTGCTACCAGTGTCAGAAGGAGGGACATCTAAGAGAAGACTGCCCATAACTCAAAAAGGCCAAAAGGAAGTCTCCCAAGAAACACAACCTAAAAGCAACTTGGGACGACACTTCTTCATCTGAATCAGAAGCTAAAGAATATGCCGGAATAGCACTAATGGCAAGCTATGATAGACAAAGTATATCAGAACCTAGCATCGATGAAGGGGGAGCGACCTCGGATGAAAGCAGTGAAGCAGGGGGAGATTCAGGCTTCAAATCCGACATGGTAAGTGAGGTATGCCTCTTACCCCCTGATCAGCTTTACTCTGGTATCAAAGCTATGACTAAATCCATGTATAAATTAGAAAATAAAAATGCCAAATTAGAAAATGAAATTTTAGAAACAAAGAGAATTTTGGCAAAATCATGTCTTATAGAGGATTTTGAAAAATTGAAAATTGAAAATGAAAAACTAAAAGAAGAAATAGAGAGATTGAAAAAATCTAATGGTTCAGATATTCCTAGTTTTAGAAATTTAAATTGGTATTATAGATTTCATCAAAGTCAAATTAGAAATATATCAAAAATCTATATACCTAGGAAATACTTGGTTAATCCTGTAGGTAGGAACCTTTACTGGATTCCAAAAACCTGTTTAACTTAAAATTAAAGTCAGACTTAGCATTTTCAGCAAGGAAATTAAACAACTAATTTCTTTATGAGGCTTTGTCTAAGGAAGTGGTTGTTGCTCCAATAACCAAGAAGGCCTAGTGCCTCGCCACGACCTGGAAGCCAACTATCGAAATAAAAAGTTTAATTGACTAACTGAAAAAGCATTAATTTAAATTACTTAATGATTTAAAAAAGTTATTCAATTTGTGTTAGAAAATAGTTAAAAACTTTCTAACTTAACTTAGAAATTTTTTATTATCTTAGAAATTTTCATGAAAATTGACTTAGAATTTTTTTTAAATTGCCTTATCATTTTTTTTTAAAAAACAAATTTCACTTAGAATTTTTTTTAAAAAAAAATTAGAAATTTTTTTTGGGAATGCTGAGATAAGTTTTAAACTTAAATTTTTAACACTTACTGTTCTTATCTGAAAAATATTTTTTTCAAACGAAAAATTCTGAAGAGTGTCTTTTCTAAATATTTTACACTTAAAAGTTCTTGTTTGAATTTACCTTAGACTTTTTTATAACCCCAATTTTTATGTGATCAAAGGGGGAGAAGTATGTTAAGTCTAGGGGGAGGTACTATATAATTTTTCAATTGAAAAATATTTGGACTTATTTTAATATAAATTGTTTTTATTGCATATGGTTACCCTAACTTAACTTGGGTTGCTCACATCAAAAAGGGGGAGATTGTTGGAACCCCAAGGTGTTTTGATGTGATCAAACAAGCTAAGTTAGGTCCTGCGTTTGTTTAACCCTTGTGTCTAAGTGTGCAGGAGCTTAGGAATACAGGAAGTCAAGCGGAAGACGCGGCTAGCGAGAAGGACGGCACGGGAGAGAGCCGACGGGCTCGGTGCGTCTGAGGGACGAGGTGTCCGCGGAAGAGTACACCGGTGGACGAGAAGAGCGTGCGCGGCGCTCGAGGGATGAGAAACCGGGAAGGAAGGCTGCTCGAGGAGAAGGCCGGAACATGGGTTCGGGTGAGCCCTATTCCGGAAGGCCGAGATCACCCAAGCTAGCGGAGCCGGAGCGAACAGACCCGGACCGAGACTGGGACTTAACAGAGAAGTGATCCCGGACAAAAAGTCAACTGTAGTTGACTTTTTGCTCCGGGGCGCCCGGAGCATGATTTTGACCAGGATCGCGATTTTCGCAATCTGACCGTTGGGGGATAAAGTTTATCCCCCCGGGGGCGCCCGGAACCCTTCCAGGCGCCCGGACCAAGACTATAAATATAGCCTTGGTCAAGAAGTAATGATCAATCAAGAAAAACTATTTGTAATCCAGTGCTTTCATTTGTTTTATTTATTTCTGTGCTTTCAACGCTGTAAGAGGCTACTCCGCCCAGAGGAGAATCAATTATTGCGCCGTCTTTGCCTTGGATTAGCAATCCTCTGATTGCAAACCAAGTAATTCCTCTGTGTCTATTTTCTGTTTTAATTAGTCTCTGCCTTTTTAATTACAAGTTTTTTAAGTTAGTTGAATATCCGAGAAGGGTTTTTGGTTTTATTTTGTAGGGCAATTCACCCCTCCCCTCTTGCCGGCCTCCAAAGGGACCTACACTTACTTCTGACAACACTTTGATATTGTTTCCAACTAACAAAATGTCATCTACGTATAGTACAATAAATACCACCACATTTCTATCACACTTCTTGTATACACAAGACTCATCCAGACACTGAATAAATCCATATGACTGGATTACTTCATTAAACCAGATGTTTCAATACCTTGAAGCTTGCTTCAATCCATAAATAGATCGATTTAGCTTACAAACTAGATGTTCTTTGCCCTTTGTTATGAACCCCTCTGGTTGCTTCATATGGATGTTCTCTTCAAGACTTCCGTTAAGGAAAGCTGTTTTGACATCCATTTGTCAAACCTCATAATTCATATGAGCGGCAATAGATAAGAGTATCCGGGTAGACTTAAGCATGACCACCGACAAAAAAGTTTCCTCATAATCGATTCCTTCTTTATGAGTGTACCCCTTCGCAACAAGCATTGCTTTGAAGGTTTCCACCTTCCTGTCTGTCCCTCTTTTCCTTTTGTAGATCCATTTACATCCAATAGCTTTTACACTATTTGATGGTTCTACTAACTCCCAGACTTTGTTAGAATACATAGATTCTATTTCTGAATTCATTGCTCTTTGTCAAGATACTGCATCTTTATCTTGGAGTGTTTCATCATATGTCCGAGGATCAGGTTCATGTTCACCAGGGATCAAGTCCGACGACTCTTCCAAAAACATGAATCTTTCAGGTTGCCTAACAACTCTCCCACTACTACGAGACACTATCTGTTGTTGTGTATCATTTGTGATACGTGTTGCAATTTCTTATGATATTTTATCTTGCACTGTTGGTACTAAAGTAGGCATGTCCTCTCTCATTTATTCTAGAATAATTTCACTCATGGGCTTATGGTTTATTACATAATCTTCCTCTAAAAATTGAGTATTGGTGCTAACAATGATCTTCTGATTTTTTAGGATTATAAAACAAACCACCTTTCGTTCCCTTAGGATATCCTACAAACAGACAAACTTCTGTATGTGATTCCAACTTATCAGTATCTCCCTTCAGCACATGTGCTGGACTACCACATATCCGAATATGACTCAGACTAGGCTTATGCCCATTCCACAATTCCATGGGAGTAAAGGGTACTGATTTAGAATGTACCATATTCAGAATGCATACTGTTGTTTTCAGAGCATATCCCCAACCTTAAGGTAATCAAATTTATGTTTTCAATTTTGTGTTTCTTTTGCTTTTCGAATTTGTGATTCGATTGTTCTTTTTGGTTAAACCTAGGGTTACTATAAGGAAATTAAATATTAAATTTCGTTAAAAGACTTTGTCTAGGAAGTGGTGGATGCTCCCATACCCAAGAAGACCTAGTGCCTCGCCATGTTTAACTTAGAAGCCAATCTCTGAAATTAATATTTAATTGAATTTGTAACATAGGTGGATTTGGATTAATAATGTTAAGCATCATTTGCAATCCAAGTCTAAACCACTAAGAACGGATAAGTTGAATTTGGAATCAATAATGCTAAGTTATGTTTGCGATTCCAAATTTAATTTCTAAAGAACACAATAGGTTATTAGAAATGATTCAGAACTTGTACAAAAATTTTGTACACGAGAACCAGTACGATATTTCGAATAGCAACCAACACTACGGAGAGAGGGAGAGGGGGGAGAGAGGTTGTTGGTGGCGGGAGAAAAAGGGAGGGGCATGGGTGGCGCTGAAGGGTGCGTTGCGTGAGGAAGGCGATGTTGAGTCCATCCGGTGGCGGCGCTGCGCGGAAGAGGCGATCTCAGCCCACAGGCGACGAGAGGCTGCTGTGGCGCGCTGCCGATGAGAGGAGAGAGAGAGAGGAGGAGGCGATCGCTGACCAAGGATGGCCGGCACCGGAGACGATGAGGAAGAGCAGTCTCGAGGGCGAGGTTGGTGCGGAGAAGGGGAAGATGATGGCTTCCTCCCATGTGCCTCCTTGCCGGCGGCCGAAAACCCACGAGCCTCCCTCCTCTCATTGTTACAGTGCCCCCTTTCTTTAAAACCCTAATAGTCCTTTTACCCCCTTGCCCCTCTTCTTCCTCTAAATTTCCTCTCTACCCCTCAACCTATATCCACATCACATTGTATTATCATTAAGTGATGATTGTTGTTGAGCAATAGGGACATATGACGAAGCACTAGAATGTTCAATTAGCTTAAACGCATAAGATTCTCCATGACAATACCAGTTATAATAATTTGAAATAAATCATTTTTTACATAAATGTATTTTTACAGTATCTGCATCACGAAAAATTATATTTCTACATTTGCAATGGTTACATGGACATTTTAACTTGTCTCCATCCAAATATTCTGGATAACGCTTAGCAAAGTTGACAAACTCTTCAACTCCGGTAAAAAATTCATCACTAATAAACTCATTTCTAACCTATTATATATTCAAGTCTTATTCATATACACTATAACCTAAAAAACATAAATTTACAATATTAATTAAACATGTAAAACTAGTAATGCATATAGTCATTAGATGAGCTCAATTATATCATTAAAACATAATGAAATTATTCATGATACCTGATAACATAGGGCTGGAAATAAGAGTTTGGAAAAATCAGTATATCTGAAATAACAAAAAAAAACAAACAGAAATCAGCATTTCAATACAGCAATGAAATTCTTTCAATTAGGTGCCCAACAAATCTTGAGTCGGCCAAACATCCATGACGACCAAGGAAAGGGTGGCTAATCACAGGCTGGTCAGGTTCAGGCCAACCAAGCTGAGGTCAGCCAAGCTTAGGACGATCAAACTCAGGCCAGCCAAGCATCCATGCTGGCCAAGGAAAGGTCAACCAATCACTAGCCGCCCAAGCCCAGGCCAGTGATTGCTCAGGCCGGCCATGCTCAACCAGCCAAGCTCAAGCTGGCCAATGCTCAGGCCGACAAATCTCAGGCCGACCAAGTTGAGGTCGAGCCTGCTGACGCCGTCCAAGGAAAAGGCTGTCCAAGTTGATCGTCGGACAAAGATTGTCCGGCAAGGAAACACCAGCCAAGTTGAGCCTGTCTAGACCGCGACCAACCTCGCGGGCTGAGTCGGTAGCCGAAATCACAGGAGAGGAGCGAAAGAAAAATGAAAGAAGAGAATATTACGTGCGCCGAAGAGGAGCTCGCGTCGGAAAGGATCGCCGTCGCCTCCGGAGAGAATGGATCGCGTCGGAGGAAAGATCGCGAAGAAGAGATTGTGATTTATGGATCGCGTGGGAGGGGGTCGGGAAGGGTTTGGGGTTTAGGGATCGCGTGGGAGGGGAGGGAGTCAGGTGCACAGCTAGGATTAGGGAATTTTCACGACCAATTTAATATAATCGATCGCTAAATGTTTATAAATAAATGCACTCGCAAACCCAACGATCGAAATTATTTTAGTCGATAATAACGACCAATTTATAAATGCGGTTGTTCTATAGCTATCGATTTATAAATGCGGTCGTATACAGCGACCGATTTATAAATGCGGTCATTATATAGCGACCGAATCATAAATGTAGTCATTAAATTTTGATCCTGACCAGATCAATGGTCCGTTATTTATGTACTAAAATTTTTTCAATCTGTACTATTATAGCGACCACAATTTATTTCGGTCACTAATTAGCAACCTTAATTTTATTCTGTCGCTATTATTTTTTCCGATGGTTCAAGTTGTGATCAAAATTTATTTCAATCAATAAATTAACGATCGAAGTGAATGTCGGTCACTATTATAGTTGTAGTCGTTTAAATAGCGACCGAAATTAATTTCGATCGCTAATTCTGTCGCTATTTAACCATTTTTTATAGTGTTGTTTGAGCTCGTTTAATGAGGCTCGTTAAGATAAATAAACCAAGCTCAAGCTTCGCAATATTTGGTTCGTTAAGCTCATTAAGCAACTTTTAAATAAAAATAATAATAGTTTTGATATTGAATTTATAGATTTTACACTCTACTTATGAAGAATATAGACAAATATATTAAATTTATTTATTAGAATAAAATTATAAATTTTAATAATAATATTATAATTTTTTCTAAATATATAATTTAGTTTTTAATGAATATTTAAATTTATTATTTATATTTATTAAGCTCGTTTAGGCTCGATAAAAGCTCGAATAAGCTCGTGAGCCATGAATATATTCGTTAAATAAAACTTGAGCTCGGCTCGATTATAAACGAGTCAAGCTCAAACATTCCAGAGTTCAACTCGACTCAGCTCGATTACACCCCTACCCACAAGGGTGCAAATATACCTGTCCTAAGCACATAGTGGCAAGACTTAGTAGATCACCCACGCAAAGTTCAAAATTTAGGATGGATAAGAAATTTATCATCGTATTTGAAAATTGGGATATGTCGGCTACTGGATTTGAGCAGATTTATTCGATGAGTGAATCAGAGACGAGGTCATCCACCCCCAACACTAGTCGGGCTTTCTAAGCGTGGATATCTGAGCTGTCAAAAATAAAATATTCAGATTAGAAATTAAAAAATATTATGACATATGCGAATTTGATTCAAAATTTGAAAATATAAAAGCATTATGACTCGACTCAAAATAACATGAGAACTTGTGTTCGGATCGAATTGTTTGGACCTTAATAGTTATTTGAATTTTAATTTAAGCATATTTACATTAAAATTATGAATAAAAATAGAGTTCAATTCGAGTTTGAATGGTGAGTGTTTAGTGAACAATCATCAACTAAAATATTATAAATTCAAATTTGATTTATCTAACATGTTCAAATTCGATTTAAATTTGATAATTTATATTCAAAGTTGGACTCAAATTCGATAATTTTAAATATAAATTAAATATCTTTTTAGTTAATTTGAAAAGCTCATGAATAGACTTTATTCGTTTGCACCCTTAATTACAATGTTGTGTCATTTCCTTTTCTTGAACTTGGTTTCTCTACCAAGAACTGGAAATGAGGTGGAGTATGAACTTGAAGCAAAAAAGAATTGATCAAGGAGAACTTTGGCACGTGTGACCTTGTGATCACGAACTCAACAAATAAAATAACATCTTATAATGTAAAATAAAATTATATATAAGAGATTCAATATGATTCGATCCTTTTTCTAAGATCCATATTGATTGGACTTTTGGGCATCGTGCTATCCTTTATTATTTCTAAGTTAATTGGTAGATTTTTCATAACTTTTATATGAAATTTCAATATATCACAATTTGTAAGAAATTTCTGATTTATTAGTGTTATTTAATGGAACAATAGTTAGGGCATCCCAATGATAAACCTAATATTTTAGCTATTGCAATTTAAAATATGGTTAGATATTAATGGGGCCTACAAAAATGTGGTAAAAACTTAGGGTGAGTTTGGTTTGTACGTTTTCTATTTTCATTTCCTAAAAAATATATGTTTCTGAAAAATGGTGTTTGGTTTGTATTTTCCATGTCCATTTTTTTAAAAAATAGATAACATTTTCTAGAAAAATAAAAAATGTCTAAAAGTTATTTTCTATTTTCTAGAAAATACGTATTTTCTAGAAAATGAAAATGAAAAACGTGCAAATCAAACACACTTACACACCCTTAGGTTTTGATTTTTGAACTAAGTTTTTTATTTAAACCAAAAACTCAAGTCTTATAGTAGGTTTAAAAATAGAGGTTTATTTTTTAAACCCAACAATTTAGTCCCCCATTGGGTATGCACTTATATAGTTAGATGATGGCGGGAAAAAAAAAATAGAAACCCCTAATTCCGAGCCTCCATCCTTGACCCTAATTCCCCATCTCTAACAAGACAAACGACAATAATTTAGTCCCCCATTGGGTATGCCCTTATATAGTTAGATGATGGCGGAAAAAAAAAATAGAACCCCTAATTCCGAGCCTCCATCCTTGACCCTAATTCCCCATCTCTAACAAGACAAGCGACAACAGATGGGACTCGTGGTGGTCATCTGGACGATGTGAAACATCCGATACTGACATCATACCTCTGACACTCGATACAACTTCATCAACTAAGTGGCTCTGGGCTGATGTGGCGACCTACATAGATGGTGAAGTTCACCAACCAACAGATAGGTAAAGATAAGCTCTTTTTACGCGTGCACTCAAGCTCTTTCTCTTTTCTCTCGTTCCTCATCTAGTACTGACTTAACTATCCAAGGGATCATGTCGGTCATCATCAACGTCCATTGACACGTGTTGAAGCACAGACTTAGAGACAACTCAGACGGTGAGAGGAACAAGAACTCTATCGTCAAGGTACTAATGAGGTGGAAGGCACGGCCGCGATAGAACATCAACTTCATTATTGGTCAAATCGTGTTCATGCTGATTGTGCTCTACATAGATAAGACATATTTGTTTGGCATTTAAAACATTTTTTATGGGGTCTGCATTTCAATAATGCTCTAGTAATATATTAATTAAGTATTCATATTTTATTTTCAGCCGTGATATATTATAAGATATTTTTTTTATAGAATAAAAAATCTGAGACATTGACAATTAGATGAGGAGTTACATGTACATGTCTTCCATGGATTCTGAGAATTAGATACTAAATTATTAAAAAACTGAAAAAATGTTTATTTATTTATTCTGACAAGTATTTCATAAGAGTACAAAAGCCCTGACATATTCATTTTGTTGCTTCTTTTGTTTTTGACTTTTGTGGCAGATCAATCATGTTGGATGGGGTTCAGGTACCATCTATCCACCCTATTTAAAATATTATTATTGGATGAAATTCATTTTTTCATAAAAAAATAGATACATTATCTTAGCGGTTCCTCTAGTGTCGGTCCCACAGATATGAAGGGAGGTTCATACAGATACACAGGTCATATGGAGGGAAATTTATTTTTTCAGGATGATATGATTAGTGGCGGATTTAGGGGGATGGAAGTGTACTTGAGCACCCTTTGCTCTTAGAAAATTTCATCAGTATGTTGTAGTCTGAGGGACAGTAAAAAGGAAGACAAACTCTAGCTCCCTTTTCTAAGCACCTTCTTTTTTTTTGTCTGAATCCATTATCAGATATGATTACGGGATATGATTAAGATATAGAATGTTATCATATGATATTTTAAAATCATATTATCCTGAACAATTATTTAACTTTCATATATTCATTGAGCAATTCATAACTACAACTTATTATGAAATTAATTTCCTCCATTTAATTAGTTAGATTTAAAAAATATATATGTAATATTTAAATTTAATTAATGTTTAAAAACATAAATAATCAGCAGTCGAAATGAAATTCGAGTTGATTCGAGATATTATTTGAAATAACTTAAATTCAAATTTTAATTATTTAAATTTTAATTTGAGTATATTATATTAAAATTATGAAAATAAATAGAGTTCGGTTCGAGTTCGACTCGTGAATGAGTCATCAGCAATCGAATAAAATATGAGTTCGAATTTAATTTAAAAAAATTATTCAATTTTACTCAAATTTGATAATTTAGAAAATGAATTATAAGTTCGATTCTTTTGAATCCCTAACTATATTGTTGTGTGTCATTCCTAATTTTCTTTTCACGAAGAAATAAATTGACATGTTACTAGATTCATGATAGTTTTCCCCTTTCATTTGGTTGTTTCCTTTTCTTGAACTTTTGCGGCACAGCTTCTCGATCAAGAACCGAAAATGAGATGGATTGGGAACTTGAAGTGGGCAAGAATTGGCTATGTTTTAAGGTATGTTATTGTTTCTAGGTTAATTGAAGAAGGATCTTGGCACAACGATAAAGTTATTGTCGTATGACCTTATGATCATGAATTTGAGTTTTTTAGTCTCTTACGATACAGAATAAAACTACATATAATAAATCTAATATGATTCAACTCTTCTTCGAGACTCATATTGACAGGGGTTCCATGCATCGTACAATCTTTTATTGTTTCTAGGTTAATTGTAAATCTTTCGTAACTTTTATATAGAATTTAAAATATATCACAATTTGTAAGAAAATTCTGATTTATTGATGCTATTTTAGTGGGAAAAAAATGTTAAACTCAGTTAGTCTTATTAACTAGCCTTGAGTGATCGACCTAGTCATACGGATTTTTTCCACCAGCCATCGAGTTAAATCGGGAAGCGCGCGTGGTGGGCAGCCTAGAAGTCCAGCATCCTTTGGTTGCGTGCTTCATTTGAAAGAAAAATTCCTATAAATACGTCATAGTTAGGGATTGAACCACAGGTATTAGGGTGACAACCTAGATGTCTTATCATGGCACCATAGCCCCGGAGGCTTAAATGATAAACTCAGTTAACCTCATTGACTAGCTCATACCCCTTGAGTCTTAGTTCTTAACACTACACAATAAGTAGCAAGCAATGAAGGTTCGTAGCTTTACTAAGACAATGAGTGGATCGTCCAACGATGACGAGTAGTGGATGACCTCAAACTCTAGATATTGTCGATTTGTCCCTTGCCACAACCGAGTTACAAGGGCCCATTGTGTGCCCTAAGATCTTGCCTACAAGTTGAGACTCAATGGTAAAGCGACATCCTTGAGGGATCATCTACCCATGTACTTGAGTAGGATTCCAATCATCCACAACGGAGGGACTTTCAATAAACATGGAGAATCCCAATCTAGCAACACATCTAGTAAACAATACTCGTCGTCGTGGCGGCGACACGACGACGGCCATGGATGATCCTAAGGTCATAGAGCCACTCGAGGCTAGATGCTGAGCATCTTGGCTTTCTTGTTAAAGTCATTGGACAACCATTGAGTCGTGTACAGTGTAAAAGTGATCTCGCGAAAAATATGTTGATCTAGCTTTCTACCATGTCGATATAGTATTTTCAAAGTGACAAATGGATATGACTTGTAAAAATACTTGGGAGATTTCATAATTTTAGCTATCATAACTAAAACATTAAAATTTATAGTGAATATAGTTTCAATCATCATCTGGCAACATAACCTTGGCTATAATAGACTTTTACTTGAGACTCTGTATTAATGAGAGCTTCGTGCACCAGACTATTCTTTATCTGGCAATACCTATCTTACCAGAATGCTCTAATTGCTCCATCTCCCACCTCACCCTCGGTGCCACACTCTCATGCCTTGGCACATAATCCTGCAAATAAATCAAATAGTGGTATGGACTTAGAATTCTTTGACACAAGGAGTCGATGAACCTATGTATTTGCCTTTTTATAAGTATCTAACATAACCTCAAGCTTGGACAATAACTCGTGGGCGGTTGTCGCCGAGACAATGATGTGGCGGGCAGTCGGAGCAATGAACCCCTCGTCGATGGCCTTGTCGATGAATGATAACAAAGAGTTGTAGAACCCGTCCACATTCAACAAACCAACCTGCTTGCCAAGCCAACGCGATCATATTTATCATAACTTAAATGACAATTGATATACATATCGAAAGTTAAACGCATACCGGTTTGTCATGGATCCCTAATTGAGCCCAAGTTATCACCTCAAGTAGTTCTTCTAGGGTTCCATATCCACCTACACTTCCAAGAGTAATGACTTAAAGTCGAATTAGTGAAAAAATGCAATCAAGCATGAACATGAGACGAACAATTCTACAAAACGGGATTTAACAACCCATTAAAAAAATTTGATCCGTCTTCAAAAAGTAATACTCTCAATATAATTCGTCAAATTAATATTTAAGATAAGAATATAATTAGGATAATTAAAAAAATATATAAGACTTAGTTCTATGTTATTCTGAACAATCTAGATTTATCAACCAATTTTGATTAGATCAAAATTGACTAATGGATATTGAAAGCTTCCAGATCCTCTGGTCCGCAATCTCTTATCTCTTCCTCGTCCCTTCCGTAATTTGTACTCGGATTGTGATCAAAATCTGGTCAACATTGGCTGTGATTTCTCTTAGGTTTACCTTTCCATCTAGGTTATAGTTTTGGATCTTTCTCGTCGCCATACAATCTGGCCACCGCTGGTAGCCTCCGGTTGTCTGACTCGACCTAAAATTATAATCTAAATGGGAAGATAACTTAGGAGATATCACAGTTAATTTTAACTGACTATGATCTAACTTGTAAATTACGAAAGCGATCAAGGATAACGGACGAGAGGATCTAGTCTCTAGAATGACAAAATGTTCAGTTACAGTGAACGGTCAAATATTATAAAGAAGAGTGTTACGAGGATCTCACCGGGCAAGGCTATGAAAGCGTCGGCCTGCCGGGCCATCTCCGCCTTCCTCTGGTGCATTCCGGCCACCGGGTGGACTTCGCCCACCGCCTCTCCGGTGATCTGAACTCGCCGGAGAAAAATAACGCCACCCCAAAATCATCAGAAAATCGAACAGAAAACGCCACTGGCATTCGAGTTCGAGAAGCAAGATTGGGTACCTCTTTCGGCATCAGAGTCCTCGGAATCACTCTGCATTATTTCAAACACACAGCGAAACGTGAGATTTCGATGATAAAGATTAGATTTTGACGGCGAAAACAAGTCGATTTTGGTGCGAGGATCAGTTTTTGACGCTAAAGATCGGATTTTGAAGACAAAGATGGGATTTCGAAAGAGACCCCAAGACGTGGCGGCCGCCGCTGAAGACGGCGCGGGAAACGAGGCCCATGAGGCCGGCGCCGCCGCCGCCGTACACCAAGTCGATGTTCCTGTGCACCTGAAATCAACCGTTTTTTAGGAGGCGATTTCGGATGATAAAGAGGAAGGAGGAGGAGGTGAGTACGAGTTCGTTGCCGAGGTCGATGGCGGCGATTTGGTAGCTGAGGCGCTTGCCGGAGCTGCTGCCGCAGAAGACGCAGACGCGCTTGAAACGGGGAACGGAGGAGGGAGAGGGCGGCGAAGTGGGCGGCCGCCGGTGGAGGGAGAGTTGGGGCTTCCAAAGGGATTCCGTCGATCGCAGCAGTCCCTCGGATTCCATTGCCAACTGCAGAGAAAGGTGAAGAAGGGTAAGTATCCATTTTTATACCTGTAATTTAATTAATTAATTAATTAATTGGAACATTTTTTTAAAACACCCTCTAATATTTACCCTTGTCTTAAATGCCTTTAATTATTCATCTATTAATAGAAAGGCAAGTGATGTGGTCGTAAAAAGGGCATACCAAAGATGAGTCAAAGGTGGGAAAGACGGTTGACATGAAGGCTAAAGTCAAGATCATCAAAGGAAGGAAATCGTCGACTCATCAAAGTCGGCCAACCAGACAAGAAGGTTTCGATCGGCCCGAAGGTTTATCTGAGCAGATCGCTCATTCGGTCGGGACGATCATAGAGAGGATATCAGATGCTCACAATTGTGACCAAGTGAATGCTAGTTCAACTGGACCGCTTGTCCGGTCGGGCAAGAGACGACTTACTGACCCAAGCGACCATGGAGAAGAACAGCCTTGAGCCACCAGGCGAGGAATCCTGGTCGAGCGGCTTCTCCGCTCTGTCAAACAGTGGGACCCCTTGCGTAGCTCAACATATCCTTCTGGGAATCAGTGTCGCTAACAACAGGGCAAGGTCAACAAGTAAATCATACAATGGAAGCTTCTATTATCATGTCAGGATTTACACACCTTGTTAAGGAATGGTATTAGAGATATTTTTCTTATATGTCTTTTCATAGGACAATTGGGAAAACGTACACATGCCTTGAGAAGCGTGCACATCGACTACTAATGGAGAAAGAGGATCCATGCATCGACGGAAGTATGTATTATTTGTGCTTGAGCTCCCGTTGTTGCTACGTTTCTTCATCGTCTTTCTACTATTCTAATGATTGACATGAGCATCGAAGGACTAACATCGGGACCCTCCCTTCCCTAGTTCGGCACTGACTTTCCTTATATTGCAAAGCGGAACAAAGTCTTCATATAGTCAACTGAATAGTCACATCTTTAGTCAATCGTTTTCGGACATTATCATTAGAATGAGTTTAAAATAATATTTTAAAATAAATAATTATAAATATATTCTTACTTATGAACATTGTATTTACAAGTCTAAAAGTAAAGAGCATTTTGACAATAAAATGACATTAATCAAATTTTGAGAGGCATTTTTAAAAATACAATAAATATGAAGTATTAGTTTGAAAAAAAATTACTAGACACGATAGACGGTGGAGGAATTTTGAAAACTCCTCTAATTAGTTAATTAATTAATTAATTAATTTTATTTATTAAATTTTGAAAACCCCATGAAAGCTTAAGGGTCCTCGAGGAACACATGCTCCTTGACAAGTCCTTTTCATTCGGATAATATTTTATTATTATTTTTTTAAAAATAGTAATAATAAACGGTTGTGATATTAAAATTGTGGTTGTGTTTGGTCCGTCAAAAATTATTGATTTTTTTTTTATTTTTCAATCTGAAAAAAAATAATCAAGAAAAATAAAATAAAATCCTCAATCATCCTAACTTAGTCCAGGATCTTCTAAGTCTCAATTGGAATATTCCCTTCCTTTTGTTAATTTAGGTATCTAAGTCCGACTAATTCTGAAGGTGAATGACCTTTCTCCCGATTCAAGTATCAGATAAATTCAAAAATACTCGTGGTAATTCGCTCAACAGTCAACTTTCACAGTTAAAAATTCATTGTAAAACCTTTCATTATCCTAGTTGGATTTTGAATCGTGATAATTTTCAAGAGTTTTTATCCTGAAGGTGAAATGAAAGTCATTTTTTATTAGATTAATTGACCGTTTAGTTCAACCGATCAACTCGAACCAATTAACCTATCCAAATCAACTAGTCCATTGGCTTGATTAATCTGCCCTATCAAAGACTGGCCTATCGATAATATGCGATCAACTCAACCCCATTAAACCTAAAACTAATTGTCCTATCCAACTTGCCAAGTTTACTTGGAGTAGCTACTATCCAATTATTATCAATTCAACGTTACAAGATTGAATCGAGTTGTTTTCCTTCGGACTCGTATTATTCTACAAGTTGAAAAATCCAAACTAATTCCGTAAGCGAGTAACAACGAAAATTGTTTGCACGCGATCTCCTTAGAGTTTGAAGTTCCTCAAATATAATGATTCAATTACCCACTCCCGACACATGAAAAAAGTGATGACTCATACTACGACCCCATCAACAGTGCAATTCATAACCCCTAGGGGGTCGGGCGGGGCGGTCTATCATCTTCATCATCCTACACTCACTACTAATTAGGTCATTCACTGACCTTGCATTGTCTTATATGAAACATACCCTTCCTTTTTTTTGATCTAATTTGGAAAAACCTTAGTTAAAGTTGTCGGCATCCCTACTATAGTGATACTACTATTCCTAGAGTATGGAACTAGGAAAATGTTCTCGCCTAGTCTTTCTACTCAATCCCTACTTATTTTCATTGGTTCGAGGTTCGACTACTCAATCAAGAGCGCAAGTAGGGATTAAGTGTCTCCGACACATGAGGCGGCGGACAAAGATAGAATGATGTGCGATGAAGGAGGTGAAGAACCAATTGAGCGATCGAAAGAGTAGATGAAGTGATATTTCAAGCCGAAATACTTGTTTTTCTTCAAAAGCTTGGTTTTTTTTTCATATTCGGTGCTATAGTTTTGGCTCATGTTTTTCTTGTCAACCTCCCCTCCCCCTTGCATGTGTAGCAATTATAGAGTGTGTCAGTTAGGTTTATTCATTATCGTGATTCATCCCCCCTTGAACAATAATTTTATCTAGTAATAAAATCATAAAAATAATTTATTTAGAATTAATGTGACCTTATGATTGTGGATTCAAAACAATGTTTTACAATACAAGGTAAGGTAAGATAAGGTAAGGTAAGACTTCTTATCATCTTTATTCAGGCACTCTGTGTATTAACTATCCTTTATCATTGTTTTGATTAATTATGATATAATATCAATCCAAATATAATGGTAAAAGATGAATACGCTCACCTCCAACGCTTCTGTCAATTCGTCCCAAGATCAACACGGAGAAGGTAAATCATGAATTTAAATATATCATAGAACAAGTGGATTTACAAATGAGAAGAATTGAAATGACAAATCTACCTCATTTCCCTTACTTTTTTACTTGCGTTTGTCTTTTTTTTAAAGAATTCATTTTTTCTTCTTATTTTTTTTTTAAAAATATTAAAATAGAACTCATATATATTTTTATTTTAAAAATATATTTATTCCAACATTATTAAGATATCCGTGTTGATTTGAAGATTAATATATATCACCTTTTAAAAATATAGAGTCTATATATCATTATTAAGCCATATCCATATTCATTTTAATATGAAGATTTATTATTTGTCTATTCATTCATTTTTATTTTTTATACCTAAAATTTATTTTTTTTTAATTTTTTTTACAAAATTTACTCATTAGCGAACACTCATTCATATTAATTGTAACATTATTTGATAAATATTTTCTTCATGTATGAGTTATTATTTCAGATATTAATATTTACTCATGATTTATTTAGTCACTTTTTTGACCAATTTGTAACATCATTTGAGTGTTACACTTACCCATTAACCTTGCTTTTGAGTGTTACACTTATCCCAGGGTGTAGCACAGACGATGGGCGCATGGTATCTCTGGCGTAATGATCAGGAGTCGATTCTCAGGAACTGACGACTTGGAGTTTATCCCGTCATGCGTCTATGACCTGTATACCTGCATGAACCTCCCTCCATATTCGTGGGGCCGGTACTAGGGGACTACTAAAATAGCGGATCTACCTTTTTATTGTATAACTGTTATAATATATTAAAATAAATGGATTACAGTAGTTATATTCGTAGTTATCAAAAAAATAATATAATAATTTTAATTAGGTTGAAATAGTTTTAATTTTAATTTATAGGACTGTAGGGGCTTTTTTGGGAAAAGGACGAAAATGCAAAATCAGAGGCCGCTTTTTTTTTTTTTTTTTTTTTTTTTGCCGAAGGAGCTTTTGATCGTTGCTGATTAGGTAAGCGAAGCCCTAAGTTTACCGGAGCGTACCATGGCGCCGCCGTCGCTGCTCTCAGATCTCTCTTCTTCCGCCACAGCTCGCCTTCTCCCCTTCCGTGCGTCGGAGGCCGCTACCAGGATTTTCCGCTGCCATCCGCCGCCCTCTCGCCAACCGATTCCCTCCAACTCAGTCCCTACCCGTTTGACCTTGTCCCGGCGATCGAGTTCATCTTTCGTCTTCGGAGGTAAATTTCGGATCACTTCGGTTCGTGATCCGCCTCAAAAATGTTATTTTTCTTTTTTTTTAGGCTGATATTTCCTTGATTGGGGCAGTAGCAGCGACGGATTCTGGTGCTTCTGCTAAGGTCATTGATGGCAAACTGGTCTCGAAGCAAGTAAAAGATGAAGTCGCTGAAGAAATTGCTACGATGAAGGCCGCAACCGGCCATGTTCCAGGATTGGCTGTCATTCTTGTGGGTTCGAGGAAGGATTCGCAGACGTATGTCCGCAATAAGAAGAAGGCTTGTGAGGCGGTGGGCATAAAATCATTCGAGGTTAACTTGCCTGAGGATGCCACTGAGGAAGAAGTGATCGAGCATATTTCAGAATTCAACAATGATTCATCTGTTCATGGGATTCTCGTTCAGTTGCCCCTTCCCCGTGTATGCTCTCTGAACTACTAATTCTTGTTGCTATGCTTCTCTATTTTTTGTATTCATTTCAATGACCTTCCCAAAAGTATGTTTCATGATCTACGGATTATACTATACCTCTAACTGCTTGTTAGTTTTTAGCAATGTTATTTTAGGCAATGCCCATAAGTTAAAAGTATTCAATTGAACGAAATGTTCTTTGATAGACTTTGAAAAGTTAACTGTTCATGTGGATAAAACAATTCATGATTGCATAATTGTTGACACATTTCTTTATCAAGTACCTTTTGTTCACTTTTTCTGGTTCTCACACTATTTTGCTTATTGGAATCTGAATTTTTCCAGCATATGAACGAGGAGACTATATTGGGTGCTGTAAACATTGAGAAAGATGTGGACGGTTTCCATCCATTGAATATAGGTCGTCTTGCCATGCAACGTAGGTACCCGTTGTTTGTTCCTTGTACGCCCAAGGGATGCATGGAGCTTTTGCACCGGTATGGAGTTGAAATCAAGGGGAAGCGAGCTGTCGTAATTGGCAGGAGCAACATTGTTGGCATGCCAGCTGCATTGCTTTTGCAAGTACTGCACTTCACACTAATATCAGATTGCTATCTAACATCTTTGTGTTGTTGTTTAGATTCTTTTTGTATCTTGCATTTCTCTTACTAAAGTCCTATTTCTCAAATCGACAGAAAGCGAATGCAACTGTTAGTATAGTACACTCCAACACTAAAAATCCTGAGGAAATCACAAGGCAAGCAGATATTGTTATTTCAGCTGTTGGGGTTGCTAACTTGGTAAGAGGCAGCTGGATAAAGCCAGGGGCTACCGTGATTGATGTTGGAATAAACCCTGTTGACGTAAGATACTTTAAATTTTGGTTATTTACTTTTTGCATTCCGAAGTTGGCATACCTTTGAATTTGCCACAACTTTGAGTTCTTTAGGTATGCAATTCTATTGTTTGTGCCTAGAGATAATATTCCCTTTCATGGTAGGTTTGATTTTTTGTCTCTCTATTTATAATGTTAGGATTACTTAATCTTTATGTTTTTGGCTACAAATACCTAGCTTAATGATCAGCTATATATATATATATATATATATATATATATATATATATATATATATATATATATATCTTGCTTATTTGAATTGTTTTGCATATATTCGTATTTAGCCGATAGAGTTTGTTGGTAATTGAAGTGTATGTGATCTATGATGTTTCATGAACTTTTTTCAGCAACACTGTTTATACATTCACTAGCTTCTATAATTGGGCTATTCTTACCTATTTCAAATCGTATCTGTTATGCCTCTCGAGTTTTGACTGACACTGACATATTCAATGAGTCAATTCGTCTATCTTTTATATGACTAACGGTTCTCAACCTTAGCTCCTCAAGCATCATCTACCGGAGTCATGAAGCTTCTTAGAACAAAGTTACTAAAATACTGCACTATTTAACTCACAATCTACTTGAGGAATAGCCACACCTAGCGCTCAATCGGTCCATTTTTTCATCTGATTCTGGTAGCCAAGATGCAAGGACGTAGGCGAAACTAAAATATATAACCACGAACAGTTGTTTGTCATTGCTATTGTCATCGGTGGTTCTGATATTTATATGCCGTGTCACTGTTTTATCTGTTGAATACTTTCACTTAATCTATGTATCATCGTATTTGATTCTTTGTGCATAACCTTGTCGGAATCGAATCTGGTTGTGTTGAAGTGAGTATAATCTTTATACTAGAAACCATTAGATTGTGAAATCTCGATTCCATTGATTACCCTATATATTATTTGCTAGAACTATTTCATCTGAGAATTTATAGTGGAAATGAAAATTAGAATCATCACTCATATTTTTTTTGGTTCTATTATTTTTTTAGGATGCGGAAAGCCCTCGTGGCTACCGATTGGTAGGTGATGTGTGCTACGAGGAAGTTAGCAAAATCGCATCTGCTATCACGCCAGTCCCCGGGGGAGTCGGTCCGATGACAATAGCTATGCTTCTATCCAACACACTTGAATCTGCCAAAAGGGCATACAACTTCAAGTGATCAATCTCATGTCTGTTTTAACTTATGCATCATCTTCTAAAGGTTTTTGCTAACATCTCCAGTAAATGTCGAATAATTCCAATCCATATTTTTGTTTGATCTTCAGAGTTCTCCTGTTTTCCATCGTTTGCGGTGAGGAATTTAAATAATAGCAAACAATCTCTTTTTAAATTATCATCTCGCAAATGTTGTAGCAATTGGCCTTTTTGTTGTTGTCTGTAGAAATCTCCTCCAGTAAATGGAGGAACTCATTGATAAATGTATAAAAGACATTTTTGAGGGTGGTTTCAGTAGTATGAATTTGGGCACTTTGTACTAAAAAGTTATTGAATCTTTAGTGAATGGAATTAATTTAAGGTGGCGTTTGGTTTAGAGGTTTGGGAATGAGGGAATGGATTCATTCTCAAATTTTGTGTTTGGTTGATGGGAATGGAATTAAGATTTTGAAATGAAATTTAAAAATTTGAGTATGGATGAAACACACTCTTCCCTTGGGTTTTGATGAAATGAAAATAAAAATTAAGTTTTGGACGAAAATACCCTTAGTATATTTGTTTAATTTTTTTTTTCATTTCACTCTCTCTTTTGTTCTTTCTCATCATACTTTCTCTCTTCTCATTCTATTATCACATTTTCTCTCTCAATGTGCTTTATCTCTTCTCATTCTCTCTCATCACACACGATCTCTCATTATTTTCTCTCTCTTCATTCTCTTCTATTTTTTCATCATAATTTCTCTCTCTTCAATCTCTCTTATCATATTCTCTCTTCATATTTTATCTCATCACACTTTCTCTCTCTTCATTCTCTTCCATCACACTCTCTCCTTATTCTCTCTCATCACACATTCTCTATCATTTTCTCTCTGTATTCTCTCTCATCACACACACACTCTCTCTCATTATTTTTTCTCTCTTCATTCTCTCCTCATTTTTTATCATATTTTCTCTCTCATTGTACTTTCTCTCTCCTCAATCTGTCTTACCATATTCTCTCTTTATATTTTCTCTCATCACACTTTCTCTCTCTTCATTCTCTTCCATCACACTCTCTCTCCTCATTTTCTCTCATCACACTTTCCCTCTCTTTATTTTTTTCCTATCACACTTTCTCTCTCATCACATTTTCTCATCATACTTTTTCTTCTCAATCTCTCATTTTCTCTCATCACACTTTCTCTCTCTTCATTTTTTCCCACTACTCTTTCTCTCTCAACACACTTTCTCTCTCATCGTACTTTTTCTCTTCTCAATCTTTCCTATCACGCTCTTTCTCCTTATTTTCTCTCATCACACTTTCCCTCTCTTCATTTTCTCCCATCACACTTTCTCTCTCATTATATGTTTCTTTCACATTCAACTTTATCTTTCATCTAATTTTTTCTCTTATTTTCCTCTAAGGGTAAAAAAGAAAATTCAAGTTCATTCCGATTGAAAATATTCGATTAACCAAACATTATTTTTAGGAATGATATCCAAATTCATACTCATTCCCATTCCACAATACTATGATACTCATTCTCATTCCGATTCCTAGGAAGAACCAAACGCCACCTAAATATTTAGTTTTTGTTTTTGAGTCTTCACGCAATGATAAAATGAAATTGTTCACGCGTGACTTTGACTTCTCGAATTTGAAATGCGGAGACTTCTTATAAAATATAAAGTAAAATAGTATATAATAGACCAAATGTGATCTGTCTCTGAAATTTTACATTCATGGTATATAATAGAGTTAATGTGATCTGACTTTGAAATTCTAAGTGTCTTTTTTTTTCATATAAAAATAAAAAGTTATTTCAAATTTATTAAATAATCTATTAGTATATATTGTATAAAAACATATAATTAATTGTTGATTGCATTTTATTAGTATGATAAAAAATATTATCTGTTTTTTGTAATTTCAAGAGTTTTAGCCTGAAAAAAAAATAGTGGATTTGGACAAACTTAGATTTGAGCTTGGGAATGAATTTGTTTTTTGTTTCTATATTTAAAATAAAATTTGCAGATTAAATTTTGCTTATAACACTGGTTTCTTATAGAAAAGAATAAATATAACACAAAAAGTATAACTTTGTAAAATATAAAATTAAAATAAATGATATAGAAATAATTATTATTTTTAAAATAAAATATTTTCCCCTAGCAAGAAATTTATATAGTGAACTTGAGTTATATTTTTTTTTTTTTGAGTTTTATCTAATATTAATTATTTTCAAATCATATTTAATATTTATTAGCTTCAGTTGTACAGGAGGAAAACAAACTAGAAAAAGAAGAAAAACATCTTTAAAATAGGGTTTCGTCTAGTATAAAAATAATAATTCCAATTATCCTTATTGACTATCTTTGAGGGTGATCGGTTTGGTCTCATGTAAGTTTTCCATCAATTATCAGGGTAAATCGAAAAGCGCACGTGACGACCAACCCAGAAGTCCAGCATCCTTTGATTACTTTCTTCATTTAAAGAAAAAATTCTTATAAATATATCGTAGTTGGGATTCATCTAACATAATCCCTTGACACGGAGTTATAATGACATGTGATGCGATGATACATTTCACACACGTTCATTTAAAGTTGCTGACGATACCTTCTCCTTATGACATGGTCGATTCTATGAGAATAACAAGTGTTAAAAGGCATGCCGAAAGATATTACGACGAACATAAATCATCAACTAATAACAAGAGAAAAGAATATAGAATATAAAATTAAAGTTAATATAACATCATACTTCTCTTAATTATTACCAACGATATTTATAACATTGTCCTTCCAAATTTTATTTATAAAATTATATTTATAACGAATTAGTAGGATGCTTGGATTAGAGTTGTAATTGGATTGACCCGAGCTTGAACTGATCCCAACTCGAGCTTGAGCGAGCTCGAAATAAATAAAGAGGCTCAACTCATGCTCAAGCTCAATTGAGTTTGAAAATTTGAGCTCGAGCTCTGCTTGACCATCTAATCACAGGCTGAGCTCGGCTAAAAAATGTGAATTAAAATCAAACTTTTGAGGGTGAGTTCAAACCAAAATAGAAATAATTTTATAGTAATTTTTTATACTGTAAATCAAACAATACTAACTGTTTGATTTTCTTGAAAATAAACTTTCAAATTTTGAGATTTTATCTAATACTTACCATTAATTATTTGACGTTACTAAATTGTTAAATATTTATATAAATAAATAAAAATAATATATTATATATATAGTCTAGTTCATTAGGGCTTGATAACCTCAAGCTGTATTAAGTAAGTTTAAGATCGACTTAAATATTAAATGAGCTAGTTTGAATTTGATTCGAGTTCGATCAATTCTAAGTTTGAATTGAGTTTATCCTTAATCAAGATTGTCGATTAGAGAGGAGATAATATTGGTAGTAACAATATGTATAATTATATATTTTTTTTCTGTCCTATCTACATTATTTTTCATTTTAAAAATATATACAAATATTTTACAACACAAAACTAATATTATTAAAAATGAATAATAAATACTCATTTTTTACGAATTTTGATTTTTTTTTAAAAAAAATGGAAAAAAAAAACTTGATAAAAGAAAACTGGTTCAAGCTCGCCAACTCAAACCTTTAATCGTTATTTTTATAATTTAATTTAGTATTAATTTAATAAATAAAATTGTTTTAAATTTATAAATAAGTTTTATTTTCTTTGCTTTTTTTTAATGAGTTGAAAAATGTTTAGAACTTTGTTTTACACGTTACAAAAGGGTTTCATTTCCATTTTTCTAAAATCTAAAATCGTTTAGAATATATATATATATATTCGACAAAGGTTTTTTCGTTTCTTCGTTCCCTCGTTTTTCTCGGCCGCTGGTGACTGGAGAGTAAGGTTTTTTCATTCCCTCGTTTTTTCCGGCGGTGGTGACTGGATAGCAAGGTTTTTCCGTCGAGAGAGACTATGGAGTGTCATCCTCTTCCTCCTCCTCGGCCACTGCTGATGGGCCGCCGTCCTTCTCCACCACGGCCGACGGTAACCTTCCTCCTCGTCTTTCGCGCTATGCACCGCCCCAGAAGCCAATCGTTGTGTGCCCCCCCGCGCGCCGGAGAAATCTCAATCAACTGTGACGCCTCCGTCTGCGATGATCGCATCGGCCTCGGGTGCATTGCTCGCAGCCACATCGGTGCCGTGCTTGTTTGCCGTCGCCACAGCACACAGAAACAGAGCTCGTGAGTCCGTGGTCTACCATGAATTGGAAGCAATTCTCAGAGGTCTACAAGAAGCCCTCCTCAGAGGCTTCTCCGCGGTCAGGGTTCTCTCCGACTCCTTAATATCGGTGCAGATCCTGAACGGGAACAGAGAAGCAGACAGTCCGTGCCGCCGCCTCCTTGCTTCGATCCGTCTCCTTCTCCTTCACCTACCGAGAAGCCAACTGTCCGGCAGATTTCCTTTCCAAGCACTGCCACCCTGACGACGAGGAATGGGTATCTGACGACAGCATGGCCGGTGACTACCCTGAAGAATTCCAGTATTTGCTCTGCATCGACGCCTTCAGCATATTCCACCTGAGGAAGCCCAATTAGCAGCTCCCATCTTCGCTAATCCCAATCATCAATTCCTGAGAATCAATCGATCTCTTGTCATTATGTTAAAAATGTCATGCATCCACCATATGTGTGAGAACTGATATGTGGACTGTGGCATAAAATTCCTATGTACAACAGCCCATCAAAGGCTTAAACATTTGTTCTTTGTGGCCAATTTATGTTTTGTGTTCTATGTATACTTTATTGTTGGGTTTATATTGTTTTTGTATTTCTTGAAGGCAACCCCATTGTTGATCTAAAGTGTTTATTTCAACAAAATCAGAGTTAATTCCACTAATTTCAAATGTTGTTCATTTCAAAAACCTTATAGAGTAAAGGTGGAAATCAAAGTAGACTCCTGATATCGGGCACCTGGCACCCGGTAAATAATTTGAATTGAAAAGATAATCACACCCGATTTTTGTTTTTTGTTCAAATTGATATTGTTTAATTTATAGCTATCCTCAAAATGTTACCTTGTTTATGTTGTTTGAGTATTCCATGCAGTTAGTGCTAGCTCCCCATTAGATTTGTCTGTTCAGGGAATTAAGTAGTTCATCGAAAGAAATTCGTTGAAAATTTATTTGGAATAACAACTTTGAAATCAGTAAACCTGAACTCAGATTATAAATGTTTGCTTTCTGGATTGTGTGCTACTGAATACTACTTCTATTGCTTTGTTAATTGAGTGAAATTGCGTTTGTACCAAGCTGCCTTCGGGGGTGTCGTCCTTTTTCGCCTCCAATAGCTGCACGAGCTCGTTGCAGTCAACATCGCCACACGCGCCATGTGAGAGATCCCTCACAGCCCCATGGGACTGCACTACCCAACACCGTGGAGGGGTTGAAGCTGGTCATCGATCCCTTCGGTGTCAATCACTTTCACTTCCTCTTCACGAAGATGGTTCATAACCGTTCGTGCTATTCGCGTATCGATCGAAACCGACTCGTGGCACGCGGTCCAGGAAGAGCAAGCGGCAACTGCGGCTGAGGCCGACCGTCACCGGGACGGAGACAACGCAATAGCAGAGAGGGCGCCAGAAGTTCGTGCAGGAGGCGGCGTGCTGGCAGCTTGCAGAGAAGGCGGCATTGCTACTGTAGAAATTAACAGGTAGAGGAGAGAAATAGACTTTTGTTAGATTATTACCATTATTGTTATTAGCTGCGTGGGAGAAGATGTTGGCCATAAAAATCAGGCATGAGGGAGAAGCCTAAGTAAAAAGTGAAAAGAATATATATATATATATATATATATAATCAGTAAATTGTATATCTAATTATATTTTAAAATATATAAATTTATTTTAAATTTTAAAAAAATAAATCAATTATATTTATTTATTATATATATTATCAAATTATTTATTAATTAATAATATTGTTATAATTATTATTAATAATTTTTTTTTATTTTTTAAAATAATTATATAAGTGAACCCGCGATAATATAATAAATATTAAATTAGATTATGCCATTATCTAGTTGAATCAAATAAGATTATAATTATATTTTATTACTCATAACATTGATTATCATATATAAGAGATTATAGACGATAATTTGAATCAAATGCACTATAAAAAAAAAAAGTCATATTAATACCAATTTGGGTCTTAAAATTTATTAATTCCGAATATAATCGAAAACTTTCCTATTTTGAAATTTTTACCAATTTGCAGTCACATTCATTCAATTTTTTCACGTAGATTAATAACCAATTTGCGATGACTAATATGCCCTCGGATGATGCTTTTTAAGCGAACACAATCACTTACCTACATTTCCTAAATCCCCTCGTTTCTTATTTTTCGACGGGCAGACAACCAGAGAGAAAGCTCTTCCCGGTCCCGGAGAAAGATCAAACATGGAACACCGCCGTCACAATTTCCTTCTTCTGCCTTCTCCTCCTTCCCCACCATGGCTGCTGATGGACCGCCATCCTCCTCCACTATAGATGGGCCTTAATCTTCCTCCACGTCTTTCGCCTTCTTTAGCAGCATCGCAGAAGCCCGCTGTGATGTGTCGGTGCGACCCCACTTCCGTTGGAGAAATCAAAATCAACTGCGATGCATCGATCCGCACTGATCAGATAGGACTCGGGTGCATCGGTCGTAGCCACACTGGCACAGTGATGTTCGCAGACGCCGTAGCTAGCAGAAATAGAGACCAACCAAAGTCAGTGGTTTATCACGAACTGGAAGCCATTCTGAGAGGGCTACAAGATGCGCTCCATAGAGGCTTCTCCGTCATTCGGGTTGTCACCGATTCCTAGATATCGGTCAAGATCCTAAACAGGGTCAGAGAAGCAGAGGGTTCGTGCGACCGCCTGCTACTCCATATCATTGTCGTGGCCTCCTTTAAATTTGCACCTTAAAATTTATTTATTTTGAATAGAATCGAAAACTTTCCAATTTTGAAATTTTTACCAATTTGCCGTCACCTTCATTCAATTTTTTCACGTAGATTAATAACCAATTTGCAATGACTATTCTGCCCTCGGATGATGCTTTTTAAGCGAACACCGTCACTTACTTGCATTTCCTAAATCCCCTCATTTCTTGTTTTTCGACGGGTAGACAACCGGAGAGAAAGCTCTTTCCGGTCCCGGAGAGAGACCGAACATGGAACACCGTCATCACAGTTTCCTTCTTCTGCCTTCTCCTCCTTCCCCACCACGGCTACTGATGGACCGCCATTCTCCTCCACTATAGATGGGCTGTAATCTTCCTCCACGTCTTTCACCTTCTTCAGCCGCAGCGCAGAAGCCCGTTGTGATGTGCCGGTGGGTTCCCCCTTCCGTTGGAGAAATCAAAATCAACTACAACGCATTGGTCCGCACCGATCGGATAGGACTCGGGTGCATCGGTTGTAGACACACCAGCACAGTGATGTTCTCAATCGCCGCAACCAGTAGAAACAGAGACCAACCAAAGTCGGTGGTTTATCACAAATTGGAAGTCATTTTGAGGGGGCTACAAGAAGCTCTCCGCAGAGACTTCTCCATCGTTCGGGTTGTCACCGATTCCTTGATATCGGTCAAGATCCTAAACGGGGTAAGAGAAGCAGAGAGTTCGTACGACCGCCTGCTACTCTAGATCGTTGCTGCGGCCTCCTTTAAATTTGCACCTTAAAATTTATTAATTTCGAATAGAATCGAAAACTTTCCAATTTTGAAATTTTTACCAATTTATCGTCACCTTCATTCAATTTTTTCCACGAAGATTAATAACCAATTTGCAATGACTATTCTGCCCTCGGATGATGCTTTATTCTGCACTCGGATGATGCTGTTTAAGCGAATGCAGACACTTACCTGCATTTCCTAAATCCCCTCATTTCTTGTTTTTCGACAGGTAGACAACCGGAAAGAAAGCTCTACCCGGTCCCAGAGAGATCGAACATGGAACACCGCCATCACAGTTTCTTTCTTCTGCCTTCTCCTCCTTCCCCACCACGGCTGCTGATAGACCGCCATCCTCCTCCACTACAAATAGGTTGTAATCTTCCTCCACGTCTTTCACTTTCTTCAGCCACAACGCAGGAGCCCGCTGTGATGTGCCGTCGAGTTCCCCCTTCCGTTGGAGAAATCAAAATCAACTACGAAGCATCGATCCACACCGATAGGATAGGCCTTGGGTGCATCGGTCGTAGCCACACCGGCAAAGTGATGTTCGCAGTTGCCGCAGCCAGCAGAAACAAAGGCCAACCGAAGACGGTGGTTTACCGTGAACTGCAAGCCATTCTGAGGGGGGTTACAAGAAGCTTTCCACAGAGGCTTCTGTTGGTGCGGTTAGCACTGACGGTCTAACTTAAGTTTTGATGAATGACAAAGTAGGTTAAGTTAGTTTTATTTGTGTTCTAACCACTTTGATCAAGTGTGTAGGAGAAATCCAGATAGGTCGACGAGCTAACCAGATGTTTGGCACGAAGCCCAGCTAGGTCAACAGGCCAACCGGATAGCTGGCACGGAGTCCATACGGGTCGACAGGCTGACCGGACGTTTGGCACGAAGTCCAGCTAGGTTAACGGGCTGACTGAATAGCTGGCACGAAGTCCAGACGGATCAACGGGCTGACCGGGCGTCTGGCAAGTAAGTGAAGGTAAGTCACTGGATGGGAGTGACTGTGAGGACGCGTTCCCGGGAAGGGAACTTAGGCGCCGATCCGACTTAGAACAATTTCGGAACTCTAAGTCGAGATCTTGACTAGATTCCGATCTCGGAGAGATGGAATATAATTAATATTCTGTTTGATTTTAAACTGTGACAATACTTTGTTTTGCAGGATATATATCTTATATTCGCCTCCGGACTAACATTTTCTTGTAGGAAGGAATTTGCGGGAAAACAAGGGTTCGGGCGCCCGGAAGTGATCCGAGCGCCCGGAGGCAACTTTTATCCATATCATCGCTTTGCCACGTGGAGCTCGTTGACTGGCTCGGTTACGTCACTTTCAGGGTGCCCCGAGGGGATCCGGGTGCCCCGAACCTCCTATATAAGGAGGGTGAAGGCTGGATCAAAGAGAACAACTCACGATCTACTCTTCTGTGCTTCTGCGACGATGCGAAGGCTCTCCAACAAAGCTCTGTTTTTCTGTCTTATTATTTATTATTGGTATTTTCTTTCTAGCATTTATGTACCTAACTTTTTGTAATCAAATATTCGAATTGCTAGTAGATTGACCAACGAAAGCACTCGACGAGTGCGGGCCTTGGAGTAGGAGTCGACAAAGGCTCCGAACTAAGTAAAAAATTACTTGTGTTAGCGTTGCTTTAATTTTCGCTTTTTCCGCTGCGTATTTACTCGATAATTTTTTTCGCTATTCATCCCCCCTAGTGAATTCACGATCCAACAGCTTCTTCGTTGTTCGGGTTGTCACCGATTCCTTGATATCGGTCGAGATCCTGAACGGGGTGAGAGAAGCAGAGGGTTCATGCGACCGTCTGCTTCTCTAGATCGCTGTTGCGGCCTCCTTATTTCGATCCGTCTCCTTCTCGTTCACCTACTGAGAAGCCAACTCTCCGGCGGATTTCCTGTCGAAGTTCTGCTACCCTGATGACGAGGAATGAGTCTCCAACGACGACTGTAGCGGCGACTTCCCAAAAGAATTCTAGTATTTGGTCCGCATCGCCGCTCTCGGCATGTTCAACCTGAGGATGCCCAAGTGCCGGAGCTAGCTGAATTCCGGATCAATGAAAATATGGGCAGTAGATATCGTATATAGTGTTGTTGTACTACAAATTCTCTGTGATTGAAGATTTGTTTTATATATGTTTTGATTAATATTTTGTATGCTATGGGATTTTTGATCGTGTACGGAGAGGGTGGGCCGGGAGAAAAAATTTTTTCTTTCCGTGTTATGCGGCGTTTCGAAATCGTGAACTTCCATTTTTTCATAGTCATCCTTATTATTTTCAATCTTTTAGGTTTAATGACATGAGATATTATCTTATCAACCTGTCCGTTGTTCCAATCGTGTGTGAAATCATTTGTAACATGAGATCGGTACAATTTTAACAATTCTATTTAGATTCCACTACAAAATCCAATCTCAATCTATCCCGGATCAATTTACTTCCAGATCATTCGATCCAGATTGCAAAGTTTACAAACCAGACCGTTCTTTAAAAAAAAATAAAAATATAAATAAAAATATATAAAAAAAAAGAGAGAAACACATCATGCTGCGTGTGTAATATAATAATATATAAATTATTTAAATATTTAAAAATCTAAATTATTTAAATTTTCTAGTGTCACCCTGATAAACAAAGAATTAATTATTTGGATAAAATTCGTCAGACCCATTCAATAGTGACGCTCGAAAATTCCAGCAACAAAGTACTGTAACGGACTTCCATATGAAAAAAATTATTTTAATTTAATATTATACTTGTCTTAATAAAAAAAATTAAGAAAAATATATTTTTTAATATCGTTGACCTAAAATATTTATAGAAACTTTTTTGATCATAATATTGTCAATTCTAAGATATAGGACTAAAGAGAACTATATTTTTTTTAAATAAAACAACCAAAAAAAATTAACGATAAGAAAAAATCATAATAATACGATGTAACTGAGTTTCAAACTCTAGATCACTGATTATTTCGTTTATAGAATTATTAATAAACCTTAAAATTATTTTTAATGTAAATAGAAAAAAGATATTAACGTAAATATATTTTAAGTTTCATCAAAATTAGTTAGTAAAGAGAGAGATTTTTAATAAAATAATATATATATATTATTTTTGCCCAAAAACATTCACTTCCAATGCAATATGATGACCAGACAGAAACAAAAGAAACACAGAGACGGCTGGCATGTGTAGTTCAGCTTTAGCCATTGAAAAGTCCATCAAATTGAAGCAAAATGACCCAAAAAACAAACAAAAGAAAGAAGCAGAAAAAACATTAACGAAACCATCGTACCTGCCCTGATGCTAACAATAAAATCCAGAGACAAAATATGGGGCAAATTGTTTTTTTTTTTTGGAGAAAAAAAAATGTGATCAAGAAAAATTCTCTAGCTGTTTCCATCGCATCGGTTGCATTGCTCGCGATCTTCAGCTATAAAATTGAAATTCTCGATACGGTTTGGAAATCGTGGTCGAAGCTTCCTCCAAATTATCAAAAGCTTATTGGGTGACACCGGTTGATTATACAGCAACTGGTTCGTTTACAGAAGACATTACGCCAGAATTAAGCTGCAAAAACAAGCAGCAAGGACTACTATTATGATCCCCAAGAAGTTTTTTTTTCTTTTTTTGAATTTCAATCTTTCGGGAACCAGATGTCTGACGAATGAGTTTGTCGAATGTTTCTCAAACAAGACCTGTGGAACCTGGTTGGATTCAGCAGTGAACTATCATAACATTCAGATTGAGGTTGTTCACCAATTTTTATTGAGTAAAAATCAAATGGACATCCTTTTTATTGGAATCAGGAGCTCATTTTCCATTTATCAACAAGACAGTACCGAATCCCATTTTTCTTCCTGAAAATATTTATATTTTCTCCGTATTATAGCACACTATAGCAGCTACAGGCCTAACTGCTTCAATATAAAATAAAAATGACTTAAAACAGTGTTTGTTATTTACTCATAATTGCTACAACATAATATTTATGAGATAAAATATCTATATTGTAATAGCTACAATTCATAGCAATTATAATATAATTTGATCTTGGCCAAAGATAAAGTGTCTATATCATAACAGTTCCGGTTCATAGTTACTACAACATACTATTATTAATGTTCATCAAAGTTGAAAAAGATACCGATGTTTTGATGGTAAATGAAAAACAGACGCCCTTTTGACAATTCCAATAAAAGGAGCACCCTTTTGATTTTTGTAGTCCTTATTGTTGTTAAGTCTTACTTAGCTAGTCAAATTCAATAGTAAATTTTTCACAACACCATTAATTCTAGCTTTCAATGTGCATGTGGTTACAATGGGGAATGGGACATGAAATCAAAATGACAATAAAAGGAAGAATGATCAATTCTGAGGTCAAACTAGTGCAAATATGCATTCAATTTTTTGGCTCCTCTAATTCACCCAACATGCTCGGTTCAATCAACATCTAAGCTTGATCAGTTTTCTGGCTCATTTGACCTCCGCACCCGGTTTATTTATCTCAGTCTTAGTTTTAGAAATACTAACCTGATAAATAATATTATACTTAATAATGGTAGAACAAAGCTTTCTATCTCTTAAATTATAGAAAGTTATGAGTCATTCCTCATATTTCTGCATCCAAATATTGGAACAAAATCGTATTCTTTTGTATAAGGCTGCTAAATATTATTCAGAAATAAGTTTTTTTTCTAAAAAAAATATCATATAAGTTACAACCATTTTCTTAAGAGAAATCCTAATAAGCAAATTCTTGCGATAAATTTTTCACTGAGAACTGAATTAAGATTGTGAAGACAACGAAAGCACTAAATTATATTTTATGTGTTATCTACCAGAGATTCTTGATCTTAAGATTAACACATGATCCATATGACTACGGTAACGTGTTATTCAACATAACTAAATTGAAACTATTGTGTTTCAGAATTTACGCATGCAAATATCAAAGAGATTATTTTTTATTTCATTGAGCTACATACCTTGGCAGATTTGAAGAGTTCGTCCAAGACTTCAGATAAGGTTGGATGTGCATGAACAGCAAATTTAATGTCCTGTTGAGATTTAAGATAATAGTTTGATTTAGTTGAGTAACTAGAATTGGCTTGGCTTGCACACATAACAAAGCAAACAAGTTGGTGTGATTGTTCACTGAATACACGTGAGGGTTTTGAATGTTTGTTGCTGTGATAAAGCAAACTGTAAGCAGCCGTTCATTTGGGATCCTTCAAAATGGAACATTTGCACTTTCCGAGAACTCTTAGTTATTTAAAAAAGACGGATTCTGCCTTAATAATAAGATTTAAACATCATATGAAGGTAAAAAGAGCAGGACGGTAATCATGCATTATTCAAGACTTTTCACATGGTGGTCGGAGCACTACAAGTGCAAATATACAATATGATATCAACAAACCTTCACGACCATTGCGCAAAAGAAGACCTCTGTTAATTGTCAAACATACAAAAGTAAATTAATCCCCAAAACATAAAGTGGTGTTCGTGTATGAGTTCTACTGGTCCTTTCATTGTAGGAAAAGGATTTTTCAGGTTCATTCAAAACTGTGAACTAATTATTTAGGCATTTAAATAATGTGTTTGTCGAAATAGTAGAACATAATGGCATGTTGTTAGTATTTAGATGCATCGAACATGTAAAATAAATAATTGTATCAGAGCAATTCAATTTGTTATCATTAAAAAAAAATCATGAATCACGAGTCAGATTATGTAAATATGATTACCTGTAATCTTGTTCCCAAGGCAATAGCATTTGATGCCTCGTGGATGAGGTCAGCAGCATGCAGCCCTATAATATGTACTCCAAGAATCTCCCCAGTATCAGGTCTGTATATTAACTGCATTTAAGCAAACAAGATCTCGAAGTTAATCATGAATCCACAGAAAATTTCCCAAGTTTGTAATTTGTTGGTGTGGGAAAGAGGAAACAAAGTTCTAATTTTCTAAGTTGATTGTTTAAAACACACACAAAAAAAAAAGTTAATTAACTTAAGAATTTTAGGCAAAAAGATTTAGTTCCCAAATCAAAGTTAATTGACTTAGAAGTTTATGAAAAAAAAAATTAGGTCCCAAATCAGATGGAATGTGTCAGCAGTAACACTTCTGCTCGATTCCGTGGAATCAAAATGTGAAGAGACAGTGTTAAATTCACAAAGGAATAGATTGTAACCTTAGCAATCCCCTCCCCCTCATTTTCTGCCAGAGCTTTGGTGTTCGCCTTGAAACTGGTTTTAGCAACACTGATCGGGAAACCACCATTTTCAGCTTTCTCCCTAGCTTGTGGCTGCAAAAGTAAGTTGAGAAAAATTAAATTTTCACAAACCACAAATTGAATATGCTAACTTAACTGGTACAGTTCCACATTTCCATTGGCTAGGTCCAATTCCTTCTAACAAATCTAGACTTGTGCTTTTATGATTTATTTCGTTGATCCTTTATCGAAGCAAGCAAATTGTTCTTTGAAATTCCACATGTCAGCATCAATGTAATAGTTGAGCTACTGTTCAGTAAACAGTTGGTTGATTTCTATAATCATAAATATCATGTAATTTAATCTACCAGAGAAACTAATGAAATGTTGAAGTCTTATTTCAAATTCATATCTAAGTTGTGCTTACCTCTGTGAGTCCAACCATACTGATCTCAGGGTGAGTGAAACATGCAGCAGGAATGCTCAAATGATTAAGCACATTATCGTTGCCACAGATTTGCTCGACAACTATGTTCAAAGCATAATGAATTATCAAACTGCAAGAATTTAAAAACTATGAAAAATAATTATACTATGAAAGGAGATGGTACCCGATATCCCCTGTGCACTGGCAGCATGAGCAAGCATCAACTTTCCGTTGGCATCTCCTATGCAAAATAAATGAGGGACCTACATGGAGAATTTTGCAGATCATTTGCAAGGGTTATATGCAATATGAAACTATAGACATCTAAAAGTGTATGTATTACTCTTCTGGAAGAAATGCTAAACTAACCAGATTGCCATCTGCATCTGTTACTTGCATGTGCTCATCAACTGGGACAAACCCACGTACAGTAGCTACATTTATCTGGAAATCATACGAGAGAACATCAAAAACCACATATTTTGCCTCCTATTTGATAAAGATCAAAAAGTTTGAAGATTACATTTTCTAAGCCAAGTCCCTTTGTGAATGGTGCCCTTCCAGTTGCTATCATTGCTGCATCTACCTGCAGAAAAAGGCAAGTTAGTTACAACATCAAAGCAAATAAGTTATACATAGAATACCCGTTACTCTGAAAAGAGACGTCCTAACTAACAAAGGCAGCCTCTAAATGGATCAAGTAACTGTTTTGGATAAAGGTAGGTATGCCTTCAGAAGACATTATAGTTTCCCCCCTAAAAACTCATGCATAGCTTGAGTAACAACTGTCTATTATTAAACGACTGTCCAAACTAGAGGGATTTATTTTTTAAAAAAAGGCAATCCATCAAAAATACTGAGATCTCTTGTCAATAAAGTCCAAAATAGGGCTACTTTCACCACAAATATGTAAAGCCGATGTCTGATAGTGTGTTGAAATTTGTTTACATTATGATAAAGCGACAGATGCAGAAGTGATAAAAAAACTGAAAGTGCACGTATTCACCTCTAAAGTATCCTTTGGTTCCTTTGTCTTGGCGTCGATAAGTTCAATAAGAACAGGTTTCCCATCCTTTGCTGGTGTGATCTATAAGACCATATAAAACCAAAATGGTGATGCTTTAACTGCCAACCAAAAGAACCTTACAAAAATTTCCAATCAAAGGGAACAGAGGTTAGAGGAAGGAGAACTAAAACCTTGGTTGCAAATACACCTGTATGATAATCAATCTTCCTAGGATTAATAAGAACTCTCTGAGCCATCTTTGATATCTCAGGATCAAATCCAGGCATTAGCTGATCTAGAGCTTCAACAAAAGTAACCTTATACAAATAAAAACAGGATCAGAAGTGTTCCAAGCAAACAAAAAACTAAAATTCATACAAGTTCGATGGAACTAACAAAGGTGGAGTATTGCTCCATAGGAGAAATAAAGATGAGGTTTTGTTTTTTGATCTAACTGTACAGAAGTACAGAAATACTTGGGCTCTAGCTGTTTCACTAAAAAAACAAACCTTGGAACAAACTTTAATAGCACACATCATTTGTCAAGTCATAGGTTGTTTGATGGACCCACTACATACAAAGGTCTAGTTGAGTGAAGAAAGATTAACAGTGGCCAGTGAATTATGATATAAACCTCTTTCTTATTAAAGGCAATATGCTTGTAGAAGCACCAACACCATTAAGAAGTATCTGTCATGTACTCAGGAACCACCTTAATTCAGACAAAGAGCATGTCAATGTGGTAATGTGGGAATAAGGTATGCTAAGACTTGTTTTCTGATGAACGTTGGGACTTAGGAGAAAGGCAATGTAACAAAGCATGGCATTTGATTTTACATTAAGGATTCCTGTTATAAAGAAAATATTGGAATACAATTATACAAATCATTACCCTAAGTATCTGGAACACTAATTGTCCAAACTAATTATTTCGTACAAAAATGGAGCTGCGTAAAAGAAGGGAGCTGAGTAAAAGAATCAACCAAGGAATAGATACAGCTGATAAAAAATCAAAGAAAGGGGAAGCTGAAATGCAAATACCTCACTACCAAGGGCAGTGTAGACATCACTAAACTCAAGTCCAATATAACCACTTCCTACTATAGCTATCCAATCTGGCACCCATTCCAGCTTGAGTGCATGATCACTAGTAAATACAGTTTTTCCTGCCCATATCACCAAAGATCAAAATTAGTGGAACAGTGTATCCAAGCACTACCAAGTCGACCATGGAAGTAGATTTGAAGATGAGAGATGTTTAAGAAAATGAAATGTCATATCAGCCAAGCAACAAGGAAAGAAGGGTTGTTATACAAGTTAAGCTGCTTCCACAGAAAAACAATATTCAAGAATAATCAAAGTGACTAAAAAGAATCAGTTCATCACTTCTGAAAAAAGGTACATAGATTAAACCAATATGATAAAGAAAAGAAGCAAGGAATGCACAAATGAACATCTCATTGGAAATTCTCCTACATGAACAACATGTTAGAATCTGAGTGTACAGATATGACTGGCTAATTACCAACAAAAAAGACACAAGATAAGGAATTACCATCAATTTCAATGCCTTTGGGTACAAAAGGAACAGATCCAGTAGCTATTATTATGTTTTCAGCTGTAACTTCTGTATCTGGAAACCCAACTTTTCCATATTTCACCTTTTGTGTCCCCTGAGAACATCAGTAAGCCTAGTTTACAACTCTCTGGTGAAGGCAACAATGCAAACCACTGAGAAAGATGAGAGCTAGAAAGGAAGCACTACCATGTTTGCTCTCAATATAACAGATAATATAGTTTGTAACTGACAATCTAAATCTCTATACAAGATATTTGTATTCTGCACCTTTATCTAAGTTAATCAAAGCCGACAAATAACAAACAGAGCATGCAAGCACTAACACAGTATAGCTGCTGTCTCTTGTAAGATTTATTGCAATGAATAACTAAAACAAATATATGCCAAAAAGGCCAGTTTGAGCAAATATTATATGATTTCCATTAGGAGAAAATTACATTTTTAGTCCTATAACTTGCATCTTTTCTAATTTTAGTCCTATTATGAGTTAATTTACGTTCTTAATCCTGTAATTTGTAATATTTTTCAATTTTAGTCCTTTTTCCTCTGAAATTGAAATTTTTCGACGGAAAATGTCTAGTTGGTGGTTGGAATATAAAAAGTGCGTGGGTCATAAAAAAATCAAAATCCCCAAATTCAATTTACAACTCAACATTTTCCGTTGAAAATTTTCAATTTTGAAAGAAAAAAGATTGAAATTGAAAAATATTATAAGTTACAGGACTAGGAACGTAAATTAACACATAACAGGACTAAAATTGAAAAAGATGTAAGTTATAGGACTGAAAATGTAATTTTCTCTTTCCATTAGCTACCAATAACAATGTACACTTGATTTTGGTTCTCATATTCTTTTATTTAATGGCACCACAATGTCAAGATGAAACAAAGCCTTCTAATCAATATGAATAAAAATATCAAACCAATAAAAATTAAGTGAAGTAAAAATATCTTCTCATAATTTTATAGTTCATGTGGGATAGGCATTGAAATTCTACAAACCATTTGATTTTTGTATATTTTTTTAGTTAATGGCACTCAATTGATGAGAGATTAATAACAGATCTTCTATAGAAGATGAATAAAAATATTAAGCCAATGAAAATTATAGAGAACTGGAATATGTTTTTGTCATTTATATAGTTCCTTCGACTGAAAGAATTTTCACCTTTTTACTTCTTTGTTTGATATGTAACTGAGCAGGAATATCTATTTAAACACAGTATGGTTAAGATCTGATTTTTAAGTTAACCAAAAGATATATGGATGGCGAAAATAGTAGCTAAATTAATAAACAACAGGTTCAAATATTTACTCAAAAAATATGATTTAACCACAAGCAAATGGTTTTCCACAGTTTTCCTAACACCATATCAAATAATGATCAAATGATTGTAAGAATATATCCATAAGAAAAAATATTTCAATCTAATTAGGATGAAACTCAGCTATAAATGAGGTGGCATAATGATGGACAAGTATAAAACAAGGTTCGACATTGAGCACATGCAACTTACCACAATAGTGCCAAAGCCTGTCAGTATATCAACGCCTAAAGATTTCAATGAATTAGTCAAGTTGCTCCGGATTTTAGAGGCAAGATTGTTTGCATGATCAGCAACACTTTGTCTATCATAACCAGGAGAGGCAACCTTTTTTCAGAGGAATGAGATGACATCAGCAAAATATTAACATAAATGGTGAAAAAAAGATAAATTTTGTCACATCATTTATCTCTCTAAGATATTTATGCTACAAGCAAAAGAAAATGAAGACCTCTAGAACTATAGGTTCAAAAGATAAAGGAACAATCTTTTTAAAAGTTTCACAAAGTTAATGTAGGTTTGAATGCCTTCAGGTGACATGACATTGATATTGTACAATAGTAACCAGATTTATGTCAATTTCTTGTTGAGGGGGGACTTCAGTTCCATGTTGAGAGAAGTGACATTGTAATACCTGTAGACCCAGTGCCTTCAGATGATGTTCATCTTGGAATTCACGCATGCGACCACTGACTGCTAGTAGAGCTTTAGATGGGACACACCCTCTGTTTACACAAGTCCCACCAACAATATCCCCTTCTATAATGGCAGTTTTCAAACCCTGCAAAACAAATACATTATTTTGCACTCCTAGTCGAGGTAATAACCCACGTTGCTAAGCATATGTAGAGAACTCCATGAGTGAGTCAGAAGTCATAAATGTCAATACAGATTTTCAAGAGAACATAGATAAGGTTGATGGTTCAGTTACAGTCACAGATGTAAAAAATCTTCATTTGGCCATGAAATAAGCAGCAGAATCAGATACTGTGCTAGAAGTGCAATTAGAACCATTACGATTGCTAATTTTCTCTACAGACTATTTTCTACTTGAAAATACTTGTAGAATATTGTCGGTTATTCATGTGTGATTCAAATACCACGAATTGCAACAACTCACCAAACATGGAACGCCATCATCAGTGGGTAAAAGATAAGCCATAAAAGTAGAGAAAAGCACACTGATTACACCACATATGTCAGAAAAATCGCATGATGTCAAAGCGTCGATTGACATAAGACCACGCAAGGAAATCATCGCAGGTAAGGCAAGCTACTTTTGGCGATGCATTACGAGATAAAGCACCGAATGTTCGGAGGAGAGAGTGTAAGTTCAAAACATACGGCGTGCCTCAGATGCCATGTAAGAATTGATCAGCAGAGAAGACTATAGTACCTTCTCGACCGCGTGAAGCGCAGCTCCATGACCACCGACGCCAGCTCCGATTATGATGAGGTCGTAGTCGAACTTGGCAGGCTTCCCGTTGTTCTCAGCTGCAGCCACGATCTTGGCGGCGCGATGTCGGGCGAGATCCGCGATCATCCTGCGCGATTCCGCCGAACCAACCGAGCGGAGGGACAAAACCTCCCTACGAAGACCGCAGAAGCTCAGGCTGTTGCTGCCGAAGGCGGCACCGAGCCTGGCCGCGGCGGGACCGGATCTGGGAGTGGAGGCCGGGGAGAGGGAGAGAGAGATCGACGCTGCCATCGAGAGAGCGGAGATGGAAGGTTTTGCGGCCGACGAGAGATCAGGGAGAGATTTGTAGCGGAGATCGAAAGCAAACCTCGAGGAGTCCGTTGGAGGCGGAGGATTCGAAGTGAGGAGGCGTCCGCATTGTTGGCGAGGTTTAGTCGCTACTGGGTCAGGGGCGAGTACAAGGTGCGGGCGACCGCGTAGAAAATTTGAGTGCGGATTGATCGGCATCACACAACTGGAGCTTTCTTATCCAGTCCGATTCGCATGTGGTCCCCACTTCTATTTCTAATAGTAGGCTGGTAATGTCTAGGGTAACGCAGGTTCCGGTGGAGGCAATTGATAAATGAGAAGGTTTAAAAAATTGTTTTAATTTTTTTTATATATTTATTATGATATAAATCTAAATAAAAATATGATTTTTTTTTAAAAAAATTGATTTATAGATTTTCTATTGCCTCCGGGTAAAGGTGTACATACTTAATTAGAGACAGACTACTTTAACCATGGTTGATTGAAAATTATTATTATTAATTTTAATTATCTATCAAAGTTGTGATAATTAATCTTATTTAATTTAAGTAACGAAGATAGGTTTACATATGTTTGATTTAAATTATTATGCATAAACTTGCTTATTGATTATGAGAAATAAAATAATATAATATCATTTAGTTCAATTATTTTAACAGAATAATATAATTTAGGATCTAAGAAGTAACAACTCCCAGGTAGATCATCTATCATTTTTCGTAATTTGATTATATCCCTGTTATATCATCATATATACTTAAATAAATTCTATATTATTTTATTATTATTAATTAAGAGGATGTTTGGTTCAAATTTATCAATTGAAGTAGTAATAAGTTTGATTACGGGTCAATAAAAATGAAAACCAGAATTATATTATTAGTATTTGGTTCAAAATCTATAATGAATATGATTATAATTAATAATATTTATTTTGAATCGAGATCAGGAATGAGAATCAAATAAATTTTCAATTTTACCTTTATTAATTAATACATTAAAAATATTAAAAAAATAATTTCTCTATTTTTTTAAATAATAATTTTTTCATTTTAATTATGTATGTATTCGATGTCTTCTATTATTAATTTATTTACTATTTTTTTAATATTTATTTATTAACATAATCTCCTAAATTTGAAATAGAAACACTTCAAATTTTAAAATTTAAACTTTAAAATATTTTAAATTTTTTTTTAGAGAAGAGAAGAAATAATGTTTAACATTTAAAGTTTTGAAGATCCAATAGTCTCCAAACCATCTGAATGATCCAAACCATCTATCATATCATTCAGATTGATAGTAATAAATTGTATCCAATAGAAGATGAATTGTCTTTCTTTCTAACTATTACCATAACATTATAATTGAAATAAAATTTATTTTCTTTATTTCCAAAATAAAATAAATTCAACACATTAAGTAACATATTCAAAATATTATCAAAAACAACATCAGTAATAACGCGATTTATAGCCATTTTAAACATTATCTACTTATTTAACACAAAATAAAATGTCTCAATGTAAAACCAACTATGAGACTTAAGCAAAATATAAACTTACTCATAAAATATTTATTGGTGCAATTGACTTCTAGGGTTTGGATGTTTGATAATACATCAAAGTCTGGTCAGTTTGACCAAAGGTTAATTCAAACATGACTTGATATTTGGAAAAGAGTAGTCTAGTTAGGATTAGATGACAAGCAAGGAGAAGTCATAACTAGATAAAGTGGAAGTCCCGGTAAGTGAAGTTAGGTAGTAGATAGAAGTCCTGGTGAGTGAATCCAGATCCTAGTGAGTGAAGTTAGATAGTAAAAGTCATGGCGAGTGAAGTCGGGCCCTAGTGAGTGAAGCTAGGTGGTGGAAGTCCTGGTGAGTGAAGTCAAACCCTAGTAAGTGAAGCTATGTAGTGGAAGTCCTGGTGAGTGAAGCCAGACCCTAGTGAGTGAAACAAGGTGATGGAAGTCTCGGTGAATGAAGCCGGACCCTAGTGAGTGAAGCTAGGAGGAGGAAGTCCTGATGAGTGAAGCCAGGAAATGGAAATCCTAGTGAGTGAAACTAGGCAACCCTAGGAGGAAATAACCCTAGGTTATATGTGATCGACTAGTTTCTGGTCGACCGAACCAGTGAATCTTGAATTCTGTTAACACTGTTTTACCTTACCATTTTATCTATTGTGCTAACTTAGTGTTGTAAGGAAGTTCAACTAGGTCGACGGGCTGATTGGATAACTTACACGAAGTTTAGACAGGTCGACGGGCTGATCGGATGTCTGGCAGGTAAGTTAAGGTAAGTCACTGGAGGGGAGTGACTTGGTGAGGACGTGTTCCCAGTTAGGGAACTTAGGCGTCGATCCAACTTAAAACCATTTCGGGAATCTAAGTTGAGATCAAGACTAGATTCTGGTCTCGGTGAGATAGAATCTAATTACTACTCTATTTAAATATAACTTTTATTTTGCCTCAGACTAATATTTTCTTGCAAGAAAACGAGTTTCTAGAAAATGGTGGTTCGGGCACCCGGAAGGAATCCGGGCGCCTGGAAGGCAAAAGTCTATCTCGTCGAAAACGTGAAGCGCACTGATTGGCTGGGTTGACGTCACGATCCGAGCGCCCGGAGCACTCCTATAAAAAGAGCCTTCCTCCAGAGCTACGGACAACAACTTCTTCTACGACTGCTCTGTTGTGCTCTGCTCCTGCGATACTACGAGACTTAGGGGTGTCAATTCGGGTGGGTCGGGTCGGGTTGGATTTTTTTTTATTTTTTTTAACCCAACCCGAACCCGACCCGAACCCGACTTCAACCCAAAACACCTAAACCCGAACCCGAACCCGACCAACCCGATCAACCCGAACCCGACCCATATAACCCGAAAATCCGATTCAAAACGACTTTTTTGGGCTATTTTCCCTATAATTCTTCACTTTTATCTCAATACTCCATCATTATCATACAAACATGATATTAATATACATAAAAATATCTAAATTTTTAAAATAAAATTTGATTTAACCCCAAAAAACCCCACAAAACCCTATATTTAAGTCAACCCGGGTCAACCCGAACCCGACCCGACCCAACCCGAAAATATTTAACCCTCCAACCCTCCAACTCGAACCCGACCCGAACCCGAAAATGCCCAACCCGAACCTGATTTTTTTCGGGTCGACTCGGGTTGGGTCGTCGGGTCGGGTTCATTTTTGACACCCCTAACGAGACTCGAGCCACAGCTGAGTGAGGATCGAACTCAGACCGAAGATGTAGAGGACACCCTCAAGTAACAACTTGTGGATGTTGTACTTTTTTTTGGTGCAACATCCCTCAGGTCAAGGTTGACCTGGTTGACCAAGCTGAGTCTTGGTTTGAGTTTAGATGTTTGACAATAAGAAATTGATTGAAGAAGAGTCAAGTAGGTCAAGGTTGACCGGATACTTGACTGGGAAGTCCTGACTGGGATGTTAGGTAGAATGGAAGTCCTGGTGAGTGAAGCCAGGCAGAAGGAAAGTCCTAGTGAGTGAAGCTAGGCAGATTGAAAACCCTAGTGAGTGAAGCTAGGTGAAAGTCCTGGTGAGTGAAGCCAGGTGAAAGCCCTAGTAAGTGAAGCTAGGCAGATGGAAAACCCTAGTGAGTGAAGCTAGGTGAAAGTCCTGGTGAGTGAAGCCAGGCAAGGGAAAATCCAGATGGATTAAGGATGATCAGACATCTGGTGTTGGGAAGTCCAAGTAGGTCAAAGGATTGACTGGATACTTGGCACGAGGAAATACAGATAGGTCAAAGGGATTGACCAGACATCTGATGGAAGTCCAAGTAGGTCAAAGGGAGTGACCAGATACTTGGCATGAATAGAAAAGTCCAGGTGGGTCAAAGAGATTGACCAGACACTTGGTGGGAAGTTCTAGCAGGTCAAAGGAGTGACCAGATGCTAGCATGGTGTACCAACAGGTCAAGGTTGACCGGGTGTTGGTTTGGTAGGCTTGGGACTTGGTTTTTAGGCAAAAACCAAGTACTGGATCGATCAGTGGATCGATCCAAGCCTTTCCTAGCGAACAGAGAGTCTCTGGATCGATTGGGACGCGACTGCTTCGCGCGATAAGCACTGGATCGATCCATGGATCGATCCAGGCGTTTTTCCCAGAGCACAGAGGCGCTCTGGATCGATCCGTGGATCGATCCAAAGCCTCCCCGATTGATTGGGAACATTCGAATCGATCGGGATCCGACCGTTGGCGTCGATAAAGGCCGCAGGCGCATGATTCCTTCGGCACCTCTTCTCCGATTCACTGCAGATCTCTCGCCAGCTCCTCCACAGCACTCACAAAGCTCAGATCGCCAGTTCTTGAAGGATCTTGGAAGTTCTCCAAGTCAAGAGGTGGATCAAAGCCAAGAAGAGAAGCTAGGGTTAGGGTTTATACTCATTGTAAGCTTGTAAGCTTGTATTTCTTGTATCCTTTCCCTCTCTTCTTGTATTGAGTCTTGTAGGGCTTCTCCGCCCTTGGTAGTTACCATAAAGGAGAGTTTTATTTAGTGGAGGGTGTGTGTGTTGGTGTGGATCCTTGGATTAGTCACCTCTTGTGAGGTGGATACCAAGTAAACCAACCGTGTTAGCGTTGTGTGATTGTTTCTTTGTATTTCTGCTGCACATCTTTGAAGAAACAAGCAACGTCGAGCAACGAGCGAACGCGACGAGCTATATACCCCCCCTCTAGCTACTTTTGGTCCTAACAAGTGGTATCAGAGCGAGGCCGCTCTTCACCGGAATCATCGCCGGAAGGGTCAAGCATAACAAGAAAAGCTAGAGGGTGAAGAAGTTGAAGCAAATTCATCAAAAGTCAAAGATTTCAAGAAGCTCAACTTCAAGATGCAATTCCAAGATGGACTTGGATTTGACACAAGGGTGGCTCCACCATACACTTCCACGAGCTTCGATTCTTGGAAATCAAGAATCGAAAACTTTCTTATGATAGAGATAGAGCAATGGTTTGCTCTAATGGAAGGATTTGAAGCTCCAACAAACTCGAAGGGCAAGCTTCTCAAGAAAAGCAAATGGAGCTCGGAGCAAGTCCAAAGGTGCGATGCAAATGACAAAGTGACCAAGCTTTTGGTCAATTTATTGCCAAGCACCATCCTTTGCAAAATTGGAGAATTTGAAGATGCAAAGGAATTATGGAGCAAATTGGCCAAACTTCATGAAGAGATCCCCTCCACTGTACAAGAGCAAGAAGTATCCAGAGAGGGTGACTTTTTGGAGCAAGACCAAGAGGAGGACTCCGAGGTTGAGAGATGCTCAACCTCCGAAGAAGAGGAAATCCAAGAAGCTTCATCCTCAAGGGAATGCAACGAAGGGAACAAGGAGGGAGCATACTCCTTGTTTCATATTCAAGATGATGTAGCCTCCACCTCTAGGATTGAGGGGGAGCAATCCTTGGTGACGTCGGATCAAGAAGAAGGAGAAGCTTCTACATCCGGGTCAAGAGACAAAGAGGAGGAAGAAGATTCTACCTCCACAAGACAAGAAAAATCAAATGGAGGAGAATCAAGGTCCGATCAAGAGGAAGCTTCTACCTCCGGATCCAAAGAAAATGCCACCCCTACAAGCAAAGGTATAAATATTTCAATTAATAATAAAAATCATATTATATGCTTTGAGTGTAGGGAACATGAGCACTACAAGAGCAAGTGCCCTAAATTGGCCAAGAAGAAGGGCCAAGTGGCACAAAAAGGCAAGGTGAAGCCCAAGGAGATCATCCCCAACACAAAGAAGAGCAAGGAGCATATTATATGCTTCTCTTGCAATCAAAAGGGGCATTACCGAAGTCAATGCCCCAAGGGGAAGAAGGTGGTCAAGGCTCAAGGAGGCACTAGTCAAGGGGGAGCCTCCAAGGTAAAGAAGAAGGTATCTTTTATTGAGCCTACCCCTTTACATTATGGTAAAAAGCATGATAGTTCTATTTTTTATCATTTTAATGCAATTTACCATAAGAATAGAAAGCATGAGGGCTTTAAAGAAAAGCATGTGGCCCTACATGCCAAAACTACCCAACCTAAGGTTAGGAAGGTAGATAGACACTTGGGCGGGAACACTAAGGAAAATAGATACATGCCCAAGATCAAAAAGGCTCATGGACCAAAACCTAAGGATTTAATGATAGAAAATCAAGTCTTGAGGTCAAGACTTGATAAAATGGAAAAGACCCTAAAAAGGATGGAAAATATCCTAAAAGGGCAAAATGAGCAATACCTAGGGCTAGGAGCACAAAGGTCATCAAATGGCTATAGAGGTTTGGGATACAAACCAAAGGCTAAGAAGGATGCTCCCTCTTACCATAGAGTTCCATACAGTTATGGAACAAACCCTAGGTCTAGTGGTCAAGTCAAAAATACTAGGGAGGTCATCCCTAAGAGTGTTTTTGCAATAAAAGTGACTAAGGCTTCTAAGAAGTCTAAGAAAGTCACCAACAAGGTCACAAGGGAGGATATCCCTAGAAATGACCTAGAAAATGTGACCAAGGCTTTTAAGAAGCCCAACAAAGTCACTAGGAAGGTATCTAGGGAAGTAATCCCTAGTGAATACCTAGAGTATCCAAGGAGCACCAATAGGTGTTGGGTTCCTAGGAGCATTTTCTCTACCCCATAGATGAGTTAGAGAGTGTCAACTCCGATTAGAAGGGTAGTTAACCCAACTTTGAGGAAATTGGCACTCAAGGAGCATTTTCAAGGTTTTGTTAACCTTTGAAAATGAAATAGAATTATTATTTACTCCTTGAAATAGTAAAATGTGTCTAATGGTGGAAGAATTGATTTTAATCTTAAATGACACATATTGGGAAATTCATAAGAACTACCAAGTTGAGATTTTGGTATGTTCTTAGGAAATTTAAGGCAATCCGGACCTTAATTTAAAAGTGCTACTTTTGTGAAAAATGAAATATGCTAACATTTGAGGATATGCTTAATTTCGACTGGCATAAATTAATCAAGGGAATTAGAAATGTCAATTTAGGCTTTGGCATTTTCTTGAAGCACTTTAGGGCAATCTAGGTTTAAATTGTAAGTTTAGCTAAGGTTTTAAGGATACTTAGATAGTTAATCTAGGTATATTTTATTTATGCTAAATATTGCCATGATTGTTTGCCCATCATATGCCATGACATCATGTCTATTTTTGCATTCATGTTTTATTATGTAAAATCCAAAAATATCATGTCATGACATTCATACATCATGTAGTTATAGGAATCTTTCTTTTGAAAGTTATTTTATTTTGATGTATGTCATAACATTATCATGCATTAGTTTAATTCCTTGTAATTAAGGACAAATGGCATTTAGCAACACTTATTAACAAGTGACATCCTAGGTGGATGTCTAATATCTTTAAAATGCCTAGATAGATATGCATGATCCCTAGATTAGGGCAAAACCAAAATCTACATCTCACAAAGACTATAAGGTGACTTGTATGTGGTTTAGTGCACATTAGATACAAGTGAGATGTTAGGATGATGAACAAAGCTCAAGATGTTGATTTAGTGCATTCTTTTGAGTTTTTAGGTTCATCAAAACACATAGTTATGTGTTTTCCCATCATTGGGAAAGCTAATGTACAAGTCATGTGCATTATGCCCAAGGAACATGATGGGATATTGGTTTTGAAAATGTTTTAAAAAATGCTTTTGGAAAACCATGGTGAAGGCTATCTTTTGATAGTAATCACCATTGAATAGTTAGACACAAACTTGAAGAAAACGCTAAAGTTTTAGCAAGTTTTCAATCTTATGTCAATCTTTGAAAATATGATGTATTTTCATAGAAAACTATTTTTCCATGATTAAGTATGCCCTAAATAATGTCTACACGAAATTTCATGATTTTTGAATTTTTGTAGAATTTTCTAGGGGTTTCTGAAGTTGACTGAAATGGAATTTCAGCAACTATCAGAGCTCCGATCGATCCATGGATCGATTGGAGTGCCTGAATTGATCCGTGGATCGATTCAGAAGGCAAGTCCCCCGCGAGCAGAAGCTCGCTGGATCGATCAGCTGATCGATCCAGGTAGTCTGAATCGATCAGTGGATCGATTCAGAAAGGTTCAATCGATTGGAACCCAACTCCAATCGATCCAAGTTGCTGATTTTAGCTGGGAAGGCCTAATTTCAGCATCTTTGAACCCCTTTGAGTCTAGGTAACCATTCTGAACCCCCCAAAATACATTTGTATACATACAAAGGGTGTTTTCATGTGAAAACAAGGATGGATTTGTTAAGGAAGGCTTCATTGAAGTTTAGGTTGAGGTTGTTTCAAATTTTGAGTATTTGAACCTCAAAACTTCTAAATTTGGGTTTCCTAAAGGTTTAGGGATTCCAAGTCATTGTTGGTGCAATGACAGAAGTTACCACCATGTCTTTAGCGGGAGGGACTCTTTAAAGACATGAAAAATTATTTTTCATGAACCTTGGAAGGTGGTTAACCTTCTTTAAGGAAAATGCTCATGTATGAGCTTTTGAACTGGTAATGGGGAGTGGATATCCTCATTATTTCAAGTGGGAACTCAAGTGATTAGAGAATGCTCAAGGTTGGGTATTTGTCTACATTGAGGGAGAAGTTAAGGATAAATGAAGGGTATGGGACCTTCATTATCGTGTTGATCACAACAAGTGATGTTGTGAACAACGAGGAGCAACTCTTCAGGGGGAGAGTCGTCAACAAATGGATTTGTTGATGTGTACCCAAAATTAGGGCATGGGTTGATGTGTGCCCAAAGATGGGTTGATGTGTGCCCAAAGATGGGTTGATGTGTGCCAATAGGGGGAGAATGAAAGGACCTGTGAATGGGTGTAAGTTAGGCTTTCATTACCTAGAGGGAGTGTGCCCTCTTAGGAGGAGAATAAAGAGCTTAATTTATGTGTTCATTACCTAGTGGCATGAAGATTGAGGCTATAGGATTAGCCTAAATTACATGTGGTATTGTAAGTGTTATTGTGGTATTGTCAAACATCAAAAAGGGGGAGATTGTTGGTGCAACATCCCTCAGGTCAAGGTTGACCTGGTTGACCAAGCTGAGTCTTGGTTTGAGTTTAGATGTTTGACAATAAGAAATTGATTGAAGAAGAGTCAAGTAGGTCAAGGTTGACCGGATACTTGACTGGGAAGTCCTGACTGGGATGTTAGGTAGAATGGAAGTCCTGGTGAGTGAAGCCAGGCAGAAGGAAAGTCCTAGTGAGTGAAGCTAGGCAGATTGAAAATCCTAGTGAGTGAAGCTAGGTGAAAGTCCTGGTGAGTGAAGCCAGGTGAAAGCCCTAGTGAGTGAAGCTAGGCAGATGGAAAACCCTAGTGAGTGAAGCTAGGTGAAAGTCCTGGTGAGTGAAGCCAGGCAAGGGAAAATCCAGATGGATCAAGGATGATCGGACATCTGGTGTTGGGAAGTCCAAGTAGGTCAAAGGATTGACTGGATACTTGGCACGAGGAAATACAAATAGGTCAAAGGGATTGACCAGACATCTGATGGAAGTCCAAGTAGGTCAAAGGGAGTGACCAGATACTTGGCATGAATAGAAAAGTCCAGGTGGGTCAAAGGGATTGACCAGACACTTGGTGGGAAGTCCTAGCAGGTCAAAGGAGTGACCAGATGCTAGGCATGGTGTACCAACAGGTCAAGGTTGACCGGGTGTTGGTTTGGTAGGCTTGGGACTTGGTTTTTGGGCAAAAACCAAGTACTGGATCGATCAGTGGATCGATCCAAGCCTTTCCTAGCGAACAGAGAGCCTCTGGATCGATCCTAATGTCCCAATCGATCAGTGGATCGATTGGGACGCGACTGCTTCGCGCGATAAGCGCTGGATCGATCCATGGATTGATCCAGGCATTTTTCCAGAGCACAGAGGCGCTCTGGATCGATCCAAAGCCTCCCCGATCGATTGGGAACATTCGAATCGATCGGGATCCGACCGTTGGCGTCGATAAAGGCCGTAGGCGCACGATTCCTTCGGCACCTCTTCTCCGATTCACTGCAGATCTCTCGCCAGCTCCTTCACAACACTCACAAAGCTCAGATCGCCAATTCTTGAAGGATCTTGTAAGTTCTCCAAGTCAAGAGGCGGATCAAAGCCAAGAAGAGAAGCTAGGGTTAGGGTTTATACTCATTGTAAGCTTGTAAGCTTGTATTTCTTGTATCATTTCCCTCTCTTCTTGTATTGAGTCTTGTAGGGCTTCTCCGCCCTTGGTAGTTACCATAAAGGAGAGTTTTATTTAGTGGAGGGTGTGTGTGTTAGTGTGGATCCTTGGATTAGTCACCTCTTGTGAGGTGGATACCAAGTAAACCAACCGTGTTAGCGTTGTGTGATTGTTTCTTTGTATTTCCGCTGCACATCTTTGAAGAAACAAGCAACGCCGAGCAACGAGCGAACGCGACGAGCTATTCACCCCCCCTCTAGCTACTTTTGGTCCTAACACTTTTGACCAGCCGGTATTGCCGCAACATTCAAGTAGTATGATCAGCTCTTGTAACTCTTCAGTGTGGGCTGAGGCGCCACTTCGAGCTGCTAGTGGGTTGAAAAATCTGATCGCTCGGGAAGACCCAGGAAGAAAAAATACTCCCTCCAATGTTTGTTGGAAGTTGGCATTTTATCAAAAAATACTAAGCTGACCCGGAATTGGAACAGGAAGGCCCCCGGTTCAGATTGCTTCAAGTAATAAAAAAAATAAAAGACCTGAGGGATAAGAGGGATGTCGTGCAGCCGGAATAAGACAACAACGTCGCACAGCAAACGAAAAGAGTTCGGCACAAGTTAGGGAAGGTAAATGCTGAAGTATTTACAGACGATGAGAATGAAGGGGTGAATAGGGAACCATGGACCGACGGTAAAATGGTCCCTGAACGATGCATCCGGTCGGCGGGGTATTTGGCCGATCGGACGAAGAAGGCAGAATGATTTCGTGGTCGGGCAGAATTTCAAAAGCATTCCTAAGGCCCTCAGCATCGCCCTTATCGAACCTGGACTCCATGGTGGTGTACTATAGTCCAGGGATGGAGGTCGACGGTTGTGAGGAGCCAGTCATTACGAAAACAGGCAGAAAAAGGGACTAGAAGGAAGAAATGCGAGTTGAACGAGGAAAGGCAACCACCAGAAGGTCACCGAAACAGAGGAAAGCAGAAAGCTCGAAAGAAAAAATGACGGGGAAGAGAGCTTACGAGAAAAAGATCGACGGGAAGGGAATGCGAAGAACTGCCAGAGCAAATCGCGTAGAAGCACAGAAGGGTCGTCGGAAACACAGCAGCGGAAGCGTAGAGAAGGCGGCAACGTAGCGGGTTTATAAACCCCAGGCTTAACTAACCGGAGCCGTCTGATCTAGGTCGCGGAAACCCAGGCCAAGACCTCACTGTTGAATTCAAACCGCCAAGCGTCACATCACTCCTGTCGCGTCAGCGACGATGGGTGTGACACATGGCACGCTACCACGGGTCGGTAGTTAATGCAGGCGTGAGAACTTGTTCTGCCTTAATGAGAGGGGATTTGCACAATTCTCAAGAAATCATGGTGACGTCAACATAGCTCGCGCTCGCCGGAGGCATTCCACGGAAAATTTTTAACAAGTGCAAACCTCTGTTAGGCCAATCAGATAGGAGCGCACTTATGCCCGTTCAGCAAACTTCAACAGGTCGATCGGCGAGGATCAGGCCTACCCCGATTGGAGGTCACGCAGTAGCGAAGTCCAATCGGAAGGGAATCTGCTCACCCAATATTCTAGTCAGTCGAACTACAACCTCCTTCAACTAGACTTGAAGGGGAGGCTTGTTATGCGGTGATAATGAGGGGTCCCACCCCGCTGCCACAGTGGAGGTCAAAGTCAAGAGGGTCAATGTGTGGATGGTGTTGGCCGGTCGGGTTAGGCATATCCCGACCACGGGTACAGAGTAATCAAATCGATGCTTAAAGGACGCGCAGGAGCCGAGCCGAGCGGCTCCTCCGCTCGGCCAAGCAGCAGATTCGACATCAGCTGAGCACGCGGGTAGTGAATTACCCACCGGGCGACAATCACGCTCGACCCGTCAATCGATCATATGGACAGTAGGCTACCGGCCAAGAGACCCTCCCGCTCGGCCCGACAATGGGCGACACTTGGACAGCGGACTTTCAGCCGAGCGGCTATCCCGCTCGGCAGGACAATAGACAACGCAAGGATAGCAAAATTTCGACCGAACAGCCATTCCGCTCGGCCAAGCAACAGACGCGGCAGGTTATCCTTCGACATCCTTTTGGGAGCTAGTGTCACTGACAGACGGTATGATCAAACAGAGGATCGTACGACGAAAGCTTCCACTGTCATTTCAGAGATATGCTCGACCCGTTAAGGTACTGTGTCAGGGACACTTTACTGACACGTCTTTTCAAGAAAAGTTTTGAGATGCGTGCTCACCTTGGGAAGTGTGCATGCGCTCTCCTGGGACTCTATATAAAGGGGGTCCAAGCATCGGCGAAGGTATGCTTCTCTTACGATTTCTATTGTTGCGCTACAGTTCTTACTTCTTCTTGCTTCGCCAAAGACTAATTTGAGCGTCGAAGGGTCATCGCCGGGACCCCTTCCCTCGCTCGGCACTGATGTTGCTTATGTTGCAAGCGAGAGTGAAGTCCACCCGAGGTCAACAAGAGTGTCACGTCCCCAGCATCCGTCTCTCCGACTTTTAGACAGGATCATGCTATATATATAAACAATAAAATATAATAAAATAAATAAATAAATAAATTTAAATTATCAAGCTCAATAACCAATCAAACAACTAAAAGTTTCAAACAATCAAACAAACTTGAATTGAGAGTTTGATAACATATAAACGAACCAAGCTCAATCCAAACTTGAATTGAGAGCTTGATAACATCTAAACGAACCAAGCTCAAGTCAAGTTTCAAACAAGCTCAAGCTCATAAAAAATAAACCAAGTCAAGCTTGAGCACTCATTTCAAAAGTTTGGTTCATTTTAAGCTTGGCTCGGCTCAGCTTGGTTACCTTATCAAACAAGCTTGAACACCCCAAAGCTCAGCTCGGTTCGGCTTGTTTACAACTAGTCCTATTTTATTCCTCTCGAGCTGAGGGTCGTCTCCGTTCGGCCTACTCCCAAACAGGACATGGATTGTTCCATTGTTGAGATTGATCGTGGCGTGGTTCGACCTCTATCCTTTCGATTTCCCTTCGCCCAGTTGATCAGCACCTATATCTCCAATTGGGCGACGGTGACTGACGATACTACCTTCTTGGAGCCGGTCTATTAGCCAAGTAGCAGTCCCGGGTATTATGAATCATTGATTGATGGAAAGAGCAAAACATCAGTGTCCATATTTTGCCCCTGGAAGCTTTTGGGCATCCAACTCCAACGTGTTGCACGGCATGTGTCCTAGGCTCGTGTTGTGATTGAGTTCCTCCCGATCGGGGTCCTTTAGGGGGTTGATGGTTGCTCGATTGATGCCGCTCGGACGCCATCGCTGGTTTGGCAAATGTTTCTTTTTTCCTAACCGTCTGAGCTTCTTCTACATTGATGTATTCATTGACCCTTTTCTGTAGATAGACAAAGTCCTTTGGCGACTTTCGAATGAGTGACCGAAAGAATTCTCCTTCAGTGAGCCCTTGAGTGAAAGTGTTTACCAATATGTCCGAGGAGATCGTCGGGATGTCCATTATCACCTGATTGAAGCATTGGCTATATGCCCTTAAGGCCTCTTGTGGGCCTTGCTTCAGTGAAAATAGATTTACGTTCGTCTTCTGGTGACGCGACTGCTAACAAAGTGATGTAGGAAGGCTGCTCGGAAGTCTTTGAAACTATAGATCGAACCGCTCGGCAAACGCTTGAACCAGTGTTGTGTTGATCCAGATAACGTGGTAAGGAAGACTCGGCATTTTACCCCGTCCGTGTATTGGTGAGCACGGCTGCGTTATCCAACTTGGCCAAGTGGTCATCGGGGTTGGTCGCTCCATCATATTCCCCCACCGTCAGTGGGGTATAATGTTTCGACAGAGGGTCATTTATAATCCTCTCCGAAAACTGTTGATTGACCTATTCGGGCGAGTCGTCCTCCCTGGGTTTTCTTTTTCTTATGTTTTGAACAGGTGCCATATCAGAGGATGATCCCTGATCTTTATCCGCGTGGCCCCTCTGTGCTGGAGCCCATAACAGGGCATGCGCATTAGGGGCTTCCCTATAGGTATCGATCGACATCTTGTTTAGTTCTCGAGAGAATTGTTGTTTAGCCTACCGCCTCACTATTGAGGCTGCAGGTTCTTACACTTGACGATTGACTAGTTCTTGTTGTTGTTGCTCCACTATCTTTGCTGCCCGAGTTTATATCAGCGTGTCGAATTCCTCTTGCGTCAATGTTATCGTCGTGAATCGTCCAATATTTTCCATCTTCTCGTTCAGATGTAAGTTATGTTTCCACAAATAATGTCTAAATGATCATGTCCGAAAGCATGAAGATAGAAAGTCGGAGAGATGATAATTCCGTTAACTAAATGATGACCTTACTTCTTTATATAAAACAAAATTAAAATAAAAAAAGAGGACTCTTATCTCCGCATCAAATATTTTAAATTATGTTTTGTTAGTTATGTCATTAACTACACGATGATTTGAACCAAAAGCATAATATTCAGGTTAGAATTCAAATTTTGAACATCTTGTTTATTTCCTTTAATATTAAAAGAAAAAACAAAAAGTAAGTTAACATAATTGGTAGTTTAGGTAGGTGGAGTTGCTACAATCGCATTTACTTCCGAGCCAACCCTTTGTGTTTACCTTGAAGAGGATAGAAAATAATAATAAATAAATAAAATTACACGTGTCGGCCATTTACAAGAACACCTCGCCAACTACTCCCTTAATTGCATAACTACCCCTTTATTTTTACTTATCACCATTTTTCTTCAATCTACTTAGAGGGAATGCATAATCTTTAAGTTCAAGTTAAGTTCATCGCGTATCAAATAGACTTATTTAAGACTTAGACCTAAATTATCGACATAAAAAAAAGAGAATATTCTGAAAAAGTAATAAATAAATAAATAAATGTTAAATAATTAATAATGCAAACCGTTTAAGTGACCTTCCTATTGCTTCCCAACCAATTCATTTAAGAGGAAGGAAACAACACTTCATTGCTATGCCTAATTCATCCAAGCATATTTAATTCTCTATTTTAAAAAATATTTATTTATTTTTTTTATGTTTCAATTTTATCTTATTTTATTTTATTTGTTATTGTCATAGTTCTCTATATATATGAACCTTCTTTCCTCACTACACACAAACATTGAAACACACTAAAGAAGCAAAGCTTAGGTAAAGGAAGAGATCGACAATGGCGGTTGTCATCACCGAAGAGTTGAAGGCGAAGTCGGAGGTTTACTACGGCGATGAGATTTGCCGGGAGAAGTCTAAGTTCCTCCTTCAAGAAGTGAACCTCCCTCGCGGCCTCCTTCCTCTTAGGTATAAAATGTTGTCTAGCTCAATCGGTAGAACGCAAGGCTTTTAACCTTATGAACATGTTTTTTTGTGTGTTTTAATAGGGATATCATTGAATGTGGGTATGATAAGGAGACGGGTTTTGTGTGGCTAAAGCAAGAGCAAAAGATTGAGCATGTGTTTACGAAGATCGGGAGGAAGGTGACCTATGCGCCCGAGATCACGGCCTATGTTGAGAAGAACAAGATCAAGAAGGTGGTCGGTGTGAAGACGAAGGAGCTGTTGTTATGGCTGACGGTGGAGGAGATCTCGGTGACCGATAAAGCGCCGGAGAATGTCACCTTCACAACCTCGGCCGGGCTTTTCAAGACCTACAAGAGGTCGGCCTTTGAGCTCGAGGAGGAGGAGAAGAAGAAGAAGACGAACATAGAGGAAGAAATAGAGAAGTTGAAGCTTTCTCCCTTAGCTCCGGCACCGGCACCGGCGCCGGCGCCGGAGCAAGCTTCTGAGGTGGTGGCCAACAAGTGAAGTGAAGTGTCGTGATGTGCTTCGGGGAATAAAATTAAAATTAAGAAAATTGGTGGAGGGAATTGAAAAAGCAACTGCTGCCGTCACTACCATTTATGTTTTATGTAATATCTTGAACTTTTTTTAATATAATATATGATTTCTTGTTATGAGAAATTAATGAAATATTTTTTAAAACATATTATTTTAATGAAACATTTAATTCACATTACTGTACGAAGAAAAAAAAATTGAAATTGAAATGTTGGTGCTAATTAATATGTTTTAATAAATTGGTACTCATCAAGGACCAAACATTAATATCAAGGACCACGTGGTAAAATGGATAAGACAGGTAATAATTTACCATAATAATAAAAGAATCATTTTGCAATAATAATTTATAATTTTAAGAAATATCAATTCGGTCCAAGTAAAATTGATGTGTTGATTGGTTCGATAGAGAGTGATGAGATAACGATGCTCTATGGATCTATATAGTGGTTATTTTAGGTTAATCTCATTTAAGATACTAAATTGTACTTCTTGAATAGTACATTTGAAGAATTATATAAAATTTTTATTTAACCCGTTAAAGTTCAACCTTTCGCACACAAAGTCTAGTCCATCTCTAACTCCAAGATCCATTCCTCATAATTTTTTTATTGTCTGTCGAGAAGAGGTCATCCATAATATCTTCATGTAACGGTGTTATGGAGGTTGTTGGTCATGATGGCATAAAATTTAGATCCATAAAGACATGGACCTAGTAAATCCATTGCTAATGTAACATGGTAGACTCTGATGGTGATGATGGGAAGGATCATTTGGTAACATGGACCAATAATTAATATTGAGGTTGTGAAGGACCACTTGGTAAAATGGATAAGGCAAGCAAAAATCATTTTGTAAAAATGATTTATTATTTAAAAAGAATACCATTTGGGTCCAAGTAAAATTGGTGTCTAGATTGGTTCCATCAATAACTATGGAAAGAGGGTCATCGTCGTCGAGTTAGGATCTCCTGGATCACTTTTTGTGATATAGGGGATGGACCACTCATATTTGCGACCGGAATGTGGTCGTGATCCGATCGTAATTGGTTGTAATTCCTTATTGAGTTCACCGTCCCCATCAGGTTATAGTTTAGTTCGGAGCGGACGGGAGGAGGCCGCCCGGAGGAGATCCTCGCTCGGCGCCCAACAACCTGGCCACTTATCCACCACCGGTGTCCTCCGAGCGGCCTCCAGCAGTTCGCTCCGAACCAAACTATAACCTGGTGGGGACGGTGAACCCAGGAAGGGATCGCAACCAATTACAACCGGATCGCGACCACGATCCGACCTCAAATATGAGTGGTTCATCCCCTGAACCACAAAAAAATGGTCCAAGAGATTTTCTCTCCATCGTCACCATAAAAAGGATTATGAGTGTAGTTAATTTAGGCCCTAGAGTTTTAGTGTAACGATCGGACACGGTAGTGGTTAATACTTAATCAAATGACAAAATTGTGAATACGTTTATCCCAGTGCTCTCACCCGCCCGTTTCAGAATAAATATGGAAGAGGTAAATCATGACTAAAAAGATAAGTGACAGGTGGGATGAGTTTACAAGGGTTGCAAGAATTAACGCCCCGCCAATCCTGAGATTCAATTCCAAAACCTTATATGACAATCAACCTGTCACTTACCAATTCAGCTAAGCAAATGGAGGCGGTTAATACTTAATCAAATACATAAGATTGAAAGCTCAGCTATGTAAGACATTTTCCTTTAATAGGATGACAAATCTAAAGATGTTAGTTGCTCTGACCAGAATAATCATAAGTAATTTCTGATTTATTTAGTGAGCAAAATATAGGATCAAACTATCTACCTCATAATTAGTTGAGTCATAAGATCTAAAAACTGATATAAAAAGGGATGTGCATAAATTCAAAGTGGGTGAAAATTTAGGTCGATGTTGGCCATATATAATAACAATAACAATCAATTAAGAGTGTGTTGTAATAGATTGTGGAATCAATTTTGAATGTGGGACCTGTTACGTCAGGGTAAAATATCCCTTATAATTTATCCCTTTTAGAGTATGACATGTCGTCTTGGAGAGGATGCTAAAGTGACTATTTCATTTATTTTTTTTACTGTAACAATCAATTAAATCTTAATAACTATATAGATATATCTTCTTATATCATTGAGTTTTATTCCCTATTATATTATTATTTATATTTAAGTAAATTTTATTTCATTTAATTTTATTACTAGTAAACAAATCTTTTGATTTTTCTCATTTAATATGAATATTTGTTATCGTCTTATTCAAATATTTATTAGAGCATATTAGCCATAGGACAACATGAAATGTAAATCCAGAACTGATAAAATCTATTGTTAATGTCGCATAGTGGGCTCAACCAAAGTCCAAGTCTAGTTCAGGCTCGATGTAGATTTGTCAATACATTTTGAAAGAGATAAATCCTAATCGAACCCTAAACTACTAATTTTCGATGTCCCATGTATTATACTCGTTCAATAGATCATTTATGGTCCATCCATCTTGTTCAATGTCCCAATTCTCCTCTTCGTAACCGATCGGGAAATCTCCGTTAGTCGACTCTGTATTTACTTTGTCGTCCCGTTGATCTCCTTGAACTTGCACAATGGTCGAATTAGGGTTAGTAAAATTTGAGTGCTCTTCTGATGAAGTTATCAACGACGATCCAACGGTGCGATCGTTGTCCACATGGATGCGCTCCAAGAGGCGTGGCATCCATACAAAGTGTACGATGTCTCGAAATGTCTTGCTGTTGATGTCGCAACGGAGTTGCTTCGCATGCTTTTGCACCCGGGTCCTCCAATAGTTCTTTATTTCATTATCAGTCCTTCCCGGCAAGTGTTGAGCGATTTTCGACCACCTATAGTGAGAGGAATTAAAATTGGAAGGGTAAAAGTAAAAACTATCATATGAACAAATATTTTTATTTTTTTTGGAAATAATAAATTATAACTACCGGTTTCCGAAACGGCAATGCAACTCCAGAATGAGGAGCTGCTCCTCCGCGGTGATGTTACCGCGCCGAACATCAGGGCGAAGATAATTGAGCCAACGTAGTCTACAACTTTTCCCGCTGCGTTTCAACCCTGTTCAAATTAAAATAACACATTTTTATAAAAAAAATAAGTAAATATTATTATTTTAATTAAATTTAAAGTAAAATATTTATAGATGATTATGTTTAAAAACATTCCCATTATTTAATGGCTCGATCCACTTCAGAAAAATATACAATCTAAACTTTTGATTTCTCCTAACAGATCCAGTCAGTTAAAAAAATACAGATTTATTATAATAGAAAATGATTAATTCTTAGTGAAACTCCTCTCACCCCTAATTATTTAATAGTCAGTTATAAATTGATCTTGTAATTATTTTATTTATATAATTTGGAGATAGACTGTGAGAGATGTCCAGTCCCATCTCTAATCACTTGATGATTGACTATAAATTGATTTCGTAATTTATCTTATTTATCCTAACTTGAGGACAAATTATGAGAGACATTTAGAGTGAACATAATTATTTTTTTTTTTACTTTTTTTTTAATAGGTCAGATTTAGATCAAATTTTATATTTTTCCTATTCCAACCTTATTTATTATATTCATCTTTATCTCTATTTATATCGGATATTCAATTTGTATCCTTATACTCGTTCTCATCCCTACTAGAGAATCAGATATTCATACTCTATTCAAATATCTTATTATCATCTATAATATTTTCATAAGTTATGAATATTCAATTTATCCTATTGACTGGTAAAAAAATTTTATAGGACTGAACCGATCACTTAGAATTAATTGAGTTTATCATTTTTTTTCATAAAATTATGAATATTTATTAAATTTATAAAACAACCGGTGGAAAATAAAAACTAAAAATAAAAAAAAATTTAAACATCATAATCATAAAAATATATTAAAAATAATTTATCCTAATACCATTATCTTATAAAAGTATTATATAAATATAATAATTTAATTGAGCATTCAAGTATAAATAGTATTTTATCAAATCTACTTCTATAAATTATATAAATAGTATTTTATCAAACCCACTTTCATACTTGAATTTAAAAATTCTTATACTGATTATTTAATCAGGTAAAAAAAATCTCTTTATATATTCCTTTATTTAAGTCGGATATATTCTCCATATTTATTCTTTATTCAAATCGAATGTATCTTGGTCGAATTCAAAGAAAATTATCATCTCTTAAATTTATTTATGTTAGCTCAATGTAAAAACAAATGTAAACTAAACAACTCAAAGTTATAAAATAAAATTGTCATTTACTCCTCTAAGTTATAAAAAATTAATATTCACCCTTCAAAGGTTTAAACAAGGCACCTGCGTGGCTCGCCCGCGCGTTCCACCGGCCCTCGCCGTGCTCCGCCACGACCTGGACGAGCAAGAGATCCTCCTCCACCGTCCACGGCCCTCTCCGGAGTTCCTCCATCTGCTCTCCCGGTGGCGACGGTGGTGGTGGCTCTGTGGCGGAGGCCAGCGGCGCCCTTTTAAGTACCAAGCGAGTGCCTCCTCCTTTCCACGCTGATGGCTACGCAGAGCGAAGAAAAGTAAACAGAGTCGAGATCGATTTTTATTTTTTATTTATTTTAAATTGTTTTTTTTTTTTGGAATAAAATTTGAGTGGAAACGAGAAGGATTTGGAATTTGTGTACGTATGTCAAAGAAGGAAGGCGTTGAAGGCTGACTTCATCCTCTGTTTACTTGAGGAGTGGATGGTTGTTAGGGTGAAAAGAGGAGGTTCGGTTGATTTTTGAAGGGTAATGACTGAGGAGACAGTTTGTTGCACACTTTACGACGTGTTTACTTGGGTGGATGCAGCGGCGATCGACTATAAGACTAACGGCCACAACACCCCTAGGCGGATGAAGAGTTTGGGCTATCGGTCAATGACGGAGATAGAAAGACTTGTCTACCCAAGCTGATTTACTCGGGTTAATATAAAATAAAAGCCCTTGGAAGAATCTAGGTTGACATTCACGCGTTGAAAATTTTTTCTTAGTTTATCTTTCACATTTTTCATTTCTCGTCCTTTTGAAATCTTAGGACTTCCGGGCTAAAGCCCGGGTAGATTTACACGTGGTGCCGACCTTAATGTCGGTCATCGACAAATTGATCATGTTGTCTTGTGATGACATTTTCATGGAGTAAGTCATCGCACAACAGGGGGACGTATCAGCCAACCCCCTCTAAATTTAAAATCTTAAATCCGTTTTTGAGTAGATGTGAATAAATAAAGGAGAGAAAGACGAAATAGGGATTTGAGCCTTAGAATATATTGAACTATAGTTCAAAATAGCTTGAATTCTATATTCAAATTTGACTAAAAAGGATTAATTTTAAATATAAATTGAATATTTTCAAGTTAGTTTAAAAAAAATAACAAGCAAACACGATTTATTTGCACCTCTAAGAGGAAACAAGGAGAGGAAGCAAAAAAGAAAGACCGAAAAGGATGAGAGGAAGGAAGAGATCTCTGAATAAATCTATTCGCTATTAGAAAGAGGTTAACCTTGAAAAGTTCTTCAAATTTAAGTCACTTATTGTAAGATAAAACATTTATTATCGCCGATAATTACTTGTCTAGACTTGGTTTACTTAAGAGACTCCTTCCTCATTAGGCTACTTGACTATTCAAACTAAGTTTGGTGGTCAAAGTCCATTGAGAAGAGTCTATGCATGAGGTTCATTAAGTCCAAAATTCCTTGAAATTTAGGGGTGGAAAAAAATAATATTTTTCGATAAAATTCCATTTTTGATCTTTTTTGTCATATTATTTTGCATTGTTGATGTTGCTATATAGTCATCGTGTAGGAAACCCTAATTAAGAAGAACAATATTTCCGACCAGAGCTCCTCATCTAGAAACCTAAGACTTTTCAATTCATGTCACTAGTTTTTTAGAAAATCGATCATCGAAGTGGATGTTGCTTTGACTTGAGCATTAGTTGTGTTCACCATTTTCTTGTTTTTTTCTTTGAATTTTAGACTTCTTCCCAATCTTTTATTTGACTCACAATACCAATGCGGACTAGAAGTCCAATTCTCTTTAATGACAATTCTTCTCCACTTATTATTTTAAATTAATATTTTAAACTCTTTTATCTGTTTATTCTAAAAGATTTAAGTGATTGACCACATTCATACTTCAATATAAATATAGATAAAGGAAGAAGAAGGGCAAGATATACATTATATTTGCCTTCAAGTGGTATAATGGTAAAAGTGGGATGAGCTTTTTAGATATTGGAACGGTTTGATCATCTTTAAAATTAATTGGATCATAAAAATTAAATATCTAAAAAATATAAAATTGTTTATCTCCACTTCAACTATAAAAAAAATGTTATTAAAAATATTTTAAAAAATATTGTTTTGGGCTAATGATTTTTTTTCTTCTTCTTATAAAGGCTAAGTAGTAGTTTAAATTATTAAAAAGTCTAGAAAGGGCTTATAAATATTTTTCATGCGAGATTACTCTTAACAAAAAGATTAGTCGATATTTGAAGAATTGGGATATTGTTTAAGTACTCCAAGACTCTTAACTAGAGACAATACAACATTGAATTTAGGCATATGTTTTGCTTGTTAAATAATATTACTAAAAGTAATCATCATTAAATAATATTTAAAAAATAATATATTAATATTAATATATTATTAAAAGTAACTCATCGATATAAGGACGGATCTGTTGGGTTAATTCGGAGCTAGGGGGTGAATAGGTTCTCACATTTCGATAATGATGATTTTCAACGGAATGGACTCAAGCAAACTCCTAATGCACACAAGGATACTTGACATTCACCTCAAAAAGAGATGCTAATTTAAGAATTCACACATCGAGCACACTCTCCACTAAAAAAGAAACTCTTTCTCGAAACAATCGAAGGTGGAGAAATCTCTTACAACATTCATGTTGGTGCAATATCCCTCAGGTCAAGGGTGACCTGGTTAACCAAGCTGAGTCTTGGTTAGGGTTTAGATGTTTGACAATAAGACATCAATCGAAGAAGAGTCAAGTAGGTCAAGGTTGACCGGATACTTGACTGGGAAGTCCTAACTGGCATGTTAGGCAGAAGGAAGTCCTAGTGAGTGAAGCTAGGCAGAAGGAAATCCTGGTGAGTGAAGCCAGGTGAAAGTCCTAGTGAGTGAAGCTAGGCAGAAGGAAATCCTGGTGAGTGAAGCCAGGTGAAAGTCCTAGTGAGTGAAGCTAGGCAGAAGGAAATCCTGGTGAGTGAAGCCAGGTGAAAGTCCTAGTGAGTGAAGCTAGGCAGAATGAAAACCCTAGTGACTGAAGCTAGGTGAAAGTCCTGGTGAGTGAAGCCAGGTGAAAGTCCTAGTGAGTGAAACTAGGTAGATGGAAAACCCTAGTGAGTGAAGCTAGGTGAAAGTCCTGGTGAGTGAAGCCAGGCAAGGAAGGAAATCCAGATGGATCAAGGATGATCGGACATCTGGTGTTGGGAAGTCCAAGTAGGTCAAAGGATTGTTGGATACTTGGCAAGGAAGGAAATCGGATGGATCAAGGATGATCGGACATCGGTGTTGGGAAGTCCAAGTAGGTCGAAGGATTGATGGATACTTGGCAAGGAAGGAAGTCGGATGGGTCAAGGTTGACCGGACATCTAGTGGAAGTCCAAGTAGGTCAATGGGTTGACCGGATACTTGCACGACGAGTAAAAGTCCAAGTGGGTCAAAGGATTGACCGGACACTTGGTGAAGTCCTAGCAGGTCAAGGGAGTGACCGGATGCGAGGCATGATGTACCAACAGGTCAAGGTTGACCGGATGTTGGTGAGGAGGTTTGGGACTTGGTTTTGGGCAAAACCAAGTCTTGGATCGATCCGTGGATCGATCCAGATGTGATCGATCGGTGGATCGATCCATTCTTCCAATAACGAGCCACGGATCGATCCGTGGATCGATCGAGGTCCCGATCGATCGGCCGATCGATCGGGACGATGCCGCTTGGAAAAGCGCCGGATCGATCCGTGGATCGATCCGGTGAGTCAGCACAGAGGCGCTCCGGATCGATCCGTGGATCGATCCAAGCCTCCCGATCGATTGCGAACATTCGAATCGATCGGGATCCATGCGTCGGGTTTAAAGCCAGCGACGGCGTGGTCTTGGCGGAACTTTAACGACAACTTCTCGATTCTCTCCTCCACAAGACTCACAAAGCTCGGATCGCGGTTCTTGAAGGATCTTGGAAGCTCTCCAAGTCAAGAGGCGGATCAAAGCCAAGAAGAGAAGCTAGGGTTAGGGTTTGTACTCATTGTAAAGCTTGTAAGCTTCTATTTCTTGTACTCCTTCCCTTTCTTCTTGTATTGAGTCTTGTAGGGCTTCTCCGCCCTTGGTAGTTACCACAAAGGAGGTTTTATTTAGTGGAGGGTGTGTGCATTGGTGTGGATCCTTGGATTAGTCACCTCTTGTGAGGTGGATACCAAGTAAAATCCTAGTGTTAGCGTTTTATGTTTGTTTCTGTATTTTCCGCTGCACATCCAAGAAGAAACAAGCAACGCCAAGCAACGAGCGAACGCGACGAGCTATTCACCCCCTCTAGCTACTTTTGGTCCTAACAAGTGGTATCGAGCAAGGTTGCTCTTCACCGGAATCATCGCCGGAAGGGTCAAGCATATCAAGAAAAGCTAGAGGGTGAAGAAGTTGGAGCAAATTCAAGTTCAAGATTTTATCAAGCTCAACTTCAAGATGCAATTCCAAGATGGACTTGGATTTGACACAAGGGTGGCTCCACCATACACATCCACAAGCTTCGATTCTTGGAAATCAAGAATCGAAACCTTTCTTATGATGGAGATAGAGCAATGGTTTGCTCTAATGGAAGGCTTCGAAGCTCCAACAAACTCCAAGGGCAAGCTTCTAAAGAAAAGCAGATGGAGCTCGGAGCAAATTCAAAGGGGCGAGGCAAATGACAAAGTGACCAAGCTTCTGGTCAACTTATTGCCTAGCCACATCTTGACTCAAGTTGGAGAATTCGAAGATGCCAAGGAGCTTTGGAGCAAATTGGCCAAGCTTCATGAAGAGATCCCCTCCACTGTACGAGATCAAGAAGAATCCAGAGAGGGAGACTCTGTGGAGCAAGACCAAGAGGAGGATTCCGAGGTTGAGAGATGCTCAACCTCCGAAGAAGAGGAAATCCAAGAAGCTTCATCCTCAAGGGAATGCAACGAAGGGAACAAGGAGGGAGCATATTCCTTGTTTCATATTCAAGATGATGAAGCCTCCACCTCTAGGATTGAGGGGGAGCAATCCTTGGTGACACCGGATCAAGAAGAAGGAGAAGCCTCTACATCCGGGTCAAGAGAAGAAGAGGAGGAAGAAGCTTCTACCTCCACAAGTCAAGAAAAATCAAATGGAGGAGAATCAAGGTCCGATCAAGAGGAAGCTTCTACCTCCGGATCCAAAGAAAAAGATGCCACCCCTACAAGCAAAGGTATAAATGTTTCAATTAATAATAAAAATCATATTATATGCTTTGAATGTAGGGAACATGGGCACTACAAGAGCAAGTGCCCTAAATTAGCCAAGAAGAAGGGCCAAGTGGCACAAAAGGGCAAGGTGAAGCCCAAGGAGACCATCCCCAACACAAAGAAGAGCAAGGAGCATATCATATGTTTCTCTTGCAATCAAAAGGGGCATTACCGTAGTCAATGCCCCAAGGGGAAGAAGATGGTCAAGGCTCAAGGAGGCACTAATCAAGGGGGAGCCTCCAAGGTAAAGAAGAAGGTATCATTTATTGAGTCTACCCCTTTACGTTATGGTAAAAAGCATGCTAGGTCAAATTTATATCATTTCAATGCTATTTACCATGAACATAGGAAGCATGATAGCATTAGGGAAAAACATGTAGCTCTTCATGCTAAGACTATTACACCTAAGGTTAGGAATGTAGGTAAAAGTCTAGGCAATAACTCTAAGGATTTTAGATACAAGCCTAGAAACCAAAATGCTCATGGACTTAATGAAAAACCAAATTCTAAGGATTTAATGATAGAAAATCAAGTCTTGAGATCAAGACTTGATAAAATGGAAAAGACCCTAAAAAGGATGGAAAATATCCTATTAGGGCAAAATGAGCATAGCCTAGGTCTAGGAGCACAAAGGTCATCCAACGGCCATAGAGGTTTGGGATACAAACCAAAGGCTAAGAAGGATGTGCCCTCTTACCATAGAGTTCCATATAGTTATGGAATAAACCCTAGGTCTAGAGGTCAAGTTAAGAATACTAGGGAAGTCATCCCTAAGAGTATTTTTGCAACCAAGTGACTAAGACTTCTAAGAAGTCTAAGAAAGTCACTAACAAGGTCACAAGGAGGCTATCCCTAGGGTTGACCTAGAAAATGTGACCAAGGCTTCTAAGAAGCCCAACAAGGTCACTAGGAAGGTATCTAGGGAAGTTATCCCTAGTGAGTACCTAGAGCATCCAAGGAGCACCAATAGGTGTTGGGTTCCTAGGAGCATTTTCTCTACCCCATAAATGGGTTAGAGAGTGTCAACTCCGATTAGAAGGGTAGTTAACCCAACTTTGAGGAAATTGACACTCAAGGAGCATTTTCAAGGTTTTGTTAACCTTTGAAAATGAAATGGAACTATTATTTACTCCTTGAAAGAGTAAAATGTGCCTAGTGGTGAAAAGTTGATTTTAATCTTAAAAGGCACATATTGGGAAATTCATAAGAGCTACCAAGTTGGGATTTTGGTATGTTCTTAGGAAATTTAAGGCAATCCGGGCCTTAACTTTAAAGTGCTACTCTTGTGGAAAAATGAAATATGCCAACATTTGAGGAATATGCTTAATTTCAATTGGCATAAATTAATCAAGGGAATTAGAAATGCCAATTTAGGTTTTGGCGTTTTCTTGACGCACTTAAGGGCAATCTAGGTTTAAGTTGTAAGTTTAGCTAAGGTTTTAAGGATACTTAGATAGGTAATCTAGGTATATTTTATTTATGCTAAACCTTGCCATGATTGTTTGCTCATAATATGCCATGACATCATATTTTATCTTATGTGTATTTTGCATTCATGACTTATTATGAAAAATACAAGAATACCATGTCATGACATTCATACATCATGTAGTTATAGGATATTTTCTTTTGAAAATTATTTCCTTTTGATGTATGCCATAACATTATCATGCATTAGTTTAATTCCTTGTAATTAAGGATAAATGGCATTTAACAACACTTATTAACAAGTGACATCCTAGGTGGATGTCTAATATCTTTGAAATGTCTAGATAGATATGCATGATCCCTAGATTAGGGCAAAACCAAAATCTACATCTCACAAAGACTATAAGGTGACTTGTATGTGCTTTAGTGCACATTAGATACAAGTGAGATGTTAGGATGATGAACAAAGCTCAAGATGTTGATTTAGTGCATTCATTTGAGTTTTTAAGTTCATCAAAACACATAGTTATGTGGTTTCTCATCATTGGGAAAGCTAATGTACAAGTCATGTGCATTAAGCCCAAGGAATATGGTGGGATATTGGTTTTGAAAAAGTTTTAAAAATGATTTTGGAAAACCTTGGTGAAGGCTATCTTTTGATAGTAATCACCATTGAATAGTTAGACACAAACTTGAAGAAAACACTAAAGTTTTTGTAAGTTTTCAAGTTTGTGTCAATCTTTGAAAATATGATGTATTTTCATAGAAAACTAATTTTCCTTGATAATATATACCCTAAACAATGTCTACACGAAATTTCATAATTTTGGATTTTGTAGAATTTTCTAGGGTTTCGATTGACTGAAATGGAATTTCAGCAACTATCGAAGCTCGATCGATCCATGGATCGATTGGAGTACTGAATCGATCCATGGATCGATTCGGGCAAATCGATGAGTCAGGATGGATCGATTAGCCGATCGATCGGGAGTCTGAATCAATCGGTGGATCGATTCATAAAGGTTCAACCGATTGGAACCCAACTCCAATCGATCCAAGTTGCTGATTTTGGCTGGGAAAGCCTGATTTCAGCACTTTGAACCTATTTTTAGTCTAGGTACTCATTCCAAACCCTTAAAATACATTTGGATACATAAAAAGGGTGTTTTCGTGTTGAAAACAAGGATGGAATGGTAAAGGAAGGCTAAGTTGAAGTTTAGGTTGAGGTTTGTTTCAAATTTTGAACATTTGAACCTCAAAACTTCTAAATCTGGGTTTCCTAAAGGTTTAGGGATTCCAAGTCATTGTTGGTGCAATGACAGAAGTTTCCACCATGTCTTTAGGGGGAGGGACTCTTTAAAGACATGAAAATTATTTTTCATGAACCTTGAAAGGTGGTTAACCTTCTGCTGTGAACTTGCTCAAGGTTGAGCATTTAAACTTGAAATGGGGATAAATGGGGAGTGGATATCCTCATCATTTCAAGTGGGAACTCAAGATGTTAGAAAATGCTCAAGGTTGGGTATTTGTCTACATTGAGGAAGAAGTTAAGGATAAATGAAGGGTATGGGACCTTCAATATTGAGTTGATCACAATGAGTAAAAGTGTGATCACGATGAGCAACTCTTCAGGGGGAGAGTCTTCAACAAATGGAGTTGTTGAAGTGTGCCCAAAATTGGAGCATAGGTTGATGTGTGTCCAAAGACGGGTTGATGTTTTTTTTAGGGGGTTGATGTGTGCCAATAGGGGGAGAATGAAAGGAAGTAAGTTAGGTTTTCCTTACCTAGAGGGAGGAGTTTGCCCTCTTAGGGGGAGAATGGAAAGCTTAATTTATGGGTTCATTACCTAGTGGCATGAAGAAGGAGGCTATAGGATTAGCCTAACTTACATGTGGGATTGTAAGTGTTATTGTGGTATTGTCAAACATCAAAAAGGGGGAGATTGTTGGTGCAATATCCCTCAGGTCAAGGGTGACCTGGTTAACCAAGCTGAGTCTTGGTTAGGGTTTAGATGTTTGACAATAAGACATCAATCGAAGAAGAGTCAAGTAGGTCAAGGTTGACCGGATACTTGACTGGGAAGTCCTAACTGGCATGTTAGGCAGGTGAAAGTCCTAGTGAGTGAAGCTAGGCAGAAGGAAATCCTGGTGAGTGAAGCCAGGTGAAAGTCCTAGTGAGTGAAGCTAGGCAGAAGGAAATCCTGGTGAGTGAAGCCAGGTGAAAGTCCTAGTGAGTGAAGCTAGGCAGAAGGAAATCCTGGTGAGTGAAGCCAGGTGAAAGTCCTCGTGAGTGAAGCTGGCGGAAGGAAAGTGAAGCTAGGCGGTGAAAGTCCTAGTGAGTGAAGCTAGGCGGAATGAAAACCCTAGTGAGTGAAGCTAGGTGAAAGTCCCGGTGAGTGAAGCCGGTGAAAGTCCTAGTGAGTGAAACTAGGCGGATGGAAAATCTAGTGAGTGAAGCTAGGTGAAAGTCCCAGTGAGTGAAGCCGAAGGAAGGAAATCCAGATGGATCAAGGATGATCGGACATCGGTGTTGGGAAGTCCAAGTAGGTCAAAGGATTGGTGGATACTTGGCAAGGAAGGAAATCCGGATGGATCAAGGATGATCGGACATCGGTGTTGGGAAGTCCAAGTAGGTCAAAGGATTGTTGGATACTTGGCAAGGAAGGAAGTCCAGATGGGTCAAGGTTGACCGGACATCTAGTAGAAGTCCAAGCAGGTCAATGGGTGACCGGATACTTGCACGACGAGTAAAAGTCCAAGTGGGTCAAAGGTTGACCGGACACTGGTGGGGAGTCCTAGCGGTCAAGGGAGTGACCGATGCGAGGCATGATGTACCAACAGTCAAGGTTGACCGGATGTTGGTGAGGAGGTTTGGGACTTGGTTTGGGCAAAACCAAGTCTTGGATCGATCCGTGGATCGATCCAGATGAATCGATCGGTGGATCGATCCAGTCTTCTGACAGCTCGGATCGATCCGTGGATCGATCTAGAGGTCCCGATCGATCGGGACGATCGGCGTGCTGCTTCGCGCGATAGCGCTGGATCGATCCGTGGATCGATCCGGTGCGTCCAAATCAGGCGCTCGGATCGATCCGTGGATCGATCCAAGCCTCCCGATCGTCGAACATTCGAATCGATCGGGATCCGACCGTTGCGTCGGGTTTAAAGCCGCAGGCGGGTCTTCGGCAGAACTTTAACGACAACTTCTCGATTCAGCTCCTCCACGGCACTCACAAAGCTCAGATCGCCAGTTCTTGAAGGATCTTGGAAGCTCTCCAAGTCAAGAGGCGGATCAAAGCCAAGAAGAGAAGCTAGGGTTAGGGTTTGTACTCATTGTAAAGCTTGTAAGCTTCTATTTCTTGTACTCCTTCCCTTTCTTCTTGTATTGAGTCTTGTAGGACTTCTCCGCCCTTGGTAGTTACCACAAAGGAGGTTTTATTTAGTGGAGGGTGTGTGCGTTGGTGTGGATCCTTGGATTAGTCACCTCTTGTGAGGTGGATACCAAGTAAAATCCTAGTGTTAGCGTTTTATGTTTGTTTCTGTATTTTCCGCTGCACATCCAAGAAGAAACAAGCAACGCCAAGCAACGAAGCGCACCAAGCGAACGCGACGAGCTATTCACCCCCCCTCTAGCTACTTTTGGTCCTAACAATTCACACAAGCATACAACTCAACGCAAGAAATAACTACGAGAATACAAGAGAAAACCTCCTTCTTGCTTGCACTCATGTAGCTTGTAGATGCCCCTTGACCTCGGAAGTGTAAAAGCACTTATCTCCAAGATGCTTCAAGAAGCGGTGATGAGTAGGCATGAGCTCGTTGAAGAGAACGGGAGAACTTCTTCGCGTTTAAATCTCGCCAACAGCTTTATCCTGTCGCGATTTAGGGCTCCCAATCGATAGCCACGTCAGATCCACTAATCCCAACAATCCAAAGCCTGCATATACGTAATGGTCATATCCCATCGATTGACCAATCAATTGAGGAGACTTTGATTGATTGATCGATTCAGAGCGCCTTTGTCCTCTCGCAGATAAATGCTGAATTGATTGACTGATCGATTCAGACTGCCTCACAATCTCGCAAGAAAACAAGCCCCAATCGATCGATTGATCGATTTGAGTATCCCAATCGATCGGCTAATCAATTGGGGAGCACATTGTGCTCTTCACGCGAGTGACCTCCAATCGATCAGCTCAATTGGCGTAGCCCCAATCGATCGGTTGATCGATTGGGTTGTCCTTGCTCGCGAAGTTCTCCTAATCGATCAACTGATCGATTGAGTTATGGTTTAATCGATCGGCTGATCGATTGACTAATCCTAACTTGACTAACTCAAGTCTAGTGTCCCAAACACAACATTCGATCAACCATAACCTGTTGGGACTTGCTCATGCCTAGCATATAATCAACCTTAATTTGCTAAGACTTCGTTACCAAGTGTCCGGCCAATCCTTTGATCCACTTGGACTTTTCTAGCTGTGTCAAGTGTCTGGTCAACCTTGACCCACTTGGACTTGTCGTCTCGTGTCAAGTGTCTAGTCCTCCATAACCCACTTGGATTTCCAAACACTAGGTGTCTGGTCACCCCGGACCCGCCTAGATTTCCACATGCCTGATTTCACTCACCAGGACTTTCACCTGACTTTACTCATTAGGATTTCTCATTTGTCTAACTTCACTTACTAGGTCTTTCACCTGACTTCACTCACCAGATTTTTTCAATCGTCTAGCTTTACTCATTAGGATTTTCCATATGTCTGATTTCACTCACTAGGACTTTCCACATCAAGTGTCCGGTCAACACTGACCCTCTTGGATTTTCATCATTTGCCAACCTCCCTGTTGGACTTGTCCTTACTTAACTTCCAGTTAGGATTTCCCAATCAAGTATCTGGTCAACCTTGACCTATTTGACTCTTCTTCAAACCAAATTGGTCAAACATTGATCAAAGGAGAATTGCTTCAACAATCTCCCAAAACAGATGATTACACCTACAATCTTCATACATTGTCAAACATCAAGACTCAAGCTTGAGCCAATTCAAGCTTAGTCAATCTGGTCAACCTTGACCTAGGAAAATTGCACCAACAATCTCTTCCTTTTTGATGTTTGACAATACGTTTAAATTAGGCTAATCTCATAGCCTCAACTTCTTCTTCATGCCAAAATATGAATGAGGGTTTTCTTCATTTTCTCCCTTTCCCAAAGGGCAAACTCTCCCTTTTGGGTAATAAAGGCCTAACTTAAACGCTATATTCTCTTCCTTTGGCACATATCAAAAACTCTCCCCTAAAGAGTTATCCACATGTTGTTCACAATTTCATATGTTATTCACAACACATAATGATTCCTAAAGCATTCACAAACCACAATGAAGATATCCAATAGTCTATTGTTTTCCAATACTCAACTTTGAGCATTCATTATAAGGAAGGTTTACAGCCTTCCATGGTTTTGTGAAAAATGAATTCATATCTTTAAGGAGTAGCTCCCCCTCAAAACATGTTTTAAAATTCTGTCATTGCACTAACAATGACTTGGAGTTCCTAAGATTTTAGAAAACCCGAAATTCAAAGTTTTGAGGTTCGAAATTCAATAATGAAACTCAACCTTATCCTAAACTTCAACTTAGTCTCCTTTAACCTAAATCTTATTTTCATCAAGAAACTACCCTTAAATAATCATAAATATTTTTTTTTAGGATTTATTATGGTTAACATAACTGACTGTGGCTAAATAAACTGAAATCAGACCATACAGTCAAAAATTAACTTTTTCAATCGATTAAAATTGTGACTCAATCGATTGAAGCCTTTCAATTGATCCACTGATCATTCAGTAAGGCTTGTCATGAAAAAGCTATTGAATTGATCAGCTGATCAATCCATGCAGGGTTTAATCGATCGACTGATCGATTTCGTGAGCTTATGTTCGTAGAAAAATCCAATTCAATCGATCGATCAATCGATTGAACATCCCCGATCGATCGACTGATCGATTGGGTTTCTAATTTCCTGAAGTTAAATTTCAGTCAAAACTAAGAAATACCTCAAAAATTCTACAAAATTCTAAAAATTATGAAATTTTTTGTAGATATTATTTAAGACATATACTATCATGAAAAAAATATTTTTCTAAGAAAATACATCATATTTTCAAAGATTGACACAAAACTTAAAACCATTAAAAACTTCAATATTTCTTCCTAGTTTGTGTCTAATCCTTCAATGGTGATTCTTATCAAAAGATGGACTTCACCAATGTTTTCCAAAGATATTTTGAAATGATTTTCAAAACTAATTTCCAACCATGTTCTTTGGGTTAGATGCACATGACTTGTATACTAGTTTTCCCAAAGATTGGATAACACATAACTATATGTTTTGGATAAAATTAAAACTCAAAAGATACACTAAATCAACATCTTGAGTTTTATTCATCCTTTTAACATCTCACATGTATCTAATATATACTAAAACACATACAAGTCAAGTTATAGTCTTTGTGAGATATAAATTTTGATTTTTTGCCCTAAACTAAAGGATCATGCATATCTATCTAGGCATTTTTAAAATGATTATCCACATAGGATATCACTTGTTGATTAATGTCATTGTCCTTAATTACAAGGAACTTAAAATAATGCATGAAAATGATTATGACATATATCAAAATGAATAATTTTTCAAAAGAAAATTTACTATAACTATATGATGTATATATGACATGATATGATATTTTTATAGTTTTATTTTTCATAATAAATATGAATGCAAAATATGATGTCATGACATATGAAGAACAAATAAAGTATGTTACTTTAGCATAAATAATATACCTAGATTATCCATCTAAGTATCCTTAATTAATTACTAAACCAAAATTAATCCTAAGTTGTCATTTTTCTTCTAAGAAAATGTTAAATCCCAACTTAGCTTTTCTTTGACTTTTCCTATTTGTGTCAATTTTAATTAGGTTTAATTACACAAATTTTGGCACATTTTACTTTTCTAAAAGAGTAAACACTTGAACCATTTTCATTTTCAAGGAGTACAACTACATTGAAAATGTCCTCCAAGTGTCAATTTCTTCAAGGGTAGGTTAACTACCTTTCCAATTGGAGTTGACACTCTCTAAACTCATCTAGGGTGTAGAGAACACACTCCTAGAAACTCAAAACTAGTTGATGCTCCTTGGGTGTTCTAGGTATTCATTGGGGATAACTTCCCTTGATACTGTTGGAACTCCGAGGTGTTTTGATGTGATCAAACCAAGTTAAGTTAGGTCCTGCGTTGTTTAACCCTTGTGTCTAAGTGTGCAGGAACTTAGGAACACAGGAAGTCGAGCGGAAGACGCGGCTAGCGAGAAGGACGGCACGGGAAAGAGCCGACGGGCTCGGTGCGTCCGAGGGACGAGGTGTCCGCGGAAGAGTACACCGGTGGACGAGAAGAACGTGTGCGGCGTTCGAGGGACGAGAAACCGGGAAGGAAGGCTGCTCGAGGAGAAGGTCGGAACATGGGTTCGGGTGAGCCCTATTCCGGATGGCCAAGATCACCCAAGCTAGTGGAGCCGGAACAGAAGATCCGGACCGAGATGAGCTGAACCGAAGCAGAGCGACCGGACGGAAAAAGTCAACCAGAGTTGACTTTTGGGGTCCGGGGCGCCCGGAACCATCCGGGGCGCCCGGACCCCTCCGGGGCGCCCGGAACCATCCGGGGCGCCCGGAATGTGGCTTTTGACCAGATCTAGTCAAACTCGATCTGAACGTTGGGGGATAAAGTTTTATCCCCCCAGGGCGCCCGGAACCCTTCCAGGCGCCCCGACCAAGGCTATAAATATAGCCTTGGTCCAGAAGCAAATCAATTAATCAGAACGACGAACTTGTAATCAACTTCTGTGTGCTTTACTTTTCTTCTTGTACGTTCAACGCTGTAAGAGGCTACTCCGCCCAGAGGAGAATCAGATAGTGCGCTTTCTTTGCCTTGGATTAGCAATCCTCTGATTGCAAACCAAGGCAATTCACCCCTCCCCTCTTGCCGGCCTCTAAAGGGACCTACAGATACTTTCCTAATGACATTCCTAGGCTTCTTAGAAGTCTTGGTCATGCTAGATTCCTCTTGGTCAATTCTATGGATAACTTCCCTTGTGACCTTCTTAGTGACTCTCTTAGACTTCTTAGAAGCCTTAGTTACATTGATCTTCTCAAGGTTAACTCTAGGGATGACCTCCCTTATAACCTTCACTTGACCCCCTAGACTTAGGATTGATTTCATAACTATATGGAACCCTATGGTATGATGTCACATCCTTCTTGGCTTTAGATTTGTATCACAAACCTCTATAGCCATTGGATAACTCTTGTCCATCTATTCCTAACTCTAGGTTATGTCAATTTTGACCCATTTAAAACTCTTTCCATTTTCTTTAGGGTCTTTTCTAATTTATCAAACCTTGACCTCAAGGCTTGAGTTTCAATTTTTAAATCCTTAGATTTAGATTTTCCTTAAATCCTCGGACACTTTTATTTTTAGGCCTATATAAAAAATCCTTATAATTATTGCCTAACCCATTTTCTACCTTCCTAGCCTTGGGTTAGATAGTCTTTACACGACACGCTACATGTTTTTCCTTAACCCTATCATGCATCTTGTTTTCATGATAAATTACATTAAAATGATATAACCTAGAACTAGCATGCATTTTATCAAGATTTAGAGGAATTGGTTCAATAAATAATACCTTGAGTTTCCCCTTAAAAGCTCCCCCTTGACTTAAGCTTCCTCCTTTGACTTTGACCGGATTCTTCCCCTTTGGACATTGGCTCTGGTAATGTCTATTTTGTTTATATAAGTAGCACATAATGTGCTCCTTTCTCTTGTGTACCATGAGGCCGACCTCCTTGGGCTTCTCCTTGCCCTTTGGTATTACTTGACCATTTTCCTTGGCTTATTTGGAACACTTACTCTTATAGTGTCTTTTTTCCCTACACTCAAAACAAATAATATGATATTTATTATTTACAATTGAAATTTCTATACCTTAACTTGTAGGGGTGACACTTTCTTCATTTGATCCGGATGAAAAGACTTCTTCTTGATCCGACATTGATGTTTCAAGCTCCCTATCAATCCTTGAGGTGGAGGTCTCTTCATCTTCATCCTCATGCACATGAAATTAGGAGTATACTCCTTTTCCTTTGTCTTCGTGCTATCTAGAGGATGAACATCCTGTTGGTTAGTCCTAGGAAAATCGTACCGGCTCCACTGTACAAAAATTTTATACAAGTGTCGAACCTTTTCTTAAATAACCTATTATGTTCTTTAGAAGTTAAATTAGGAATCGCAGACGGAACTTAACATCATTGATTCCAAATTTAACTTATCTGTTCTTAATGGTTTAGATTTGAATCGCAAGCGGAACTTACCACTATTGATTCAAATTCACCTATGTTGTTAATTCCATTAAATATTAATTTCTAAAATAGGCTTTCAGGACTCCATGGTGAGGCACATGACCTTTTTGGATATGGGAGCAACCACCACCGCTTAGACAAAGTCTTTTAAGGAAAGCTAATATTTAATTTCCTTAAATAACTCTAGGTTAACCAAAAAGAATAATCGAATCACAAATTCGAAGAAGAAAACACAAACTCGAAAAATTAATTCAAAAAACTAGATCTAATGTCTCTTGTGTTTGGAATTCTTACAAAAAGAAATAACTAGCATGATGCGGAAAACAATTGTTAATTATACATTCTCTTTGTATGCTAATGACCTCGAGATCTTCTGCCGTATTCCTTGCCTCGCCTTGGACGTCATGTGGGCGACGATCCTCCAAGATGAACACCGCCCAAAAGCTTTCTTCCTCTTCTTCTAAAATCCGGCCACCACCACCACCAAGGAGAAGAGAGCAAAGGGAAAGAGAGAAGAGAGAGGGCCGACCACACCAAGAGATCCTCCAAGCAAGAGAATAAGAGTTGTGTCTCATGAAGCCTCCTCACCCCTTCTTTTATATTACTTGCCTAAGGCAAATAAGGGAAGAATTTTTTACAAAAATTAAAATCTTCCTCTAGTTTTTCCTTTTCCCTTTTATTTTTTTCTTTTCTTTCCTCTTGATTGAATCAATCACCAAATCAATGGTTGGATTGATTTAATCTTGGTTGGCCCCTTGCTTGGACACCAAGCAAAGGTGGCTGGCCACTTATAGGAAGAAATAAAAAAATTTTAATAAAATTTTACAAGAAGAAAACTTCTTATAAAATTTTACAAGTTCTCTTTCCTAAAGTGGATGTTAAAAATGAAAGCTTTTAAAAATTAAAACCATGTTTTAAAATTTAAAACTTCTCTTCAAAAATTTCCTTTTTTAACATGAATAGAAAATTTTAATTTTTAAAACTTCTCTTCCTTTTTTTTCTAAAACCATGAGGATGGTTAAAAATGGAAAGTTTTAAAACTTTTAAGACTCTCTATTAAAATATGTGGCCTAATTCAAATAAGGAAAGTTTTTAAAATTAAAATTTCTCTTTTAAAACTTATAATTTTTTACAAAGAGAAGATTTTAAAAATTCAAAATAGCCCTCCTTGTTTGAATTATTGTGGTCGACCCCTATTAGCTTGTCACCAAGCAATAGAGTCGACCCCTATAAAAGAGGATGTGGTCGGCCATTGCTTGGTCACCAAGCAATGGACCGACCCCCTTCTTGTACACCAAGAATGGCCTTACATTAGGATGGACTTGAAGCTATAATGAGACTACGACAGGGACCTAGAGGAGAAATTGGTTTTGGCCTTCCGATGAGCTTGAGTATCCCGTGTTCGCCCCGAACACACAACTCAAGTTTATCGATAATAACTCATTCCACTAGAGAGTTATTATAGCACCACCGCACCAATCCCAAATTACATTATGGGCTCCTTCTTATTATGAGTGTGCTAATCTCCCTGTGTTTAAGATAACGAATGTCCACTAATTTAGTAAGTTACTGACAACTCACTTAATTAATATCTAGCTCCAAGAGTAGTACCACTCAACTTCATTGTCATGTCGGACTAAGTCCACCTGCAAGGTTTAACATGATAATCCTTATGAGCTTCTCTTGGGGACATTCTCAACCTAGACAACTAGGACATAGATTCCTTCTATAATCAACAACACACACTATAAATAATATCATTTCCCAACTTATCGGGCATATTGATTTATCGAGCTAAACCTCACCTTTTGATAAGTCAAAAAAATAAATATTAAATATATGTGCTTGTTATTATATTAAGATTAAGAACACACACTTCCATAATAACTAAGGTCTAGTTCTTTTATTAAGTCAGTACAAAAAGAACTTACCTAAAATGGTCCTACTCAATACACTTAGAGTGTACCAGTGTAATTTATTAGTCGAGATAAACTAATACTTAATTACACTACAACTATTCTAATGGCTTGTTCCTTTCCATCTTAGTCGCGAGCAACTATTTATAATTTATAAAGAACCGATAACATGATCTTCTGAGTGTGACACCACACTCCATGTTATCTACTATATAAATTAATTGAACAATTACATTTAACAAATAAATACAGATATTGACCAATGTGATTCTTTTATTTCAAAAATAAATGTTTACAAAAGCTGGGCTTTTAGTATACACTCCAACACATCCTTCTTCTTTTGATGTTGAGCATCTCTCAACTTCGGATTCCTCTTCTTCTTGATCAAATGAGTTGCCCTCTTTGGATTCTTCTTGATTTTGTATATGTTGGGACCGTTGGAGGCCGGCTAGAAGGGTTTTGAATAGCTCTGCAAAAATAAAATAAAAATACCCTTCTCGGACTTTTAAAAGAACACTTGTGTAAATAATTAAAGAAAGCAACTAAAAAGACGAGGCTCACGGATTTCACTTGGTTACAACCGGGGAGGTTGTTAATCCAAGGAATGGACCGCATTAAGTATCTCTTTCAGGCAGAGAAGCCTCTTACAACAGTGAAAGAACAGAAATGAGAAGCTAAACTAAAAGAAGAGCGCACAAGTGTTGTAATGCTAATTGCTTGTTCTATTTAGCTTCTTGGACCAAGACTATATTTATAGCCTTGGTCGGGGCGCCGTTAGATTTTCATCATCTGCTAACCTTCCCATTGGGCTTGCCCTTACCTAACTTCTAGTTAGGACTTCCCAATCAAGTATCCAGTCAACCTTGACCTACTTGACTTTTCTTCACACTAAATTGGTCAAACATTGACCAGAGGAGAATTGCTCTAACAATCTCCCTAAATAGACTATTGCACCTACAATCTTCATACATTGTCAAGCATCAAGACTCAAACTTGAGCCAATTAAAGCTTAGTCAATCTGAACCTTGACCTAGGGAAATTACACCAACAATCTCTTCCTTTTTGATGTTTGACAATACGTTTAAATTAGGCTAATCTCATAGCCTCAACTTCTTCTTCATGCCAAAGTATGAATCAGAGTTTCTTTCATTCTCTCCCTTTCCCAGAGGGCAAACTCCTCCTTTTGGGTAATAAAGGTCTAACTTAAATGCTACATTCTCTCTCTTTGGCACATATCAAAAACTCTCCCCTAAAGAGTTATCCACACATTGTTCACAATTTCACATGTTGTTCATAACACCATAATGAAGGTCTTAAACCCTTCATTGTCTCCAATGCTCTTCCTAAAGCATTCACACACCATAATGAAGATATCCAATCGTCCATTGTTTTCCAATGCTCAACTTTGAGCATTCAGTATAACGAAGGTTTACAACCTTCCATGGTTTTGTGAAAAATGAATTCATGTATTTAAGGAATAGTTCTCCCTCAAAACATGCTTTAAAATTCTGTCATTCCACCAACAGTGACTTGGAGTTCCTAAGACTTTAGGAAATCCAAAGTTTGAAGTTTTGAGATTCAAAATTGAATAATGAAACTCAACTTTATCCTAAACTTCAACTTAATCTCCTTTAACCAATCAAATCTTGTTTTCATCAAGAAAATTACCCTTAAATAATCATAAATGAGTTTTTTAGGGTTTATGATGGTTAACATGACTAACCGTGGCTAAATAGACTGAAATCAGACAATTTCAGTCAAAAATTAGCTTTTTCAATTGATTGAAGTTGGGACTCAATCGATTGAAGCTGGGACTCAATCGATTGAAGCTTTTCAATTGATCCACTGATCATTCAGTAAGGCTTGTCACGAAAAAGCTATTGAATCAATTAGCTGATCAATCCATGCAGGGTTCAATCGATCGATTGATCGATTCTGTGAGCTTCTGTTCGTAGAAAAATCCAATTCAATCGATCGATCAATCGATTGAACATCCCTAATTGATCAACCGATTGATTGAGTTTCTAATTTCCTAAAGTCAAATTTCAGTCGAAATTCAGAAATACCCTAAAAATTCTACAAAATTCTAAAAATCGTAAATTTTTTTGTAAATATTATTTAAGACATATATTATCATGGAAAAAAAATTCTAAGAAAATACACCATATTTTCAAATATTGACACAAAACTTAAAACCATTAAAAACTTCAATATTTCTTCTTAGTTTGTGTCTAATTCTTCAATGGTGATTGCTATCAAAATATAGACTTTAGCAAGGTTTTTCAAAGATGTTTTGAAATGAATTTCAAAACCAATTTCCAACTATGTTCTTTGGGCTAGATGCACATGACTTGTATATTAGCTTTCCCGGCTATATGTACATGCCTTGTATATTAGCTTTCCCAATCATTGGATAATGCATCTATGTGTTTTGGATGAAATTAAAACTCAAAAGATACACTAAATCAACATCTTGAGTTTTTATTCATTCTCTTAACATCTCACCAAATAATATGATATTTATTATTTACAATTGAAATTTCTATATCTTTATTTGTAGGGTGACACTTTTTTCATTTGATCAAGATGAAGAGACTTCTTCTTGATCCGGTATTGATGTTCCAAGCTCCCCCTCAATCCTTGAGGTGGAGGTTTCTTTATCTTCATCCTCATGCACATGAAATAAGGAGTATACTCCTTTGTCTTTGTCTTCATGCTCTCTAGAGGATGAACCTCCTTCTTCTTCTTTTGATGTTGAGCATCTCTCAACTTCGGATTCCTCTTCTTCTTTTGATGTTGAGCATCTCTCAACTTCGGATTCCTCTTCTTCTTGATCCAATGAGTTGTCCTCTTTAGATTCTTCTTGATTTTGTATAGTGGAGGGATCGTTATGGATTTTTACCAATTTGCTCCAAAGCTCCTTAGCATCCTCAAATTCTCCTATCTTGTTCAAGATGTTGCTATGCAATAAATTGACCAATAGATTGGTCACTTTATCATTGACCTCACATCTTTAGATTTGCTCTTGACTCTATTTGCTCCTTTTGATGAGTTTGCCTTTTGAATCTTTTGGAGCTTGAAAACCCTCTATTAGAGTAAACCATTTCTCTATCTCCATCATGAAGAAGTTTTCAATTTTTGATTTCCAAGAATCGAAGCTTGTCATTGTGAATGGTAGAGACACCTTTGTGTTAAATCCGAGTCAATCTCGGAAATCCATCTTGAAGTTGAGCTTGTTGTGATCCTTGACTTATTGGCTTTAGTGCTTCAACTTTTTTTTCCTCTAGTTCGTTGGCCTTCCGGCGATGAGTCTGGTAAAGAGCGACCTAGTTCTGATACTACTTCTTGGGCCACTTCAGAGCTAGGGGTGAATAACTTCTCACACTTCGATGATGATGATTTTCAGCTGAATAGACTCGAAGCAAACTCCCAATGCTAGCACAAAGATTTACTTGGTATCCACCTCAAGAAGAGGTGACTGATCCAAGGATCTACACACTGAGTACACTATTCACTAAGAAAGAAACTCCTTCTCGAAACAACCGGAGGTGGAGAAACCTCTTACAATACTCACACAAGCATACAACTCAACGTAAGAAATAAATACGAGAATACAAGAGAAAACCTCCTTCTTGCTTGAACTCGTGTAGCTTATAGATGCCTCTTGACCTTGGAAGGGCAACAACATTTATCTCTAAGATGCTTCAAGAAGCGGCGATGAGTAGTCGTGAGCTCGGTGAAGAGAACAGCAGAACTTCTTTGCGTTTAAACCTCGCCAACGACTTTATCCTGTCGCAATCTAAGGCTCCCAATTGATTGGACTTGCTCCTAATCGATTGTCATGTCAGATCCATGTAATCCTAGCTGTCCAAAGCCTGCATCCTGTGCAATGATCATATCCCAATCGATTGACTGATTGATTGAGGAGGCTTTGATTGATCGACTGATCGATTCAGAACACCTCTATGCTCTTGCAGATAAATCCTAAATCAATTGACCGATCGATTCAGGCTGCCTCACAATATCGAGAGAAAACAAGCCCCAATTGATCAACCGATCGATTAGAGTATCCCAATCGATTGGTTGATAAATTGGAGTATCCCAATTGATAAGCTGATCAATTGGAGAGTACACTGTGCTCTTCGTGCGAGTGGCCTCCAATCGATCAGCTGATCGATTGGCGTAACCCCAATCGATCGGATGATCGATTGGACTACCCTTGCTTGCAAAGCTCTCCCAATCGATCAACTGATCGATTGAGGTTTGGTTCAATCGATCGGTGATTGATTGACCAACCCTAACTTATCTAACTCAAGTCTAGAGTCTTAAATCCAACATCCTGTCAACCGTGACTTGTTAGGACTCGCTCATGTCCAGCATCTGATCAACCTTAACCTGTTAGGACTTCGTTACCAAGTGTCCGGTCAATCCTTTGACCCACTTGGACTTTCTAGCCGTGCCAAGTGTCGGGTCAATCTTGACCCACTTGGACTTCTAAACACTAGGTGTTTGGTCACCCCGGACCCACCTAGATTTCCACATGTTTGACTTCACTCACTGGACTTTCACCTGTCTTTCACTCACTAGAATTTTCCAACTGCATAACTTCATTCACTAAGACTTTTTATCTGCCTGACTCCACTTACTAAGACTTTCCACACTAAGTGTCCGGTCAACACTGATCCACTTAGATTTCCATCATTTGCCAAAATTCCCGTTGGACTTGCTCTTGCCTAATTTCCAGTTAGGACTTCCCAGTCAAGTATCCGGCTAACTTTGATCTACTTGACTCTTTTTCACATCAAAATGAATAAACATTGATTAGAGGAGAATTGCTCCAACAATTTTTCAAAATGGATGATTGCACTTATAATATTCATACATTATCAACATCAAAATTCAAATATCAAAACTCAAGTTTGAGCCAATTCAAGTTTAGTCAACCTAATCACCTTTGACGTAAGAAAATTACACCAACAAGATCCTCTGGTCCATAAGAAATTGGTCCACTGCATGGCTTGATTGATTTATATCGATCACACTTATTTAATAGATGAGATCTATCAAAATTAATCAATCGAAAAATGGGTCATCCCTATGATCCGCAATACATATTAGTTATTACTTTGTAAATTAATCCATAAATTAGTTTATTATTATTATTTTAAATTAGAGGAGTTTTTGAAAAAAAAATATTTTGGATAAAATAAAAATACAAATTAAAAAAAAAACAAAAAATTAAAAGAGAACGTTTAGTTATCAGGCCACGTGGCAAGCAGAGACGAATCTAAATAGGGGCTGTCCTAGGCTATAGCCCAGCCCTTTTGGTTGAAAACTTATGGAATTGGATTGGGAGAACAATAGGTTTTCGCAATATCTACACCATATCTGCTCAGCATCCGCTACCATCTAAGAATTAGCCAAAGCCAAGAAAAAAATTAGATTTTCCAAACATCAACCAAATAAAAAAATCTATTTTTTCCTTTCTAGTTCCACCAGCTGATGCTGCGTAAACGCAGCATCCTCACGCCCAGCGATGGTTCATCGAAGGGAAGAAGTAAAATCCGAACAAACCAACTCGACCAAGAGACTTTGAGTGGCCACCGACAAACAAATCCGATGTTCTTCCTCCCGAACTCTATAAAATAAGGAAGAATCGTCCAGTCCTAAATTTACCTACCGTTTCCGCTCCTTTTCCTTCGGCGTTAGGCGTTGCTCGTGATAAAGCGGAGGGATGCGAAGGAAGCTGCTTTAATCTAATTTTTAATTTTGACCATACCGTTGCACTCTATTCTAAACCAAATTAATGTGAGTGTGACTATTAATAACAATAAATTAGCATTGTGAAGTACATCATTTTATATTTGAAATACGGTGTATTAGAGTCAAAAAAAAAAAAATGGGAGAATTTTTAACATTATCTGATTTTACCATCAATGAGTATTTTCGGGTAATAAAAAAATGGTAAAGATGACCCTTCTTAGTAAAAATAGGATGATTTTCTTAAAAATTATATGATATTCTATATTGAATAAAATTTAGTTAACGATATAGAATAGATTCTATTATATATTAATTTTATATTTCAAAATTTAGTATGACATAACTTTATTATTATATTAAATTTAAGCCTCCTTTAATTTTAATTTTTGGATCGTCCCTAGCGATGCTACACATCATGGTTCCTATATTTCCAATGTTAACCTATTAGATATAATTATCAGTAAATTAATTTAATAATTTCATAAATAATCAAAAATATATTAAATAAAAATATAAAATTAGGTGAAATATTAGAAACGACGAGATGATAATGCACTCATGCTAAGTGAACTCAACCTCTTCTGCGATATCTTTAACGAACTTGACCAATTCAAAATCAGCCCAGTCCACTTCTAATTTCTGGATCCTTCCCTGGTGGCAAGTGACCATCGAGTCACCTAAATTTGCTCAACACGCAGCTTTCGTTAATCGATAGAGTTAGGGTTGGGTATGATATACCATATATGTTATATTGTATTGGAAATTTTGAAAAAAAGAAAATTATATCAATATTATATTAAAATTTAATATATCATACCATTCTATCGAAAATTTTAAACTAATTAAATAAAAAATTCAAACTAATAAAATCAATTAAATTTATTAAAGAAAAATTGAATTAATAAAATATCGATTAATTTAATTTTCGATTAAACTAATTATATTAATTTGAAAAATTTTATATATCAAAAATCAGCACCATGTTTGATTTTTATAAATCATCCGCCTAAAATAAATCAGCTATGATTTTAATTTCAAAATTAGCACCACATTCATTTTTAAGAAAAAATTTATTTTGTATTTCAAGATAAATTAAGATATTAATTTTTTAGTATACCAAAATTTTACTTATTAAATAATATTATTAAAAACAATTATTATTAAGTAATATTTAAATATTTAATATATTAATATAAAAATATTATTAAAAGTAACTCATCAATATCCGTATTATTTTTTATTTGGCAAATTAATTCAAAAATTAGTTTATTATTATTATTTTAAGTTAGGCATTTTTGAAAAAAAAAAAAACATAAATGAAGATTATATTTCCGTGATCGGGCCACGTTGGCATCTTCCGTTCGTCGATACCAAAGCCTGTTACATTCCAATCACCAAACATGTTCCCCACCAATCAAAATCGTCCGCGTGGTCCAATTCGCTTGATATTACTCACTGCCCTAGCTTTCTTCCTTTCTCGTCTTCTACCTCTTCTCTCGTCGCCACTCGCCTCCTCTTCTTCTTCCCTTTCCTCCCTCCCCATTCCAACCGGCGGCGATTTCAGCCGGATCTGAAGACACCAGCGTACACCAGTTGCTCCGATCCGCTGGAAACCAACCCATTAAGCTCTCTACGCACTCCGTCACGAGAAGGAGGTATCGATCGCGACTCTTTTTCGATTCTAAGATTCGCCCCAAAAAACTTTGGTTCCGTAACGATTTTTGGGGATCGTATTGTTTGACGCCTACGATCCTCTATCTAAGTTTATATTTACTTTTTTGTTCAATTTTGATCGAAGCCTCGTTGAACCTATCGTGAAACTCTGGCAGTGATGCAATATGTTGCAGCGGGTTGATGTGTGAGAGATGAGTCTCAATCAGCGTTTTAGAATGCCCCTGCTCAGCCACTATAGGTGGGTTCTGAAGGGATCTACATAGCCTCTGCTCAGCCACTATAGGTGGGTTTTAGAATGCGCCTGCTCAGCCACTATAGCTACGTATATGCAATCTATAAAGTTAAAAATTTTATTTGGTTTATTTAAGCTAATATAAAATAAATTAAATTGATCTAAAGCCCTAAGCTACTCGGAGTAGTAACCCGGATCTCGTAACTATTACTTAAACATTTATTTTTCTAGTGAACAAACTCAAATATCAATATAACTATTTCTAATACTTTTAAGGCAGTGAAGATAGGTCTAAGTTTGGACATATAATTTGCCACCAAATTGTTATATTTGGATATTACCCAAAATATTTCATCAACAAGGGTTAAATAGTGGTTTGGGCAATCTTTTGCCAGCAAATTGTTTTCTTTGGATATTACCCAAAATATTTCATCCTATAACATAGGTTAAATAGCAGTCCAGTGCTATTGTTTAGATCCTTACAAACAATAAAAAATATATACACACACACATAAATTAAAATAAATCTTTTTAGTGCATGTATGGAAAACCTATATTGAACAACTTGTACCAAAATTTCTAAAATTTTCTATGGATAAGTTCCTTGGAAAAAAAATATGGATAAGATCCTTATGGCTTTATTCAAAATTTCTAAGTTTCCAAAATTAGGTGTACGGCGTACCTACTTGGTAAATTTCCGCATTACTTTTCAAGACTGTGAAGGGACTTATATGGTTAAAATAGCCATTTTCAGAGTGCTTTTCTAATGTTTTCCCGTACTCCATAATGTAAAATTTACTTTATAAACGGCTTATGGATTGACTTGATTTTTGTGCATTTTTGGATGGAAAATGATGAGTTTTAAAATACCATTCTAGGCTATATTGTCAGTATTTAGTGGTACAACCAAAGCTAGTGCAGGCACTGAAGTGAATCATAAATCTGATTTTAGTGTTGGTATAAGTTGTTCAATATAAGTATTTCCATACATGCAGTAAAAAGATTTATTTTAATTTATGTGTGTATATATAAGGATCTAAACAATATGTGATATGTATCAGTTAAAAATTCACTTGGTTTTGCATTGGACTGCTATTGGATGAAATATTTTGGGTAATATCCAAATAAAACAATTTGCTGCAAAAGATTTCCTAAACCACTATTTAACCCTTGTTGATGAAACATTTTGGGCAATATCCAAATATAACAATTTGGTGACAAAGGATATGCCCAAACTTAGACCTATCTACAGTTCTACACTGTCTTAAAAGTATTAAAAATAGTGATATTAATATTTCAGTTCTTTTCACTTGAAAAATAAATGTTTAAGTAATAGTTACAAGTTACTAATTCGGGTAGCTTAGGGTTTTAGATCAATTTATTTTATTTTATATTAATTTAAATAATCCAAATATACATATGTGGTAGCTATGTAGATCCCTTCGGTACCCACCTATAGTGGCCGAGTAGGGGCATTCTAAAACCCCTATTGAGAGTGTGAGATTTAATACATATTGCTCTTGTTCCGACCCCACCTAGTGGGAAAAGGCTTGGTTGTTGTTAGGGATGTAAACGAGTCGAACCGAGCCGAACAGTATTAGACTCAAGCTCGGCTCTAGCTCGAATCGAGCTTTTATCACAAGGCTCGAGCTCGGCTCGTTTTAGAATTATCAAGCTTGCGAACAGTTCGAGCTCGGCTCGTTATTTGCTCGATTATCAAAGTTAACAAGCCTAACTCGTTAAGCGAGCTCGGGCTCGTTTTCGAACTCGTTTAGAGCTCGTTTTAGAGCTCATTTTTTGGCTCATTTTAGTGCTCGTTTTAGAGCTCGTTTTTTGGCTCGGTTTAAGGCTTGTTTTTTTGGCTCGCGAGCCTATAAACGAACATGTTCGCGAGCTCACGAGCCGAATATCCTTAAGCTCGAGCTCGGCTCGATAAAACTGTCGAGCTCGAAATCGAGCTCGAACTCGGCTCGATAAGATAAACGAACGAATTCGAACGAGCTTTTTACCGAATCGAGCTCCGGATAGCTCGCGAACCGTTGTTGTTGTTGTTGTTGTTGTTGCTCTTGTTTTAATTTCACTTTGGTTGATTTTACAATATAATTTTTTTAAAAAAATATTTATTCTAGGTCATTATTACTGAAGGCAACTTTTACAGGATTATATACTTAAACATATCATTTGGGCGTGTAATTCGTAAAACAAATTTTAACCTCTTTTATTATATATTTTACTTGCATACTATTCTTTCCTCACCATAGGATGGCATTGCAGTTCACTGTGTACTTACATGGGTCATGGATCTCAGATTGGGGGAAGATAAATGAGAACATCTCACCTGTGCGATCTTAAGCAAATACGGAAATAGGCTATTTTATAGGCCAATACAAAAGTTCACAAAAGCCTTATTCTTCTTTGTATCATAATGTTTAGAATTAGCTTACTTATCAGGTAAGTTTCTTTTTTATGTTGCAGTTTTTGGTTTACTGATGTGAATTATCTTTGCAGATGGGCTTTAGTTTTACTGGCATATCACGTATTGGCAATTATATGGGAGTAAAATATATTTTAGAGAGGTATTGTTAGTAAGCAATTTAGTTAGAAGAGTGTAATCTATTAGAGTGTAAGGGGGTAGATGTAAATGGAAAAAAAATCTTTAATGTAATTAAAATAATTTAATTTATTTGAATACTACTAATGATATGACTTTTCAAAGAGTTAAAGGGAAGGATGAGATATATAGCTGATCTAAGTGGTTGAGATAAATGACTTGATGATAATGATGCCAATACTTACTATCCTAAGCAAACATAGGGAGGCGAACCATTGTTGTTCTTGTTATCCATCCTGTGATCAGGAACAGTGAGTTTAGTATCAGTGCAGAGTGTATTCGTGTATGTTATTAGCAGTATGGTGCACCAATGTCCCCTGTCTCCAATTTCAATTGTTTGTAATATAGAAAATTTTCAATATCACATCATTGTTTGATGGGTTTACTTTGCTCAAATATCTTTATAATATACCTACTTAAGTTTCTGGGCAATTGAGTATTGTATCTTTGACTAATTTTCTTATAGAATCAAGTCATTTGATGCATTCTTAGAATAAGTGTTTATTTTGAATTTTGGCTTTCAGGTAGTGATTGGCATTCATTTCAATTATCCGGGAGTGCCCATTACTATATGGCTTCAAATATCCTGTCAGGAGATCGAAGGTTGATGATTGCTTGTGATTTCAATTCAATCTTTGTTCTTGATTACAAGTTCCTGTTTGAAGTTCAAACATTTTTCTTCTATTTTATTTTTTAAAGAAGACTTTTAGCAATTTTGTGTAAAATTTTTAGTAATATTTGGAGAAGATTGTAACTGCTGTATGTAAGTGTAGCCCACTTACTAAACAAGTCTCCATGGAAAATTTAAAAATGACAGCAGGCCTTATGATGGTCTCAATGCTTTTCAATGGTCACCTATATAAATGTAAGAGAGAAACTTGAAGAGAGATCTTACGTAGTCCAGATCATTTATCTTGCCATTTGAGATGCTTTCTTTCTTTCCATGGTGTCTACCTTCTACTTTATTTTCCCGCTCCTTCCATCCTTTCCTCTTTTCATGCTCCAAAGTTGGTATACCAAGAATGTCTTAAGCGGTAAATTTTGGAGATGAAGAATCTCCTCACAAAAGCTTATTCTCTTTTTTCGTCTTTTGGTTCTTCTGCTTCCCTAATTTTCTCCTCCAACCTCCTCACTTTTTTTTTTCTGGTTTCAGGGTTGATAGGAGTTATATGGCCCTCACTCTGAAAATTCATGAGCCTCTAGTCTCTGGGAAAGATTTGGGGAGAGAGAGAAGGGTAGTAGACAAAACTGTTGACCATAACATCTTTGTGTATTAGTTGACTTCACATATTGAAATCTTGCATATAAAGTCTTGCTTGAAATTTTGGCATGGTAATCAAGATGATCTAATGTTCTTAGTTATTTTCAAAACATTTTTTATGATTTCTTACTTGTCAGTAATCATTGCATTTTTTTAATGGTACTTCTTTAGATGGGCTTCTGGACGAAAGTCAGGCATGACTATTTTAGGCAAAGTGCCAAAACCCATCAATTTACCTAGTCAAAGGTAACAATGCATTATCACTATAATTTATAATCTTATTTATGTATCTTGGTTAGATTTGTGTACTTCTATTTTAATAGTTTTTTGTACTTAAATTTTGACCACTTTTGAAGGTCGGAGAACAATGGTCTCGACCCAAATGTGGAGATTGTTCCAAAGTGAGCCTATTGCTTCCTCATGTGTATTTTCCCCTTCTAAAACTGATGGAGGGATGCACTGTTTATTCTACTTGCATGGTGATTCCTGATTGATATTTCAGGGGCACCCTTTCTTGGGGAAGTCGATCATCTTCGTCAACCTCAAATGTGTGGAGTTCATCAACTCTACTATCACCTAAAACTGATGGAGGTACTGGTTCACCCAGTCATTGTAATAGCCGCCCATCATCTGGTGGAAGTGGAACGAGGCCATCGACAGCGGGCAGTGATAAATCCCTAGACTCCCAAAATGCATGGGGTTCAAATTCTCACCCATCAACTGCATCTGGACTATCACCCTCACACCAGGCACCAGTGCTTGCATCTCGTCCCAGAAGTGCAGAAACAAGGTCAATTATTGCAGCTCGCCCTCGAAGTGCAGAAACAAGGCCAGGTAGCTCCCAGTTGTCTCGATTTGCAGAAAATGTACCAGAATCTGCAGTTGCATGGGGATCTACATTAACTGCTGACAAGTTGGTATTTCCCTACCTTCCTTCTTCCAATCTGTTTTGCACACGTCTGTATGAACCTTCTGCTTGCAGCTGTACTCATACTTTAATGTGCTTTAAAAAATTTTAATTTTCTCCATCTGAAATTTATTTTTGTTCTTTTGACATTCAACTTGATCTTTTATATGTGTTAGGGAATTGCATCATCAATAAATCACGAATTTTCCTTAAGTTCTGGAGACTTTCCAACTCTAGGCTCCGAGAAAAGAAATGAAATGCATGATCAGCAAGGTGACTTTTTTTTTTCTATGTTGTCTTTAAATCTCATAATCCAAGTGTTAACAATATAAATATAAGATTATTTTTTATGAGTTTGCACTTTAGAGACAAGAGGTTAGCCAATCAAATTATGTTATACAAGAGGTCCGTCTCATTAGCAATATGTCTTGGATAGAATGGGGACAAGATGCTTGCAACCAAACTCAAATAGTTGGAACAAATACGACTGAATGATGAAGATGATCCTTGCATAGACTTTAATAGAGGGAGAAGATCTATTCAGTCAACCTTGAGAGTGGTGACTAATTTTGTGATGACGATTAGCTTTGAGTTCTGTTGAACTCAAATGTACCTCATTAGATCACATATTGAGCGACCCAAAATATAAATACATAAAATTTGACATTTTTTAACTGTTGGAGCTTTTGGAATCATTGATTTGTTGTTTAAATTTAATATAATTATCATTGTGGGATTATATTATTTATATCAATTTTATATCCTAATATTGGTGATAGATTCTGTAGTGAAGTGCAATTTATTTTATATTCATTTAGGTTTTACCTGATTATTATCAAGGTTTAAAAAGGCTGGTAAATGTGTGTGAATATATATGTGGACAAACATTTGATTAAATTGACTTATTCTTTTTTACAAATTTTTTGGTCCAAAGATTTAAACATAGTGAGAGCATGAAATCGTTAATGATGATAATTTCTATGATATGTCGCAACCTGTGTTTATAATGATGTCCAAGTAGTTGTATGAGACACCATCGAATGTATTCTATGTATTATCTCTAATATAGTGCATTAATCAATTTATAAAAAGGTACAATCATAAGTAAACAAGTGATAATTAATAAATGAACACATACCAACAACTAAATACATTGTATTTCACATTGCTTCGAGGAAAACACAACAAACGAGGAGAGGTAAAGTGATATATAATTAAAAAACACACCTGGACTGCCTGCCTGGGTCAACTAGACTGGCTGCTATTTGGAGTCGCATAAAGGGACTGCTCAATCACTAGGCAAAGCGGCCCCTTCCATTTCAGTCTAGGCAAATGCCTAGACTGCTTTTTAGAATAGTGATTCTTATTCAGATTTGTTACTCATTTCTTGACTGATAGTTGAAGAGCAACTAAGGTGTTTGAAGTAAATAATACATGTATATGAATTGGGTATTCTTGTGATATTAAGATGTCAACTACCAGAAAAAATTAAAGAAGGATTTAATTGGTTTGGAGGTTAGTAAAGTTATAGTAGAAGTGAAAGTAATAAAAGGTGTCATGATCTACAAATGATAAAGTAGAAGAGTTTCTCATGGTTAGCGTATCCAAGCTCATCTGTTTTTCACCAACCTTGAATTTTACCTCCATACACAGAAACCATTATGGGCACACCTTGAATGGTTGCCTTTTTAATGGACAGGAAAGGTACTATCACACATTATCATTTTGTTACATCGTTTTCTTAGCAATTAATATAATAGAAGAATTAGATGAAGGTGAAGAGGAAGTAGAAGAAGCAGTCATTGTTGTGGGATGTTTATCGATCCTTGTTGATCAAGCGATGATGGAAAGTATAACAGCTTAACTGTTAATTGGTTCATCAAAATTGTTAGCTTGTTCCAGCTTAGCAGTGTATCTTTGTTGTTGATCAAATTCTTGCTGATGAGGTTATGGGGTGATTGCAAGGTGCACAGTCTGAATCTAATCCTTGAACTGAGGCAGTATGTAATCTGCCGTCCCAATGTCATGGCCTATGCTGGGCCTTACTAAGTGAAATTTCTGCACGGTACTGATACCTTACTGATCCAACAGATCTTTTAGATTGGTGTTGTTCTGAAATTTTAAACACTCCAGCACCATACGATCCAGTTCCCACTGATGTGAATAACATACTGAGATTTTAACATTTTATATGGGCTGGTATTGGATGGGTTCCATAATGTCACAAAGCTGTCTTGGATGGTACAATAATAATACCTTGACAACCTTCCAGGTTAACTCTGCTGATTCAAACAAATGATTGAAATGTTTTATAGCTTATAAATTAGGCCATACAATACTTCATCAAATCTTATTCTGTTTGTTTTTGTCTGGTTACATTACCTTTTTATCAAAAAAAAAAAAAGAAGCAAATTAGTCAATTCTGTTGTTGGCTGATAGCAGATTTTGCTATGTTTTTTTATTCCAATCTCAAGTTAGTTTGATGCAAAAATACAATTGAAAACAAACAATACTTATTTTGTATCTTTTACTAGCAATATTTTATGCTATCTTTTACATCTCTGATTAGCAGGTCAAACATTCCAAGAACATACTGATGCATCTTCTGGTCCTCTGAGATCCAATGAAAGTCTGAAATCCCCTCGTGGTGGGTGAAGATGCATTAGCTTGCTTGGTTTTTAAGTATTCTTATCATAATAGGACTCAAGATATGCTTTGTGAACTCAGGAGAAGATGCCTGCATGGATCAAGAGGATGCCAGTGCTCCTAGAACTGGGAGAGAGACTTCTTATCAAGTCGCTGCCTCACATAACCAAGAATTGAATAACAATTCTCAGCAGGCACAGCCACTTAAAAGCTCCAAATTGACACCTACTCAGTTCGATTCTTGGCATGGTCCTGGAATTCATGCTCCTGACAAAGTTTTGTACAGAGGGGCATTAGTTGGTCCTTATGGACAGGCAGGGCCTCCTGGTGGTTTTCCTGTTGAATCTTTTGTGTGCTATCCTCATCCATTGCCATCCAACTCAGAGGCTGTTCCAAGGCCAGGTGCTGGGTCTGTTCAGTACCAATCTTCATCTGGAGATGTGTATCGGCCTCAAGTGCTTCCTAATTCATACATGTTTTCTAGTCACCCTGTTATTCCGGCCATACCTGGGCCCTATCCTACACCTGTTCCGTATGATGGATATTATAGCTATCATCAAGCAAGTTTTTGCACTTCTGGTGAACAACAGATGCCTTCAACAAGAGTGGCTACTCAACCAAGTTTCTTCAAAAATCCTAAATCCAATAGCAGCATAACCTCAGATGAGTATCGAAATAATCTTGGTGGAGATTTCACAAAAAGGATGGAGATACAAATACTATCTAATAGAGCTCGTGCTCCTTTTCAAGGGCCTTATAAGGTTTTGCTAAAACAACAAGGTGACATAGCAAATAATGCTCCACAAGTGAAAGTGCACAGTGGAACTCTATCACCTAATACGACACAATGCCATGTTGAAAAACCTGAAGAATCCATATCTAAGGAGAGTGAGCTGTCTCCAGGTTGCCAAAAGAATGACATCGTCAATGACATGAATCTGGAAATTGATCACCAAGCATCACTGAAAGTAGCTGTTGATGGTATGGGTCAGCCTTCAAATCCTGTTATCTCTGGTTTGGGAGAAAATTTCCGTAGAACATCTGAAGGAATACTGAAGAGAGAACCAACTGTTGCAATTCGAGGGATTCATGATTGGAAGCATAATACTGCTTCAAGAACGAATACTTCACTGATCGGAAAAATAGAAGACTTAAATAACAAAATTAGAAGTGCTGAAAACCATAGCATAGTTGGAGAATTGCTATCTAAACAAGAGAGATTAAAACAACCAAAAGTTGCCAATGCAAGGTCTGAGCATTCTATCAAAGCTAGGAGTACTTCTATCCCAGTTTCTTTGGACATGCATGCCACTGATTCAACAGTTGTATCTAGGCAGTCAGACTCTGATCTCATTCCAATTGAAGCAGGTTCCCATGTTTCAAAAGGAACCCACTCCACTCCAGGTAGGGGTGAGTATCATTCCAACTCAATGTTAGATCATCAAACTGATGGTGGTCGAACAAGAGAATTATCTGAAAACGACTCTTCTGTTGTTCTGACGGAAAAAAACACCACAGAAAATGCCTATTCAGATTTACTTGATCACAAAAACCAGGTCGGTGTCTTCCTCTAATTTGGTTAAATGTTGTGATTGCATAATGAGGGGGATTCATAATGCATTTATCAAAGTGAATTATGGCTTCCATGTATAGTTGACAAATAACTGCTAAATGCTTTCCATAAATGACCCATCTTTCTTGTTCTTTTGTTTTCTCCCCATTTTTTTTGGAATTGTTAGATACAAATTAGATGCCATTTATAAAATTTGGTATAGGACTTTCAACGGTCTTGGTATGTGTCCTCTTACGAATAATTTTATATAGTTCAGCACCTTTGGTTCCAAAATAAAATAGATAAATTTGTATCCATTTATTTTTGAGAAAATACTTTTATGAATGAATTCGTAGGGCAAGTATGAAATTCTGTTCTGGGTGTGTATATATTTGAAATCCCATGTGAAATAAAAGGCATAAGCAAGAACATAAACTGCAACTGTAGGTGAAACGCCTCATTACAACTGAGTATGTTGTTTTTAGATGACATTCATTCCAATAAATTCTCTAGTTTTTGTTCCATTTTTATTTATAGTGACAATGCTTATGCTCATCTTGTTCCTATGTGTCCCCAGACTTTTGCAAGGTAAAAGTGAATGTCTGAATCTCGATCAAAAGTCAACATTGTATTTTCTTTCTTTCTTTTTGGAAAATGGTATCCGAGTATGGATAAATGTTTTTGATGCCCTTTTCTTTGCTCAGCGTGCTAAAACGAAAGAGTTGGCTTCACAACGTGCAAAGCAGTTACAGAGAGAGGAGGAGAGGATGAGGGATCAAAAAGCAAAATCTCTTGCAAAGTTGGAAGAACTGAACAGACACTCAGCAACAAGCACAAAACCTCAGTCAAATGAGGCATCATCCTCTGGCCATATTCTGCATCAGCCAGAAGATGCTGGAGTAGATGCAGCTTCAAATGTTACCCTCCTTACAGCTGATATACCACTACAGGCAAATAACGACGAGTATAACAATGTTGGACCGGTAGTTTCTTTGCCTCCCAATTCTGTTTCTCATACTCCAGAAACAGTTGCCCAAGATTCATCCGCTACTATGCCTACTCTTTCAATGGAGCATCATACAAATACTACAGCAGTTGCAGCGCAAGACACTTCACAGTCTAATGCTTCCAGTGGTTCCAAGCATAGACAGATGGGACACCGAAGAAGGCAGAAATTTTCAATGGAGAAAAACACAGGCGGGAAGTCAATGAGGGATGATGCAGGATCAAAACATCTTGATGAGGCTTTATATGAGAGTAGATCAAATGAGAAGCAATTTACCGGTGAAAAGAAAGAGAGCCCACAAAAGTTTGTTGAAGTCAATGCACCTGCATCAAGTGTTGATATGTTGCCCCATAATGGAGATTCTTCTCTGCACCAGAAGAAGAAAAATAATAGAAACTGGAGGAATAAAAACAGGGATGATACTTTATTTGGCTCTAGCATAACAACACATTCAAATGTAAAGATTGAAGAATACCCAAGTCAAAGTCCTAAGACTATTCCTGCACCACCGGATATGGAAACTTCATCAGCTCCTGCCATAATTTCTGCTGACCATAGTAGCGGTCAGGAGTCTGGGGATGGCATAGTAAACTCCCAAGGGTCTTCTAAAGTTGATGACGAAATTCAAGGTAGGATGAGCAGCCATTGGAGACCCCATCCATTTCGAAAGATAGCAAGAAACTATCAGTCCGTTAGGCCTACTGACAAGGTTCATGGAAGTGAGACTGTCATCAGGGCACCTGTAAGGCCTGCAAATAAGATTGAACAATCTGAGGAAATCAAGCAGAATAGTACAATGGGAAATAACTCTGATTCTTCGCAACAGATTGGACATGATATCAGTGGTACAAAAACAAAGAGGGCTGAGATGGAGAGATATGTCCCTAAACCTGTTGCCAAAGAACACTTGCAGCAAGAAAATAATCAAAAGTCTTCAACCCATGACAATCAAATGGCTTTTGATGACATGCATGAGAAACCTCATTTGGATTCCAAAGTTGTCGGGTTGTGTAAAATTGATGGCTCATCTGATTTTGGGGTTGAAACAAAGAAGGCAGAGGAAAATAGGCCTGGCAGGCGTGGTAGGGTTCACGCCTCTTGGCGTCAAAGGAGTTCAGCCGATTCTGCTCTTCCTTCACAGATTCCAAATGAAAATGTGCAACCCCCTGATGGGACCAAAATTTTCAACAAACCTTCCAATCAGCATCTACCATTACCAGAACAGGTAAAATCTGATGACAGGGAGAATGGCGACAATTTCATGCAGAAAAATTCAGGGGTGGTTTCTTCCCTGACTAAAGATCAGGGGATGAGAAGCAAGCAAAAACATCATCAAACTCACAGAGTTACAGGAAGCAATTATGGGATTTCCGAGGATCAAATTTTCAAGAATGAAACAAATGATAAAAATGGTGACAGTCATCTCAATTTAGATACAAGTGAAAATGATGTGAAAAATTGCATAAATGATCCCGGTAAGCATGCTGTTGGTGAACATGTTAGGTCTCACTCTCGCTGGAAACCCAAGTCTCAAATTTCTCACCCAGGTAAGGGCACCGGAGGACAAAGAAACTTCTATCACGCTGTAAGAGTTGAGAAGTTCAGTTATCCTGGCACTGGGACCAACTACCTGAGTAATGAAGGTAACAACACCCTGGACCAGAAAGATCAGTCTCGTAATTCTGCTCCACCAGTGGAGCAGATGCATATCAGAAAACCAGTTGGCGATGTGAATGGACATCTCGATGGGTGCTTTATTAGAGAGCAGGAAGCAACATATAGGAGCAGGGATTTTATGCACACTTTTGGAAAATCAAATGGCCAGAGAATAGATGCCCAACGGAGGAGCACTCCATATTTTGAATACCAGCCAGTTGATCCTTACAGGAAGCAAAGCGATACGTACCACAGGTCAAACTCGAACACCGATCAAGAACCACAACGCCACCATGCTTCCAGGCAGAGCTACAAGGAACATCATCATACTCAAACAAGAAACCCTCGACGCTTCATTCGCGGAGCTACTACTGCCCATGTTGATTCTAACAATGGTGAAGAATGAAACATGCTATACAGGTGCTCACACGGTCACTTTGCTTGTTACCAACTGATTAGGCGTTAAAACTCCACCGATAATATTTCACAGCATTACGAGGGAAGCTTTTGTAGTTGTAGTGGAAGTTTCACTCTGTTATTTCCTTATCTGCATGTAGAGGCATAGTACGATCCTACCGAAAAGAGTTCATGCATTTGGAGCATGTGGGTTGGTCCCATTACATATACATCCTCTGTCCGCCATCAAGAACGGGTTTTTGCCGCCGATTTTCCTACTAGTTAATGCTGCTTCAAATATGGTTTGAGGTAAGAAGTGTTTGTTTCCACGAGTTGAAATCGCAATTTGTTACTCGAGACATGTTGTTAATTACAGTTTCTCCTCACTGTCTGCCCTACGTGGAACTTTGTACAGATATTTGCTGTGTGTTCCATGTCGACTCATTTTCCCCTCTTCAACTTTTTAAATTTTTTGGGGGTACTGATTTCTATTTCATGTGTTGATTACTGTTGGACCGGGCCAAACCAGTGGTGATCAAGGTGGACCATTTGAGTAATCGAACAGCCTAACTAGGTCTTTCAATAGCTAAATCAAGGGATTTAAGATTAAAGTCTTAGTTATGATATATTATAGGGGATTTTTCTCTTGAAAAATGAACTTTATGAATGTTGATCATATGGATGAGGCTCTGTCAATGCTTGTTGAATTAACTTAGTAGTTTATGGGAAACTTTTGTAGTATCAACCCGGAGTCACTTCCGGATCAACTTTTTTGGGCAACCTTATTTTTATCATCATTATTAAAAAGAGATTTTATCCTCTTTTTAATCTTTTAAAAAATATTTTTATTAACTTGATTTAAATTATTTAAATTTAATTAAAACGATTCTAATTTTATTTAAATTATTCAACACTAGTGTAATAACTATAATTGTAATTACTACAATGTTGAGGAGTGTTTTTCATGCAGAGAATGAGGATAAGACACTTGTGACATGCATGATATCGTTATAGATGAATTAGGTAGAGAATGAGGATAAGACACCTTGACATGCATGATCATCGTTATAGATGAATTAGTTATTAGGTACAGAGTTATTCTTAAGAGAATACTAATAAGAAAATTTAAATATATGTATATAAAATTTTAATTTCTATTCGATCTCACACAATGGATATCAAAAGGTGTTCAAGATTAATATGGTATATATATATTTTTACTGATATATATATATATATATACTATTTTAATTTTCTCCAGAATAATAATATTAATAATAATACTTTAAATATAAAATAAGGAATAATAATAATTAGATTTATGACAACAACTCTACAATAAGACAATAATAACTCAATTGATGATTTTAGATCGATTTTCGATGTGGATAAAATGTCTTGGTATTTATCTATCTAATTTTACTATGAGCTGGATGATACTGAACATTTGGAGCGAAGGATATTGCTTTTTTACTTTAATAACAATCTAATGAGTATGTTAAAATATCTTATTAGTATGAGCTCTTTATGTAAATGGTCGTCCCCGGGTCATGGTGTCATCTTAAGGTATTTAGATTGTCACTTAGGTATTCGTGATTTGTACCTCAAGTATAACGTATTTGTAGGAATTTTTCCTTCAAATAGGAGGCATAATAAAAAGATATTAGGCTTCTGAGTTGACCACCGCATACACTTTCTAATTTACCTTGATGATCGATGAAAAATTTTTATAGGGTTAAATTGATTATCAGAAATAATTAATGAAACTAATTAAAATTATTATTATTTGTTTCTATATATAAATGATCATTATACTGAAAGAAAATATTATATATTTTGATGTGGATCGATAATATTGACCGTTTAAAATAAAGTAAACGATATGATAATTTAATTATTTGTCCTCGAGGATTAGTAAAGTTGGTACGGTATTTTATCAAAAAAAAAAAAAAAATGGTCACATTTTCTTATTTATCAAAAAGATGCATCAAACTATTAGAATAAGTAAAAAATATATATATATATTATTCCTTTTTTACTCCTTCTATCAACCTCCTAAATCTTATGTTGTTTTCAATGCATGAATATGATATGAAAAAATATCAGACCTATGCTTAACTTAATATTTTCTATATCAGGTCCAACATGTACGATATTGAAAAATATCAGACGTCGACTAGATTTGATATGGAAAATATCAGGTTCAGTCCGAGCATGATGTTGGACTATATCAGGCTCAGGGTCAGGCTGAACCTGAAATGAAAAATATCAAGCTCATGCTGGGTCTAATATTAGACCATATCAAACTCAGAGTCGGTCTGACATAGGAAAACATGAGACCCATCGTGTGTGATATAGGATCATATCAGACCTGATATGAGAATATATCAAACCCTTTTCAATTTTGAAGAGAAAGGATGCATTAAAAAATTAATTAGAGAGAGGAAATTTAGGAGGTTGACATAAAGGATAGATAGGAAGAAAATAATATTCTTTTTAATATTTTTTTTTGATAATTTTAAAATTAAAATACTTATTTTTTTAAAAAATAAAAAAACATAGCCGTTCTTTCAGTAAAAAAAAACGAAGTTTGGTACCCTATATTACGATGACTGTTTTACCCTGTAATAATGACCCAATTGCCTCGAGCCATGTGTCATGAATAACAACGGCCGCAATAACAAAATCGCGCGGCGTATTCATGGAAAAACAGGAAACATTTTTTTTTTTTTGTGTTTTCTTTCAGCCATTAATTTCGCGTTCGCTGCCACCTTCGAGGCGAGATTCTTCTCCATCGCTCCTCGCCTTCTCCCTACTGGTGAGGGAGGGGGAGGCCTCTCTCTCGTCTCATTGCCCGAGACCTAGCGATGCAGTAGGCGGATCGACAACAGGTACAGATGGATTAGCGTTCCACGGAGTCCCTCGATTCATCATCGCAGCAGGTTCTGATTTTTTTTTATTTTTTGTTTTTGAAAAAAAAAAAAATCTTTTCCTGTTGTTTGAGGTGAATAGGGAGTGATGGGGCGGAGGAAGGTGTCGGCGTTGCTCCTTTTGATCGTCTTCTTCGGGGGGTTTTGCTGCGCCTCTGCTGCTTCCCCAGCTAGTGAGCCCGATTCTGGTGTCCTGTGGGGTTTCGTGTGTTCCCGATCGATGATTGATCTCCCTGTTTTGCATTTTTTTTTTTTTAGGGTTTGCGAGCGTGTTGTTCTCCAATCTCTTGTCTGCCCTCTGGCGGCGGATTTGGTCGGCGACGACGGATTCGAGGATCGGTAGGATCGCGCCTCCTCTCATATTGATTTATTGGGGCGTGCAGCGTGCTTGCTTGATTTGGTTATTTTGGATTGATCAGCGATCTCGAGCCGCTCGAACGTGAAGTTCGAGAGTGGATACAGCGTCGAGACTGTTTTCGATGGGAGTCGGCACGGAATCGAGCCGTTCTCCGTCGAAGTCATGCCGGGAGGGGTGCTTCTGGTTTTGGATTCCGAGAACAGCAACATCTACAAGATTTCTTTGCCCTTGTCGAAATGTGAGTGCTCTTGATCCTGATAAAGATTCAAGTACAATTTGCTTACTTGTTGTGAATTGTAGTGACCAACCATGCCATTTGGCCAAACAATTTTCACTCCGTGCCAACGAGACCCTGCAAAAATTTTCTGGAAGAAATTAGCAAAATGTGAACTGTCTAAGCACTTGCCTAAATCCTACAATATGAACTATCTTAAGGATCTCTGGTACTTGGGCTCTTCATCTATGTATCCTCTCCATGCCCACGTCGGATATTGACACTAGCACATTGATACTTTGGGCACTCAATATGACAATATTGTTCACAGGACACTTGAATCCACACCCGTGTTAGATTCTTATATCCAAGTACGAGTAACCTAGGTAAGGAAGCCTCCAAGTGGTTTATGTAAGACTCGCGTGTGAATTCACTGATGCGAACTGTTCTGAAGAACATCAACAAAGTCTGATGGTTGATGATGCTGATGATGATGATGATGATTTCGTTCTTCCAATATGAAGGTGTAAACTAAACTGATTTGTTAGTCAAACATGTTGGCTAGCTTGAATGTGACAAAAACTTTATAATCTTATGGTTTAGTTATTTGAAATGTTTGTTCTAGATACATTCTTGAATGTAAGGAAGCCTCCAAGTGGTTTATGTAAAATTCGCGTGTGAATTCACTGATGCGAACTGTTCTGAAGAAACATCAACAAAGTCTGATGGTTGATGATGCTGATGATGATGATATCGTTCTTCCAATATCAAGGAGTAAAATAAACTGATTTGTTAGTCAAACATGTTGGCTAGCTTGAATGTGACAAAAACTTTATAATCTTGTGGTTTAGTTATTTGAAATGTTTGCTCTAGATACATTCTTGAATGTAATTGTTTCTAAATAAGCTCGTATTTTCTTCCCATTTGTATGATACTGTGTCGACTATTTAAATCTCTTTGGTGTTATACTGAATTGTTGGGACAGACAGCAGACCTAAGCTTGTTGCTGGTTCAGCTTACGGATCGAGTGGTCATGTTGATGGGAAACCACGCGAAGCAAGGATGAACCATCCAAAAGGACTCACAGTTGATGACAAGGGTAACATTTATGTTGCCGACACAAAGAATAAAGCAATTAGGAAAATCAGTGATTCTGGTGAGTTCAAAAGACTGAAAAATTAGAGTTTTGCCAAAAGAATAAACTAGAGCAACAAATTGAAGTGAGAGTTAAACTACATTCTAACAATGGATTGCATGTTTGGATAGGTGTTACAACAATAGCTGTAGGGAAGTCGTACAGAGTGGGCAGTATAGGTCTGCATATTGAAGATGCAAAGTTCTCTGACGATTTTGAGGTAGTGTATGTCAGTAGTAGCTGTTCTCTTCTGGTGGTTGACAGAGGAAATCAGGCAATCAGGGAGATCCATTTGAATTTTGACGATTGTGCTGACCAGTATGGAGCTCACCTTTCTCTAGGTAGAGCTTCAATTGCTAAGTGTCATCTTTTCCTCTTTTCACAATGTAGTTTGTGTAAGTACTCATCGATCCATGACATTGATATGGGACTAGGAGGGGTTGGTTTCGTTAAGATGACTTGGTGACGACTAAATCTGTTGCAGGAATCACAATGTTGTTTGCTGCTGCTTTCTTCGGGTACATGCTTGCATTGGTGCAGCGGAGATGGGTTGTCGTAGCATCTTCTTCTCATGTATGTTAGTATTCGCATTTTCATTTCTTAACTATGAATGTGTGAATTATGGATATCAATTTTACAAGATGATAGTATGAAACAATAGTAGAAGGGGAGTCTTGGCACAACTATAAGTGTTGTCGTGTGACTTGAAGGTCATGGGTTCGAGTCACAAAAACAACCTCTTGTAATGCAAAGTAAGATTGCGTACAATAGACCCTTCTCCAGGATCCCTCATTGGTGGTTTTTTATCATTATGAAACAATAGTGACTCAGCTAAGGTATATGCAAGTAGTTCATGCACAAATCATACTTTATATATAGCTTTGGAAAGCCACTGGACCCTACCTGCTTTCGGTTGATGATATTAAATTGAATGGCAAGAACAAGACAACCTTTCTTTGAGAATCATAACTTTTAAAAAAAAAAACATTCTTTCTGTGGAGTGCTATATGCTTTATTGGGGAATCATATTCCATAGGCCTATCTATCTCTGTGATATATGGCTCCAACAAACCTCCAGACCGATAACGATAAAATTATAGTCACGTTGATTTTATAACATGTTAAAAGTCTTTTGTCAAATATGTTCATCAGGTTTAAACCAAGATTCAGGAACATAATTGAATGGGTACAAATTGAATTTGGTCAAGCCGGCTAGGGTCTTATGTAGTTCATCCTAAGTGACTGCAGTTCAGTTTACGTCGTTGTTGGGCTCACTGAAGTGAAAGATCTTCGGTTGAGAAGGAAATGCTATTTTGGGTGTGAAGTTGGTTTGCTTGAGATGGACATAGTTCGGCCAAGGTGGAAGCTCTAAGGTTTCTCTCGCTCATTGCGAGCTGCTAAAGCTGGTAAAGAGCTATGATAAAAATGCTTCTAGTATTGTAACACTGTCTACTTTTAGATCGTTGAGGTAACCGTTGCCCAGCGTCCTTGTGCCAAGTGTTTGCTGTGGTTGGTTTTGCATCTTTAATGTGGATCAATCTCTGCTACATTGTTCCAACTGAGGGTCACATATCAGTTGAAGCCTTCGACAATGATTCAGGCCGGAAATGAGTCTTACCCACATTAAGTCACTTGTCGAGGGCCAAACTTAATGAATGGTATCGATCATGCTTTGCTTCTATTTAGTTGCAGTTCTTTTTGCACATCTTGTATAACATAAGTTATACTAATAACACTTCGGTTTGATTATGTTATGTTTCGGTTCTTTATTTTACATATCTGGTATTAATTGTGATATTTGACTTGATTCTTTCAGGAAGAAAAAACTACCACAAGAAGCTATTCGGCTAGTCCTCATCATCAGCCATTAATTCCACCCGAAACTGAAACCGAAAAGCAGGAAGAAGTAGAAGGCTTCTTCACCTCACTAAAGGAGATCACTGCATCTGCTGCTGCTTCTATTGCTCCAATATTTGGTCGAATCTTATCGAGAAGAAACACGCCTAGTCACCTCAGAAATCAACAACCGCGACAAGAGGACAATGTATGGCCTCTGCAGGAAAGCTTAGTGGTCCCTGATGAAGAACCACCTCCATTTGAAACACAAACACACAGTCCGCGCAAGACCTACGCATTTATGTCGAAGAATTCAGAGAAGCTCCAGCAACTACAGCACGATACAGCCTATTTCACCGAATGGGGTGGAGCGGAGCGCCACAACTGCAGCACCACCTGAGATGACACAAGAGGTGGTGTTTGGTGCAGTCCAGGAATCTGGTAGTTGATAGGATGAAGCAGAGATGAAGTCTGTGGAACATGGAGATCCTCTCCAAACCTTCTGCGAACTCTGCTCTGAGATGAAAGAGGAGATTGTGTTTGTTGATCACTAGCAGAAGTTTTAACATCTGCCTGATATACGGAGAGAGAGGGGGAGGGAGAGTTAAAACTTGAATAAAATTCCCTAGTGTTAGGTCGTATTATATTTCTTATTACATAAACTGGACTTTTAGTAAAGTTGTAAATGAATGAAACGTTCAACATGATAAGAATTTATTTATGATTATTCAATAGACACAATATTAATTAAATAAATAAGTTTAAACAAGTTTAACAACCAAGCAAGTTTTAAATATAAAAGTGTCAAACAATCAAACAAATTAATTGACAACTCAACTTGAACTGTGTACTGGTCCTTCTCTCTGCCTTTTCTCTTCGACCCATTTCCCCTATCGACTACAAGGGGACTGTGAAATAGTTAACTTAAGATCTTGTATAGTCCCTAGTGCTCAGATCTGCACTGAGGGAAAGGAGTACTAAAACTCAATTCTAGCAAAATCAAACAAGAGTTTCCAAGGGTTTACTTAAACACTGGCTGGAATACAACCACTTCGGTCCAGTCAATTGGACCTCTCATATGGAAGCCACATCTGATAACAACTTTTATCATATCATTACCTACCCAAGTATTGTTCCTAATGCTGTCGAAGTAAATGAGAAAAGAAGGAGAGAAGACACACCTAGGTGGACAACAATTTACATACAAGGATGTTTCTAAATACAATGAAATGTGTGAATGATCTCCAACCGGCAAAAACCAATTGTTACAAATCAACAAGTTGATGAAGAGGAAATGATATCACAAATAAAAGGTAATCTCACTAAATCCATGCAGTATATTGATCCCCTTCCACACGTACAATACTTATATATAGGCTTATGAATATAGAAATCAATTTGTCGACAAATGGGGGATTAATTCTATAGCTCCACTTTGTTCCTCTGCGCCTCGAATCCACTCCGAATATATATATTGCAAGATGTTGCATTCATCAAGTAACAGAGGAATACTTAACGACATCCGACTCTAGTATTTGTATCCAGCTGAACTATTTTGCGGTGGTGCAGGTGGCAACCTGTTTGGGGTACGACGACTACCAGAGTTTGCTCCTGAACTTGCATCGCCATTCTGGGTTGGGGTGCCATGCCGCCGGCTGCTGCTGCTTCTGGACCTAGATGATGAGTCAGTGTGTGAGCTGTCTATCGATCCATTGGCCGCAGCATCAAATGCTGATCTCCAATCCTCACCGGTACCATTGGTCCTTGGGCTACTTTCTGCAGTTTTTACAAACATGCTCATTAAGTTATGAATTACATGGGAACTGGATCGACCTTGTTGGTTCAGTCAATAAAACGAGGAGCTGGAAGCCAAGCAGGCCCAAACTAATGCTTAAGATTGGGAATTGCAAAATGACAAGAACCAAAATAATCAGCTAAATTATCGCAAATTAAGACTCTACATGTAGTTTTTGTTGCAAGGATGAATAAGGCTTAATATGAATGTACTGTGAATATTAATCTCGATACAAGTGAATATATATTGCATATAATCTTTTTTATATTTTACATTAGTAAAAATAATTATATTTTTCCTAAACTCAATGGTTATTTTTTGGATCCACCAGATTGAATCAGTAGATTCAATAACCAAGGAGCCAGAAGCCAAGCAGGTCATAATCAATGCTTAAGATTGGAAATGCCAACAAAAAAAAAAGCAAAATATTCAATATTTTTTTCTAGAATAACAAAATAATCAGGATTCGGGAATTTGTAGAACTGCAAGGAACAGAATTTATTTCTAAATCTCATCATCTTAAGCAGAGACATAAAAGGTTAAATTGGATTTATAAATATTTTCAATGATTGGGATAGATTTTAACACTTTACATGTATTATGGTATATAGATGAATTAGTTTAATAATAATGTAGGTTTTGACATTTATAAATATATAAATGACTTATGATATCATTTTTTTGATCAACCATTAAATCAGTTCAACCAACCAAACCATCAAATAGTCAATCAATGTCAAACTGCTCAATTTAACACTAGTACCTAGTACATGTTGGGAAAGTGATGTGCAAGATATGAAATAGCCAAACAACGAATCTTAACACCTTGTGAAGCCTGGGATTGATAGTATGCTTGAGTTTAGGTTAACTAGAGCACCTAGAAACCCATTAAAGGAAGTTACCTGCAGCCGAGCTACCATCAGACCAGCTAGCAGCAGCTGCTCTGTTGTCATGGATGCTTAGTTGACGTGTAAGTTTCGAGAGGAGAGATGATTGCTTTTGAATCCTTTCTCTTCTACGCTTCACATTTTGGTCTTCCTGGAGTAGTTCTGTAATCTTCGCGTTGCTTTGAGCACTAGACCAAAGAATACAAATCAGTTGAAAAGGATTGCATCCACTAAACTTACATATTGTATAGTCTCAATCATGATCATGAATTATCAAAGTTAAATTCATAAATGCATTATCTGACTGCAATGCGCTTGATCACAAATGCATTAAAACCTACGAGAATCATCATTCCAAAGTCTATTGCAAAAGCTTGGGAATTGCAATCAGAACAATGTGTCAATGCCATGCTTTTATATTAGCATTTGGTTTGTTCATGAACTACATAAGTGTTACATTATAGTACCATAGGTTTGTCGCCTTGCTAAGTAAATCATGCTCCATCCATGGGAATAGGTTTATTTAGGTCATAACAACCTTCACAACAAGACCTCCATCAATAAAAATAAGATAACTAGTGAGAATTTCCAAATATCTCATGATTAACCACTGTAATGAAGTTAACTTTCCGCCTAATCATTTCCTTATCAATATGGAAATAAAGATGTATCCTACCTACCTACACTAGTATGCAAGTGACTTACCCCCATCAGATAAATACTCCAGCATTAGAAGCAACAAAATCAATCAATTTTTATATGCACAACAGTTTCCAAGCATATTATTGAAGAATGGCAAGGAACAAACCTTACTGAGCTATATAGCTGATTCAACATATCTTCCTTAGCTTTCTCAACTTGACATAGCACAACTGCCTGATCAATCAGAAAACAAAGATAAGGACCTGTAATATCTCAAATAAGAAGACAAAAAAGCCCATAGACAACATTTACCTTTGGTACATTAGCAGCAAGACTGTTCAATACAGCCTCTACATAACCTCGAACTTCTTGGGACATCCAACGAAGTTCTTCTTCAGGATCAGCTGGCCTTCTAACCATTGTGTCCTACAATTGTCTGGCATTAGTTTGGGATCTAATATAAAACAAGATCAAGAGTACAGCATATGTATTTGAAGCAGATAATAATGGAAGAACATGGCCATGTGAGCACACGAATGGATTCGTGCACGAATACAAGCATGCCAGTAAGCACTGTAAAGGGCATATCATAATCCATATGTTTCTTAACAATGAAAACTTGTGATCGCAAGAAATATGAACCTTCATATTTCAGCAATCCACCTGATTGTAATCCCTATCACTATCCAAAATGCTCCACACTAAAAAAAGAACTTTCACAGTTATATAACAGAAATCAGTTGCATAAATTTATTCATCAAGCTTGGTATTCTAGGTATTATTAGGATATATAGCTCCGCTTCACATGGAATATTTTGCGTAACTTTATTCAGCAAATTTCATATCTCAGGTGATAGAATATAAAGCTGCGTCCCACATGGGATACTGCCTGCTATTTAAGTCGCATGTTTTTAATAGTGTTACTCCAGTTTTAACTTAGTAACAAACCAGGCTGAGCCTGAAGGTTTTATTTCCTGATGATTTCAACAAAATGTACAGTTTTAAGCGACCAATCGAGTCAGAGACTTCAATGCACAGCTATGCATTGTGTTACTGAAGTTTCCTAATCACCGTCCACCATTATTATATCTTCTCCATATAATCTGTCAATATCTACAGGAAACTCTATGTGAGACTTGTCAATTCAGTGAAATAAAAGAGTTTGACAGTAACGCATCTCAGGGACTGACCCTTTTACAAAGATAGATATCCCTCTATGAATGCAAATGGCTTTGATACATTGGGCCGTTATGAAGCAAAACAAAAAAGTTAACAGAGCAAAGATGAGAATACCAAAATGAATGAGTAGAATTACTGGAAGATAATATAACAAAAAAATTATTAATAAAAACATTAGGTGTAGGTGTCACTTCGATAGATGATAAATGCCTAAGAAAATTAAATTAAAATTGAAGAGACATGATACAGAGAACCATTTAGAAAGAAGTAAAGGGAGACAAAAAAGGTTAAAATAATAAATAATAATTTAATTAATTTAAATATTACTAGTAAGTAAAGTCTTGCATGGAGGAACAAGAATCATATAGTTGAGAAAAACATAGCACGAAGATGACAATTACTAGTCACGATAAATATCCGATCATGTATTTTCTAATGGCATCAAAAATTACGTATGATTCAGCATGTGTGTGACTGCTAGATTACACAACAGACTCCTGCATGGAGTATCTTCCTATTCATTGTTATGCTATAGCCTTCAGCATATGAGTACATAATTCTCTTTCATCCAAATAATATTGTTCCATTACTTTCTTCTGCAAGTAAAGAAGGAACACACTTATATCTGAGAACTTACAAGTGAACCATCAGAATGACTTTGTCTCATTGGTGTAACTCCAGATTCAGGTGCACCCTTTGAGGAAGTAACTTTTGAAGAGCCAGTGATATTTCCTATCTTATTCATCCACTCAACTTTCTCAGCCAAGTTCTCAGCCTTTAAAATCACAGCACTATGAGCTGCGAGCAACAGATTCATGAATCACTAACAAGGAAAAGGGATGCTGACAAAACGGTCCATTCAGTGTGTCCTAAATAGTTTGGGTATCACATCTTATGATTATTTCTACTAGTTTCTATTGTAAAATTACCTTTTAAAACAGTTTTATATGCAACTTTACTAGTTATCTTAAAGACAAGGGTTGGGCTTTTTTCTGCTCCATTTGCTTTTTTGGAGTCCTTCGAACTTTTGGGAGGATCTTCCTCATCTGGAACCTCCTCAAGGTTACATTCCTGCAGATGAAAAAACATGTGTAATCATTAGAAAAAAACAAGTGGATGCTAACAAAACATAAAATTACTGCAGAGTAAAAAGATTCACTGTGTAAGCAGATATAGCATCATGTCCTACATGTATCTAGCACAGACTTTTACATATATGTTTATTGGCAGCCAGTCATTTCAGTGGGGAACTTATGCTAGATAGACTTCCAAGTACAAAAACTGCTGCCCATCAAAAAAGGTGGATACACCATCAAAAGTACCTACTATATCCAATTCAAACTTAATATTTAACTTCGCTGAAAGTAACCACCTCTCCTGACAAATAACTCCATTTCACTGCATTATTTTGTAACATTAGCTCAAATATATTTTTTGTGAAAATATTTCTAAGATAGTTGCCAGTTAAACTCCATATAATATGAAAGTTTTCAGTAGAAGACATACTTCACATCTGTTAGCAGTTCTACGGTGACTGTCAGCCCACACAACCTGATCCAATTTCCTTTTTACCTCTATAATTTCTCCTAATTAATCCTAAACAAGAAGAGAGTGCTTGAAAGGATATTCAAGTTACTACTTATTATCAGGTATATTTAGGGGTGGCAATTTCTAGCTCGACATGAAAACACGATCCGAACCGAACACCTAAAAATCAGATTAGGGTTAGGTTTTATTGGGTTTCGGTCGGGTTCAGGTCGACCTAATTGATACGATTAAAAAACGGGTTAGATTCGGATCAACCTGAAATGATCCGATTACGACCCGCAAATCCGTTTATAAATATTTTCGGGTCGGATTTTGGTTGAGTTCGGGTTAAAATAAACATATTTTTATAAAATGGGCCTTTTCGGGTCGGGTTCGAGTTGAGTTTGGGTTAACATGAACATATTTTTATAAATGGGTCATTTCGGGTTGGCTCGGGTTCGGGTTGGATTCGGATTGTGGGTCATTTCTGGTTGAGTTTGGGTCAAATACAGATAAATGGATTGGATTCAAGTCGAACAATTTGACCCGAAATACTAATCAGGTCGGGTACGGGTTTTGATGTTCCAACCCATCAACTCGAACCCGCCAATCCGAATCCGACCCAAATTGCCACCCCTAGGTATATTGTTGTTAATTTATTGGGAAAGGGGATATTGTTAAATTCCCTAAATACAAAAAAAAAATGTAAACTTGTCAAAGCAAAGTGCTAACATGCTTCAAATTTTTTTGAAGAAATATAGACACAAAACTCTCCAGATGTAATTCAATTTATAAAAAACGCTACAAGTGCATTCCCTACAAGGTAACAATAAACAATGAACTTACGTTGCATATAGACCATGGTTTAAAATTTCAACCCATGCCAATGTTTCGGTCCTAGGCCGAAATGATACAATTTCGATATCACATCGTGCCGTGCTGATACAGTTTCGATATTTTTTTTATTTATATATAATAATTATTAGATAAATATGATTATTGTTTATAATTTAAAAATAAGTTGTATATTAATTTTATATAAATTCTTAATTATTGGACAACTTAATATTGTAAGAAAAAATAATTAAAAATAATTTTTTTAAACAAAATTAATCATTTATTCTTTTAATTAATTACTGATTTAAATAATATATACTTTAAATAGTAAAAAATATTAATAAAACAGTAAAATAGTAAAAAAAATTAGAAAAAAATATCATAATATAAATCTAATTTATTAAAAAAAATCGAATTTTTAGAATTTTTTAAAATTTTTAAATAAAATTTAAAATAATAAAAAATATTAGAATATAAATCTGAATTATTATAATTTTTTTAGAATTTTTAAATGAAATTTAAAACATTAAAAAATAAATTTTCAGAATATTAATTAATAAAATTAATTAAAAAATTTTAAATTTTAAATATATTTTTTATATATTTTATTAGAATAATTTAATTAGGATTTATAAAAGTTTGGTCAAAATATCATACATATCTTGAAATTGTTTAAATTAATTAAATAAAAAATTAAATTTACTGGTTAAAATGTGAATCGCTGGTTAAATTAAACTTTGGTGTGTGAGTTGCTGGTTTCGCCCACGTGGCATGACGGTAAATACCGCCCGTGCCGCCCAGCACAGAATTCACTCCATGCTATAGACACAAAACAAGTATAATTTCTTAACCATCTCACTTCATCAAAAATAGCATGCCATTAAGGGTGTATTTACTAGATGAGAAATGGCGGGAAGAAACAAGTTAACTTCATGTCAAGCAGCTGTCCCAATTTCTGGTCGCTCTAGTTTGTATTCTGTTATTTCTCTACAGCCAGCGGGCACTAAAATAATGTGATAGTAGAAAGGCTTGTTTTGGTAAGTGAAGCTGTAAAAGAGAAGGATAAAGCAAGCATCAGTACCTCCAAAGTGATAACCCCGTGAAAATGCTTCTCCTCCTGCTTTTTTGTGTATCCAAGCTGAAAATAAAGCAATGCAGAACACAGTTTATAAATAGCTGCCAATATGCCAAATAATTTGCAAACTATGTAACAAAAAAAGTAGGATTTACCTTTCCACTTTTCTCATTGAGGACAAACCATCGCTTGCTCCAGCCATTTGTTTTGGCACTTTTCTTCAGTAAGAATCCTAAATGAGAAAAACCAAAAAACTAAATGACTCCATAAAAAAGTGTATCTTGAGGAAGAACTTAAATACTAAGATTAATGTGCAAAAAAGCATAGAAATGAATATCATATTGTTGTAAGACTAAAGATGATGAGGTACGAGATTAATTGTGAAAGCAAATTCTTGAACCTGAATAAAATCCTGCATAATATTCAAGCAGTAAAAACAACAACTTGTTGGTAGCACAGCTAGAAAGTATTAACATTTTAACCCAATTATATTCAAATGCTCACAAAAGCAACTCTATGAAGTGATATTTTTCTACCAATTAGACAAGCAAATGAAATACATCTAAATAAAACAATCCTGATACTAATTTTACAGAACTGTTATTCCCTCTTAATATTTCAACTACTCCTTTAATCAGTCTTGTGAATTTTTTTTCTTGTTATATTAGAAATTGTCTATTAGGATGCAAGTTTTAGTTGTAGGGAAATTTTTGTCATGAGAATGTGAATGAAGCATTCATTCTCTCCATAAATCAAACTATTAAACACAAATTGTATCCCAACTCTGTTCAATTGCCCATGACTAATTGTTCCATTTCTTATCAATTCCATTAGGTGAACCAAACGTACTCTTAAAGAATGATGAAAGCTGCATCATGACACATGAAATTATGTCAAGTATATATTTAGTACACATGCAAAACCTTTTGCCCAAAAATCATTGCAAAATCTGTCCAAATCATAATGGAGAAATTCTAGGAAACTGGGTAAAGAACCTGCTGTTATTTCTCCAGAAGGTCCAGCAACCTGCAAGGTGGATGTGGAACCCTCTTTGGTTTCTTTGTCTTGTTGATTAGATTTATCTTTCATTGATTTCAAGCTACCACCTTGAGCTCCTTGTTGAGGGCTTGATGCCTGGTATGCAACAGAAGCCATCAATGATGAAACAACAAAAACATTTGAAAAGGAAAAACTCATTACACTATTGCAAAAGATATGGTGCTAAGAAAATTAATTATCTATTTACTCTATTCAAGATGGCTTGCTCTGCTTCATTTGCTTTCTTTGATGATCGATTCTTCAGCTCATCCTCCTTACGCTGCCTCTCCATTCTGGGGACAATTTTGAAGATTGCAGTTACGATTAAGTAAATACAAGATTGAGACGTGTCAGAAGATCGCAGTTACAATCAAGTAATTAGAGACACATCAAAACTTGTAGATATCATATCTACCAACTTCTGAGGATTAGCTGTGTTAACTTCTGACTAAAAGAGCTTGTATGTCTGGACTTATCAGTTATCATGTGAATGCAAATAACATCATCTAAGGAAAAATGGAAAACCAGAAACTAAGAATCAAGTGAGCCAAAGTGTTGCTATTTAGTTGTTAGTACCAGATTAGTCAGAAATTGAATTGAAGGTTTTAGAAGCTAAGATGATTACTCAAAGCCTAGCAGCTTAAAAATGCATAAAAAACATCTCATTGAAAAAATAGTTGAATACAGAAACTTTAATTAGCATTATCAAATTCAAAGTCTTAAAACTAAAAGCAAAAAAGAATCAGAGAAAATTGCAACAGATTTAAAGCTGAATATGGAAGCCCAAGTATCTATGTTTCATTTATAGGTTCAAATTTTTTTAAACCAAATACAAGAACTGGAAACCTAATAAAAACAAACATACCTCCGCTGAACTAGACGAATGAAATGTTGCGGAGGAACAAATGCACGCTCCATATCAACTAATGCAACCACCATCTTTTTGGCCTCATTTCTGAAGTTCTCTAATGCAGTTGATGCAATAGCAATCACCTTTTCCATAGAAAGAGAATCATGCAATAAGAAAAAAACTGCAAGATACATTTTGGTCAACAAATAAAGCAACATTAATAGCAGCCTACCTCTCTTTTAAAAGGAGGATATCGACCTAGTCCAGGTGTACCATTTGCTGAAGCAGAAACTATATCCAACAGAACGCGGTGGACCTATTTCATAAAGTTCAGACAAAGAATAAGATTAAACTACTACAAATGTTGTAATGGCATAATAGATGCCTATCATGGTAGATCTAAGCTGCATCACATGCAACTTAAGTTGCGGAAAAGTCTGTACTAATTCATGCATTGTGCCCATGATCTGACATTCAAAGGTGGCACCTAAATCTAACAAGCATGGGTATGAAAAATCAAGGAGCTTTAACGATGTTGTTAAGCTTCTAATCCTAGTAATTACCAGCTCGAAGAAGGAAAATGCCAGACGCAAAACAGAGGGGAAAAAAGGTAAAAGTATACTAAGGAAACAAAGTAAAAAATTAAGCACGGATGATTTTGAAAAAAAAATCAATTTTCAATAAAGTTGCATGAGGTTCATCTGGCATCAAGCAAAAAAACTTAGACTACATCAACAAGAGATTGAACATAATTCAATGAAAAAATAGCTTGATTATGAGCCTAAAATACTTGGACCATTTACCTCATCAACACAAAGGCGTGATGGTTCTTTTGCTAATTCCAGTACTCCCTTTATCAAAGATCGCAAACCTTTTTCAGGAGATATCAAGTATGGCTGATAACCATCAGCCTCCAACACAATCTAGAAGACAGAATGATCAATACATAGCAATTAATTTATTGAAACACATGCACTGAAGAACAAAACAGAATTAACAGTCTTGACAAAAGTACACATACTCTTTTGACATTGTTGATATCAAAATGTCGATCCAGTGGAAGTTGTTTTATTCTGTTAGGAAAGTTCCCTTCAAATGTTGCAACAACTTTCCAACCTGAACCCTGAAAAAGAAACCCAAAGGTGCTATATATAACAAGCATATAATGTTACAAAATGACCTCAAGAAAAGTGCTTGTTTTTTTAAATGTTACTGTAATCATTATAGACTTTTAAGATAAAAACTCATTGCCCATTGCAGTAATTAGTATAAAGTTTGAATGTGAGTGTTAAACAACAAAATTAGACTCCCACAATGTTCTTCCCTTATTGTTGCATTAGGAAGTGGATTCAGCAACACGACATACTGTTTAACCATGGCACCCTTTAGATCTCTTCTGCAATGGCTTGGTTCCCACATGGAATATAAGAAATTTAATAACCAATTTTGTTCAAGGGCATGGCTTTTATATATGTCAAGGGACAGTTACTAAAAGAGATTGGATTATTACTTCATCCTGTGGCATGACATTCACAATCATTTGTAGTAAGACATTCATTGATAAGCAATCAGTGTTATCTCAAATGATTCAGTTATATAGTCGTCAAGCTCAAGTTCCTAAATGATTTTGGCACTCTATTTGTCTATCAAATGTCTTCACCATTTTTAACAAGGCGGCTCACACATCCATAATTGAGGATTAAGTAACATAGAATGAGGTTGTTTTTCTTCTGTGCACAGTAAACTCATATCACATGTTAGTGTAGTTCCCAATAACTAAATTCCTAGAAAATTGGTAGGGAAAGGTTAACCCAGATAACATATTCAAAGTAAAGAAAACTTATGTTTATGACACTCGCGTGTTTGATGGTTAATGGATTATCTTACAGTTTTTAGCCACTTTGATATTTAGCAAAATTTTCCCAATAAATTACAAAAGCATTAGGAATTATATGAAGGGCATAAGCATATTTTGATATAGAAAAGATAAGGAGATTTCAAGATACAAACAACATCATGGTTCAAAGCATTGCAAAAATCCAAGAAAATATCTAAATGATGAGCCAGCCTTTATGCATCCTAGCATTTGTACATGCTAGTTGCTCTAAAGCGCTGAGATCCTTTATCACTTGAGAACCTAGTAAAGTTACGTGGTTATTAAGAAAAATATTTCATCTAATAGCACTAACTAAACACCAAAAAATGATTAGATTAAATAATCATAAGACACTAGTAATCTATATGTCAAGGAGTAGAAGTCGATAGGAAATTGATGAGTCGAATAGATTGGGTACATATTCATAGATATAATAATGTTTGGATGCATATTCATAGATTTAAAAATGCCTTGTTGCAGACAAAGTTAATTTTCAATTGAGGAATTCAAACTTGGACAAGCTTGAGCACCTAGGCGAAGGCCTAGTGATAAAACTGACAAAACCTAATCATAGAGCAGACTCAACCTATTATATAAAAAGAAAAGAAAAAAAATACTGACCTCACCAGTCGCAACATGTTGCAAAAACTTGTCTTCAAATTCTCGACAAAGCTCCAAGGCAATAGCTCTGGTGCCTTCCGCACTCTCCACCATTTGTTCACCAAGTCTAAACAACTCATCCTGCACAATCTGTGACTTACCTTGTAATCTGCAAGTATCATGTTAAAATTAATACATTGTAGAAGGATTTTTTTTAAAAAAAAAAAAGGTAGAGATTGTATTAATGACAGCAAGAACATAGAAGAAAGGCTTCAAATGACACCTGATAAGCACAATAAGATATACATGTCATTAATATGAACTCAAGCATTTCTGGTAATGTGATGGAAGTATGTAGGCTAAGAAAGTCAAAGTGTCAAGGGAACTCAAAAAAGTTCAAATTAAGTCAAGTCTTCTTATTTTTCTAATGATTATTATAGCCTATAAATTATTATAGTAATGTTCCGTAACTATCTCCCGTTAATGCAAGTCCATTAGCAAGTCCCGGGAAGGGTCTATTGTGTGCAACCTTACCCTACTTTACAAGAGACTATTTTCGAGACTCGGACATGTAACATCTAGGTCACACAACAACAACTTTACCATTACGCCAAAGCTCCCCTTCAATGTTCCATAACTATATATTGGTTAAATAATTTGGAACATGTTTTCATAGGATTGTATATCAAATATCAGATTTAAAAAAAATACAATTTTTTTTTATTAGAATTGGACCAATATTTTTGGCCAACCCTATAATACCATATTGCTGGAGACAGTTCGAAAGTCATTACACATCTACAATGAGAAGTAATAGATAAAGGGTAATAACAAAAGGAGATGGCTAACAGGAATAATTTCTCATTATCAAAAATAATCCGCCTACTAACAGCGTTAGTTCATGTAATGCAGATGTAATAACAGAATAATGTGTACTAGTTCTAGCATGCTTTTTACATGTAATGCCAAAGAGGAAAGTGGTTGAGTCACAGGTGGTCCCAAGGTCAGGCAGGATATCTTGGTTAAAAAAATTATTGCCCACCCAGTCACAGCTTCAGAAGTCATACTGCTTGTAAAGAAAGTGAAAACTGCACTGGTCACAGTGACACAGGCGAAGTGTTCAAAAGTCAAAAGAGCCAGCCCACTTTCATTGCCACAATAAAGGAAATAAGCTAGGAATCCCAGGGATCTACCAGTACTGAAACTGTTGGACTCAAAAAGTCCAAAGCACTTGATGAAATAGGATAGCTCTTCTAGCCAAAACCCATTGCACACATTGACCCTATTGGTTTAGTTGCTTCCTTAGGCTTGCCAAACAACTATTCAAAGAATTACAAGCAAACCAGATATGCATCAAGTAAAATAGTAGCACCATGATGAAGGTTTTCCTTCTTTTACTGTACACAGGGAAATTTGTCCACCACCACAGACATGTGTACTTAATTACTTCCCCCAAAAATAAACACTCAAATAATATTTCACAAGTGAAAGCAAAAAAATAAATAAATAAATAAAATTTACCCTGAAAGAAGATTTGGCAATCTCAGCTTCATTCTACTGCGAATTTGCTTGGAAAGTGCATCAACTAATGCTACTCTTCCAAGCTTACTTTGTGGAGCACCAGTAAGTATAGTTTTAAGACTCTCAGTCTCAGCTCTCCATGCTGTTTCAAGTGAATTTTCAGATCCAACAGAACCAGCTTGTGCTGAAGCAATAGAAACAGATTGACCGATCAGAGCAACCCATGGAATATCAGCAGTAGAGGGTGGCCCCTGAGACAAAAGAAGAGCTTGAACTGCTGCAAGACATTTCTGGTCCCCAGCAGCTTGATCGATCTTGCTGATAATACCAATGGTTCTACTTCCTAAATAAGAGGAGACAAGACTTTCATAAAAGAACTACAACAAGAAGTCAATAGAAAAATAGAAGTTGTCATTGACCTGAAGTTAATCTTCAATATATATGTTTGTAAAAAAGGAAAATGTTCAAAGGCAAACACCACAAACCTTCTGAATCAAATTCCTTAGCCAGTCTAAGAGCTCGATAAGAAGAGATTTCAGGTGCCAGAGCAGCTGGCACTATAAGTAGCAATATTGCATCATTGCGTGCACCATAATCACTGACCTAAAGGGAGATAATTACAGCCACATCCACAAAACATTAAAAATAGAAGAAGAAAATTGGAAGTGAATGCAATTTAATATTAATAGAACTTCACAATTATAAATTGCAACTTACAATAGAATCATCCATTAACCTCTGGTCTAAACCTGGAAGATCAATTAATTTTAAAGACGGAGCTGGGGAAGAAAGAAAAAAACAACCGTGAGTATACCTAAAGTTTCTTCCATAAGAACTGTGAGAGTCTAATCAGTAGAAGAATATAGATATCTATATGACCTGTACTAGTACGGAGCTTCAGATATATCTCATCTGCACGGCCCTTTCCTGAACCTTGAACTCCAGTTCCCTTACTTAGTCTGTCCTGAAGAGAGTGCCTAAGGGCACCTTAGATCAACATAGAAATGTGTCAAGACTACGTCAAAACCCAAATACTATAGAACATGGTAAAGAATTATCTAATCTTCAAAACCCAACCCAACCATCAGTAGGTGATATACAAGAGATGCAAACTGTGATTGTAGATAAACTGAAAATGTTGTTACAAGGATTTGAGATCTTACTCGCAGAGACTTGTTGAGATTTGCTGTCTATTTGCAAGACAATTGATTTACTACTCAGTGAACTATCCCTTTGCAGATCAATACTGATAGGGGCGCGAGTCGCGCCATTCTCTCCAGTTGGCTGCAAGCAATTAAAACCAGTTTTAACTGACAGAAAGGCGAAGGCAAGAGATGACAAACAAATAATATACCAGTAATGCAATTACAAACTCAACATACCAGGACCGGGTGTCCGATTAAGCTGTTCAACACTGCTGATTTACCAGCCCCCTGAGGCATTAACCAGACACTTAAAATAGAATTTGAAACTGGACTTCTGCCAGACTATCGAACCAATCCCATTTCCTAATCTTGGAAGAATAAAAGCGATTGGAATTAATTAGGTCAAGAAGGCGCTTACAACATTGCCGAGAGCGACGACGTTGAGGAACGTGGACGTCCGCCTCTTGGTCGACCCCTCATCGACGTCCTCATCGGCGAGGAGGGCAGAGGCCTGCATCATCGCGTCCGCGAGCTCGCTCAATTCCTCCAACGCCTCCATCGGGGGCGGCAAGACACGGATCTCGACAGCTAACGCGGGTCAACCCCTAACTGAGACTGGCAGATGCCGAGGCGGGGTCCGGAAGGGACTCCGATCGGCCGCCGCGACGAGATCCGGATCTGGGGTTGGAATCCAAACCCCAGCGGCAGATCGAAGAAGACGAGGTAGAGGAGGGGGGGATTGGGGAGGAGGAGACGGAGATCTGAAGCAGAAAGGAGCACTGGACGGGATCTTGGAGGAGGCGGAGAGGAAACCACCGTCCCAGTCGCAGGGCTTCGACTTGGAAGACGGTTGAATCGGGAGAAACAGTAGAGATGAGAGGAAGCTTTCCTTAACTTAAAAGACGCTCGAACCGATCCGGTCGGGATGGGGAAATGGAGTCGCCGGTTCACCGAGTGGAATCGTGCTTTGAGAGTCGTGCGGAGGGAGGATCGGTGGCTTTAAGATTCGTGAGCGAAGATTTGGACGGTGGGAATTCGTGGTTGGCGCGGAAGAAGTTAAATGGCATCGTAATTATAATTAATTAAGAGTAAATTGCTCCGTTATTTAATTAGTTAAACAGATTAGATTCTTCATCTTGGCGGCGAGGCGGCAGCGTTCCTCTTCCTCCTCGGCCACGGCCACGGCCACGGCCAGGCTTCCTTTCTCGATTCTCCCACGATGCAGCAATAATCTGAAGCACTATTTGAGATTATTAGTGAAAAAAAAAAAAAAACAAACAAACAAATACGCTCCTCTCTGCGCCCCCGTCAGCAGTGGCTTAGCCAACATCTTTAACTGTCCTAGACTGTTATTGGTCATTGAGCCTTCTGTTAAAAAAATGCTCGTTCTTGAATTTGAACTCTATATATAAATTTAAAAATCATTGGACGATATATAAATCTAAATATAAGTATATACGTCTTAAAATTACTAGACTGTACTAGATGTAAACCTAAAAATTACTAGATTGCTCGATTTGAGTAATATATGAGGAATGATACTTGCCGTGACGCCGCAACACATATCCGCGACACTGTTGGCAGCCCTCGTGGCCACCTCCACCTCAGCGCTCTCTCTCCGCGACGCGAATGAAATCCACTCGGGCCAAAACTTGTTCCTCGCGTACCCTAACAAGCCCTCCCCTGCCGTTTTCTCTTCTCCCTCCCCAGTCCTAACTTCTTCGAAATCGCCGCAGCCCCTTCTCCCTCCTCGCTGAAGCAGCAACGGTACCCTCCCCAGCCCCAACTCCTTCGAACAAGTTTTGCCCCTTCTTCCCCCTCGCTGAAGCAGCAACGGCACCCTCCCCTGCCGTTTTCTCTTCTCCCTCCCCTGCCCTAACTTCTTCTAAAGCGCCGCAACCCCTTCTTCCCCTTCGCTGAAGCAACAACTGTTCTTCCTCAGCGAGGCTCGTCACCCTCAGCGTTCGAAGAAGCAGTAGCAACAAAGAGCAGTAGTTTTGAGTACTCTTTGAGGTAATCAACTTCTTCTTCTACATCTTTTCTTTCTTCAATTCGTGGTAACCAAATTTTGAGGGATAATCCAAGCAACTAGCAAGCAAATGAATCTTAGTTAATCGGTGGCACTCAACGGAATATTCAGGACAAGAATCAGACAATCAATATAGTAAAAAGGACATGTAGAATAACAAATAAAAGGTCTTACTTGCATAAATTTCAAGAGTATCAGATCCTCTTGCATATGATCTTAGTGGCTCAGCGTCCTTAGAGTATCAGATCCTCAACAGAGGCACTAGAAATGGATAGTTCATATTTTTAGTGCTATTTCATAGGAATTCAAGAATGCTATTCTAATGCAACTTGGTAAGCCTCAATTCCTGTTCTTTATGGGTGGGAAACACAACATGATCCTTTAGAACAATATGAACCAAAAGAAATTATGTTGTTAGTAGAAAGAAACTGATGATCTTGGATGTACATCAACTTCTGTTATTTGCTTGTATAACATAATAATTTCTGTGCTTTCAAAGCTGAGAGAACCAATATGACATTTGCTTGGCTTAGTTCCAATATGACAGATACTTTTAAAAGAAAATTAAAAGAAACATTATCTCTACATTCTCCATGTTATTTATTGGAAGAGACACAAATATTTGTTTCAGTTATTTCTTGCACATTATCTTTGTTTCAATTATTTCTTGCATGTTTCATGTTTCATATAGGCTTCGTTTTGTTTCATGTCTAATTCCTTAGCACAAGAACATAAAAGGCATGCCCTGTTATAGCTTTATTTTTGTGAAGAATGACATTGTTTTTTTAAATCTAATAATGAAAATTTAATTATTAGGTTGCTATTTCATGGCATCATCAAGTTATAGCAGCATCGAGAATGCAAGATCTCAACCTGTAACATGCAGAGACTGCGGACAAATAACATCGGTGTGCATTTCTAAGTCAACCAAGAATCCTGGAAGACACTATTATAGGTGTCGGCAACATGGATGACAAAAGTGGGTGACGACCGATACTAGTTCATCTGGCAAAATTAAAAGTGAAGAGAATGCTTCTCATGGACATAATCCGACAATAATCAATATACCAAAATTCATTTGGATATCAGTGTTGGTGAACTTGATTCTCTTAGCCATAATCTTAATTGTGTTGTTAGTTCATCTGGTTAGTTAGTGTTATGTCATGTTGATGTTGTAATATAAATGGTTAAATATTTGTAATTCTGAACACAAACTTGGTTTGTTAGTTATATTATTAAACACTGTTCGAATAGAAATTTTTGAGTGTTTATTTGGAATGTTTAATTGGTATTGTGTTGATTCATCTAAGGACTAAAAAAAAAATCGACAGAGAAATTGACGGGACTCAACTATTATCTAATTTGGAAGAATTTCATTGCCTCTGATCTGTAACTATTATTTTGATTCAAAATTTGAATTTCTAGTTATTGATCTATTACATATACTTAATTATTGTTTTAAATTGCATTTTCCTTCCTCTCCCTAGAATAGTCTCAGTGTTGTGCATTAAATTTGTCCATTTAATACTTAAGCATTGGCATGATACCTGCAAATTAAAAAGCTCACAGCAGATGGTTAACGAATCACATTATCGTGGATCGGTCAACAGACCGATCCACATTCTTTTTGACCGATCAGGCCTGATCGGTCCAGGAAGGCTCTGATCGGTCTGTGGACCGATCAGGCTATAGGTGGATCGGTCCACAGACCGATCCCCCTATCCTTTCTCTCGTTGCCTCCTGATCGGTCTACAGATCGATCAGTAATTCCCGTTGCCTCCTGATCGGTCTACAGACCGATCAGTAATTCTCGGTGAGTTCACTGATCAGTTACTGATCGGTCACCAGACCGATCAGATAATCATAGTATCACTAGATCGGTCAACAAACCGATCCAATGCCTATGTAGGTTTAGCGCTTCCCACCCTAAACCCTACAGCCTTCCTGGTCTAGAGAACGAGCTATCGAGCCCTCTCTGACCTATTCCGGAGAACGAGCTACCAAGCCCTCTCCGACTTCCTCTGGTCCAGAGAACGAGCTACCGAGCCCTCTCCGACTTCGCGTGACAAGTTTCCATACTTGGACTTTTCCCTTCCACTTGATCAACCTTGACTTCGTCTGGTCCAGAGAGCGAGCTACTGAGCCCTCTCCGACTTCGCGTGCCAAGTTTCCCTTCCACCTGATCAACCTTGATCAGTAATCAATCTGAGTTTAAGTAATATCTGATACAAACTTAATATCAAAACAACAGCCAGGTCAGACTGTATCTTAATTATTGTTTTAAATTTCATTTTCCTTCCTCTTCCTATAATAGTGTCAGTGTTGTGCATTAAATTTGTGCATTGAATTGAGGGAGTCAGAGTTTGTATATGCATTGCATTGGCCGCATTGAATTTTATCTCTGTCATACATATTGTCCATCACAGCCTGCATGGCCACTACAAATTCTTAGTGAAGCACTTCTTATGTAATGGCTAGAAGAAAGAAACACTCAAAAATTGGCTGAATACAAATTCAACAATACATCAACAATTGACTCTTGATTCACAAACTGGCATACATCACAAATCTGTATTCAAGAAATAACAGAAGTGAAGAAAGAACAGAAACAGTGCACGATGGCTTTGATGGTTCTTGATTAACAAATTGGCATACAAATTAAACAACAGATTGGTTCTTGATTCACAAACTGGCATACATCAAAAATCTGTATTCAAAGGCATAGAAAGCATGAAACTGCAAAACAGAGAGTTGAGGCTTGTGCTGAGGCTTGAAACCACAAGGGTGTGCATTCTGTAGTTTTGCGGCTATCTCCTTTTGAATGGCTCCTGCTCACGAACACAAACACAAGAAAGATTTAGAAAATTCAATGAACCAATAGCTTACCAAGGTGATATCAATAGTCGATTAAAGAAAATGAACCCACACTAGTATCGAAACACAACCCATTTTACCAAGGTGATATCAGTTTTGTCTACAGATTTTTTTACTACAGATAAGGAATTCAAATGCTGATGGCATTAATTGTACTGAAGGTGTGTTTAACAATAAACTAGAAGAATACAAAATAACGTTAGAAGACAAGTTATAATTACCTGTGAGTTACAGCAAAAATGAATCATGTGGTCCAGCCAGTAAGAAACTTGTTTAGGCTACTCATAGCTGCAAGATAGATTATAAACAAACTTTAAACTATCTAAAACCACATGAATATACTTGTACAAAACCATAACACATAGGTAACTATTATATGCATCACATACCTTCTTTTGGGTCTTTGCAATTGATTTCTTCACTATTTGTTCAACCTTAGATTGCTTCCTCTTTATGGGTGGACGACCTTTGGTTCTTACTTTCAATGGAGAGTGTATCACTTTTGCCCCAGATGTAGATGCTTCTTCAAGTTGTTCAACCATTGATTGCCCATTCTCCATAGCAATAATAAGTTTTTCCTTAGTGTCTTTCATGATTTTCACCAAAACAGAACAAATGTCGTCATTTTCAGCTCCAAGTTGTTGAACCTCTTGCATCAATGGGGTGAGAGCATTATACTGAAGTCTTTTTCCATCACAACCATAATCATCATATATGTTACTGATGCTTTGATACCCACGTTTAATATCTTTGCGCCATCGGTCCATAATATAATGCATAGGAAACTCAATAACCTTCATTCTCATTAACACTTTGATCACATGCCTACATAAAATTCCCCGAAACTCAAACAAACGGCACACACACTTCAATTGGCAATCTAACTCGGTATAATGTACCCTAAAGGAAACTTCTCTTCCAGGATGTCCATTATTTCCCAACATATTTTCTACTACTTCAAATATTAAAGTTGTCCCTTCTTCCCTCAACAAAGAGGCATCGCAAAACATCAACCCTCTTATTTCATCTTGGAACAACTTAAATATATTGTTAGTGTAGGCGTTTTGGAATTGTCTTTCAATAGAATGACCAAGAATAACTGGCATAATGGAATTAAAAGAAACAAAATCCAATTTTTTTTCATTCTCAATATTATTCTTCAATGCACTATCATACTTGATCCTGTCCGAACCGGGAATCAGTGGACGCTGGGCACGTGGCGCTTCCTGCTAGATCCTCGAATGCTCCGGTGAACCTGCAACGAAACCGAGCCGGGAGGGGTATCCCGGCGACGGCCCTCCGACGCTCAAGTCAGGCGAGGAATAACAAAAAGGTGGCTTCAAAATGAAGATTTTTTTTTATACCTCCAGTGGAGAAATGGAAGCCTTATATAGATCTCTCAAAGAAGCCTGGGCGTGCCAATCAAAGCAACCACCTGCCTTTGACCATGCCCAGGTATGGGTCTGTCAGAAGGGCCATGTCTAAATATGGATCTGTCAGGGAGACGTCCATGAGACCATACTGCTACGGTATCAGCCTCTCCATGATGTGACGGCAAGATCGTGCGATCTTGTGTACGGCCTAATCATTAGACATGCTTCGGCTGACATCTCATATCCTAAGTCGAGCGCATAGGCCGCTCGACCCCCTTTATACCCTCGCCCCTATTTTGGCCGAACGGGCAACCCCCTCGGCCCTTGGCCCCTGCCGAGCGGACTCCCGCTCGGCCCTTCGGTCTTCCTGCCTTGGCGTCGGAAACATGAGCCCATGGATGGGCTTATCTATAGCTCCGTTCGGACCTACCCATCCGCTCGGCTCGGCCATCCACCGCACAGCCTTCCATCGGTCCTCAGGCTGAGACCCTTCAGGAAGTGGGTCCCCCCTTCTTACGGCCGGATCAATACTGTTCAACAAATTGCTTCAAAGATGTTTTAGAATGAACATAGTTATCAAAAAATGCATTCATACTTTCACTTCTTTGAGTTGTGGACATACCAGCCCAAAAGTGATCTTTAACATACACCGGTACCCATCTATTCCGTTCCTCATATAAAGATTTCAACCAATCATTGTTCTCCAGCTTAAACTCCTCAATCATTTTTAACCAATTCTCATCACATTCATCAACTGTAAGAGAGTTATAAACAATGGTCTTCAATTGTTTCTTTATCATTTTGTATTGAGCATGACCGCCTAACTTCACTGGTAGTTTTTTCATAATATGCCAAAGACATAGACGATGATGAGAACTCGGAAATACCTCTTCAATTGCGATTGCCATTGCACGACATTGGTCTGTGATTATAGCCTTTGGAGCACATTCGTGCATACATGTCAACCACGAGTTGAACAACCATGTGAATGTTGCTGAGTTTTCACTTGATATTAATCCACATCCCAACAGAATAGATAGCCCATGATGATTCACCCCAACAAATGGAGCAAAAGGCATGTCATAACTATTAGTCAAATAAGTTGTATCAAAAGTCACGACATCACAAAAATAATCATACGCAGCCCTACATCTTGCATCTGCCCAAAAAATATTCTTTATTCGAGATTCACCGTCTAAATCCAGCACATAAAAAAAATTTGGGTTCCTACTTTGCATGTGGCAAAAATAATTACTCAAAGCTTCAGCATCTCCTTCCCCTAGCCTCAACCTTCTAGCTTCTGAAATATTATTTCTACATTTTCTCTCATCAAATGATAAATTCTCATAACCTCCAACCTCAACTACACAAGAGTGAAAACTTTTGCTTAAAGTAATTCCAGCTTGATCATTTAATTCCAATTTTCTCTTCGTAGAAGAATCCAATACTTTATTACATCTAAATTGTCGTGACTTTCCAGGGCTCAAGAGATGATTATGTTCAAGGTCTACACTAGTTATCACAAAGTTTCCATCATTTCGAACAGCTACATTAATCTTAGCTTTGCAATTTGTCTTACTAGAAGGTCGAGGATGTAAAACATTTTTAGCTTGAGATACTTTCTTACGATTTTTGGCACATCCAATAGAAAAATATTTTTGTTTTCCATCATCTCCATTCCTACCACCTAATTTTGAAATACCAAAACCAGCATTGGTAGCATAGGAATTATAAAAAGTACGAACTTCTTCTTCAGAGGAAAATATCATTCCAATCTCAGGTAGCTTGACTTTTTCGACGGTAGATGGAGACGGGTCGATTTTATCCTTCATCTCATTTGAATCAAATTTTCCTTCTTCCATGATAATTTCTTCACCTACATTTATTAAGAGAAAAGTAGTATGCAACTTAGAAACTGAACATACAACTTAGGAGGGATCATCTTAATAGCACTGCACATACATCTTAGCAGAGATCTAAGAAATAGCACTGCACATACATCTTAGCAGAGATCTAAGAAATAGCACTCCACATAAGAACTCTACTGCATTATTATGTTATACAAGCAAATAACAGAAGTTGATGTACATCCAAGATCATCAGTTTCTTTCTACTAACAAAATAATTTCTTTTGGTTCATATTGTTCTAAAGGATCATGTTGTGTTTCCCACCCATAAAGAATAGGAATTGAGGCTTACCAAGTTGCATTAGAATAGCATTCTTGAATTCCTATGAAATAGCACTAAAAATATGAACTATCCATTTCTAGTGCCTCTGTTGAGGATCTGATACTCTAAGGACGCTGAACCACTAAGATCATATGCAAGAGGATCTGATACTCTTGAAATTTATGCAAGTAAGACCTTTTATTTGTTATTCTACATGCCCTTTTTACTATATTGATTGTCTGATTCTTGTCCTAAATATTCTGTTGAGTGCCACCGATTAACTAAGATTCATTTGCTTGCTAGTTGCTTGGATAATCCCTCAAGATTTGGTTACCACGAATTGAAGAAAGAAAAGATGTAGAAGAAGAAGTTGATTACCTCAAAGAGTACTCAAAACTACTGCTCTTTAATTTGTTGCTACTGCTTCTTCGAACGCTGAGGGTGACGAGCCTCGCTGAGGAAGAACAGTTGTTGCTTCAGCGAAGGGGAAGAAGGGGCTGCGGCGCTTTAGAAGAAGTTAGGGTAGGGGAGGGAGAAGAGAAAACAGCAGGGGAGGGTGTCGTTGCTGCTTCAGCGAGGGGGGAGAAGGGGCAAAACTTGTTCTAAGGAGTTGGGGCCGGGGAGGGTGTCGTTGTTGCTTCAGCGAGGGGGAAGAAGGGGCTGCGGCGCTTTCGAAGGAGTTGGGGCTGGGGAGGGTGTCGTTGCTGCTTCAGCGAGGAGGGAGAAGGGGCTGCGGCGATTTCAAAGAAGTTAGGGCTGGGGAGGGAGAAGAGAAAACGGCAAGGGAGGGCTTGTTAGGGCACGCGAGGAACAAGTTTTGGCCCGAGTGGATTTCATTCGCGTCGCGGAGAGAGAGCGCTGAGGTGGAGGTGGCCACGAGGGCTGCCAACAGTGTCGCGGATATGTGTCGCGGCGAGTTGTCATGGCAAGTATCATTCCTCTTAATATATACATCTAAAAATTACTAGGTTGCTCCACTGCACAGGGCTAGAGCCTAATGACACTCTGGCTATGTAATTGCACGTCAACTCACCCGAGAAACATTATAAGTAGGGGTGAGCAAAAGTTCGATTAAACTTAATAAATCGATCAAACCGATCAAATTTAAAAATTCGGTTTGATTTATTCAGAAATTCGATTTTTTTCTCTCCAAAAAATCGATTAATTCGGTTCAGGTTCGGTTTTGAATTTTTTTATTTGGTTAAATCGAATAGACCAAATTTTTTAACTAAATCGATTTTTTACACTATAAATTTTAGATCGAACCAAAATTTTATTAAGCCAAACCAAATTTTTGGAAAAAATCAGTTTATTCGGTTTGTTCAGTTCGATTTGTTTAGTTTTATTGAAATTCGGTTCGGTTCGATTCGGTTTTTATCAAAAATCAGTTCGGTTAGGTTTGTTAAAAAAAAATCAGTTCAGTTCGATTCGATTCGGTTTTAACCGAATACTCACCCCTAATTATAAAAGAGATAAACCACGTAATTGAGAAATAATGTGGATGGGAAAATGAGTTGTGCCAGAGTGTAAGGATTTACGTCCTACCAACCTTGGGATTCGATCCTTCACTCTTAGTGCAAATTTTACTATTCACTTACCGTTTCAACTAAATTCGTGGGCAGCATGTGAGATTATTGACGAAGCACTACATGCTAAGCTTTGCATAGATTAATATGTGTAAAGAGTTTTTTTTATAATTGACACTAGGTATTCAATTTATGTCAATTAATTTTAAAGTGTTGGTTGCTACTCGGAAAACCTATAAGTTCCACTGTACAAAAATTTTGTACAAAGGTCTGAACCTTTTCCTAGCTACCATGTGTTCTTTTAAATTAAATTTTGGATCGCCTGCGGAACTTAACACGTTTGATCCAAAACTTAATCTATTTGTTCTTTTAGGTTTTGACTTGGATCTCCTGTGGAACTTAACACGTTCAACCCAAGTCTCCTTAAGTTATTAATTCCATTAAATATTAATTTCCATAAAAGGTTCCCAGTACTGACGTGGCGAGGCACATGACCTTCTTGGATATGGGAGCAACCACCACCGACTAGACAAAACCTTTAATAGAAAGCTAATATTTAATTTCCTAAAATAACTTTAGGTTAACCAAAGAGAACAATCAAATCACAAGGAAAAGAAAGAAACAAAAGAACACAACTTCGAAAAAACATATTCGAAATTCTAGAACGTAAGCCTCTTGTATTTGGTATTATTTCCATAAATAACTAGCATGATGCGGAAATAAAATTTACTAGTTATACCTTGTAGAAAAACCTCTTGATCTTCTACCGTATTCCTCTTCTAACCTCGGACGTTGTGTGGGCAACGATCTTCCGAGACGAGAAACCACCAATCACCTTCTTCTCCTCCTAGCTAGGTTCGGCCAACAAAGAGGAAGCTTCACCAAGGAAGAAAAACAAAATACTAACCAAGTTCCAAGAGATGCTAGCTTTCTCTCCTTCTTCTTCTTCTTCTCCGAGTAGTATCCGGCCACCACAAGAGCTCCAATAGAAGGGTAGGGTTCGGCCACCACAAGAGGAAGAGAGGGAGAGGTTGGCCGGCCACACCAAGGAACAAAAGAGGGAGAGGAATAATAGATGTTGTGTCTTGTGAAGGCACCCTCACCCCTTCTTTTATATTCCTTGGCCTAGGCAAATTAAGAAATTTAATTACAATAAAATTTCCTTAATTTCCTTGACATGATTTAATTGAGAAAAATTAAATAAAATTTCCCAATTTAATCTCTAATGGTCGGCCACTTCTAGAGGAAATAAATTAGACAAGTTTTAATCAACAAATTAAAACTTCCTAATTTGTTTCCAGAAATTTTAAAAATAAAATTTCTCTTTAAAAATCTCTTCATGGTTGATAAAGGAAATTTCTATAATTTTAATTTTATCAACATGTGGATAATTTTTAAAGAGAAAATAAAATAACTCATCAATCTACAAATAAGGAAAGAGATCTAATCTCTTTCTTTAATCTTTTGTAGATCTTTTACAAGAGAGATATTTTAATTTTAATTCTCTTTAAAAATTATTTCTTCCACATAATAAAAACTAAAATTAAAATCCCTTTTTAATTTAATTTGGCCGGCCCCACTAGCTTGGGTTCAAGCGGCCACCCAATAATATACCTAGGCCGCCCCTAGCTTGGTTCCCAAGATAGCTTGGCCGGACCCTTATTAGTGGGTATAGAAGGTGGGTATAGGTGGGTATAAAACTTCTACAAATAAGAGGCTACGATAGGGACCGAGAGGAGGAATTGGTTTTGGTCTCCGATAAAATTACATCCCGTGTTCGCCAACACACAACTTAATTTTATCAATGATAATTCATTCCACTAGAGAATTATCATTGAACTACCGCACCAATCCCAAATTACATTTTGGGCTCCTTCTTATTATGAGTGTGTTAGTCTCCCGTGTTTAAGATATCAAATGTCCACTAATTAAGTGAGTTATTGACAACTCATTTAATTAATATCTAAATCCAAGAGTAGTACCACTCAACCTTATTATCATGTCTGACTAAGTCCACCTGCAGGTTTAACATGACAATCTTTATGAGCTCCTCTTGAGGACATTATCAACCTAGTATCTCTAGGACACAGTTTCCTTCTATAATCAACAACACACACTATAAGTGATATCATTTCCCAACTTATCGGGTTTATTGATTCAACGAACTAAATCTCACCCATTGATAAATTAAAGAAATAAATATCAAATATATGTGCTTGTTATTACATTAGGATTAAGAGCACACACTTCCATAATAACCGAGGTCTTTGTTTCTTTATAAAGTCAGTATAAAAGAAACGACCTCAAATGGTCCTACTCAATATACTCTGAGTGTACTAGTGTAATTATATAGTCAAGATAAACTAATACCTAATTACACTACGACCTTCCAATGGTTTGTTCCTTTCCATCATGGTCGTGAGCTACTGTTTATAATTTATAAGCTACTGATAACATGATCTTCTGTGTGTGACACCACACACCATGTCATTTACAATATAAATTAATTGAACAACTACATTTATCATAAATGTAGACATTCGACCAATGTGATTCTTATTTCTAGATAAATGTTTATACCAAAAGCTAGGCTTTTAGTATACACTCCAACATAAAGATGGTTTGTTCTTTCGTATAGAAACTTTCCATTAACTATCAGGGTAAATCAGAAATAACTCACAACGGACGGTCCATTAGCCCGGTATTTTTAAGAGAAATTTATCTGTAAATTCAGCGAAACTGAGACTCAATGCTTATATACCTATAAAATTCAGAGAATCGTTGCACTATAGAAATCATAAAGGTAAGAGAATAAGATAGCTTTAGAAATCATAGAAAAGTGGTAATTATATCATGTATACTTTGGCCAGTCGACCCTAGTCAATGGTAGAGCCATTATTTATAGCTCGCCCGTACTACAAATGTCCTCCAAAGGGGTCCTCGGGCTAAAGATTCTCTTTTTCTACTTGGCAATTAAAAATTAAGGAATCAATAGGTAAAATTAAAACAACTTTAGCTGGACCTCGAACTATAACCCAAGTAACCTTAAGTCTTGCTCCACCATTGACCCTAGTTAAAAGTGGTCAATCAAACTAGAGAGTTCAACCTGGTGATTATAACTCAAAGTGAAAGACAACTTATAATATAGCTCGAACTAGCTCGACAGGTAAAAATAGCTCAGCGGCTCAAAAGCTTGGACTAGCTCTCAATAGATCATCAACCTAGTTCGATAACTCGTTTAGGAGTGACTCGACTTTAGGCCCAATGATATCGCCAGTCGGTTTCTCTACCTGTCCCAGCCACCAACACATCGCCCGCTAATCGGAACGTCATCGTTGGCCACAGCATGCCGTCACCGGCATATCCCTGTGGCCCGAGCCCTGCTCCGATGGTAATCGCGACCTTGTCACGATTTTGGCACAATGGAACAGTTTGGACAAAAAAAAATTGAGCAATATTTATCAATATCGCACGAATGAACAAAAGATAATTAAAGGAAAATGAACTGAATCATTTTAATCTACATGTGTTATGATTATAAACATTCGAACATGCATTTCATAATTCGTCTCAAACATTTAGAAATAACACTGCTCTGATATCATTGTTGATTTTCTAAATGCATGAATTAAAACGAATTAAAGAATTATAGCGATCTCCCGCAGATCTGCAATCGGCGATGACTGAATGTAATGTTCAGACTTGTTGAACTTGTTGTCGGAAGAGCGATCCCAAAGTCGGAAAGTTCTCCACAATTTCACGAACCAAATTCCACCGCCTTGGATGTTTTCCTTCCTCTCTCTTTCTCCACAACCTTCGTTGTTGTTCTCTTCGATTGATCCTTGGATGCACCATTTATAAAGGGAAATAACCCAGGGGTATAATTGACATTTTCTATTAAGAGTAGTGAGCAACATAGGTATGTTCCCACGTTTCCATTTCCTACAGCATGACATGGTGAGCTTTGCATAGATTAATATGTGTAAAGATTTTTTTTTATAATTGACATTAGATATTCAATTCATGTCGATTAATTTTAGAGGTGATCGGTATATTCCTATAGAAATTTTCCACTAACTACCAGGATAAATTGGAAAACACTCACAGCGGACGGTGCATTAGCTTGGTATTCTTAAGAGAAATTTATCCGTAAATTCAGCGAAACTGAGATTCAATTCTTATATACCTATAAAATTCAGAGAATATCGACCGTTGCACTATAAAAATCATAAAGGTAAGAGTGCAAGATAGCTTTAGAAATAATAGAAAAGTGATAATTATATCATGTATGTTTGTGGCCAGTCGACCCTAATCAATGGCAGAGCCATGATTTATAATTCACCCGGACTACAAATGTCCTCCAAAGGGATCCTCAGGCTAAAGACTCTTTTTCTACTTGGGAATTAAAAATCAAGGAATCAATAGGTAAAATTAATACAACTTTAATTAGGCCCGGACTATAGCTCGGGTAACCTTAAGTCTGGCTCCACCAACCACCATTGACCTTAGTTAAAAGCGCTCAATCAAACTAGAGAGTTCAACCAAGTGATTCTAACTCAAAGTGAAATGACAACTTATAATATAGCACAAACTAGCTTGACAGGTAAAAATAGCTCAGCAGCTCAAAAGATTGGACTAGCTCTTGATAGGTCATCAACCTAGTTCGATAACTCGTTTAAGAGTGACTCGACCAAATGTGACTTAACTAAGTTGGTTAGTCATGGATCATGTAGTGCATGGTCCATGACTTATGGTCGATCTCCTTCCTAAATTTGAGCTTGATTGTGTTGTACCTAGGCACGATTGAGTCCTGCTCAAGTTTGAAAGGTGAGTATTGTTGGTGCAACATCCCTCAGGTCAAGGTTGACCTGGTTGACCAAGCTGAGTCTTGGTTTGGGTTTAGATGTTTGACAATAAGATATTGATTGAAGAAGAGTCAAGTAGGTCAAGGATGACCGGATACTTGACTGGGAAGTCCTAACTGGGATGTTAGGCAGGAGGAAAATCCTGGTGAGTGAAGCCAGGTGAAAGACCTAGTGAGTGAAGCTAGGCAATTGGGAAGTCCTAGTGAGTGAAGCTAGGCAGGAGAAAAATCCTGGTGAGTGAAGCCAGGTGAAAGACCTAGTGAGTGAATCTAGGCAATTGGGAAAGTCCTGGTGAGTGAAGCCAGGCAAGAGAAATCCAGATGGGTCAAGGTTGACCAGACATCTGGTGAGAGTCCAAGTAGGTCAAAGGGATTGACCGGATACTTGGCACGAGGAAGAAAAGTCCAAGTAGGTCTTAGGGAGTGACCGGATACTTGGCAAGAAGAGAAAAGTCCAAGTGGGTCAAAGGGATTGACCAGACACTTGGTGAGAGAGTCCTAGCTGGCCAAGGGTGACCGGATGCTAGGTCTTATGTACCAACAAGTCATGGTTGACTAGATGTTGGTTTAGGGGGCTTTGGGCTTGATTTTGGGCAAAAACCAAGGTTTGGATTGATCCGTGGATTGATCCAGCAGGTTTGGATTGATCCGTGGATTGATCCAGCAGGTTTGGATCGATCCGTGGATTGATCCAGCAGGTTTGGATCGATCAGTGGATCGATCCACCGATCTATCCGGTGAGTCCCCACGAACAGAACCTCTTTGGATCGATCCGTGGATCGATCCAGAGGTCCCAATCGATCAGTGGATCGATTGGGATGCTGCTGCTTCGCGCGATAAGTGCTGGATCGATCCGTGGATCGATCCAGAAGTTTTTCCAGAGCACAGAGGCGCTCTGGATCGATCCGTGGATCGATCCAAAGCCTCCCCAATCGATTGGGAGCAATCCAATCGATTGGGATTCGACCGTTGGCGTCGTTTATAGCTGTTGGCGTGCGATTTCTTCAGCAGAACTTCACCGATTCATTCCAGATTCAACACAGCTCCTCCCCAGCACTCTCTAAGCTCCTCACCGCCAGTTCTTGAAGGTTCTTGGAGGTTCATCCAAGTCAAGAGGCGAGTTGCAACGAGAAGAAGAAGAAGCTAGAGTTTTTACTGCATTTCTTGTAAGCTTTTGCTTATTCTTTACTACCCTTTCTTCTTCTTGTAATGAGAGTCTTGTAGGGCTTCTCCGCCCTCGGTAGTTACCGAAAAGTAGTGTTTTCATAGTGGAGGGTGCGTGCGTGGTGTGGATCCTTGGATTAGTCATCTCCGTTGGAGGTGGATACCAAGTAAACTCCTAGTGTTAGCGTGTTTGTGTTTGTTTATGTATTTTCCGCTGCGCATTCTTGAAGAAACAAGCAACACCGAGCAACGAGCACGCGACGAGCTATTCACCCCCCCCTCTAGCTACTTTTGGTCCTAACAAGTGGTATCAGAGCGAGGCCGCTCTTCACCGGAATCATCGTCGGAAGGGTCAAGCATATAAAGAAAAGCTAGAGGGTGAAGAAGTTGGAGCAAATTCTTCAAGTTCAAGACTTTATCAAGCTCAACTTCAAGATGCAATTCCAAGATGGGCTTGGATTTGACACAAGGGTGGCTCCACCATACACTTCTACGAGTTTCGATTCTTGGAAATCAAGAATCGAAAATTTTCTTATGATGGAGATAGAGCAATGGTTTGCTCTAATGGAAGGCTTCAAGGCTCCAAGAAATTCAAAGGGCAAAGTTCTAAAGAAAAGCAAATGGAGCCCGGAGCAAGTCCAAAGGTGCGAGGTAAATGACAAAATGACCAAGCTTTTGGTCAATTTATTGTCAAGCACCATCCTTTGCAAAATTGGAGAGTTTGAAGATGCAAAGGAGCTATGGAGCAAATTGGCCAAGCTTCATAAAGAGATCCCCTCCACTGTACAAGATCATGAAGAATCCAGAGAGGGTGACTCTTTGGAGCAAGACCAAGAGGAGGACTCCGAGGTTGAGAGATGCTCAACCTCCGAAGAAGAGGAAATCCAAGAAGCTTCATCCTCAAGGGAATGCAACGAAGGGAACTAGGAGGGAGCATACTCCTTGTTTCATGTTCAAGATGATGAAGCCTCCACCTCTAGGATTGAGGGGGAGCAATCCTTGGTGACTCCGGATCAAGAAGAAGGAGAAGCTTCTACATCCGGGTCAAGTGAAGAAGAAGAAGATGGTGCCACCTCCGAAATTCAAGAAATAGCAAATGGAGGAGCAAGTGTCATCCCTACACAAGAAGGTATAAATGTTTCAATTAAAAATAAAAATCATATAATATGTTTTGAGTGTAGGGAAAGTGGGCACTACAAGAGCAAGTGTCCCAACTTGGCCAAGAAGAAGGGCAAGGAGAAGCCCGAGGAGACCATTCCCGGAACAAAGAAGAGCAAGGAGCATATCATATGCTTCTCTTGCAATCAAAAGGGGCATTACCGGAGTCAATGCCTCAAGGGAAGAAGATGGTCAAGACTCAAGGAGGCATTAGTCAAGGGGAGCCTCCAAGGTAAAGAAGAAGGTAACATTTATTGAGCCTACTCCTTTACATTATGGTAAAAAGCATGATAGTTCTAATTTTATCATTTTAATGCGATTTACCATAAGAATAGGAAGCATGAGGGCTTTAAGGAAAAGCATGTGGCCCTACATGCCAAAACTACTACACCTAAGGCTAGGAATGTAGGTAAAAGTCTAGGCAAGAACTCTAAGGATTGTAGCTACAAGCCTAGAAACAAAAATGCTCATGGACTTAATGGAAAACCAAAAACTAAGGACTTAGTGATGGAAAATCAAGTCTTGAGGTCAAGACTTGATAAAATGGAAAAGACCCTAAGAAGGATGGAAAATATCTTATTAGGCCAAAATGAGCATAGCCTAGGTCTAGGAGCACAAAGGTCATCCAATGGTCATAGAGGTTTGGGATACAAACCCAAAGCTAAAAAGGATGTGCCTAGTTATCATAGGGTTCCATATAGCTATGGAACAAACCCTAAGTTTAGAGGTCAAGTTCAAGATACAAGGGAAGATATCCCTAGAAGTATCTTTGCAACCAAAGTGACTAAGACTTCTAAGAAGTCTAAGAAAGTCACTAACAAGGTCACAAGAGAGGCTATCCCTAGAGTTGACCTAGAAAATGTGACCAAGGCTTCTAAGAAGCTCAACAAGGTTACTAGGAAGGTATCTAGGGAAGTTATCCCTAGTGAGTACCTAGAGCATCCAAGGAGCACCAATAGGTGTTGGGTTCCTAAGAGCATCTTCTCTACCCCATAGATGGGTTAGAGAGTGTCAACTCCGATTAGAAGGGTAGTTAACCCAACTTTGAGGAAATTGACACTCAAGGAGCATTTTCAAGGTTTTTGTTAACCTTTGAAAATGAAATGGAATTATTATTTACTCTTTGAAAGAGTAAAATGTGCCTAATGGTGGAAAATTGATTTTATCTTAAAAAGGCATAAATTGGGAAAACCTAGAGAAATACCAAGTTGGGATTTTGGTATTCTCTTATAAATTTTAAGGCACTCCGGGCCTTGATTTATGTGATTACTCTTGAGGAAATATGGAATATGCCAACATTTGAGGATAAGCTTAATTTCAATTGGCATAAATTAATCAAGAGAATTAGAAATGCCCATTTAGGTTTTGGCACTCTCTTGAAGCACTTTGGGCAATCTAGGGTTTAAGTTTTAGGATTAGCTAAGATTAACAATACTTAGATAGGTAATCTAGGTATATTTTATTTATGCTAAACCTTGCCATGATTGTTTGCTCATAATATGCCATAACATCATATTTTATCTTATTTGTATTTTGCATTCATGACTTATCATAAAAAATACAAAAATACCATGTCATGCCATACATACATCATGTAGTTATAGGAATCTTTCTTTTGAAAGCTATTTTATTTTGATGTATGCCATAACATTATCATGCATTATGTTTATTTCCTTAAAAATTAAGGACATATGGCATTAGTTAAACAAGTGGCATTTGTTTACAACAAGTGGAATAAACAAGTGACATTTGTTTAACAAGTAAATCAACAAGTAACATCCTTTGTGGATGTCTACCTCTCAAAATGCCTAGATAGATATGCATGATCCCTAGAATAGGGCAAAACCAAAATCTTACATCTCACAAAGACCTATAAGATGACTTGTATGTGTTTCAGTGCATATTAGATACAAGTGAGATGTTAGGATGATGAACAAAACTCAAGATGTTGATTTAGTGCATTCTTTTGAGTTTTAAGTTCATCAAAACACATAGTTATGTGTTTTCCCATCATTGGGAAAACTAATGTACAAGTCATGTGCATTATGGCCAAGGAACATGATGGGATATTGGTTTTGAAAATGTTTTTAAAATATTTTTGGAAAACTTTGGTGAAGGCTATCTTTTGATAGTAATCACCATTGAATAGTTAGACACAAACTTGAAGAAAACGCTAAAGTTTTTGTAAGTTTTCAAGTTTGTGCCAATCTTTGAAAATATAAAGTATTTTCATAGAAAGCTATTTTTCCATGATTAAGTATGCCCTAAATAATGTCTACACGAAATTTCATGATTTTTGGATTTTTGTAGAATTTTCTGAAGTTGACTGAAATGGAATTTCAGCAACTATCAGAACTCCGATCGATCCATGGATCGATTGGAGTTCCTGAATCGATCCGTGGATCGATTCAGAAGGTAAATCTCGCAAGCAGAAGCTCGCTGGATCGATCAGTGGATCGATCCACACATACTGAATCGATCAGTGGATCGATTCGGTTGGTTCAATCGATTGGATCCCAACTCCAATCGATCCAAGTTGCTGATTTTGGCTGGGAAGGCCTGACTTCAGCATCTTTGAACCATGGTTAGTCTATGTAACCATTCCAAACCCTTAAAATATATTTGTATACATAAAAAGGGTGTTTTCGTGTTGAAAACAAGGATGGAATGGTTAAGGAAGACTTCATTGAAGTTTAGGTTGAGGTTTGTTTCAAATTTTGAACATTTGAATCTCAAAACTTCTAAATCTGGGTTTCCTAAAGGTTTAGGGATTCCAAGTCATTGTTGGTGCAATGACAGAAGTTACCACCATGTCTTTAGGGGGAGGGACTCTTTAAAGGCATGAAAATTATTTTTCATGAACCTTGGAAGGTGGTTAACCTTCTTTAAAGAAAATGCTCATGGACGAGCTTTTGAACTTGAAATGGGGAGTGGATATCCTCATTATTTCAAGTGGGAACTCAAGATGTTAGAAAATGCTCAAGGTTGGGTATTTGTCTACATTGAGGAAGAAGTTAAGGATAAATGAAGGGTATGGGACCTTCATTATCATGTTGGTTTAACGAGTGAAGTTGTAACCAATGATGAGCAACTCTTCAGGGGGAGAGTTTTCAACAAAAGGATTTGTTGAAGTGTGCCCAAAGAGGGGGCATAGGTTGATGTGTGCCAATAGGGGAGAATGAAAGGACGTGTGAAAGGGAGTAAGTTAGGCTTTCATTATCTAAGAGGAGTTTTCCTCTTAGGGGAGAATGAAAAGCTTAACTTATGCTTTCATTACCTAGTGGCATGAAGAATGAGGCTATGGGATTAGCCTAACTTACATGTGGCATTGTAAGTGTTATTGTGGTATTGTCAAACATCAAAAAGGGGGAGATTGTTGGTGCAACATCCCTCAGGTCAAGGTTGACCTGGTTGACCAAGCTGAGTCTTGGTTTGGGTTTAGATGTTTGACAATAAGATATTGATTGAAGAAGAGTCAAGTAGGTCAAGGATGACCGGATACTTGACTGGGAAGTCCTAACTGGGATGTTAGGCGGGAGGAAAATCCTGGTGAGTGAAGCCGGTGAAAGACCTAGTGAGTGAAGCTAGGCAATGGAAGTCCTAGTGAGTGAAGCTAGGCAGAAGAAAATCCTGGTGAGTGAAGCCAGGTGAAAGACCTAGTGAGTGAAGCTAGGCAATTGGGAAGTCCTAGTGAGTGAAGCTAGGCAGGAGAAAAATCCCGGTGAGTGAAGCCAGGTGAAAGACCTAGTGAGTGAATCTAGGCAATTGGGAAAGTCCCGGTGAGTGAAGCCAGGCAAGAGAAATCCAGATGGGTCAAGGTTGACCAGACATCTGGTGAGAGTCCAAGTAGGTCAAAGGATTGACCGGATACTTGGCACGAGGAAGAAAAGTCCAAGTAGGTCTTAGGGAGTGACCGATACTTGGCAAGAAGAGAAAAGTCCAAGTGGGTCAAAGGGATTGACCGGACACTTGGTGAGAGAGTCCTAGCTGGCCAAGGGTGACCGGATGCTAGGTCTTATGTACCAACAAGTCATGGTTGACTAGATGTTGGTTTAGGGGCTTTGGGCTTGGTTTTGGGCAAAAACCAAGGTTTGGATTGATCCGTGGATTGATCCAGCAGGTTTGGATTGATCCGTGGATTGGTCCAGCAGGTTTGGATCGATCGGTGGATCGATCCAGAAGATCTGGATCGATCCACCGATCGATCCGGTGAGTCCTCACGAACCGCTTTGGATCGATCCGTGGATCGATTCAGAGGTCCCAATCGATCGATGGATCGATTGGGACGTTCTTCTAGCGATAGAGCCGGATCGATCCGTGGATCGATCCAAAAGTTTTTCCAGAGCACAGCGCCTGGATCGATCCGTGGATCGATCCAGCCTCCCAATCGATTGGGAGCAATCCAATCGATTGGGATTCAACCGTTGGTGCAGATGGCGTGCGATTTCTTCAGCAGAACTTCACCGATTCATTCCAGATTCAACACGGCTCCTCCCCGACTCTCTAAGCTCCTCACCGCCAGTTCTTGAAGGTTCTTGGAGGTTCATCCAAGTCAAGAGGCGAGTTGCAACGAGAAGAAGAAGAAGCTAGGGTTTTTACTGCATTTCTTATAAGCTTTTGCTTATTCTTTACTACCCTTTCTTCTTCTTGTACTGAGAGTCTTGTAGGGCTTCTCCGCCCTCGGTAGTTACCGAAAATGAGTGTTTTCATAGTGGAGGGTGCGTGCGTGGTGTGGATCCTTGGATTAGTCATCTCCGTTGGAGGTGGATACCAAGTAAACTCCTAGTGTTAGCGTGTTTGTGTTTGTTTATGTATTTTCCGCTGCGCATTCTTGAAGAAACAAGCAACACCGAGCAACGAGCACGCGACGAGCTATTCCCCCCCCCCCCCCCCCCTCTAGCTACTTTTGGTCCTAACAAGTATAAGTCATATTCCATGGATTCACCGGCGGAGGCAAGGGGGTGCGAGGGGGTGCGGAAGCACCCCCTTGCTTCTGGAGAAAAAAAGAAGAATTAGTTATGGTGCAAAAATTAAGGGCATAATTATAATTGTTTAAAATTATTGGACCTTTTCACAAAAGTACCATTAAAAACACCTTATTCCCTTTTCTTTCTCAGTTTCGATCCTATTCCTACACTTTCGTTTTCGTTTTATTTTTCAGCCGCCGAACCTTTTTTTTTCCCAGCCAATCCTTTCTTTAAACCAAAATATCTCATTATTTCCCCTTCTCCAGTCTCCTCACCGTTGCCCTCATCTTTATCGCCTCATCACTTCGTCAACGCCTCACGCCAGTGACGCCACTACTGTTCACGGTTAGCCTGTTCCATCGACGTCGCTGCCAGCCTGCCACTATCGACGCCGCTGACATTGTGCTCCGCCGGTGATTCTCCACAACAAGCAAAATTTCTTCAATTTTAGGTAAATCTTGTTCCTTATTTCATCTAATTTCTAATTTCATGATTTATACTTGGTAGTATATTAATTGTTATGTTGATTGCATAAATTAATAATTTTGAGAAATTGACATAGGTTATGGAGAAAATTTTAAAACGAAGTATTGAGTCTTCTAAGAATTCTATGGAAGAAAATAGTAAGAAAAAATATTCTCGTGTTGAATTCAACCCGGATGATGTTGTTAGTGACCCAGGGCTACGCAAACCAATTAATGAATTTGATATTTCTATTAGAGATCAGATTCGAAGAGAATATTTGATTAGAGGACCTTGTCAACCATTTGGTCATAGTTATCCCCAAAGACAATTTGGTAAAGAGCATAGAAGTTTCCAAGTTGCTTGGTTTAAAAAATTTTCATGGTTAGAGTACAACATATCAAAAGATGCAGCTTTTTATTTTTGGTGTTATCTCTTTAAAAATTCTCATAGAGGATGTCGAGTTGGAGATGAGGCATTTACTAATTCAGGGATGACTAATTGGAGAAAAGCAATGGAAGTATTTAATACGCATGTTGGTGGTGTAGCTAGTGCTCACAATGATGCGAGAACACAACTTGAGGCTTTTAAAAATCAACGACAAAGTATGTCACATTTGCTACAAGCACAGGGGCGTGAAATGGAGGTTGCATATCGAACTCGATTAACGGCAACTTTAGATGTTACACGCTTTCTTTTGAAATAAGGTTTGTCTTTCCGTGGACATGACGAGTCATTGAATTCCTCAAATAAAGGTAACTTTCTTGAATTGATTGAGTGGTATACCCAAAGAAATGATGAGGTTGCCAAGACCATGAATGAAAATGCCCCTGGAAACAATCAAATGAAGTCTCCAACAGTTCAAAAGGATTTAACACGGGCTTATGCTGCTGAAGTCACAAATGTCATTCTTAATGATATAAAAGACAATATATTTTCTCTTATGGTTGATGAGTGTCGAGATATTTCAGTCAAAGAACAAATGGAAGTTGTTTTAAGATACGTGAACAAACATGGATGTGTTATTGAAAGATTTCTTGCTATTGTACATGTGTCTGACACTTCTGCTATTTCTTTAAAGAAGGCTATTGATGAATTGTTTGCAAAACATAAGTTGTCATTATCAAGATTGAGAGGTCAAGGATACGATGGAGCTTCAAATATGCGAGGTGAGTATAATGGATTGAAGGCTCTTATATTGAAGGAAAATTCATCTGCAAGGTATGTCCATTGTTTTGCTCACCAACTTCAGCTAGTTGTTGTTGCAGTTGCTAAAAGCAATCGAATTGTGAGTGATTTTCTTCCAATATGTTACTATGATTGTGAATATTACTGGTGCTTCATGCAGAAGAAAAGATAAGTTTAGACAACTTGAACATGATAGACTTGTAGAGTGTTTGGAGAAAGGAGATATTGTTAGTGGCAAAGGAAAAAAATCAGGAAATCAGTTTAAAACGACCAGGGGATACTCGTTGGGGTTCACATTACATGACTATTATCCGTTTGATGTCTACGTGGACTTCTGTTTTACAAGTGCTTGAAAATGTGTATGATGATGGTACTAATGATGATAATAGTGGTATCGCCACCAGTTTAATTGATAAGATGGAGAGTTATGAATTTGTGTTTGTGATGCATTTGATGAAATCTTTATTGGGAATCACAAATGAATTGTCACTTGCCTTACAACAAAAGGATCAAAACATTGTACTGACTGTCAGTTTGATCAAGACAATGAAAGTTCGATTACAAAAATTGAGAGAGGAAGGATGGGAGAATTTTTTGGATGTCGTCAACAAATTTTGTAGTAATCATATGATCCCAGTACCGAATATGGAAGAAAATATGAGAACTCGTGGTCGCAGCAGACGTAATGGACAAATGATTACTAATTTTCATCACTATCGTGTTGAAATTTTTTGTCAGGTATTATTTTTAAATATTTTATTGAATTTTAATTTTTTAATAATGTTTTTTATTCTTTTTTTACTGTTACAATATTAGGTTCTTGATATGATGGTTCAAGAGATGAGTAATCGGTTTTCAGAATCAAGTACGGAGGTACTTACTTGCATTGCTTGCTTAGATCCAAAAGACTCTTTTTCTCAATTTGATATTGGTAAGCTACTCCACCTTGCTGAACTTTATCCGGAGGACTTTTCATTGACTGATCGTGCAATACTTGAGGACCAACTTGAGACTTACATTCAAAATGTACGAGGTGAATTTTCTATGATTGAAGATTTGGGAAGTCTTGCTAAAAAGATGGTTGAAACGGGGAAGAATACAATTTTTCCATTGGTATATCGTTTGATCAAGTTAGCATTAGTTTTACCAGTTGCAACTGCTTCTGTTGAAAAAGTTTTTTCTGCTATGAAAATTATCAAGACTGATTTGCGCAATAGGATGGGGGACGAGTGGATGAATGACAGTTTGGTAGTATACATTGAGAAGGATATTTTTGCTACAATTGAAAATGAACAAATTTTACAACATTTTCAACAGATGAGCACTCGTAGGATCCAGTTGCCTCCTCTTGTTTGTATGTCTAGATCTGATGCTGGTGGTTCAAGTATTAAAAAATAATTACTTTTTGGTATGCATATATTTTTATGTCTGTATTTAGTACTGTTATCTTTTAATATATTTATTTGATAATAAAAATTTTTTTTAGTTTTTTTTTGAGCACTCTTCTAAATTTTTTTCTGGATCCGCCACTGCATGGATTAGTACCGTTAGTATTTACATGTACATATGATGTTATTGTAATATATAATAGGGTTGATCTCTAATATGTGTAATATTTTACTGGTCAATGTGTCATGTTGTACAAAGCAAATCTCTCTATTTATCTTCCTTCTATATTACGTGAAGCGAGGTCCCAAAATAAGGATTATCACCAGATCAAAATTCATAATTATAAATTGTTTTTAATTACTAATAATAAATATCATGATTATTTTTACTTATTTCATTCTGATAAAGCTAAATTTATGTTTCCTATATATCATAGGAAAAATAGTCAAGAATTCTCCATTCAAGCAAATAAGAAATTAATGGCTAGAACTACTATAGTGATTAAGAAAACTGAAATGATTTTCGAATTACATGAGTATAGTTTGTGAATACAATTAGGAGGTGCAGTTGATATATTATTCTAATAAATTTTGGAGTTAATTTTTAATAAATGATTTTTTTTATCTGAAATAGCCACTATATTAGGACAAATGTTCATTTACCCCTTTTCAAAAAGCACTGAGATTGAGTTCAAATATGTCCTCCATCAGCTAAAATCTCATGACCTGATATAAATTCATATCAGACCCAACTATAGAATTTGAATTGAGGCGAGCTTGGGTCACCTTAAGCTCAAGAAAATTAAAGATGCTCGGCTATCTAATTAGCTCGACTTGAAACATTGAATTAAAATGAAAAAAAGGTTGTACAAACTACAATTTAAACCTTCAACCACGGACAACCGCAATAAATTCCTCTAGTCACAAACACCTCCTTAATTTATTATTTAATTTTAAAGTAATAATTATTTTAAATACTATAATATTGAATTAGCCTGGCTCAAGCAAGCTCGACGAGCTATCGAGCATGTATTACATGAGTTTAAGATCGACTCAAATATTAAACGAGCCTCAGTCAACTCTAAGTTCGAGTAGAGCTTTGACCAAGGTACTCACGAGCGACTTAACTCATTTACACCCTTAGTTGGGTCTGATATAAATTGATATCATACTCAACATGAGATTTCATCTAATTTCAGTTTAAATCCATTAATTCACCCAGAGAATTCCGATTGTATATTTTAGGTCATGTGGATTTTTGAGGTTGCAAGGAGTTCAAATATACATTTTATTATTTATTTCGACTTCTCTGGTCCAATGTAAGATTTCAATTGATTCTTTCAATAATATTTTAAACATTTTCGGAGGAGTCAAAATACATAATGAAGGTCATATTTAAAGTCTTTGCAACCTCATAAATCTATAGAACTTGAAATAGATGCAATCGGAACTCTCTAAATTAATTAATAGATTTCAAAAATTTATTGATTAATTTTAAAAATTCTGATTACATCCATTTAAGGTCTTGTAAATTTCTGAAGTCATCATAAGTTTGCATGCAAGGTGGACATGAAAGAGGAAAAGAAAATAGAAGATAGAAAAAGAAATCTACATGAGAAATTCAAATAATTGAGTGTGTCTTTTCTTAAATATTAATAAAGTAATGTGTACCTTTTGCTCAACTGGAAAATTTACATGAGCTTTTTGATAAATTACCACAATTAAGAACTTCCTCTCATCTAGAAGGTATTTAATATCATGATTTGTCATTCTCCCATGATATTGAGACAGAATGAGAAGAGGATCATCTTGTGCTACACATGAATATAACTAAATTTGCTTAAATTTTCTTTCAGTTAAATTGTTTTAAACTTTAAATATGCAATATATTTTAAAATAATAGTTTCACACAAATATTTTTTAAAAACAAGTGAAAAAAAACCCTTCAAAAGCCAGGGGAGGATCCTGTGGGGACATCGATGATCACTCCTTTTTTTTTCTGACGATGAAATTCTTAATATTATAAAATTCTACCAATAAAAATAAAGGATATCATCTTTTATTTATGATCATCTTTCCATACTTAAATTTCTAAGTCTGCCACTGTCAAAAGTTTCCCAAACGTCACCAACCATTGTTTTCTATTCGACCTTTTTTTCCGAAGAAATAAAAACCTGCCGATTCTTGCTTCCCTTAAACGCAATCCTAAACCCATAGCTAGCTGGCGAAGAAATCTACATAGACGGCCAGGATCGACTGGGTGGTGTTTGGGTAATCCAAAATCAAATACTGAGCGTTTCATTACGATACTTTCCCAATTTTTCATTTTGTTTCCTGAAGTTTTTGAAAATACTATTTTACCTCTCTATATTTAGAATGTCGTCTTTAATTGTTCGAGTTGTTAAAAAAAAAACGTAACTGATTAGGTCATGTGAAATTTTTTATTATTTGTTAAAATAAATCAGAAGCCTGCCAACTATCATGAAATACATAATAATTATAGATTGAACTAGCGATATATCTTAGTATAAGAAAATACTCTCATTTTTTAACTATTGTTCTAGTTGTTCCAACCTGTAAAATTATTTCTAAAAAAATTTAATTTGGTTAAAAATGTACTTTTATGTTAAAAAGGACTTTAATGACTTGATGAATATCGTTTAATATCGATCAAGCTAACTTAAACTAACTTTAAAAAGATCAAAATCATCTTTAAAAAGGTCAATCATTTAAAATAATTGTTACAATTATAACAATCATCAACTGACTGCTACTAACAATCATTAATTAATTGCTACATGCTGATAGTCATTATAATAATTTCATGATAATTTTAATCATTTTAAAATAAATTTAATTAAATTTAAAATAATTTTGATATAATTCATAAATATTTTTTTTATATAAAATACTCCTTATACGGATTTTTCTAACTGAGTTGAATCAGTTTGTTTTTACAATTTATATCAATTAAATTGAATTCAAGAATACTGAGTTAGAGTCAGGGTGTCTGAAGTGAGCGCCCCGCTTTCAGTTGCTCAGTGGTCATGCACACAAGGTGATGCATAACCTATTAAATTTTGATATTTTATATGCTCACGAAGTATATTATATGGATTTATAGTTTAAGATTTTATGATTTAAAAATTGAGTTATAATAAGTTTAAGTTAATAAAAAAATTTCTCTAGGGTTCCTTGTTGGATTATAGTATTTAAAATTAAAAAATTTAGATACTCATATTGTTCCTCTTTATGAAAATTTTGATTATATATATATAATGAGTAAGTCCAGATGTCTCAATTTCGTTAAAAAAGAAAATTGACTGAAGGAGGCCCCTTTAATCAAGGCGCCTACGATTCTTCAACGGACAGTCCGCATCAGAGTAATTCTCTCTCTATATATGATATGTTACAGACTTAGTTTTGCACTTTCCGTACGCACTTGAGTGGTCGGGCACTCGAAAGTGACTCGAGCGCTCCGATTGAATGCATTCAATAGTCCCAAGTTACTTCTAGATGTCCCGACTACCGTGGTACATGTATCGCAAGGAATGGTACACCAGGTATCATTTCTCTCCCTACGTATACTTTTTTTAAAGTTGACCTAAATTATTATTCTTAAATCATTTATTAATTAATACAATTCATTTTGTTAATTATTTTAATGTGAGTTTTATTAATTTTTTTTTTTCAATTATGTTCTTGAAAAAAATTTAATTGCTTTTCACGAGAATATTAAAGAAGGGGACGATGGTTTAACCATTGGAAATATAGGGGCAAATCGATAATACGCCAATTTTAAGCATGGGGATCCTCTGGACCGCATATACAAAGACTAGTCTTGGTCCTTCATTTGTATTAGTTGGATTTAATGATCTCTATCTGTTAAATAGGTGGGATATCAGGGATTCTCTGGTTCATAATTTGCGGGTCAGAGAATGGTCCATTGATTATGATACCGATTATGATAGACGGGCACGGATCTTCTGGATCGTAAAGTACGGCTCAAATGATGGACCACATCACTCATAGGTGGAATTTTATAAACCTCACCTATTATATAGGTGGGATCCATGAAATCCCATCTATAAACGACCCCTGGTCTAGGAGCGGACTAGGGGTTATGGTCCAGAGGATTCTGAGACCTTATCTGTTTAAGTGATAGAGCCTATCAAAATAAATCAATTCATAAGATGGATCATCCTCTCATCCACAAATTACAGACCAAAAAATCTATGTTCAGAATATCAAATTCCACCAATCCATTTGTCCTCGGACTAGGACAGACGGTCAAGAGGATGCACCACCAATTTTAAGGGACGAAGTGAAATTTGGCAGTTCGGATCCTTTGGACCAAATATCCCTAGACCATCCCTAGACCACAAAATCCATATAAAAGGTTATCACGTGCAAGGCACGTGCACACAGGAAATTCAACTCACGCGAAACGCAAGAGGAGGTAGCGAGCCCTAGCCTCCATCGTCCTCGCGTCCGCGACAGTGTGAGGTTTCCCAGCCCAAATGAAGAGGAGGAGGAGCCCTAACCTCACGCCCGTGACGGAAGCCCCTCTCGCCCCCAAATTTCCCGGCAGCGGAAAACCCTCACGCCCACATATTTCCCAGCCCTAACCCCTCGCGTCCCCGATGACCTCCAGCGTCCCCGACGACCTCCAGACAAAGTCGTACTTGTGTTCGACGAGGCCTGAAGCGCATACTAAAAAATTACTCTTTTGCTATGATAAATAATAATAAAGTTCAATTTACAAATAACATATATACTAAATATATAAATAAACTAAAAATAAATATATTACATTAATAAAAAAAATAATAAATATTTAAAATAATTATATAAACACTACTCTATTTTAGAGATAAAAATATTTATCAAATCTGCATAATTCAATTGTCGAACTCTTTCTTTCTCAATCGATAACATTGATAGCTCATTTAGTATATCCTATAACACTGAGACCAATGCGGTGGTCGTAGGCAGTAGCAAGACGATAAGTAATAACCACCATGCAAGTAGGTCGCAATTCACACAAGCGACTGAGGTAGCATGCGACAGCCTCGTGCTACGCAATTAAGTCATGCGAGCAAAGACCTACCGCCAGCCCGCGTCAAGTGAGATAGCCACTGCGAGAATCGACGCGATTAGGTTGCACAAACGATCCTTGTTGCATGATTAGGTTACAATTAGTATCACGTGTTGCAAGACGAAGAAGATGATCGAAGAAGAAGATTATGATTACCTCTTATTCCGTGGATCCGTGCCTTGGTAGAAAGAACGCCGAAGAAGAAATCGCGTGCAAAGAAGAGCAACACCGGAGAAGAAATTCCGTGCAAAGAAGAGTCATGCGTTGGTGTGTGCCTCGGAGCTGTGAGAATAGGTTTAACGACCATTTAGGATCCATGCCTCTCATTTTTTTTAATATAATTAAAAAAATGGGCTCTTCATTGGGCTGACCCCTGAGGCGGTTGCCTCTCTGGCCTCATGGAAGTTACGGCTCTGCCTCCAGCGTCCCCGACGGCCTCCAGCGGCCCCGACTCACCCAGAAATCCAACTCCGATGACCTATTACAGCGTGAGGTTTCCTTTAATTGCCCCGACTTATTACGTAGAAATCTAACAGTAGCAGAGCTTGGGCTGTCGCCGGTCGCGGGCAGGGCTGGGCCTCGGAGGAGTCAGGGAACTGGGTCGTCGCCGTCGGATCGCGGTGGGTTTCTGCATGAGTCGCAGACGCCGCGGGCCGTCGGGGACACTGGAGGCCGTCGGGGAGGGGTTAGGGCTCTGAAATTTGTGGGTGAGGTGGTTTTGGAGCCCTGCCGAGGGATCGCGGTGGAGTTTTTGTCGCTGACGGATCGCGGGTGCGAGGACGATGGAGGCTAGGGCTCGCTGCCTCCTCTTGCGTTTCGCGTGAGTTGAGTGTGCATGTGCCTTGCACGTGATAACCTTTTATATAGATTTTGTGATCCAGGGATGATCCAGAGATGTTTGGTCCAGAGGATCCGAATTGGAAATTTGGTAAAATATGGTGTGCAAACTTAATAATTGTTTTTTTATTCTCTAAATAAACGTTGCAAAAAAAAATCTCAATTTTGTCGCTGCTTCTTGTTTTCCAACCGCATCCACCTTTCCACAGATCCGCCCTACCTTCCTCCATGGCCGCCGTCCGCCGCCTCTCCGCCGTGCCGATCCGGCGCTGCCACCCCCTCTTCCTCCTCCGCTCCTTCTCGTCCGCAGGTAGCGAGCCGACGATCACCGTCGAGACCAGCGTCCCCTTCACGGGCCACAAGATCGATCCGCCTTCGCGCTCCGTCGAGACCACCCCCTCCGAGCTCCTCTCCTTCTTCCGGGAGATGTCCCTGATGCGCCGCATGGAGATCGCCGCCGATTCGCTATACAAGTCCAAACTCATCCGCGGGTTCTGCCACCTCTACGACGGCCAGGAGGCCGTCGCCATCGGCCTTGAGACCTCCATCACCAAGAAGGACGCCATCATCACCGCTTACCGTGATCACTGTATCTACCTCGCCCGCGGCGGGACCCTCGTCGAGGCCTTTTCGGAGCTCATGGGCCGCCGCGCCGGGTGCTCCAAGGGAAAAGGAGGATCGATGCACTTCTATAAGAAGGATTCCGGGTTCTTCGGCGGGCATGGGATCGTGGGTGCCCAGGTGCCGCTCGGATGCGGCCTCGCCTTCGCCCAGAAGTACTTGAAGGAGGGAACTGTGACCTTTTCATTGTATGGTGATGGGGCTGCCAACCAAGGGCAGCTCTTTGAAGCCCTTAACATATCGGCGCTTTGGGATTTGCCTGCCATCTTGGTCTGCGAGAACAATCATTGTAAGTAGAAAATGATAGGTGAATAAAAGTCAAAAATGTTATGCGTCTTGTTGGGTTTGGCTGATCTGCTTCTTGTGTTTCGTTGTAGATGGCATGGGGACGGCTGAATGGCGTGCTGCAAAGAGCCCTGCGTACTATAAACGAGGCGATTATGTCCCTGGTCTGAAGGTATAATCGTTGAATCTGTTATTTTCCTTTCATTTCTCTATTCATTGTAGCAATTAAATCTGTTGTACAATTTCACAAATTCATTTCTTCATCATGCACTAAGAACACGCTGCATCAAGGATTAGTGCTATCTTTTACTCCCTCTTGTTTTTTTTTGTACTGCCTTGTGAATCGTTGGTTCTTAAACAACAATAAGTTATTTCCTGAATGATAATGAAATATGACAGTGAAACTATGTAAGTTACTAAAGTGGAATTAGATCAAAGATAATAATGCTGATTGCTTTTTGGAATCTATTTCAATGTTAAAATCCAACAAGTCCTCATGATTCTACTACCATTAATTCTATGCATAATGCCAAAATGCATATGTATCCCTGAATAATATTTTTTTTCCCCAATTATTCATCCATTTCATATTACCAAGTTTTATGATAGCCAAATAATCAACATTTATCTATTTTGATGCAACAACGATATGTTATTTGTAAAGTAGTTTTATTGGTTGGTTATTTGATTATACTTGAAATGGTTTAGTTGATTGGTTGATTAGTTTTCCAGCTTCATATTCTACATAGTTATCTATCTTTTAGCTTTAGATTGGCTATCCAACTTTTGATTTTTTATATACTCGTATAATTGAGTCTTTGCATTGAAATTTATGAAATTTAGAAATGAACTATTTGATATGTAAGTTGGCTCCAGGAAGTGTTTGTTCACAAGTATGCATACGTACTTTCTTCCCTATCCAATAATATGTATGCTATCAAAATTTAGGTGTCTAACTCTGATATATTTGTTCAGAAGTCGATTAATTTTAGCGTCCTAAAGAGTTGGATAGGCTTTGTGTTTCCTTTTAATAGTTTGTGAACCTGTTCAGTTTCCTTTTTTTATTAATTAAAATGGAGTTGAGGAGGAGAGTTTGTGAATTTGGAAAGAAGAAACTCTAGGTTTGATTGAATGTTATAATAAGAATGCATGGTGCTTTGTAACAAGAGTCGAAGCTGTTATAATAAAAATGGTGATTGAATGTTATGTAGAGTGTTGAAATTTGAAAGTTGAGACACAATCGGAAAATGCTGAAAGACACTCTTGGTGGTCCAAAATCTCCTCCAATTGTTTTAGTTATATGCAAGTTCTGGCAGGATCAAACTGAAAAGGTTTATAGACATTAACCATTCAAAATTAAATTACAATAATGATTCAGAAAACATGGAAAGAGCATCCCATTACTGAACCAAGCAAACAATTATATGATTTCATGAAAATTGTGTTTGCATTCCCACCTTGGTGTGGTTTTGGAAAAGGAAGTGGCTTGTGGCACATGATTAAGCAGATTGGCATTTTTATCATATACTTAGTGCACTAGTCCCTAATGATAGACTTGGATTATCTTCTATTTTACAAAGTGAACACTGAAGGTCAGACTCTGAATTCTGCAAACTTTCTATTGCTAGAAAACGGGTCACTTTATATGTAGCAGCAAGCTGACAAATGAAACATTGAATCTCATGTTTATCATTCGTGTGAAAGTCTGAAGTTAAAGAATATATTATAAAAACCCAATGTTTTGGTATTAGATTTTCTTGCGCTAATACAATGCTTGTCTGAACAGGTTGATGGAATGGATGTTCTGGCTGTCAAGCAAGCTGCCAAATTTGCAAAGGAGTATGCTCTGAAAAATGGACCTATGGTGAGTATCATCTTTTGAGATCAATCTTTCACTCTGAATTTCAGCTGGAAAGATTTGTCATACTTTTAGAGAATCTTGTAAATGAGATATAGAACAAATAACTGATGTATAACAACATTACATCAATGGCCTAGATGTACAATTTTTTCTTCAGATGCATTTAACTACAATCTGTTTATCAAATTCTTTTTCTTTTGTGCTTTGTAGGGATGAAACTTGAAACTGTCAATTAGTCTCTCTTTGACTGCATTATAAAGCTGGCACCATGTCTTTTTATTTCCCATAATGTTTATGTTTAACTTGTTACATATTTTCTGTTTCATACTTCCATTCCTCTTGTCCACACATCTATTAAATACTGTCTTCTTAGAAATTAAAGTTTGTTCTAGACATTTGCTTTTTCAAGTCCAATGAAAATAATATCTGTACCTGAAGTTGATAGAGGAAATATGACATTTTGGTGCACAAAGGGAATGGGCACTTCACCCCTTGTTATCTTACCTACAGTTGTCAAATCCTATTATGTTAATCAAATTTGAGTGTGTTCCACTCCAGCATCTCCTGCCTCCTTCCGGGAATCAGGATCCTTTGAACCTTACCTATTAAGGTTGTATGTAGACTCAACATCTACATTTTGATTTGAATGGTTTATGTCCTCTAATTATGCAAGTTACTGCACACCGATGTGATTTTGGACATTGTCATCCTTTCTGGTTGTTTTGCAGTTAGGATCTCTATGACAAAAGAATGCTTATCGAAATCTCATTTCATGATAGTTCCACATTATTTTATTTGTGTTCTTTGAAGTGTAATTGACATATAAAATTTTGCCCATTCTGTTGAACAAACTGCAGGTATCCATTTTATTTTCATCCTGAAAAAATGAATTCGTTAACTGTAATTATACATTCACTATCAGGATTCATAGTAACCAATATGCTTGTTTGAACATTTTTTTTCTTCCTTCTTTCATCCTACAGATTCTTGAGATGGACACATACAGATACCATGGGCATTCAATGTCTGATCCAGGAAGCACTTATCGCACACGTGATGAGATTTCTGGTGTCCGACAGGTTCATTAGATCTGAGCCATCTATTGGAACTGCTTGCTCATTGCATTATCTATTTTTCACCTGACCGAGTTTGTTGATTGCACTGGTAGGAGCGTGATCCCATCGAAAGAGTTAGGAAGCTGATATTCTCCCACGAGCTAGCCACAGCCTCCGAGCTCAAGGTATGTCATTTTTTTTCCCCAAGAACTTCAGACAATAAATAGTCATATTTTTTCTCGGCGACTCTCTGTAGTTCTTTTTTCAAAACAAAAGTACAAATGTTTATATAGGACATTGAGAAAGAAGTCAGGAAGGAAGTAGATGATGCCATTGCTGAAGCAAAGGTACTCCCGTTGCACTGGGAATTGGTTATAATATTCAGCTAAAAGTAAAATAGCATTTGTCTCTTGATCATGACATTATCTTCCCTCAATTTTCAGGAGAGTCCTATGCCTGATCCCTCCGAGCTATTTACCAATGTGTTCGTGAAAGGTTTTGGTGTGGAGGTAAGCCGGAATACTTGCATGGTAATCTAATGTGAATTAAACATAGAGGTATCAGCTTTCCTTCGGCTTGCAATGGCTTCACATGAGTTGTGCCGAATATGACACATATTGTCTCAAACCATAGACTAGCATGAGCTCGGGCATGAGCTATGGCTATGCGCTTCAGCTCCCCATGGCTTTGAACAGACTGTGTTTGGTATGACCCATATTGTTCTAAACCTTAGGCTTAGTACTAGCCCCTGCATGAGCATACTTGTGTAGCCCACAATGCCATCTCATTTACTCATAATTTCTTCTAAACAAATAATTGCTCAAGTGTTTAAAAAATATTATTTAAATATTTTAAGAGTATTTCAACGTGATTTTTATTTGTTAAACTCATGGAAAAAATGTTGGTTATGGATCGTTCTAGGTTCCCAAGCACTGCCTGGTTCGTCTCGGAGGTTGAGCACGACCTGATCTGTGCTTGGCCTGGGATGGCCAGTGTTTTGATAAATCTGTTTGGGCTAACAAGCTAGAGTCTCAAGATCCGACCCATTTGACATCATTGTTTGTTCTCTAAGACCTATTTGCTAGGAATAACTATGGTATCAATGTACATTACACCTACTTGAGCTCGGGTCTGGTCTGACCATATCTGAGTTTGCTTAAAATTATGTAATTAAAGCATTTCTAATAAATATAGGGTTACATCAATATTAACTTTAAGTCTCTATCCTTTTACACTAATTATGGATGAATTCACTGCATACATTGAAGGCAGTACCGTGGTGTATGTTGTTTACAGATGATATTATTTTGGTAAATGAAACACGTGAAGGAGTAAATGCTAAACTAGAGTTTTGGCGGGAAATACTAAAAGGGAAAAATTTTAAGTTTAGTAGAATAAAGATATAATATATGAAATTTAAGTTTAGTAATATTAGACATAATGAGATAATTGTTAGTATAGGAGATGATGAGTTACCTGGAATCGAGAGCTTTAGATATTTAGGACAAAATGATGGAGGGATTGAGAGAGATGTCTTATATAAAATACAAGTAGAATGATTGAAATAGAGGAGAGTGTCGGGTGTGTTATGTGATTGTAAAGTACCTCTAAAATTTAAAGAAAAATTCTACAAAATTATAGTTAGTCCTGCTATGTTATATGGAGTTGAATGTTGGGTTATTACTCGAGCATATAGCAGAAGATGAGAGTTGCAGAGATGAGGAAGGTGGATGTGTGGACATACGAGAATGAACATAATAAGAAATAAGAGTATTAGAGAGAAAGTCGGAGTTGTATCTATTGAGGAAGAACTCCGAGAGATACATTTAAGATGGTACGAGCATGTACTTAGGCGACCAATAAATGCTTCAGTTAGACGATATGAAACTATGACAAACACTCATATTAATGAGGAAGAGGAAGACCAAGAAAGACTTGGTTAGCAATAATAAAATAAGATAAAATTTATTTAAGTATAAATGATAATATAGTAAGAAATAGAAGTCAATGGTGTAAAAGAATTCACATAGCCGACCCCACCTAGTGGGATAAGATTTAATTGTTGTTAAAATTGTGTACACTCGTAAGTAGCGTCTTATTTTTATCCATTTAAGTTGGACAGTTACCCATCTTCTACCTGTTTATATCGAAAGTAGGTATTTAGGTTTACGTAATAGCAATTTAATCAATGTAAAATTCTAACCATCCTCACTATTTGCTTCGTTTTTATTTTCACTACTACTCATCATTTTTAATTCTTGTCGCTAATTTCACCTGCTGACATTCTTATTATCTTGTTTTTGCTACAGTCATTTGGTGCAGATAGGAAGGAGGTGAAAGCTATTCTTCCATGAAGAGACAAACCACCAAGTGAATCCTTGAGTACAATTTTTCCTCTCTCACGAAACCTTCAACAAATAAGTATGGAAATGAAAATTTTCTGGCTATTTTTTTGGCGTTTTAATTCAGTATGATACAGGTATAGATTGGCTTAACTTATTAAGTCAGGTTCTTCAAGTCTTCTCCTGAACATTTAAGGGGCTTTCTGAACTGTCAAAGCTGCAAAATTTATTTGCAGTTACTCTTGGTTTGTTTTGCTGGAATATAATCTCTAAGTATTCTTTTTTTAGAAAAAAGTGATTATTTTATATTTTTTGAATATTCAGTATATCTTTTGGTGCTTCTGTGACCCGATCTACCTATCTAGTGTACGTAGTTCATTTGGTTGTTTTTGGGTTGTCTCAGTGCGTCGAGCATGTCTAGCTCAGTAAAATTTTAATTAAATTCAAATAATCAATCAGAATCAATTGAAGTTAGGATTGTTTTTTTTTAAATCTCAATTATTTTGATTTATTCATTTTGATTTTGATTTTGTTTTTTAAATTTAAATTTCTGTTAATTCAATTATACGGATTGATATGTCAACGATCAATTGACTGTTGTATTTAAAATTTTTGATTTCAAAAATATCTCGTCTCAATTCATTGTTGGATAGCCCAATAATAGTCGATTCCAGTAGGAGTCCCGATTGATAAAAAAGTTTAATTAATTTGATAATTTATTGATTCAGTTTGCTTTTTTTAATAAAGTTTAATGGATTCGGTTTATCCAAAAACAAACAGATTTATTTAATTTTGATTCAATTGGTTATTTTGTGATTGATTACTCAGTTTTAGTTCAACTAGACTACTTTGGAATGTCATGCCTAGGTCATGTTCAACCTAAAAATATCTGATTTGTCCATTTGATTTTGGTTCGATTACTAAGCAAATATGGTCATAGTTAAATTTAAATCTAATAATAGTATATATAATTAATTAATTAATTATTAGTCTCGATATGATTATTGTTTAGAATAATAGATTTTAAAATAAAAGGTGATATTATTCATCTCAAATTTGATATAGTTTGTTTCTTGTTAAGATGTAAATAAATAAATTAGGGAGGATATTTTATTCTAATAGTTTTGATCTATTGATATATATTATTATTGGATGGTTTCAAATTGAATTAAAGCAAAAATTAAATTGAATATAGTTCCAATTTAATTTTTATTTTTATTTTTATTTTAAATTAATAAACGGATAAAGTTTCACAATATCTTAATCACTATCTAAATTTGAACATGATAAAATCATATAGCCATTTTTCAATTTTACCCCAGATTACTATTTCCAATCAATTGATAAATCTAACAATCGGGAATGGTTATATAACCATGTAACATTCCACCAATTTATTATTATAATATAACAATCAATTGATAGCAATAATTTCATAAAAAATGAGTTAAAAAATTACTATTCTTAATATAATGTGTCAAAATGATATTTTATGACATAGATATATTAAAAATATTTAGATAAAAGTGATTGATATATTTAGAAAAATTTGAATCACTCTAAATCAAGACCGATATATTTGTCTAAATCTCCTTAATAAATTTATACCCTTAAATATCAATTTGATATACTATGTTAAGAGTAGAAATTTTTTCAATCTATTTTTGATATAAAAAAATTATATCAAATGTTCATTATTTATTGTAAGTGTTATGACGATGATAATCAAACTTCATAAGACTCTCCTCTATCGGACAATATCAAATTTGAGGGCATAGATGTATTAAGGAGACTGAGGGCATAGATGTATTAAGGAGACTTAAACACATATAAAAGTCTTGGCTTGACTAATGAACTTAGGGAGCGTTTGGTTCTTTCCTAGGAATAGGAATCGGAATGAGAATCATTGTATTGTGGAATGGGAATGGGTATGAGCATGGATATCACTCTTAAAAGCAATGTTTGGTTAGTTGTATATCTTCTATCGAAATAAATCAAAGTTTCCTTTTTTACCCTTAAAGGAAAATAAGAGAAAAAATTAGATGTGAGAGAAAAATATGATGAAAGAGAATTATGAGAAAGAAAGTATTATGAGAGAGAAAATGTGATAAGAAAGAATGGAGAGAGAGAAAGTGTGATGAGAGAAAATGAAAAAAAAAGTGTGATTGGAGAGAGCATGATGAGAGACAATATGATGTGAGAGAAAGTATGATAGGAGAGGATGAAGAGAGAGAAAATATAGTGAGAAAAATGAGGAGAGCGAGTGTGATGAGAGAGATTGAGGAGAGAGAAAGTATGGTGAGAGAAAAAAGAACAGTGAATATGATGGGAGAGATTGAGGAGAGAGAAAGTATGATGAGAGAGAAAGTGTGTTGAGGAAAAAAGGAGGAAGTGTGATAAGAGAGATTGAGGAGAGAGAAAGTATGATGAGAGAGAAAGTGTGATGAGAAAAAAGAGAAGAGAGAGTGTGATGAGAGAGATTGAGGAGAGAGAAAGTGTGATGAAGAACAAAAGAATGAAGAAAGTGCGATGGAAGAGATTGAGAAGAGAGAAAATATGATGAGAGATAAAATGTAATGAGAAAAAAAGAGGAAAGAGAGTGTGATAGGAGAGATTAAGGAGAGAGAAAGTGTGTGATAAAATGATGAGAGAGAAATTATGATGAGAGATAAAATATAATGAGAGAATAAAGAGAGATAAGTGATATGAAAGAATAAATAAATAAATATATTTTGATATTTGATATTAATGGAGAAAATTTTAGTTTTAAGTCAAGGGTATTTTTGGAATAAGGGAATATTTTGATTGATGAAAATAGGGTAATGGCTCATTAAAGGGGAGGTACATAGGAATGAGTCATTACCTAATTTCAAGGATTCATTCCCTTATTTGTATTCCTATTCCTATAATCCAAACATTAACAATGGGAATCAATGATTCCCATTCCTATTCCCCACTCCTATTACCCTAAACCAAATGCCCCCTTAGAGAACTGTTAATCACTCTAAGCCAAGATTTTTGTATTCATTTAAGTTTCTTAATATATCTATGCTTTCAAACACCAATTTGACATATTATATTAAGAGTGATGATTTTTTTAACTTATTTTTTATTGAGTTACTATTACTAATAGATTGTCACACTATACTAATTGATTGATGAAATATTAAACGACCACAAAATCATTCCTAATTGATTGACATATTTACCAATCTATTGCGATTTGTAAATATGCCAATAAGAGGCGGAAAAAAGGAAATGAATTTTATCATCTTCAAATTTAAATACGTGAATTGAGTATTTCGGAACGGTTAGTAAATTATCGAATACTAAATAGTAAATTACCAAACTATGTAGATAAGTTTCTCAAATACCCAAATTAAATACGTAAATTTTAAAATAACCAAATTACGTATTTGTTACCCATTTTACCCCTTTGTATTAACCTAATTGGATGCTAGTTCGCTACAATTAGGATTATTTTTTTTTAAATATATCAATTTTTTTAAGAGATTGATTTAAGTTTTAAAAATTACCATTCTCAATATATTGTGTCAAATTAATGTTCAAGGATATTCATATAATCAGTTTAGAATGACATAGAATCAGGTACTATGTGTTCATTTAATTAAGTATATTTATGTTTTCAAATATCAATTTACTACACTATATTAAGAATACCGATTTTTTGAACATGAATATTAAAAAAATTTAATTTATGTTCAAAAAATCACCGTTATCAATATAAAGTGTAAATTGATATTTGAGAGTATGTATATTGTTGGGGTTGCAAGGTTGCAAACATAGTCCCATATTGAAAACACATGGAAAAGATCATGAGTTTATAAGAGAAAGATATCTCCATTGACATGAGGCCTTTTGGGGAGAGCCCAAGAGCAAAACCATGAGGGCTTAGGCCCAAAGTGGACAATATCATGTCATTGTGGAGATATCTAAATTCTTTTCGATCCTACAATTGGTATGAGAGCCCGGACTGCCAGAAGGTTTAACCACCGACTGTGCACAAGAGCTATGGTCTAATTGAACCATGTGAGTACAATATTGACCTCGAACAAAGAAAGTGGGGGCTCCTATGTTCGGATCAAGAGGACCAGACACCAGGCAGGAAGTCCTAGTAGGTCGGGTGGACCGAGGGGCAGGAAGTCCTAGTTGCGGTTAGGCAAGGAAGTCCTAGTAGGTCGGGTAGACTGAGGGGCAGGAAGTCCTAGTAGGTCGGGTAGACCGAGGGGCAGGAAGACCTGGTGGGTCAAGGATCGGACGTGAGAAGCCCATGGTCCTTTGTTTGAGGGGGGGATTGTTGGGGTTGCAAGGTTGCAAACATAGTCCCATATTGAAAACACATGGAAAAGATCATGAGTTTATAAGAGAAAGATATCTCCATTGACATGAGGCCTTTTGGGGAGAGCCCAAGAGCAAAACCATGAGGGCTTAGGCCGAAAGTAGACAATATCATGTCATTGTGGAGATATCTAAATTCTTTTCGATCCTACATATATAACCAGGAGAACTAGACGAATGTATAGAACTTGATTTCATATCATTTCTTCAATTTCTCCTAACTATATCTATACTCTCAAATATCAATTTGACACACTATCTTGAGAGTAGTGATTTTTTGAATATGAATATATTCGAAAAATCTAATTCATGTTAAAAAAAATCTCTGTTCTCAAAATAATATAACAAATTGATATTTGAGGGCATAGACATAATCAGAAGAACTGGACGAACATATATAACTTCGTGGTTCTATGTTATTTTGAGCTCTATAGGTCCCTCTACTAATTTTGTTCAAAATCGGTTAAAAATGGTTGATGGACCTAGATAGCTCAAAATAATATGAAATCATGTTTTATATATTCGTCTAATTTTTTTCTATTATATTCACATTCTCAAATATTAATTTAATATAATATATTAAGAATAATAAATTTTTTAACACGAATATATTTTAAAATTCTAACTCATATTAAATAATATACCAAATTAGTATTTCTAAACTAACATATTCATCTCTAGTTTTAGGAGTCTGGTTTTGACCGATTTGTCAAATAATATCAAGCCCAGTGCTGGACATTTGTGGAATGACCCACGCACACTCTCACGGCTTCCTCACGTGCGTCTTCGATCTCATTTGACTTCGAGTGGTAGGGCTTCCGCCTCTCTCTCTCTCTATATATATACCCACCCACAACGCGATCATCGTGTCGTCCCCAAATCCCAACTCCAATCTCATCCGCTGCCTAAAGCCCTAGCTTCTCATTTCGCCGGGATGGGAAAATCCGGCGACCAGAAGAAGAAGAAGAAGGGATCCCGAGCGGCTGCTGCCTCAGGCACCCCTGCCTCAGCCTCGACTCCGACGCCGACGCCGACGCCGACGCCGCCGCCCCCTCCTCCGCCGTCGCACCCCCCTCCTCCGGCGCCGAGCAACGGCGTCGTGGAGGTGGACGTGTCCCTCCTATTGAAGCGCGCCCACGAGCTTAAGGAAGAGGGCAACCGGCTGTTCCAGGCGAAGGACTACGGCGGCGCTTTGGGGCAGTACGAGATCGCGCTCAAACTCACCCCGCGCGGCCACCCGGACCGCGCCGTCTTCCACAGCAACCGCGCCGCCTGCCTCATGCAGATGCGTCCCGTCGATCACGAGGCCGTCGCGGCGGAGTGCTCGCTCGCGCTGCAGGCTCAGCCGGGCTTCCCGCGTGCTCTGCTCCGCCGCGCTCGGGCCCTCGAGGCCCTCTGCAGGTACGATCTCGCCCTCGAGGACGTTCACTCGCTGCTTGCGCTGGACTCCTCCCATCCGGACGCTCTCGATCTCGCTCGCCGCCTCCGCGCTGCTGTCGCTCCGGCCGCTCCGTCGGATCCCGGAAGTCGACCCTCTCCTGCGGCCCTAGGTGCCTCCGCCGTTCAGGTTGGCATTCCCATCTCCGGTCTCGGCCCTTGCCTTCCTGCCCGTTCCAAAAAGGCATCCACGCCCCCGCAGCCTTCACTTAGTGCAAATAAGCCGACCGTTCCTTCTCAAAACGATCATTGCTCTAACTCGCCGTCTCTTTCTAACGGTCCCCAAATCAAACCCTTTCGACTGGTTCCTTTTAAGCCTTCTAATGGCGAGGCCTCTTCCCAATCATCACAAGTCGTGTCACCTAGAGGCAGTTCGCGGCAAAGTGTCAAAAAGGAGGTTTCTCTAGAAGCAGCAGTGATCCGTTGGAGGCCATTGAAGCTCGTGTATGACCATGATATCAGGCTCGCCCAAATGCAGGCAAATTGCACCTTCAAAGGCCTCAGGGAAATTGTGGCCAATAGATATCCTTCGTCCAAGTCTGTGCTGATCAAGTACAAGGATGCTGACGGAGATCTTATAACTGTGACCAGCACCGCAGAGTTAAGATTAGCAGAATCTTTTGTTGACGAGCTCAATAAAAAAGAAGTAAAAGAAGGCTCTGGAGTTGATAAGGATGATAAACTGCAGCTATTGCGGTTACACATTATGGAGGTGAGCCCTGAGCAGGAGCCTCAGGTTCCTGAAGAAGAGGAGAAGCTTCTGGAGGAGGAAGGGCAGAACATTGATCAGTGTGTTTCAGATTCAGTTAATGACGATTCCATTGAAGAAACAGTGAACAATGAGGTCATAAGGATGGGTTCAGAGGCTGAAGAAGTTGTAAAAGATAAGATTGGAGTGTCACACAAAGGATGTGATCATCCTGAGTGTAAGGAAGTCGAGATTGATGATTGGCTGTATGAATTTGCTCAGTTGTTTAGGAACCAAATAGGGATTGACCCTGAAGCACATTTAGACTTGCATGAGCTTGGAATGGAGTTGTGCTCTGAGGCACTTGAGGAGACGGTGACCGGAGAGGAAGCTCAAGGCCTGTTTGACATGGCTGCCGCTAAGTTTCAGGAAGTGGCAGCCCTATCTTTCTTCAATTGGGGAAATGTGCATATGTGCGCTGCAAGGAAACGCATCCCTCTGGATGAGTCTGCACCTGAAGATGTCATGGCTGCACAGCTTCAAACTGCTTATGATTGGGTCAGTGAGCGGTATGCTCTTGCTGGGAAAAAATATGAAGAAGCACTTAGAATCAAGCCTGACTTTTATGAAGGTTTACTTGCCTTAGGACAACAGGAATTTGAAACCGCAAAGCTCCACTGGTCATTTGCACTGGCTAAGAAGTTGGATCTATCAACTTGGGATTCTTCAGAAACAATCAGACTTTTTGATGGGGCAGAGAAAAAGATGAATGCTGCTACTGAGATGTGGGAGAAAGTGGAACAGCAGAGAATAAATGAGCTTAAAGACCCTGGAAAAAGCAAGGAGGATGAGTTGTTGAAGAAGAGAAAGAAGCAAAGAGCTGCAGATGGCCAAGGGGAGTTATCAACTGAGGAGGCTGCAGAGCAAGCGGCAGCAATGAGATCTCAGATACATCTGTTTTGGGGCAACATGCTCTTTGAACGTTCCCAAGTTGAATTTAAGCTTGGTTTTGGCGACTGGAAAAAGAATCTTGATGCTGCTGTTGAAAGATTCAAGCTAGCCGGGGCTGCTGAAGGGGACATATCTACAGTTCTTAAGAAACATGCGTCCAATGAAACTGAAGCAGACTTCAATGAGAAGAAAATTACAATTTCAAGTAATGCAATATCTGAAGCAAATTCCAAGGATGTGGATAAACATATGCTGGAAAATTGTCATTTGTAGGGCTTGGTTGTTGATCAAAATGTTAAAATGAATTTGGAATATCTGTTTATCTTGGGCAAAAGTCTAACTTATCATTCTGGGAACCATCTTAGTGGATGATGTGGTATTTTTGACTTTTTATTGGAGCAAGTATCCTGCTGCTCTTTTCAATGAGGTATGTATCTCTAAAGAAGTTTTAAATCTAAATGAACCTCCTTTTTTGTTGAGACAAAAATCTGTGATTACTGAATGAACCTATTGATGTATGCATTTCTGTCTAATCACAGTTATCTCCTTAGCCGTATGAGTAGATGCAGTTCTTTCTGATTCATGGACTTTTGTTTGATATTATTGCGTGTGAAAATCTATCTCCTCAGAGCACACAGCTTTTAGTCAGATGTTACAGATTAGAAAATAAACATAGTATTATAAAAATGCAATATTTTCTAGTAAAACTATTCAAACATTCAAATCACTCGGGAGTACAAGCAATTGAGACAATGGCTAAGTTATTTCTTTGATGATCTGGGTTCTGATATGGTGTATTTCAAGTTTCAGATATTAAATAACTTGATTTGAAAATGCATTTGAAATGCTAATATTTATATGCATCAGTATAGCTTCGTGACATCTTATAGATTTAATAACATGATTTTATATTCTAGTGAAAATGAAGTAGAGTTATTGATTTTGAAAAGATCATTAAAATTCTCTGCTTCAAAAGACTCACTCTGAAATATTACACAATTAGTGTTCATCTTTGTTTCAGCTTCTAAAGGCAAATGAAGCTTTAAACTTTTTTTATTTGATATTTCTGAATCTGCATCACCAACTGTAGGATGACTAAAATTTCTATTAGGTTTTCTTGTTGCTGGATAACCTAGCTGGATTTAGGTTATTGATCATATGAATTGGGTTATTAAAATTTTCAGTTTTGTGCATTGGCTGATATGAAACTGTTTACAATAGAAATTGTCTTTCAGTTATTGTATCTGGATGCAAAGTAATTTGAGTTTCTTTTTTTTTTCTGACGATTTCAATATGATGTTATCAGAATGTTATTGGGGGAAGATTATTAGCATGATTGATCTCCTCAATTAACTAAAATTTATCATGTATAACAATGATAGAGGAACTAATGTTTCTGGATCTTTAACAGTAGCATTTAGTATCTGCTATTGCTTTTCAATCATTTAATTCTATTTCCATAATGTTTTTATTAGTAAATATAATTATGTAACCATAGTCAGATGAGAAGTAATAACAAAGATGACCAATGTTCTATTTACTTTGCATACAAATCCACAATATACATTTGCCTTATAATTGCTATTACTCATTTTTTTTAAAAAAACAATTAATAAGCATTTGATTGCCTTTTAAAGGTGCAATAATCCTAATTAAACGAAAATTTCCTTTGAAGAAGATAATAAAAATTATTTGTAACTATTGTAAAGTCATAGGCATTGAATGCTAGTCTCAAGATATAAGCTTTTTCAAACTTTTAAGGGAAAATTTTGTTCCTAATTTCAGAAGAATCCAAGGATACAAAACTTCTCCAAGAAAATAAATGAAAGGAGTCAATGAAGAGTTTGATAATGTTGATGACTTGGACATGCCAAATAAGATTAGGAATATGAAAAGATCAATTCTTGAAAAATTTAATGTAGAAAGTATTAACACATTGAAGATAGTTACTAACATTAGAGGAAGTATAAAATGTGAGGACATGTTTGGAACTAGGAATTATTTAAAAAATTAAGGCAGAAAACTATAAAAATTGAAGTAATTAAAAGTGATTTAAGAACTCTGAATATTGCAAATGTTATAGCCTCGCATAGTGTGCTGATAAAATCCATGCAACCATCTTCAAGTAGTTGGGACTAATGTTGCTTGCATTTGTATTATTGATGGTGAATCTCTTACAAAAAATTGTTGCAAATCTTAGTGGAAATCTATATTGAGAGAAAAATCATTAGTTAAATTAAGTATGGGTTTACTTCGATGGATAACTAACCCTCTGTTTGGATGGGGTGAGGCAAGGTTCATTAATGGAAGGGGAAGAGAGGGGAAGGGAGGGGAAGGAAGGGAAAGTAATATATTTATCTTACCCTTGTTTGGAAGGGAGGGAAGATTCATTTGAGAGGAAAGGGATGGAAATAAAGGTTAAATATACAAATTTACAAAAATATCCCCTTATTTTTTTAATAAATCTGCATGTGAAAAAATAAATATGGATAAAATTGGAATAATTTCTCCTTCCCCTTACACCCCAAATTGGGGTGTAAGAAATTTCACTGATTCCCGAGCATGCAAGGGGAAGCTTTACCTTTCTCTCCCCTTCCCCTTCATGACTCACTCTCTCCCAAACAAGTGTAAAAATTCTTTTTACCCATGTTTACCCTTCCCTTCCCTTTACTCACCTCCTCCCAAACAGAGGGTAAGAGGGGAACATTAGAGGAAGGAGAAAAGGAAACATATGTATGCATTGATTAATTGCTGAATTCATGTCATTTTGTAACGGTTCCCTTCCAACTTGTCTATCTTTCCTCCTATATACTAAGTCTATGGCCTTGTTTCCACAGATAGAGATGGTAAATTGAAAATATAGAGAAAACAGTTTTAATCTCTCATTGAACTAGTATTAATCAGCTTTCGCTGTGATTTTGGGTGGATGAATTACTAATGATGAATGCTTAAATTTATCGCTTAAAATATTTGTCCCCCTACATTTTTTGTCAAAGAAACAAGTGATGCTGGATTTATCTCACTGCCAATTCATTGCTTGAGTTATCTATTCAAGTAAACAGGTCCTCAGATAATTTGTTTGTGGTTCTATACTTTTGTCATTTTATAGCAGGTTAAGAAGTTTCTTAATACCATTTGATCTTCCTTTGTGTAGATATCGTTTCAATTGTTTCAGGATGGTTTGGTGATCATATCTTGCAATTTGAGGTTATACGAAGGTTGGTGTCCTGGCTTGATGAGACTTTACATTCTCTATCTGTTAAACTTTGGCTGAAATGACATTTTCAAACTCTTCGACAAGGTTATATATCATTACATTTTTTTCAAGCACTTTCATGTTTAACACATCGCTTCTTACCTTTTGATTCTCTTGGAAAGAAAGCATGTTTTACCTGTTGATTAACTTGAGATGCATGCAAGTAGTGAACTATTGTATAAATTTATATATCACCCATGATTAACTTGGAAAGAAAACCCTCTTTTTCATTATGTCAAACCAACCAAATATAAAGCAACATTTTGTCTCCTTGGCTTCCTCTTCCCCTCCTTCCACCTTTTTTCCCCTCATCACTTTTCCTTTCAAGTAAACATAGCCCATAGGAGATCTTTTCGACAACATGGAGTCATGAATATCATTTGTCCTATTTACAGAAAAGTAGATGCCTTACATTGTACAGCAAGATTCTTGACAACAGATATATCATATTATCATCTACTGGCATCTACATTATTTGGCCAAGGCGCAAAGCAACCCTACATTTACACTCTGTTTACTTCGAGCGAAGTTGTCGGCAGCCTCGTGCAAGTTTGGTCATGCCCCCGAGCGAGGCTGCTCGCGGCTTGCAGCCACATGAGGCGGCCATGCAGGGTTGCCCATGGCTCGCGGTTGCGCAAGGCGGCTGTGCAGAGCAGCATTGGACCGGCCGCACAGTGCTGCCTGTGCAGTGCCTCCAGTGTAGGGCCACACGAGGCGGTCGAGCAGTGCCACCTGTGTAGGGCCATGCGAGGTGGTAGCACAGGGTCGCCCATGGCTCGTGCGGTTGAAGGCAGAGATGCGACTGGGAAGTAAGACGGCGGAAGGAAAGTTCTATACGATTTGAGCGGATAAAAAAAATCCAAATATTAATCCTTGGATGGATTCTTAAATCCGCCCATCTATTATTTTATAATAAGTAATTCATCATTTTTCATGAAATAAACACTGGAAAATTTTCTGCACGAAAAACTTTTTTCAATTTTTAAATCCGTTCACTCAAGTATATGGGGCATTAGTAATTTCTTATTCCCAAGTTGACCCACAAACTTGTAATGTTCCTACTTTTCCTTATTGCAACTTGAAGTCTAATGTAATCTTAGCAACCAACTTCAGTTGTTGCTCCAAATTGGCCCATGTAACTCATTAGATTTGAATGACATATTGAGAATGTTTTTCAAAAAACTAAAAGTATTTTTTCAATCAGTATGCTCAACATTAGCTTTATTTGATCCATGATTGAGTTTGATCAATTCTTATTTTCTGTGTTAGGACTTGAACCATTCCTTATTTGTGCTAGTTGTCATTTGAGCTCATCAATTGATTCTATTTTCACAACAGTACTTGACTATTAAATCATGGAGAGCCTGAATAGAAGTTAATCAAACCAAAAGAACTCATATCACCGGTGTTGTTAAAGACGCGCCTCAAGCGTGCTCGAGGTGAGGCGTACTAGCCATCGCCTTTGGGAAAGCAAGGTGGGCGCTATCATTCAGGCGCACACTTAGGCATGCCTAGGCGTGCCTTTGCACCTCACCTGAGGCGCGAACGAGGCATGCCTCTTGGACATTGATGTAGATATATTGCGGGTGGGCCCCACATGGAGGGGGGTTTTCTTAGTTTTCCTTCATAGAGAAGCAAAGGGCATGAGGGAGAAAAAATGCCGACTTTCCCTTTTCTACTTCTCTCACACGCGAGCACGTCGACTCCTCCCCTTCCTCTTCTTCACGCGCACGACGCCACCATTTTCTCTCCCAGACGTCGCCGCCACCACCCTCTTTTTTTTTTCCTTTGAAAAAAAATGTTTTTAATCAATTTTTCTTTGCTCAAAAAACGTTTCTTTGGTCATCTTGTTTTGATGAACTTCGTTGGTTTAGATTAGAAACTTGAAAATTTGAAACTTTTATTAATTTTCTAATGATGTTGTTTTGCTTGTCATATTATGTGTCTCATGGCTAGTGGTTTGATATTTGTGTGGGTGGAATATTAATAATTATCATATTTGACATATTATATGAGTATTTTAGTAGTTTAGTAATCAAATTTCTCATTTTTTAATTTTTTTTAATTTTTGCGCCTGATGTTCAAGAGGCGCGTGCCTTGGGCTCTCGGAGCCCTTTGTGCCTTGGTGCACCTCATGCCTCTAACAACTATGCATATCACACACACTTGATATGTCTATTTGCGGGTCACATTACCTTTGTTTTATTCATGGTTGAGTTTGATGACAACTGTTATTGTCTAGGCACTGCTACTTAAATCATGCCTTAGTAATTGTCATTTGAACTTATCAATGGACTTGATTATCAAAACACTACTGACTATTAAAATCAAGAAAGTTGGAATAGAAGTTAATCCCACTAAAAGAACTCCTATCACTCATCTAATTTGATTTCCAAAATATTATTCAACTATTGAAGCTGTCACTAGTGTAAGTCAAAATTTATCAAGATTGAGAAATCAAGGGTGTGTTTTGGTAAATTATCTATTTTTTGTTAATTATTATTATTATTTGTAATAGCATGCTTGTCAATATTTTGGAACATTTTCGTGCAGTTTGTTCGATTGACCTGTGGATTCAACCAATAACTGAGTGATTCAAAGATAGACAAACATTATTTGTTTCAAATCAGATGAGCAGTGTTGAACATCCTAGGATTTTCTGGTTTGTCTCTCATTCTTGCAAATTATCTTTTTCTAAATGGCAAGCAAATAGCAAAAGAAGCCTAAATGCCATGCCATCTCCCTCGCATAGGAACATGGAGGAACCCTACTTTTTCTCCCCTTGTCATCATCCCTTACCTCACACTTTGTCTTGGTGCATTTGTGTTCGAGAATCAAGATAGATATCATCCTCTTGCCTTTTGAAGTTGAGAATCCATCTCGGGGCAATCATTATATATTACCTCTCCATTGAATGCCACATAAAATCAAATCATTATTGATGTTTAATTTTCATAGATAGTTTTAAACACATCAATGTTGAAACATGATTAACAATGATAAAACTCAAAAGTGACAGACAATACATGATTTGAATCATTAAACACATTTGTTGTTGTTGTTGTAGTATTCTTGACTAGTATTACTTTTGTTATATTTTAAGCAATATTCTCCTTTATCCTAATTTCAATTAGCAAATTTCTGTATTGGTGCATTTCCTCATCCATACAAAGTGTCTATGAGCTGATGAATTCTCTTGTCTTGTAGTTGCAAGTGTAGGAGGCCCCCCTTCTTGTTGTGCCTTGTTGTGCTTCTTCTTCGGCAGCTTTATAAAAGCAGGTGAGGTTGCTCAGGTGGGTTGTCCCCCACCTCCCCCAAATGCATGATTCGATTCCATCGACACATATCGTGTCATCGCCACCACATCCGTCTCTTTGTGGTCTAAGTCGCAAAGTAAAACATTGCCTTCAATCTCGTGAACTTGTCTTTCAATTTTAACTCATCTGTCTTGTTTTGGTTTCAGTTTGAACAGAGATTGCTTAGTATTAGTTGCTCGTGTTCATTATCATGAATTCTTACTGTTATTTGACTCATCATTTCAGTTTGGTTTGAATTCATATGTTTTTGCTTGTAAAATGTTTCCTCGCATATGGAAAATAAGAGTCGTGTTTGTGCAAGATGATGTGATTATGTGCATAAGTCGTGTTTGTTAGGCATGATTATGGTACTAAATCCATGTTTTAAGCCTTAAAGTTATCTAAATGCTGTCACCAACTAAAGCAATCAAAGGTCACAATTGTATTGACAATTGTAACTTTTGTACCTATCTAAGAGGTGTTTTAATATGGGAAACTTTTGTGAGACCGGATCAGTCGTCTGGATTTGATATTATCTGGTTCATTAGTTTTTTAATATGGAAAATTGATGTTTACTTGGGAGATTTTGTGACGTCTTAACCACTTGTGATGACAAATTTGGTAGCATATGTTTAATTAAGTCTCTAAACTAGCTAAATTTTATGGTGTTTGAGTTTATTTGATAAGATAGTCGAGCCAAGTCAAGTTGAGTTAAAAATGAATTAAGGTGTTGAAATGATTATTTATAGTTGTCTTGATTGTTTTTTTATGAGTTTGAACTTGGTTTGTTTAGATGTTCTCAAGTTTTCAATTACGTTTGTTTGAATTTTTTTAATATGTTTACATTTTAACCTTGTTGGGTTAGTTATTGGATTTGATAATATAATTTTTTTTTCATTTAATATTATTTATTTATTTAATATATTAATAAGAGTTTTATCGATGATGATGCGGTGATAAGGAGGGGTCTCCCTGCGGAGGATAGTTGTCACGGTGGATGTCAAAGTCAAGGCGGTCAACGTTCAGATATCATCTGTCGGTCGAGCTATCATGCTCCGATCGGGAGGAGAGGATTTCGGTCCCGCCTTTGACACGGGAAGATGTTAAATGACCGATGCTTAATGGAGTATTAGACACTGGACGGAGGGAAGAAACGGTGTGTATAAGTCGGGCCGAGCAGTTACCTTGCTCACCCAAGCAACAGGACTCGGTAGGCAGAGTGGAACTTCGGCTGAGCGGACCTGACACAAGTAGAGTGGAACTTCGGCCAAGCAGACGTGGCACAAGCACAGTGGAATTCTGGCCGAGTGGACGCGACACAAACATAGTGGAGTTTCGGTCGAGCGGCCAACCTGCTCGGCCTAGCAGCACACTCTCTCTGGTATTCATTGACATCTCTTTGGGAGTTAGTGTCACCCACATCAGGCATGAACAACTAGAAGATCGTATGGCGGAAGCTTCCACTGTCACTTCAGAGATATGCTCAGCCTTTTAAGGTACTGTGTCAGAGACACTTTACTGACAAGTCTTTTGAGGAAAAACTTTGGGAAGCGCGCTCGCCTTGGGAAGCATGCATGCGCGCTACAGGAGCTCTATATAAAGGGAGTACAAGCATCAGCGTAGGTACGCAATACGCAATAGACACTGTTCTCACTAATGTCCATTCTTGTTGCTCCGCCTTCTATTTCATCGTCGGTGATTGACTTGAGGGTCAACGCTGGGACCCCTTTCCTGACTCGGCACTGACATAATCTGTGTTGCAGATCGGATCGGAGTCCACAAGAGGTCAGTGGAAGCGCAACATCCTCAGTTTTCTATCTCATCGACTTCCGGACAGGATCAGATGAATATAATTTATAAATGTTGTTCATGAATATTAATGAACTAAATATATATGTGTTTTTGTTTGTTTAGTTTAATAAATTATTTAAATTAGTTCATTTAATTGATATTGTATATTGAATAAATATAAATAAATTCTTATTAAGTTGAATATTATCTTCCCTCACGCCTTGACCATTTTACTAATGATTAGTAGTTATTCATGATTTATTTTCTCCATATTAATTTAAAGATAGATTGTTGAAAATATTAGGGAAGAATAAATCATCTTTTGTCATATTATTAAGTTGAATATTAAATTTATTCATGAAGGTTGGATCATTTAGAATCCTACATTTAATATATGCAACTTGAGTTTGCTAAATATTTTTTTATATAATAAAGTATTTTCTAGTGAAAAATTATACTTATTTTTTCCTAAGAATATATTCTCATTGAAGTTGACACAAACATAGTTATGTTTACAGAATCATCACTCAACATGGTGGTGCTACTAAATGCATAATTCTTTCAAGCCGCAAAGGAATTCAAAGTAGGGTTTCTTACAATAAAGCGGATAGAAGGTCTATTCAAAGATGGTCTTGTTTATTATTTTCTCGTGCAAAAGTCGCGAGACAAAAGAAAGTGACTTGAGAGGTGTTTCTTCTACTTTACCTTATTTCACAAAAAAAATTCTTTATTTTATTTTTTTTCCGCTAGATATTTCTCTTCTCTTTGCGAAACTAACCCTAAGTATCCGACACAAGAGTAACTTAAACGTTAAAAACATACTCTAAATGTCACATTTTTCTTTTACTTGTGATCGTTACACAATGTGCAATTGCATCGCAACTAGAAAGGTATATATTGGGACTTGGTGCAACGATAAAGACATACATGGACAACCCGATAGCCAGAGTTTGATTCTCATGAAGGCAAGGAATGTATTCGTCATGATCAAATTCCTGGACAAAGTTGGCTGTTAGATGATATTGCTACTCGTACTTCAGGATTTATCAAAGTCAGCTGCTAGGTGATATTGCCGCTCACACTTTTAGAAAGCCGTTCACCTCCAAGATTAATTGGGCCGACAACTTTGATACTTGAATTATAAAAAAAAAACTTCTATTTCAGTTGTAATAATAACGTTGCATTGGCTTCTTATGCCACTAAATTCAACATTTTTTTAACAAAAACTCTTCAAAGTCCAAAATGATTTAGACATTCTTCCCTTTTGCACTATCAAGATAGCAGCAAAGTGTCACTCTGCCTTTTATTTAGTATGATTAACAAATGAACCAATCCATCACAATTTCCCTAATTTAGTGACTTAAAAGCTTGCCCTCCTTCTTTCCTAAATTGAAATACAAATAGTCTGTGGGAAACTTTCATTTTGCCCCTTTAAACTTTCATTTACTTCAATTTGCCGAACGTGGCTCCACCGGTAACTTAACGATCATACGAGCAATCTAGTGTAACCGAAGAGACAAATTCTTGAAGGATTGGTTGCTTGAGTTACAAAGGAAGTAGAAGCGGTTGCCGCTTAGATTTCATGATCATTTACTACATCGATTTGGCAGAGAAATATACAACATGTTGATGGCCCATGGCCTCTTCGCGTGCTCCTCGTTTGTCTTGCTACTAAAAAAGAGTTGGTTGCGGCCACAACCTTCAATCTCATCATACAATACTTCGACAGTGGCCCTAAGTTTTGATCTACTTGACCAATGATCTCATGGAGAATGGCGGAGACATTGAAGTCGCACGATGAAACTAAATTTACGAGCAAAATCAATTCGAGGAAAATAGACCAAAGCTACTCACATAGTGCTATCACATTTATTATTTTGATCATTACATCGACCCGTTACTTGTCTTATACATAATTTAGACGACATTTTTAACTAAACTTCATAATTAAAATGACCATCATATGGATCAAATTATTCTTAATCTCTCCCTTAATCTTAAGTAGTGGAAATGGGATGGGCATTTAGGGTTTCCATGGCCTTCATGGCCTTGAATCTCGGTTCCTTGGCTTCGAACTTTTTCTCAATATAGAGCTTCATGTAGTCCTCGAACACAAATTTAGGATACACCTCTATTTCCTTATCTTCTTCTTCTTCTTCTTCATTGGCCTTGACGAGAGCCGGTGCCGGGTAGATGACCGCATCAGCACCGGGGTTGTAGAACGATGCAATCGACATTCGGTTCCCGTCTACTTGTGCCACCACTCGGTGGAGCACACTCTTGTACTTGCCATTTGTGATGACCTGAATTCATAAAACAACATAGTGAGTAACTCATTGATCCTTGTCGCATAACCGACTTTCTTTCGATTGTTTGTTCATTTAACCGATTCAACCGATCGAACCGATTTCAATTTGAAATATATTTCTTATTCTTCAAGGACTTAAGATTGTTGAATCCAATTGCAAATTTTCATATCGAACTGATCTTTTATCGTAGATCAAAGATGGCCTTATCTGGTTTGGTTTGGTTTGATTTGGTTTGGTTCGATCAATCTGGTCTGATTCGATCTAAAATAAATAAATAAATAAATAAAATTAAAAAGAAAGACAGACCTCAAGCTGGTCGCCGAGGTTGACGACGATGGCGTGCTTCATCGGCGGCACGTCGACCCACCGGCCATCCTTGAGCAGCTGCAGCCCGCTGACTCGGTCGTCCTGGAACAGCAGTATGACCCCGCCGGCGTCGGTGTGGGCCCTCAGCCCCTTCACGAGCTCCGGCCGCGAGCACGGCGGGTAGCTGCTCACCTTCGTCCCCAGCGTCGGCAGCCCTTCCGACCCCCGGAACGCCGCCTTCAGGTACCCTTTCTCCAGCCCCAAGTTCTCGTCCATCAGCTCCAGCATCGTCTCCGCCAGCTTCTCCACCGCCTTCCCGAACTCCCCCATCGCCGCCCTGCAAACAACCGGTTTCCTTCAGCGCAGTTAACTCCGACAGTTGCGTCGCCACCGAAGCAGCTTGCTTCTTACTTGTAGTCGTCGTCCATGCCGGGGGTATAAGAGACGTCGGAGACGGGGAGGTGGCGGAGGAAGAAGGTGCTCTCCCAGTCGACCTCGGCTAGCTCGTCGGGCCTCTTCGTCGCCAACGCCTCGCGCGCGAAGTCCCGGAACTTCTCCTCCCGGCGCTCGACGTAGTGCGCCTTGGTGAGGCGCTCCACCTCGTCCATCAGCTCCAGGGACACGCCGTGGTTCACTAGCTGAGATGATCGATCGATCGATCGATGGCGGAGAGGATTTGAGTAAGAAGAAGGGGAAAATAACAAGGAGAGGAAGACGATGGGCGGACCTCGAAGAAGCCCCAGTTCTCGCAGGCGTCGCGGAGGAGGGCCATGGCCTGCGGGCGCTCATCGCCGGCGGCGAGCTTGGCCATGTCGAGGACGGGGAAGGAGTCGCCGGTACTCTCCATTTGGTTGGACTGCTCACGCTCTGTTTTTCCTCTGTTTCTCTGCCGCTGAGTTGGGGACAGCTTGGGGGTACTTTTTTTTATAGCCGTTTGAGGGGTGTGTTTTGAATTTTTTTTTTTCACTCCGCGTAAAAACTAAAAATGATATCATTCATCCTAAATAATTTAATATCATCGATTTCATGATAAAATATAAATAAATAAATTATATGGTTAACCTAGGGAAGGTCTTACAATCCAATTAATTTTGGAATAGACTGTTTAATCTCATATTTCGCCCGCCAATAAAATTCAAGAAGTACGATAACTCCTAACGGTTGGACATGTAATCATATGTAATTCTTTTGGTTCTAACAAGTAATATTAAAGTAATGATCCATATTAGATGTTATGTAGGGTGATATTGAACGAAATTGAAGTGAGACATAGAACAAGTTAAGAATGATCGAATGCTTAAAGAGAAGTTCAAAACAGGTCAAAAGTGATCAGATATTTACGGAAATATTCAAAGTAGGTCAATAATGATCTAATGTTTAGGAGAGATTCAAACTATGAGAGTAATAATAATCATTCATTTGAGAGGAAGATGATTGAGAATACAATCAAAAGTATATATATATATATATATAGATGAAAAAGAAATCATAATAGCATATATAAGAATTCTTTAATCTTTTCTTTGGTTACATGTTTTGTTTATAGTTAAATCTTTTTTCATTAACTATATTAATAATTTAAAATGATAATAAATTTAATTATTTATGTATAAATTACTTTTTTAATAAATTAATAATTTATTTATTATTTTTTTATTTTTATATAGAGTAAATCTCCCTCTCGTTATATATATATATATATATACTCTCATAGCTTTGGGTGTTCCATCCGGATATTTTAATTCATTTTTGAGAGTATGAGGTATTCAGATACCTAAATCTGTAAAAGTCGCCCAGAAATATGTAGGGTAAGAATGTACAAAATAATTTTTTCATATATATACACTCTACTCAAATTCAATAAGTAGAGTAGAAAGAGATGACAAAATTAGGATCTAACTTCTTACCTAACACAAGAATTAAGTGTCACTATATAACTAAAAACAAAGCTATATTTAGGATAAATATAAGCAAAACTTAATCAAGATTAATTATGCATAAATATTCTTTTCAGTTATAGCATTTTACCAACTATTAGTGATATAGTGTAGAAGCCCCACATTGGCTACCAAGCCAACCGACATCTCATGTGGATTATCCTATGATAATCTTAACGAAATCACATTACATAGCGGCATGTGAACAATGTAGGGACCTAAGAACATATTGATGGATTGAATGATAGCTAACGATTGAACTTATGGTGTCACTTGTATAGACGGTGCCATGTTTAGTTCGGGATCAAATTTTGTTTAAGGGAAGTCCGAGAAGAGAAGAGGAGTAACAATGACCTAAAGCACAACCGATCAATTAATGAACAAGTTATGGTGCTCTACAAACTTTTACTCGATAGTGCAAGACACACACCATCATTATCTTATCTCAAACGCACGCACGAAGCAAACAAATAGCTCCCTCAAACTAAGGGCATCATTTGTGATACAAGTATTGGATGTCATCTTCCATTCGTCACTATCACTCTCTTCACAACTCTCAAGTGGGACAGAGCGACCCCTGTGACACTATCTTATGCCCTTCTCCACCTCGTCTTCTTTTCTTTTGACTATATCCTACTTTTTGCATCGTGTTCTAGTACACTACTCGTGTCATTGTTCTTAAAGATGCTTTTGAAAATCAAATCGTATAATCTCAACTAATTACTTTTAGAAAAGTTATCATAAATTTCCTTACGGTAACGATGTATGCCACATATGGAACTTCTAAACGTAAAAATCAGCACAATCCATCCATAAAGGAGAATAGAGACTAGATTCCCTTAAAAGAGAAAACAACCACAAATGGTGACTTGTGATTTCATGAACTCACTCAATTCAAAGAGGATAACAAGATTAAGATTTGTGTGTGGGACCATTGTGTTAATGAACTAGTTGAACCGTTGACCTACTCCATAATCTTGTCGATGTAACCTTTATGCGATCGGGGCTAAGAAAGCAACGGCTCATCGCGTTTAGTTAGTCCACGGCCAATTTGCCGGGAAGCTTCCTCTTTACGGATGGTGACTAAAAATCGAGAAAGAGAGATGATGACCAAATGGATGGAGGGGGAATGAGTCCTTTACTTGCCTTTTGGTGTAATTGATTTTCTTTCTTCTTAATTATTTAGATTACTAATCTTTCAAAATAGGCCTTATTATTTAATAGCCTATTATTTAATAGGCCTTATTATAATCTTTACGGATTGTAATTTAATTTAGTAGTTTTTTTTTCAAAAAAACTACTAGAGTTCAATAATTCTCAATCACCTACTCGGATTTTTTTTTATTTTCTTATTAAAATCTACTCAAAGTTTAATAATTTTTGAAAAACAACTCATAATATTTTTATTTACATACACCTCCTAAAATAACCTTAATATTTAATAGCTTTTCTAAACTAGTTTTTATAATTTAATTTAGTAGCTTTTTTTTTTCAAAAAGGCTCCTAAAGTTCAATAATTATCAATCACCTCCTTAGACTGTTATTTACTTATTAAAATCCACCCAAAGTTTAATAATTTTTAAGAATACCCCTAACATTCTTTATTTTATTATTATTTTTATTAAAATGCACCCTTTTTCATTTGCAATAATTTAAAAGGGGGCATATGGAGACTAATCAAACATTAAAGCACATTTTAGAAAATGGATTAACCACTGGAAGCATTTTGAAAATTACCCCCAATAAATTAGATTAATTAGCAACAAGTGCATTTTATTAGGTCCTAATTAATTCCTTCTCGTTTTCTAATTTTAATTCGACTTTGGAAATTGGGTTGAGAATTATTGTGGAAAAAAAAAAAGGAGGAAAAGGACATTTTTGTTTTATAAGTGGAATTTTGGGAAGAAAAATGGAATATTTATTACTTGTTGGGGATGGCAAGGAAGCTTTGAATTTGTTGATGGAAGAATTTTGAGGGAACAAAAATTAAAAGAATGATTTTTTTATAATTTATTTTCAACTTTTGCAAGAAGCCAATTTAAATATTTATAATCCTGTTTACTTGGAGGGAATTTACAGGGGCAAAAAAGGGATAATTTCCAATTGGATGGACTTGAGGATTCATAGGGAGTATAAGAGTATGAGACATTGTCTATTATCTACTAGAGGCGGAATTAAGTAAAGGATGAATTATCGGTCTATTTGTGAATTAATTTTTAGTAAAAATATTATTCGTTCAATATCAATCGAGTGGGCATTTTCTTTCGTCCTAACTCCCAAATTCTCAACCCTCCTTTTTTGCCCGTCTTTCTCCTTTCGAGCATTGCTATATATCGTTTAGTCGTGAGTCGAATGCCCACCAATTGCTGAGCCATAAGTTCACGACCTACTCATAATCCACTAGCTATTCAGCCGCAAGCTCACGACCTACTCACAAGACCATTGACTATGACCATAAGCTCGCGGCTTGCTAGCAAGTCCACTAGTTACGTAGCGAAGCAAGATCATTGATTGCCTAACCATGACCTCTTAAGCTTATCGATGGCCTAGTTGCAAGCTCACATCTTATTTACAAGATCATTGACCACCAAGCCACAGGCAAAGTTGGCCTAGGGGTTGTCAAGGTGGGGCCAATGCATAGGGCCCCACCTTTGATAGGGCCCCTTTTTTGACACACATATATATATATAAAATAAAAGTTAATAAAATATATTTATTAGAAAAAAAATTAAAAGATGTAATTATAAATTCTAAAATATTATGGATGTTTTTATAAAGGTGCCTCCTAAAAAAAAGGAAAATTCGTGTGCGAATTTTTTTCTTATTTCTATTTCCCTAATTTTAATCTTTCGGAATCCACTTTTTTCACCCTCAGACTTTTTGCCCACACCGATAGGCATCATCTAGTGTCATCATTCTCGCATCATGACATTGCCGCCCTCATCCACATACTACACAATAATGTACACATATAAATCTTTCAATTTAAATAAAATTTTTTTACTTGAATTAAATGATTTTTTTTTTCACCAGGTCTTTAAAAGTATAGGACCAGCCCCGGCCACAGGCTTATCAGCTACTCGCAATCTTAACCCCTGTTTACTTGGAAGGAACTTTTCAGCGTTTATTTCATTAAAAAAATGAAGTATATATTCGTCCTTTTTATTATTGAACTAACTTTCTTTCCACGGATTATTTTTAAAACGGAGCATAAACAAGCAGAATGTTCAACTTTTTTAGCGGGCACTACGTGTCGATTAATTATGAGGGATCGGTTAGTTTCACATATATTTTCATTACGAATCATTCATCAACCACCCATTAAAAAAAATCAATCTATTATTTCATCGAAGCTGAACTAAATTTTTAGAGTGCATTAAGTTAAAAATTATTTTTTGTTTGATAACCTTGATTATTCATAATCTTAATTATTCATCTAAAATTATTAATAAAAATCTTATTTAATTTAGATAATCTATGATTCCCGAATGATGATCCATATCCAATATATAAATAAAAAGATCATGTAATCTAGAATTAGTAAATTTTAAAAAAAGAGATTTTTCTTAATTACGGTGTTGTATAATTTTTTAATTAAAAATATTCTCCGATATTTACACTTTAGAAAAAAATACTTCTAAAATTTTTATAATGAAAATTTTATTTTAAATTATAAAAACTAAATAAAAAACGTGATATTTTATTTACAAATAAAGTTATATTTTAGATAATATTATCTATATATAGGAAATTTAAATAATAGTACATTTAAAAAAACGTAAAGCTCAGAACAAACAATGTAAAGTTTAAAAAGAATATAAATTTAAAATATAACAATATATATGATGGGTTTTTTAATCGAGGATAATAAAATAAAATATTAAAATATTTAAACAAATAACTTTTTATTATATTTTATTTCATATAATTATAATTATGTTATTATCACATAATCAAACTTATTATTATATAATTAAAATTATATATGATAATTTAAATTATTATTAAATGTACTCTTAGATATTTAAGAAACTTAGAAGGTAGTTTATCCTATACCATTAATCGGAAGCAGAATATTCAGTTTCTTATTTAATTGGTATTAGACGTTCAGCTTAGATCGATTAATTTTAACTCTTAAGGATGAACAATTTAATCTTATAAAAATTTTCTATCCATTAATAGAAAAATAAAGGAGTGTTCGTAACAGATGATTTATCAGTATAATTAAAAAACTTTTGTCTATTAATTTATTAAAATTGAAACTTAATTCTTATATATTTAAAAAAATTTAAAAAATATCAATTTTTTCTTATTTACTGGTTCATCTCCTTAAATGTATTATTCTATCGGTCCTATGAGCAGCTTGCTCTGGTGCCGTCGTCTCCCTTGTCCCTCCTTACATGTGTTTAGTCATAATATGACTAGCATAATCGTAGTAAACCTTTTCCTATTAGCGCGCTATATCTGTGGGATATTGTCGTAACCATAGCCGCGACCCTGTCATCGCTACCTTCCTCTCTGACCACCACGACATTATATTCATTGCTATCCCTACTGATAGTTTTACCATCCTTGCTCTCCCTGTCACAAGTGACATCGATTCCGCCCTATCATCATGACTTGATCACAATCATAATAGCCGCAACACCAATGTCGACGATCAATTTCAGCTAATTTTAAATTTTAACTACGCCCCCTGCTTCTCTATGTTTTATGAATTCCGTTTTTTTTCACAGTAAATCCGTATCGCCAGATACGATTCATCCTTTTATTATTATTATTATTATTATTATTATCAATTATTCAGACTAATTAAATAATTGGGTGCATTAAAGATACGATACTGCACTAACAATAAACAAAAAAAATTAAGCTAAGGATATCTATCTCTCTAAGGAAGTGTATGATATAAAAAAGTTGGACAAAAAGTTCCAAGTATTATGCGTATGATATTTAAGAACACTAGTAGTTCCACTATCGTAACTTAGAAAATTGACACATAATATTTTTGATATGATAGTCATAGATTGAATTTTAGAAATTGACGACATGATTTATCCTACCATATATCTAATATTTATGTATCTATATTTAGAAAGATAAAAAGAAATCTCATATTTTCTATTTTTTTTATTATTAATAAAAGACTTCATCCTTATATATTCAGTTAAACATTTACTTATATAAACTCTAGCTCCTAAGATTAAAAAAAAATATGATGTATATATGAATCTTAATTCCAAGCTTACAAAGTAAAAACATAAATCTTTTCAGAATTATTTTTTTTTACAAAATTAAAATTAACATAACATAACGTCAATGTAGACAAAATCTAAAAAAAATAATAATAAAATCTTCAAAGGTTGAAATGAAAACCTAAACGTTACTTTTTAATTAAAACTTAATAATGATGATTCTTGATAATAAATATAAATCTTTTAATTTTTAGGGATGTAAACGAGTCGAACTGTATTAGGATCGAGCTCGGTTTGTTTAAGTTATATTCGGGCTCGAGCTCGGCTCGAGCACGAATTGAACTTTTATCGTAAGGCTCGAGCTCGGCTTGTTTTAGAATTATCAAGCTCACGAACAATTCGAGCTCGGCTCGTTATTTGCTCAATTATCAAAGTTAACGAGCTTAACTTGTTACGCGAGCTCGGCTTATTTTCAGGCTCATTTAGAGCTCATTTTTGGCTCGTTTTAGAGCTCGTGTTTTGACTCATTTTAAAGCTCATTTTAAGGTACGTTTTAGAGTTCGTTTTTTGACTCGTTTTAGAACTTGTTTTTTTAGCTCGGTTTAAGGCTCATATAAACGAACTATGTTCACGAGCTCATGAGCCGAATATCCTTAAACTCGAGCTCGGCTTGATAAAATTATTGAGCTCAAAATCGAGCTCGAGCTCGGCTCGATAAGATAAACGAACGAACTCGAATAAATTTTTTATCGAATCGAGCTCTGAATAGCTCGCGAACTGTTTGTTCATTTATATCCCTATGAATTCTATATGAGTGCCACCAGTATAATCTAATTCTAAATTACGAATTAAAAATTATGAGCATTTAAAATTTAAGAGATCATCATGTGAGCGCATGCCATACTACACTACATTACCCACTGCACCATGAGTCAACCTTTCTCTTGTTCTTTTGGATGAGTCTAGTGACTAGCGCATGAGGTGTTGACACAATGAGGTCTGAGGTTCGAATCTCGGTAAAGTCGAGGTAAATACCTCCCTTATATGCTAGTCACTATTTCAAAAGTTAGTAGTCGTTCATGATTTACCTTTTTCGTATTAGCCTTAGGATGAATTGATAGAGACGACGAACGTATTCATCTTTTTTGTGAGTCAACCTTTCTCCTTTTCTACGCCATGAATGGTAGTGTTCTCTTCTGCACTAACCAAAACCAACCACAAAGAAAGCGCAATTAAAGGGCATAAAGTGGCCTGCAAGGCAGGGCATTCAGGGCTTGTGATCGATGTGAAGACAGCGACTACAGTCAGGTCGGCAAATTAATTAAAACGATCTATGATTTTCAATTTTAATTACTAAAAATCAAAAAATCTTTTTTTATTACCGTATATTTTACTCTTTAAAATTATTATTATTATTATTACTTTTTAATAAAATGATCAAGTTATGGAGGATAGAAAATCCGAGACAAAGTGAGAGAATTTTATTTTTATAAAAAGGACCCATATGACTACATCATATCTTAATAGAAATAAAATAAAAAAAAGTACTACAAGTGAGATTTTTTTAAATGGATGGATCTAAATATATGCTTCTTTAGCTTAAATTAAGATAAGAAGTTCTGAATAAATGAACTGTTCCTATTCGAATCGAATAATTCAGTACATTTGTGTTTTTACTTCAAAAATATGATATTTTTTTTATAATATCAAATATTATTCCTATTTTGGTATTTTTAATTTCCGGAGTTTTAGTCCCGACTGGTGAACTACGATCCATTATTTATTATATAATTATAACAATTATGATTTTATAACTATTATCACTATACAATTATAATAGCTACTGGACCATAATTTTTCTAATACAATATTAACCAACATCATATTATAATAATTATTTAATTACGACATCGTAGTGTCAAAGTGTTACTGTAATATAGTATTGATTAGAGATAAACCATTTATATTATATCAAATATGTACTATAAAAGCATCTGTATTCGCGTTCAACGATCAATGTTATAACTGCATGTTAGAGCATCCACATCAGATACCTTATTCAAATATCTTACCTTAAATTTTGGATAAGGTAGCTAAAAATTCTTTGCATCAGCTACCCTATCGATTCTCTAAATTATGCATTTATGAATAATACTTCTCTAAATTTAGGAAATGAATTTCATTCCCTAAACATTATAGAGGAGAGAGAAGAAATAGGGAAACTGATATATGATGTATTAAAAAGTGGATATCTAAATTTAATAAAGTAACTTTTTTACCCTAAATTATATATTTTGGATAGGAAAGCTGATGTGGATGGTCTTAATATTAAAACCAATGTGATGTAGCGTTAATATTGTCATGGCATTGAATGCATTGGTTCAATGCTGCATGTCATTGGATTAAAAAAAATAGAAAATCAAAATGTGATGATGATTTAGTGTATTTTATTTTAATTTTATTTATTAAAAAAAATATAAATTTTAAAAATTAAAATTTGAATATATTTTAAAATATATTTTAAATATATTTATTTAATATGATATAATTTTAAGATAATTGAGTAGACTGTGAGACTTATAAATAATGAGTGCTAATATTAAAAGAAATATAAATAAAAGAGGTATGTTGTTATAATAAATATGTCACGATAGATCTATACTTTTAATGAGACGATGAATATTATGAGAAGTTAGAGTTGTAAATATTCTAACTGTTAAATTAATATTATGAGTATGGATCAGAATATAAAGTCCTGCTACAAGTGTATAAGAATAGGAACGTCTGTTTTTTTATTTTTTCCCATATTAATTAATTATTTTATTATTATTTATTTATTTTGGATGAAATGCCAATAAACGTGCTGGAATTTTGCCAACAAAGGCCGCAGCCCAAATGTCGTAGAGCAATGGGTTTAAAAGGTAAAAAAAAAAAAAAATCTCAGTTAATTTCATTGATTATTTTTGGGTGATCAGTTTGATCCTATGGAAATTTCTTATCGACCATCAGGGTAAATCGAGAGGCGCACATGACGGCCAACCTAGAAGCCCAGTATCCTTTAATTACACTCCCCATTTAGGGACAAACTGTATAGGTAAACTTTTTATAATGACCGATATCACCGTCGAAACGATCCCTTATTAGAAACCCCCAAAGGAATTTTTGGATGAACGGTATCACTTAATTGATAAGAGCCTGCGCAGGGGGTGCTCGAACCTGGCACCTTAGTCAAAGGATACAACGTCAGAGCACTCCTGATTCGGTTGTGTTTAAAAGGCCCAACAAGAAGCCTATCATGATCAATAGATGTTGAGGTATATGTAATCATTGGTAACCTGGGCTAACAAATCAAGTGAAATGGACAAACCGGACCAACCAAATCACGAACTGTTGATTATGAAGGATTTTTTTTTTTTCAAGGGAAATTCATGTTCTAAGTTAAAATCAATAATTACGATTTGATTTAGAGAGTTTATCGTATAATTCATGCTCTACTATTTGATTCGATATGATTCAAAATTTGAGTTTTGCTAGGATATTTATTTGACTCAAACTAAAACATCCTTAGTAATTATTTTTAATTATGAATGTTAATGAGAATAATAAACAATAATTATAAAAAATATTTTGATATTATAGAAATGGTTCCACTTACGTAATTCACATGAAATGATGCAATTGGTATCAATACTGTAAATAATAATCACGGCCAACAAATTTAAATTAATAATTATATATGATTACACATTTCAATTGTAATTTTACTATATTTCTTTCGCAAATAATAACAATTTTTTTTTTATGTGGCTGCGACGACAAGGACTACGTGGCAGGCTCAAGACGATCAACGTAAAGTCATACTGATCTAAGCCAAAATAGAATCTAAGTCGGTAGGTTTAAAGGCTACGTTCCAATTTGAATCAGATCTAATGGGAGTCTCGACCATGTAGGTGAACGAGTAGGAGGAGTGATAGAGACATATTATAAGAATAGCCGGGATCCTCTGGATCATAACCCTTCATTCGTTTTTGGATAGAGATTGTTAATAGGTGAGATTCCATGGACCCTATCTGTATAACAGATGAAGTTCATAAAATTCCACCTATAAATAAAATGATTCATCTTTTGAATCAAATTTTATGATCTAAATGATCTGATCTCTTATAAGAACGTAGGCCGAGGTGCGGGAAGTGCACCTAATGCATGATAAGGACTTCTCTTACTCTCCTAACCTGTATAAAAGAGTACTCGTATATACAACCTGTATAAAAGAGTACTCGTATATACGCGTGCAAGTACACAATACTAATTTCTACTTAGCTAGCCACTTCATTGACTCCTTTATCTTTGATTGTCAGAGAGATTTCGTTAATGTCCGCCTTCGCCTCTTTTCTAACTCTATTCGATGGTTGCAAAGTCTCTATCAATCACAAGGACTCTGGAGTCAATTCTAGGAGGCAGGATCTCCTGAATCACTTTTTATGATCCAGAGGATGTACCACTTGTATTTGCGGTTGGATCGTGATCACAATCCGACCACAAATGGTTGCGATTCCTTTCTGGGTTCACCGTCCCCACCAGATTATAATTTTTGTTCAGAGCAGGCGGCCGGAGGCCGTCCGGAGGACATCTTCGCTCGGCGGCCAGTAACCTGTCCACTTATCCACCACCGGAGGCTTCCGGGCGGCCTCCGGCCGCCCGCTCCGAACAAAAACTATAACCTGGTGGGGACAGTGAACCCAGAAAGGAAGCGTAACCATTTGCGGTAGGATCGCGGCCACGATCTGACCACAAATACGAGTGACACATCCCCTAGACCATAAAAAGTGGTCCAGGAGATCTTTGCTCCAATTCTAGGGAGAGATAGCCTCTACGAGTCTTCGACGGAATCAAACATACCCATGGTGATCACATCTCTCTGTCTTAGGTCGGCAACACATACATTCTGGTTCTTGTTTCTCGGTTTAGTCATTTGCTGATCCAATTTGTACACCCTTGTTGGTCTGGAAGAAGGGATGAATTATCCTAAAAATAAAAGAAAATCTTTCTCATCTTTTTCAAACTAAATTAGAGAAACATTTATTTGTAAAAAAATTAATTAAAATAAACTAATTAATAAAAGAAAGGGGTACAAAATTTATTTGGTTTGTAATAAGAAGATTGCTAATTAAGACTATGAAAAACTCACTAAAATTCTCCTTTGGATGGAGTAACCTCTTACAAGATTGACAGCTCATAATTATAGTAGAACAGAAAAATAATTCGAGTACAAGTGTTGTTCTCTACTACTGAGACTAGGGCGCTATTTATAGCCTGATCTGATCTGATCGTTTGTTGACGTGATAGCTCTGGGTGGCTGGAAGAGCTCTGGGCGTCTATCCGTAGATAACACTTTATCCACCTCGCAACGGTTCTCAACGGCTCTCAATGGATCAACCTTATTTAGTCTAGGTGCCCAGACCGTGTTGACATGGTTTGTTCGAAGCTTATCAAGGGAGCCACCCCTGGGTTGCTCAGGGGGTCCGGGCACCTGGAGCATCCGGGCGCTCGGAGAATCCAGGCGCTTGGAGTAGTCAACCTTTGCTGATTACTCGTTTCTCCTCCGTTTTGGCTCTGTTCGTTTGTATGATTTCAGTAATCCGGAATAGGGCTCACCTGAACCCATTTTCCGACCTTTTCCTCCAATAATCTTCCGCTCCGACTTCTCGTCCCTCAAAAACGCCACTTGCTTTCTTCTGGTCTGCCATTGTACTCTTCTACAGCACCTCGCCCCTTAGACGCATCATGTCCGTCGACTCTCTCCCGTGCCATCCTTCTCGTTAGCTGCGTCTTTCGCTTACTTTCTGTGCTTCTAAGTTCCTGCACTCTTAGACATAAGGTATCAAACATACATATGACCTAACTTAACTCAATTAACCACATCAAAACTATCTCGAGATACTTACACGATCAACTATGGACTGATAAGGAAGCACCTGAATCGAGGTGACCTGACCCTGTCCAACCTGCCCTCGACGGCCTATTTTGAGTACTCAAGAAGTCCCCTTATCTCGACCCGATCAATTTTATTATAGTTAAATACATTCTCGTGAACTCTTATCGAGCCAAATATCAAATTCATTCATGAACATATTGTTTATTTATAATTTAGAGTGAGTTCTTCTAAAATATTTGCCATTACATATCCATTTCTCACCCATCCAACAAACAGAAAATCACATCTCCTGGTGTAATAGAGATTAGCTAAGCCCGCATTGAGTTCAAATTATAGGCATTAGCATCAGTTCAGAAGAGGGCTACCTTCCTTGATGAGCACGAAGATGTTGCCCTTATCGCCTCTCGAGATCCTGAGCTCCCCGTCGAGATAGGTGGTGAGCAGCCAGGACTGTGCCATGGTGTTGTGGATGGGTATCTTAAATGGAGGTTGACTAGAGATGGTCCTTGCAACTGAAGATGCTGCATCTTGCAGGGAATTTATAATGCCCTTAAACGGAGATAGATCGATGTTTTGGCCGAGGAACTCCACCTTGTCAGGAATCACAATGTTGTCAGTTAGCTGCGGGGTTCCGATTGCGCCTTCTTCGAACTTGATCTGAGAAAAGCAGCAAGAGCTCACTCAACAAGCTAAAATTTTATGGCTCCTTAATGGTGTCTCAATAGAAATCATAGACTTTTAATGAAATTCAATGTCTTTGCATGCTCATTGAGCCTTCTATTGAATAAAGCACATAAGATAGCAAGTAAGGAATCAGAATTTATGTAGAGCTATTTCTGATAGTACTTTCAAAAAGTTCCTTGCTCAGACAAAATGAGAATCAGAATGTTTAGATAGCAAACTTGTTTTGCAATTTATAGGAATCGATGAAGATTGATCGTTTGATGGGAAAATGACAAGAAACGCAGGCAAATGCTATGAAATAAGCTCGTATATAAACAATAAATTTCGAAGAAGATTCATTCATGTGACTGAAGAAAAAACCAAGGGACTCAAGGTGAGTTAAACAAACATGTAGCAACATAAAACATAAGGATCAACCAGGCTTTGAAGAATAAGAATCCTATTTCACATTCAGGGGAGGATAACAGTTCATTCGATCTACCTATCTCTCTCGGGGAATTCTCCTAGACCACAAATTACAATAACACTTCTAGATGTATAAAACACTTTAGAAACAAAGAAATCATCAAGAACCAGAGATCCAACGAGAAGCTCCGCCTCGAACTAATAAGGCCCTTGAACTGATAGGGAAGTAGTAGCAAAAGTTCTCATTTAGATATTTACTCCCAAGTCTTTGGGAAGTTTACTAGCACAGAATCAGCTAGAAGGATAGGTTACTTTATCCAGGCAGAATTAGGCTGATATATTGTGTGGTTGAACAATAAATGAACTAAAGTTGCTCCAATCCATTTATGAATGCTGAATCAATAGATTGTAGAGCATGGAAACTATCATTAAGACATCCAAAATGAGACAAGTTTAGGAACTAGCATACCTGCAAATATTGTGTGGTAAACAAAAAAATGAATGAGAATATCAAGATTTCCCCCAAATCTAAAGTTGCATCCATTCATGAATGTCAATAGATTGCAGAAACAATGATTTAGGGCATCCAAGATGATACAAGGAGTGTAGGGACTAGTATACCTGCACTCTCTTCGGACTCCGGACTTCAAATTTGGCATTGGTGGTGAGCGAAGTGAAAGACAGAGGCCCTGCAAACTTCACAGAGTTCACCACCGTAAAGCTCTCTGAATCAATGGTCTGAGATATCTCATCCACCTTCACCAGCTGCAGCAACCTCCCGGATCCCAAAAGGGGGAACAATTGCGAGAACGACGTATAACTGCCTCGGAACTCAAACGATTTAGCCGATGAAGAAACGGGATCTGCTAAAAAAAGAAGGATTCGAAATGGAACGAGATCGAATTAATCTTACGCGAGGATCCACTTGCCGTCGAGGAGGGAGAGGGCATCGGTGGGGGCGGGGGTAGGGTTCTTGGCCTCGAGGTGGGAAATGAGCTCCAGGATCTCCGCCCTCGTCTCGCACGACGCGTTCAATCCCCTGTCAGTGCCGGAGAGCAGATCGATCAGCTTCTTCTTGAGCTCTGCCATCTCGTCCGGCTCCGCCGTCACCAGAGGCTCCAGCACCGCGACCTCGGCACCCTCCGACTCCTCTACGCCGTCCTCCTCGCCCCACTCACATTCATTTCCGGAAGCCCGGGCGAGTAGTTGGTGCCTCCGTCCGATCGTCAATACGGGGGAGGAATCGCGGAGGGGGAACGAAAGGGAAACCGCCGTTAGGCGGCCGAGCCGGGAAGCGGAGGAGAGAACCGCCGGAGGAGCCTTGACGGCGGAGGAATTCCAAGACGCGACGGCACCGGCCATTGAGAAGCGCCGACTAAGTGCAATCTGCCTTGACGAGGAAGAAGAGGGTTTTAAGCAACTGCACTGTCGCCCAGCTACATTTATACTACTCTTAGCAATCCAACCAGCCAATACCGTATAGACACGTCGACGGCAGTTACTATATATATATTATTTTATTTTATTTTACTGAAATTATTTACAGTCCTGTCCTGGGTTGATCTGAAAGATGATATAGAACGGAACTTCTGAAACTTTCTTTTGTGATATATATTATTTTATAGTTAAAAATAGGAATAGATTTATTTTTTATAAAAAAATAATCTTAAATTTTAAACCCTACCTTAACGAGAGAAGTTTCTAGAAACTTTTGTCCTAAGCTCATCGTTTGAACATAAATAAATTTTATGAATTTACTAAGTATAATATTTTGATATTTTATTGAACCACGTGAATAAATTTTAATATTACTATCTAATTTTTAGTGGCTAACATATGAGGTGTTGTCATCAATGAGATTTAGGGTTTGAATCTCGGTGAAACTAAGGTAAATACCTCCTTTATATGCTAGTCACTATTCCACAGACTAGTAGCCGCTCGTGATTTACCTCCTCCGTGTTGGCCCTGAGACGGGTTGGCGGCGCCCCGTTGGCGGCGCCCCGTTGGCGGGGGCGCTGGGAGCGAACATATTCGTCTTTTGCCACCAATATTACTATCTAATTTAATAGAACGCCTAATAAAAAAATATTGTGATTTAGACTGTTCATTGCGAGCGTTTTCAGATTTATTCTGATAGTCGATAGAAAAATTTTGGAGGCTAACTAAATTTATTAATATTACTATCTAATTTAATATCTTAATCATGCACTAATAGCTAGTAGTCATATGTAATTTACTTCTTCCGTGTAGACTTAGAGACAGATTGACAAGAGCACCGGGTTACATTTTTTCACAATATTACTACCTAATTTTCATAATTTTCAAAAAATAAGTATCTCATTCCCGTTATATCTTTCTCTTCTTTTCAAGTTCAAAGTTTTTTGTTCTATCTATTCAACAAAGTACTTATTAATTTACACTATCCAATTCAGATTTGAGAGCACGAATATATTAATAAGTCTTCCAAGAGTACATTAGTATTATTTAAAGTCATTTGGAGTGCTCTAGGCCTACCAATTAATTTTGGACAAAATTGACCGATGAATCTATACTATTTGAAATTTCAAAAGTTTAATATTTTTCATATAAGAGGAGTCTTACAAACTCATTCAGGATATTGGTGAATGAATATTATTATCCTAGGGTTTATGAACTTGTGACAAATTTTATTAAGCTTTTACTCGTTCAAAAATTTTTTGTTCTCAATTTATGTTGTCTAATTAAGATTTGAGGACATAGATATATATATCAAGGAGACTTCTAGGAATATATTAGTTTTGGGTTTAAATAATTAGGAGTTTTTATATCTATCAGTTGATTTTGTCCAAAATAGATTGAAGGACTTACGACATTTAAAAATGTAAAAGTATGGTATTTTTCGAATTATGAAGTCTTAGGGTGCGTTTGATACGCGCGTTTTCTATTTTCATTTTCTGGAAAATACGCGTTTTCTAGAAAACAGAAAACAATTTTTTGTCATTCTCTGTTTTTTTAGAAAACGCTAGTTATTTTTTTAGAAAACAAGCACGAAAAACGTAAACCAAACACCATTTTTCAGAAAACGCGCGTTTTCCAGAAAATGAAAATGGAAAACGCGCGTACCAAACGTACCCTTAGAAATTCATTACTGTTGTATTATTTAAATCAAGTCATAATTAAGATAGAATATATCCGTATTTAATGGATATGCTTTGAATAAATGAAAGGCTAAGGCTAGATCTAGATGCATAATTTTAGGATCGGATTGTTTTTTCTTACTGCTATATAAAGACATATGTATAGCCTATGCTTTGTATGAACTTTTAATGAGAAACCAATAGTACATTAATTCTCTGCTATCTTTCTCTTATTCATCTAAGTGCTATCAGGTGTTTTCTTTGACTCTTTTTTATTTGAGTGTTATCAAAGTGGTATCAGAGCCGGTAACCTTCTAGCTCGTTTTTTTTTGTAGTAAAATATGACAAACAATTTTAATGTTGTTTGGTCTGGTCCCAAATTAGATGGGAAGCTCGATTATAATTATTGGCAGATAATGATGTCTACACATTTAAAAGCTCAAAATCTTTGGAGCTCTATTGATTCAGGTCTTTCAGAAGGAGCCGATGCAAACTCTCAACGTCGAGATCAACTTGCGTTGGGACAAATTCATCAAGGAGTTGATTATTCAATTTTTGGTTTGATTGCAAATGCCAAGACGGCAAAGGAGGCGTGGGACACCTTAAAATTGTCATACAAAGGAGTTGATCGAGCACAAAAATCCAAGTTGCAGTCGCTACGAAGGTTATACGATCGATGCGAGATGTCATCTACAGAAACAGTTGAGCATTATTTTTCACGTCTTACTGATCTTGTCAATAAAATGAGATTATATGGTGATAAAATTGGAGATGATGCTGTTGTTGAGAAGATTCTTCGAACCATACCATTGAAGTATGATCATGTGGTGGCCTCAATTCAAGAATCACATGACATTGAACTGCTGACAATTGCAGAATTAAAAGGTATGATAGAAAGCCATATTGACAGGATCGAAGCAAAGACGGAAACACCAGCAAATGAAGAAGCTTTAAAGAGTCAGGTTACTCTTAACACGACTGACTCTAGTCAAAGAGGAGGAGGATTCAATAGAGGTCGAGGAAGAGCAAGAAGAGGATATAGAGGAAGAGGTCGAGGTAACTACTCAAATCAAGGAAGAAGTGGAGATAATGCCATGCAAGAGAGGTTTTCGGCTCACTGCTATAATTGTGGAAAATATGGGCACAAAATTGCAGATTGTAGATACAAGAAATTCAACAATCATGGCAACCAGGCAAACATTGCTGGAAATTATGGTGAGGACTCTAATGAATCTGAGACTTTACTTTTGGCTAGTAATAGTTTACCTGCAAATGAGAACGTATGATTTTTGGATACTGGATGTAGTAACCATATGTGTGGAAGAAGAGAGTTATTCTCGGAATTAGATGAATCAATTCAATCAGAGGTTACTTTTGGAAATAAGACAAAAGTACCAATATTGGGAAAAGGTAAAATTTATATCCAGTTGAAGGATGGTTCTCAAAATTTTATATCTGATGTCTTTTATGTTCCAGAACTTCACCAAAACTTATTAAGTATGGGACAATTATCAGAAAAGGGTTATAAAATATGCATTATTCAGGGGTATTGCATCATAACAGATGGAAATGGGAAGTTGATAGCAAAGGTAAAAATGTCTCAGAATAGATTATTTCCTTTGAAAATTCAGCATAAATTTCTTTCTTGCTTTAATTCTGAGATTTTGGATGATAATTGGTTGTGGCATATGCGCTTTGGGCATTTTCATTTTTCTGGATTAAATTATTTAGCAAGAAAGAAGCTTGTTTTTGAGTTGCCTGATATTGTGAAGTCTAATCATGTTTGTGAGACTTGTTTAATTGGCAAGAAGCATAGAGAACCTTTTCCTGTAGGCAAGTCATGGAGAGCCACAAAACAGTTAGAACTTATACATTCAGATTTGTGCACAGTGGAAGTACCATCACTTGGAGGTAATAAGTATTTTATTACTTTTATCGATGATTTGAGTCGAAAAACTTGGGTTTATCCTCTACATCACAAGTCAGAAGCATGTGATATTTTCAAGCAATTTAAATTATTTGTTGAAAAACAAAGTGGACTTGAAATCAAAATCTTAAGAACTGATAGAGGTACAGAATATATTGTGTGTGATGATTTTTTAAAGAAGCATGGTATTCAACATCAAATGACAGCTAGATATACTCCACAACAAAATGGAGTGGCTGAGAGAAAAAATAGAACTATTATGGATATGGTAAGATGTATGTTGAAATCAAAAAATCTGCCTAAGCATTTCTGGGCAGAAGTTGTATCTTGTGCTATTTATGTGTTGAACAGGTGTCCAACAAGAAGTGTTCATGATAAGACACCTGAGGAAGCTTGGAGTGGAAGAAAGCCGACTGTCAAACATCTCAAGATCTTTGGTTGTTTGGCATATGCACATGTACCAGATAAGTTGAGGAAGAAACTTGATGATAAAGGCGAGAAGTGTATTTTTATTGGTTACAGTGATACATCAAAGGCTTATAAGCTATATAACCCTGAAACTAAGAAAGTTATTATTAGTCGTGATGTGGTCTTTGATGAACATGGTAGTTGGAATTGGTGTATAGAAAAAGAAAAGTCTATTATTGTTCCTGATATTCCTGACGACTTTCTGGATGAACAGCCTACTCAAGATAATGTTCAAGTTTCTGTACAATCTGAAGCACCAACTAGAAGATCACAACGCGAGTGTCGATTACCAGCTCGCTTGCAAGATTATGTGTTAAGTAATGATAATGATCTGTCTGATGAAGAAATTGTTCAGTTTGCTCTTTTTTCAGATTGTGATCCTATATTTTTTGAAGATGCTGTTAAAAAGACTCATTGGTTGAAGGCAATGGACGAGGAAATTCAAGCCATTGAAACTAATGGTACTTGGGAATTGACTGAATTACCTCCAAGAAAAGAACCAGTTGGAGTAAAGTGGGTATACAAGACAAAGTATAAGCCAAATGGTGAAATTGATCGTTTTAAAGCGAGGTTGGTTGCAAAAGGTTACAAGCAAAAAGCAGGTATTGATTATTTTGAGGTCTTTGCTCCTGTAAGTAGACTTGATACAGTACGCATGCTTATTTCACTTTCTGCTCAAAATAATTGGAAACTGTATCAAATGGATGTAAAATCTGCTTTTCTGAATGGCTTCTTGGAAGAAGAAATATATGTTGAACAACCTGCAGGATATGTGAAGAAAGGGGAAGAGAATAAGGTGTACAGGTTGAAGAAAGCTCTATATGGTTTAAAACAAGCACCAAGGGCATGGTATAGTTGTATTGATTCTTATTTTATTGAAAATGGTTTTTTGAGATGTCCTTATGAGCATACTTTGTATGTTAAGCATATTGAATCTGGTGATACACTCATAGTCTGTCTTTATGTTGATGACTTGATTTTTACCGGAAATAACTTAAAGTTAATCATAGAATTCAGGGAAGCCTTGGTTAGTAAATTTGAAATGACAGATATGGGTCTAATGAGTTATTTCCTAGGGCTTGAAGTTATTCAGATGGATGATGGGTTTTTTGTCTCACAAAAGAAATATGTTTCTGATATTTTGAAAAGGTTTAGGATGGAATGCTCCAAACCAGTTCCTACTCCAGTGATTGAAAAGATGAAGTTGTCCAGAGATGAAATTGGTAATAGTATGTATGTTACAACTTATAAAAGCTTTATTGAAAATCTAAGATATTTGATTGCTACGAGACCAGATATTTCTTTTGGAGTTGGAGTACTTAGCAAGTTTATAGAGAAACCAAAGGAATCACATTGGGCTGCAGCAAATCGAATTCTAAGATATGTCAAATGTACAATTAATGATGGAAGTTTTTATTTTACTAATAAAACTGTAGATCTTGTTGGATATACAGATAGTGATTGGGTTAGAAATGTTGAGATTAGAAAGAGTACATTTGGATATGTTTTCCATCTAAGTTCAGTTATATTTTCATGGTCTTCTAAAAAACAACAAGTAGTAGCACTTTCAAAAACAAAAGTAGAATATATTGCGGTAACAAATTGTGCTACCGAAGCAATTTGGCTAAGAAAAATTTCAAAAGTTTTTACAACACAAACAAGATGATCCTATATCAATTTTTTATGAAAACAAGCTAAGTCAACAATTGCATTATCCAAGAATCCAATTTTTCATGGTCACAACAAATATATAGATATCAACTATAAAAAAAAATGGAGAGTGGGTTGTAGAAAAATAAATCAATAACGAGTATTGCCCTAGTGAATGTCAAGTTACAGATATCTTTACAAATCCAATAAAAGCAAAGACTTTTCTTAAGTTAAAGAAGGCAACTAGGATGACTAACTTTTATGACTTGATTTAAGGGAGACTACGTTGTATTAATTAAATCAAGTCATAATTAAGATAGAATATATCCGTATTTAATGGATATGCTTTGAATAAATGAAAGGCTAAGGCTAGATCTAGATGCATAATTTTAGGATCGGATTGTTTTTTCTTACTGCTATATAAAGACATATGTATAGCCTATGCTTTGTATGAACTTTTAATGAGAAACCAATAGTACATTAATTCTCTGCTATCTTTCTCTTATTCATCTAAGTGCTATCAGGTGTTTTCTTTGACTCTTTTTTATTTGAGTGTTATCAATTACTGGTGTTGTCTAGTTAGTATCATCTTATAATAAACTTGTATAAATTTTATCAAGACTTTACAAATTTTACTATTTTCAATTTATGTTGTATATGATATTGTAGATGTATTAAGGAGGCTTTCATTAATTTTGATTTGAAGTAATTTAGAATTCTTTAAATTTATTAGTCAATTTTATCCGAAATAATATTTTGTTTCACCTATTCTCATTTAACGATTCATAAGTTATTATTGCTTACAAAACTACACAAAATTATTGTAATAAGAAAAGTGATTTCATCAAATATCTTGAAGAGAATAGAGCAAGAATGGCCTCTCATGTCAAATCCCTCGTTCAAATCACTATCTAGTTGGGTCGGATTTGATATGGAACTTCTAGAGCTTACTATTGTGATATATATTGTTTTATAGTTAAAAATGGAAATAGATTTTTTTAAAAAATACAAAAATCTTAAATTTTAAACCCTACCTACACGATAGAAGTTTGTATAAACTTTTATCTAGTAAACTTATCGTTTAAACTTAATGAATTTTATAAATTTTATTTAATCATGCAAATAAATTTTAATATTATTTATTTCGCGTATCCAACTTTTATAATTCTAAAAACACTTATCATATTTTCATTATACTCCTTTCTTTCTATTAGAAATGTAAATAGAAAAAGAGGTAGAAATTATTGAGAGATTATTATTGTAATCATTTTTCGGATTAAGGTTGACTAGATTGATTAATCTCGAGTGAATTCGAGTTTGAGTTTTAATGTTTGGATAATATATTGTAGGATATATGTAAGAGAAGTCAAGTAGGTCATGAAAAACTGATACTTGACTAGTTAAGTCTTAACTAGGGGTTAAGTAATGGTAAAATCCTAACTCGAGGATTTGACAAAGGGAAAATCTAAGTAGATCAAAAAGGACCGCACGTTGGTAAAGAAAAGTCTTTAGTATAGTTAGACAAATAAAGTCCAAGTAGATCAAGGAGGATCGCATGTTGACAAAAGGAAGCCCTTGTAGGATCGCAAGAGTGCGATAGAGGGGGGGAGGGATGAATATCACGCTTTTAAAACTTTTCTTTTACTCGTTTAAATCAAAGTCGCGCAGTGGAAAAGTAGAGAACATGTTCGGTTACTTGGTTCGGAGCCTAGGTCGACTCCTACTCCAAGACCCGCGATCCTTTATTGCAACCATGGGCAATCCACTAAGACTCTTCTTTCCGAAAATCTCGAAAAGAAGCAGTGCATACAATATACAGAAATATAAGATAGTAACAACCTACTATCTTATGTGCATTTAAGTATAATGTAAGCTTTTTAAAAATAAAATATACTGACACTTATAGGGAAGATGATGCTCAATTGACGCTTGAACGAAGTAGTTTCTTGCGTGAGTTGTAGAGCAGTAGCACGAACAACCGTAGTTAGCACATAGATGAACTTCGAACCAAAACAGATTTTCTTGCCCAACCTCGGACCTCAAACTCACTTTTATAAGAGTTGTCGACGTTCGGTCGATCGATCCTTGGGTTCGGTTGACCGAATCAGCTCCCTTCCATCTTCGCTGAGATCTGATGCTGATTCAATTTTCGACACTTAATTACATTAAAGTGTTCGGTCGACCGATCACCTTTTTCGGTCGACCGAACAAAGAATTTCCCTGTTCGCCAAGATCCACACTTAATGCTGCATTGATGAGGTATCGTTCGGTCGATCGATCTTCTGGTTCGGTCGACCGATCAGCTTGGTTTCCTTCTCTACTTCTAATCAAACTAATCCGTGCCACATCGTCAGGGTTCGGTCGATCGATCGAGATTTGATCAGATTTCGCTCTAGTTTGGTCTAAACTGGTGTCTATTCTGAGTTAGCCTGGTTCGGTCGACCGATCCTCGTGTTCGGTCGACCGATCCTCGTGTTCAGTTGACCGATCAGGTCAAACCTGCAAAACAAAGTTAAACAATATATTCCTGCAAAATAGAGATTAGCACAGTAATATATAAAATGCATGAGTAATAATAACAGACAATTCAACTGTCTTGATCTCAACTTTGAAACCTTCCCGGTTTCTTCAGTTGGATCAGTAACCTTTGGTTGTTCCCTTCAGAAACACGAACTCATTATCACTCCTCCAGTTGTTTACTTCAACCTACTTGTCAAACTTTGATCCTCCAGATCTGTTTGGACTTTTCACTTAGCCTTGATCGGCTCGCTAGGATTTTCTCTCGATCTTCGATCCTCCAGACCTCTCGATCTCACTGCCAAGTGTTGGGTCCTCTTGACCCACTTGGTCTTTCCATCTGGATTCCACAATCTGCTAAGACTTCTCTTGCCTAGCCTCCAACTAGGTATTTCCTGGTTGAGTAAACAGCCTGCATACTTAGTTAACTTCTTAGATCACAACAAAACTTAACTTGAACCTTTGATAACATTAAAACTTAGATTTGATTCTGGTGCAACTTGCACCAACAACCCTAACTGTTGTTAAGCAAAGGGAAATTTAAGTGGGTCAAGGAAGACCGTATGATGACAAGGTAAAGTCCTAATTGCGGTTAGACAAGAAAAGTCCAATTGGATCAAGAAGGATAACATGTTGGCAAAGAAAAGCCCTAACTGCGGTTAGGCAAAGGGAAATCCAAGTGGGTTAAGGGGGACCACACGTTGGCAAGGTAAAGTTCTAACAGCGTTAAGCAAGAGAAAAATCTAAGTGGATCAAGGAGAACTGCACTTGGTGATCATAAGTCCAACGGAAAGTTGGCAAAGTCCAAATGAGTCAAAAAGTTGATTGGGCACCTGGTGGAGAAGTCTCAACGTGTCATGATTGACTGGAGATTGGGCAAGGGAACCCTAGACTTGGGTTAAACAAGTTAGGGTTGTGTAATTGATCAGGTGATCGATTAAGATCTGTATCAATATATCAGCTAATTGATTGAGCGCATCTCTTAGTAAAGTGCATGGTGAATCAATTAGGTGATCGATTCACCTTGAACCCAATCGATCAAGTGATCGATTGGAAGCTGGTTTTCATGAAGCACAGTGCATTGCACTGTGTTGAATCGATTGGGAAGAATTCCAATCAATTAAGGATATCACAAGAGGTTAAATCGATTAAGCTTGGTTGCGAGCGAACATAGAGCTTATGTATCAATCAGGTGATCGATTGAAGCTACTTGATCGATTGGTAATCGATTAGGAGAAGCTCGTGAGTATACAAAAGGTTTTGTAATCGATTGAGTGATCGATTAAGAAGGTCTGTAATCGATTGGCTAATCGATTAAGTGATCGATTAAGAAGGTCTGTAATCGATTGGCTAATCGATTAAGTGACGAAGAAAAGAGCCGTTGCGAGATTTCGATAACTAGATACGCTTAGATCTAACATGACAATCAATTGGAGATAAGACCAATCGATTGATAGTCCTAATCCACGAGATATAAAGGTGATGACGAAGATTCAAACGCTACTCTTCTTCAACATTTCTTCTTCGGTTTTTTCTGCCAGTTCTTGAAGGTTCTTGGAGTAAAGTGCTGCTGCATTTCCAAGCATTATGAGGTGATCTACAACAACAAGAGATCAAGAGCAAAAGTTTCTCATTGTATTATTCATTTCCTTGTTCTTGTTGTATCTTTTATTATATTTCTCATGTACTTGAGTTTCTATGTGACTTCCCCGCCTCCTCGAAGGAGGATTTCATATTGTACTGTGAGTGAGGAGAGTGAACCCTTTGATTAGTAATCTCAAGGAGATGGATACCAAGTAAAATCAGGGTGTTAGTGTTTTCTTTAGTTTTCCACTGCAACAAATAATTGAAGAAGCGATTGGAGTTAATCATTATTCTCTAGCAAAAAGAAAGGCGACTCCTAATAACAACAAAGATAGGGAGATTCATAGATTGATTTTAATTATTGATGATTTATCATATTTGGATTGCAATCCTGACTATATTTATTATTATTTCTATATTTATTATTATTATATTTATGATAATATATTGCCATATTTATGATAATATATTCCCGTGTTAATCATTATATTTTTCATATATTATCTTAGCAATATGTATACCTGGGCGGGTTAACTTATGACAATAATTAATAATAAAGAAGCAATTGTCTTCTCTTTCTTTGTCTCTCTATTTTTTCCTATGTCTACATGCTTTCATATTATGTATTTCAACAACTCCTTTATATATGAGTTTAATCTCATATTGAAAGTTTTAAGATACTATGGTTGGTTTATATTATTACCCATGTATTAATGATGTGAATAAATATATGGGAAGAGACTCTTTCTGACAAGTAGTTGTTCTTCTCTGACAGATTGTTGCTATTCTTTGATAATGTGGTCCTCGAGAGATATTTCGGTCGGATATTCAGCCGACCGGGTGTACATATAAAAACATAGTACTAAATATAGTAGGATGTTCAACCTTTAGGGCTATCCTGATATATGTCGTGTGACGTTGGAGGCTTGATTATGAAGTAATAGAAAACCAAGTCCCCTAGGTCCAGACGATTCTTATGATTGACCGATCATATGCAAGGATATTTGTTTATGAAAAATGGGGAACTAAGCCCCGAGAGGCCTGACCAATACTTTCAGCCGATCGTCCTTATATTAGGAGACTTATCCCTGAAGTGATATCTTAACTCTAGAAATCCAGTCGGATTTCTTCTAAGATTTGCCTCATATATTTGCTTAGCAATGATAAGGATATTAAGCCTTGTAACTCTAGTCAACAGTACACCTGACCGTCCATGTACAAAAGGACGAGGGAATGAATTGTGAAAGCTCATATGCTTGACCGATTTGTATGTTAGATTGTACTCTGAGAGTGAAAGGTTAGGTCACTGAGACCCATACGAATGTATTCTTGAATGCCCTTATGGCAGACCAATCTTTATTAAACCCGAGCAACACGGGAATAATCAATTATATGCTAAGAATCCTAGTATAAGATCGACACACTAAGTCCCTCAGGCTCAGTCGATTCAAGTGTCGGCCACCCTTGTATTAGGACCCTTAACGCTGGGTGAAAAATCGGGCTCTATTGAGAGCTCCCTTCCAACAGAGTATATAACTATATAATATTAAATTTATGGACCGTCCGTATTCTTAATTTATCCGGATGATAAAAAAAATTTTCAATGTCATCTATCATTTCAAATTCGATATTATCTCATTTAATATTATTTATTTATTTATTAATTAGAAACATTGTCGATTAGGTCGTCCTTCCCTAGTTATCGGTAGGGTGCTATTACAAATCACTATCTAGTTCGGTCGGACGTGATGGCACATGGTTTCATGTGGGCAACAAGTGGATCGCAAATCGGATTCGGAGCTACGTCTTTAGATCCGAATCCTCAACTCGCTTCTCCAATGCGTATCAACTTCAACCGACCAGGGCCCTGAGACAAGGACAAATCAGAGGAAAGGTACGCCGTAGGGTGCCCTGAGTTTGTATAGCTCCACCGACATGAGTATTTTATTTTTTAGAAAATATACATAATTCGAGGGGTACTTTCGTCTTTTCAAGATGGACAAATCCACGCCGGAGTTCATAAAACAAGGAGGCCGAGACGGTGGTTCTTGGAGTTCTCGCCGGCGAGGATGGCGATGACTCCTTTTAGGCTCGTCTTCTAAGCCTGTTCGTCATCTTCATCGAACTTCCGGCGGTGCAGCTTCTGAAATCAGAGAGGAAAAGAGTTTTTTTTTTCCCTTCTTTTGTCGATTGTGTTTTCTACGATTGGGTAGCTGGCGATGAGGAAAGGCCGTGCGCAGGCGGAGAATCGGACTAAGACGGCGGAGAGAGCTTTGGAAGCGGTGGAGACGCGGTTCCGCGGCGTTCGGAAGCGGCTCTGGGGCCGTTTCGCGGCGGAGATTCGTGACCCCTTGAAGAAGACACGGATCTGGCTGGGTACCTTCGACTCCGCCGAGGACGCCGCTCGCGCCTACGACGCTGCTGCTGTCGCCCTCCGAGGGCCCAAGGCCAGAACTAATTTCCCCTTACAGCCGCCCTCATCTTTCCCAACTAATCTTTCCGTCGCCGCCGCGGCTTCCGGCCACTTCCCTTTTCAGAGTCCTTCACAGACCGCTCAGAAGCTGACATCTAGCAGCCACAGCAGCACCGTGGAGTCCTCGAGCGGTCCAAGGCTGCCTTCTTCTTCGGTGCCGATCCGTCTGCGGCAGCCAGTTGAGAGGCGGAAGGCCAATCCTCCGGCGCCTCCGCGTCCGCTATATGGCGACGATGACTGCCACAGCGACTGCGGATCCTCTTCCTCCGTCGTCGATGACGACGACATCATCATTCCTTCCTGGCGGCAGCCACTGCCGTTTGATCTTAACCTTCCGTATCCAGATGATGATCTCCAGGACACGGTTCTCCGCCTCTAATGAACGTCTCTAGGCCCTGAGAAGATCACAAAATCGGGAAAAGTGGTCTCTTTCTTCTCTCCTGAGTTCTTCTGACTTCTCCAACGATTACATTCGAGCTTTGGTCTTATACACTTCGATCTATATGTACAGCGTTGAATTGGAGCTATGAAAGGTAAACTATAGGTAAAATTTGTGGTTTGGATTGGATTGTTCAAGAACATAACTTGCCATTTTCCTTGTGTTCAAGAAGTATCAAGCTTAGATTGTTCAAAGTTCAACCTTTGTCTTGTTTGTTCCCTGCTTTTATTAGCCTTTGTGCAATATAGCACGATCTGTTGATGAACATTGATGTCAAGCCATAAGAACTTACCATGATAAATAGTTCTTTGATAACAGTCCTTTACAATTTTTGATTTCGATCTCACCGGAGTATAAACAGATCCATATAGTACATGGACTTGGATCTGCTTCTGTTTTGTTGTGCAGAGAGTTCTTTCTTTGTTACAATTTCGTCAGAAGATTCTTCAATGTTATAATGCAATAGTAAATCATTGTGATTCAATTACTCTTGCTTAGTTTAGTGTATACATATCCAAGATAGTGATCTCTTGGACTGTTTTTAGCTAATCTTTCGGTACCTGCAGTTTTTTCTTTCTCTGATCTCTACTCGTTGCTCTCTTTTTCCTTTACCAATTTCACGTTCATTGTTTACGAGATTTTTCGAACCAAATTTGTCTGAATGACTATTATTGACATTATGGTAGCCACATTTAAGCTTTTATGCAGTATCTTCTACAGCTTGTCTTCCTTAGACTTGTTTCCACATTGCTCTGATCATTTTCATATCAACTTGATCTTGACAGTGTATGCAATACTTGGAGTATTTTCAACTCTATCATTTGCTAGAAATATATTGTGTGTAATACTTTTTTTAAAGTTCATTACCTTTCTTTTTCGCTTAAATGTTTGAAGAGCATCTTGAGATACAGGTTGACATGTGCTTTTACTTATCACCTAGTGACAGTATATTAGTTGATTTCGATCTCACTGGAGTATAAACAGATCCATAAGAGTACATGGACTTTGATCTGCTTCTGTTTTGTGGTCTATGGGTGTATCTTTTCTAGTTAAATTCTTTGTTGTTCAGAGAGTTCTTTTGTTACAATTTCATCAGAAGATTCTTCAATGTTTTAATGTAATAGTAAATAATTGTGATTCGATGACTCTTGCTTAGTTTAGTGTTTACATAAAGTTTTTGAAATTCACTTATCGGCAGGTTTTTCTCTCTAGTCTATACTTGTTGCTCTTTTTTTTCCTTTGCCAATTTCGCGTTGTTTACAGGATTTTTCAAACCAAATTTGTCTGAAATGACTGTTATTTGAAATTATGGTAGCCTTTTATACAGTATCTTCTACAGCTTGTCTTCCCTAGACTTGTTTCCACACCCTAATTTTCTTAGTATGAATTTACATTGATCTTGACAGTGTGTGTAATGCTCGGTGTATTTTCAACTCTATCGTTCACTAGAAATATTCTGTATGTAATACTTTAACTTTTTTAATTTCATTACCTTTCTTTTTCCCTTAAATGTTTGAAGAGCATCTTGAGATACAGGTTGACATGCGCTTTTACTTCTCACCTAGTGACAGTAATTAGTTGAATACAGATTCATCTAAGTAGACGAATTCAAATCTTATAGATAACTTCTTCGATACATCTCTGATATTGTTAGCATCAATTCACCTCAATATGCTTAACCCCACACAGCAAATATTTAATGTACCTCTGACGCCACTGTTCCATAACTTAAAGTCCTTTGCTTGTTGAAGCTTGGAAATTAAGCACAGTAGATTTTTCTACCAAAATCATATCTAGGGATGACAATGGGTCAGGTTTGAGTTGTATTTCATATCCTCTGGCCCCATCCTCATTTATTATATTCATACACATTTCTGTCCTCATCTCCATCGGGCTTTCAACTTTAATCCTCATTGAACTCATCGGGGATCGGATATCTATCCCCATACCCATCAGAGGATCGGATATCCTTTATACTAATAATTTTCTTCATTCCATTCGACTACCATCATTTAAAAAATCCCTCCATAACCTCCTCAATTCGGATAGGATATTGGATCCTCCATCGGGTTTGGAGGAGATTGCCATCCCTAGTCGTATCTGCATTTCATTTTCAATCCGTATCAATTGTTTATTTATTGTATTTCCGTCTCAATTATTTCCTAACCTTTTGTATTATAATGTCTCTTAAATTGCAGGCATGTGAACACTTTGTATTACATGTTCTTTTTTCATACCAACAAGAGAAACAACCCTCAACTTTAGCACTTTGTAAAGCAAAGTTAATGAAGTGGTTAGACCAAACTATTGTTTAGTGATATGGTGGGTCGAAAAGCACCGATTCTGAGATTGTATTCGAAGCATATATTTGACATTTGCGATCCATCTGATTCGGTTTGGTGGAGCAACATTGAGAAGCAAGTCCTGAAGCATGCAAATGAAGGTTTTTTTTTTTTTGCCTTTTTGTTGTATTGTTTAACTTTTTCTTTGGCTTTTAGGCATCCGATGTTGGGAGGGTTAGAAAGCTGTGTGTGATTTAGAATATTTGAGATTGTGATGTAGATGGAATTAATACCAAATGTTCTTGATCCTCAACTTGCTTGTGGAATGTTTGACTTGTAATTAAAAATGTGGCTGTAGTTTTTTTTTTTTTTTCCTTTCTTGTGTTCATAAGCAATGTAAAAAATGGTTATAAAATTGTTCTTTGTAACTGGAATGTTCACCAGTGAGGTTCTGGGAGAATTGAGACAACACTACATCAGTAATTCTGTACAATCAAGTTTCTTCTCTGTTTGATCTCAATTTGCAGTCTTTCACAATTCTTGCTCACACCCTTTTAGAGCAAGCTGAAACTGTAAATTCAATGACCTTAGCACACTGCAGAGTCAACAGAAGAAGCAGGAACGTGCCCCAACTCAGCTAATTAAGTCTATTGGGCAAGCCAAACAAAAGAGGTCACTGGCTTATCTACAATCCATACTTTATAATACTGTGTTTGTAACACTAAACACCACCTTTTGTATGATTTTTGTCAGCCCACATTACATTAATCTTGCTCAATGTTCAACAAGCTATCAGAGATTTGTGGGTAGCTAACAAGTTTGGGCCTAATATATATATAAGGGTGTGATCCTCATCTGATCGAGATTATAGAGTCATCACCGTCGCACCTATGGAAGATTATGCCGTGCGGCTGATTTGTATTTGATCTTGAGGTTCTTCCAACGACAATGAAGGTGGGGATGTTTTCGGATTCAGGTGCGGATTTACGGTTTTCATTTTAATGCTTCCACTTTCAGTTTCACATATTTGTTGTAAATCTCTGACAAGATTTATGTTGGATCATTTGAATTCTTTTATTGATTCATATGCGGTACCGTGATCTTAAGGAGGGATTGTTGCTGATTTTACAGCACAAGGATGCGAGTTTTTCGACGATTTTAATTTGAATGCTATGTTTGCGCTAAATTTTGATATAACGCATTTAAACATGCATATTCTGAGTTTTATATAAGAGAACATAAGATTTAAGTATTTACAATCCTAAATCATGAAGAAGGGAAAAATCATTATTGAAAACATGTTAAAATCCCCAACAACTAACTACCATTTGATGCCAGTTGATACGTGAAATCGAGCACAAAAAGATTTTTAATCGATTTAGGTATTGGACTAGTTATAGCAATCGACTGTCATGAAGTACCGATCGACTGCAGCCCAAAGTTGCACATAGAACATTTTCAATTCAACTAGAGCGTTTTACTGATGTGATTAGTGTTGGAGGATCTTGCGGCCGGCTTGAAGGGGGTTGAATAGACGGCACCTCCAAATCGTTAGCTTCCTATACTATTGTTAGCTTGCGCAGCGGAATACAAATAAAAACAAACAAGCTAAACTAAATACAAGACAAAGAAAGGAAATGCAAACCAAACCGCTAACACGTTCGATGTAACGTGGTTCGGAGATGATGCTCCTACTCCACGACGTGTCCGTAAGGTGGACGATCCCTCAATCCGTCGGTGGATTAGTCCCCGGAAACTCCGGCTAGCTCAAACCTCCTTATGGGTGGAGAAACCTCACCACAAACTCACCAAGACCTCTTGGACACAAGGGAAACCTTGAGCACTTTTGTGACTACTAATTAGGCTTTAACCAAGTCTAATTTCGTCGCCTTGGCCGGCCATACCAAGCTCCTTTTTATAGAGCTTGGAACAAATCAGAACCTGATTTGCCCGTTACCAGTCGACTGGTCCTTGCACCAGTCGACTGATGCCAGCCCAACGGCTATCTGCTACAGTGCATCAGTCGACTGGTCCATACACCAGTCGACTGCTACAGTACGCTACAGAAACTGCTATAGTACGCTACAGTGCCGCTACAGTAAAACCCTAAAACTAGGATTTTACTCCGAGTACAATCTCTCATGCACTCGTACCCTCACGACTCATTTGACTCTTCTTTGCAGCCTTGACCTCTTGCCTTCAAGCCTACTTCCTTTGGCTCTCGTCCATCGGATGCATCCAAGCCCGCGACTTGTCCCCAATGCCATCCTTCGCGTATGCCTCGAAGTTGCTTCGCTCGGCCATTGTCCTTGCTGCCTTGTCCACGGTCCCTCGGATGCTCCATCCTTCACCGGACCCGAAGCCGTCAACCTGAGTCATATGTGTCACCTGCAGTCCTGCACAACTCAAGTACACATATCAAATAACAAGGGTAAACCTAACTTAAACCCTTTGCCCAAACACCAAAACACATGGACCCGCGGACCATTGGGATTGCTCCAACAATCTCCCCCTTTTTGGTGTTTGGCAATACGTTTAAGTTAGGGAAAACAAATAGCAAATAAACATGCTAATACAATGGACTTACGATGCCAAGGCTACACACTTGGACTTACTCCGCCGAATGGACTTACGATGCCAAGGCTACACACTTGGACTTATAATGCCGAATGGACTTACGTTGCCAAGGCTACACACTTGGCAACCGCCGAATGGACTTACGTTGCCAAGGCTACACACTTGGACTTACAACGCCGAATGGACTTACATTGCCAAGGCTACACACTTGGCAACCGCCGAATGGACTTACGATGCCAAGGCTACACACTTGGACTTACACCGCCAAATGGACTTACGTTGCCAAGGTTACACACTTGGCAACCGCCGAATGGACTTACACCGAAACCTATTACAAGGCTCCCCCTACATCTAAGCTCCCCGTTGAGCTAGGATTTTATCACAAGGCTTTTTAAGAACCTATCACAAGGCTCCCCCTACGCAAAGGCACCAAAGGTTTTCCCAACTAAACCTTAATTCTCCCCCTTTGCCTAACATACAAAAAGTTCTCTAACAATATCCCAATTGTTGAAAATTTATCATCCAAACTGACCCTAAACTCATGTATTAATCCACCTTGGATCCCATACATCTAAGTGAGTTGACATGGTCACAAACTAATGCTGAAAACAATTTCAGAATGGTACCAGTCGACTGCCCTAAGTGCCAGTCGACTGCCCCCTTCGACACAACCTTACAGAACCATTCTGTGGTCGAAAAATACTGTTACCAGTCGACTAGTATCGACACCAGTCGACTGATATTGACAAAATGAGCTTATAGAGACATTCTGTGCTCAAAAACACTGTTACCAGTCGACTGGTATCTGTACCAGTCGACTGGTACCCTATTTCTGAAAAAATCAGCCTTTTCAGGCCAACTTCAGAAATGCACCAGAAATTCCCTAGACCTCCAAAAATCCTAAAATTTTGTGGAGAGGTCTATTGACCCTTGTCTACTTGGGAAAAATATATTACAAAATGTATCTATCACCAATCCCAAGATTGACACAAAATTCAAAACTAGCTAAATGGTTCAATTGAACCTCGACCTAAAGTCCTAGTTTTGACTTCTTCTTGATGTATTTGCCCATACCAACCCACAATGCATCCCTAGCATTGGTTTATATGGCATCTATATATCCAAAACCATTTATCATGCTATATGAACCCAAATGTCATATTTCTTGCATGAAACACAAACTAAGTGTGCCAAATCCCTAGGTTTGAGACTCAAGTCTGTCTTCAAACCATTTGACATACTCCATGGCTTCTCTAGACTCCCAAGTAGTACCCACCTGAGATCTATTGGCCATGGGTCCCAATTTGACTCTTTGAGCTCCCCCTAGAGCTCTTAACCTTAGCCATCTTCTTAGATGCTTTCTCCATTATGGCTAAACCACAGTGGTGCACCTTGGACACATCATCCTTGCCATAATCATATGCAACCCTAGCATATTTCTTCTCATTGGCTTTAGATAACTCTACCTTGCCCTTATCATGTGCCACCCTAGCACATGGTCTCCTTTTGGCCTTGGAGGGATTAGATCGGTATCCCAAACCCGATCTATCATTGTTGGGTTTTTGGCTACCCAACACTATACTTAATCCCTTAGATCCAATAGTGAATCTCTTAAGGAATTTCTCTAAACCATCAAGCTTTGCCTTCAAAGCTTGATTCTCCCTTTCTAGGTTCCTAAACCTAGAGTCAACATGTCCACCTTGGACATTCCTAGACCTACCCTTTTTAGGCATATGTCTCCCCTTCTTGGGATTAATGCCTTGGTTCTCTATTACCTTCTTCTCCTTAGGTAATGAGAATTTAACTTGCCTAGGTCTATCATGCATAGGTCTCCTAGGGTTATGATCAACATTTACCCTACTCCTATCATGATATTTAAATCCAAAATTTTTCATTGCTACATAATGATAATCATTATTTTTCCTAGCATGCATGGGAACATAAGAATTTAAATTTGAATTATATTTCAAATTAGGGTATATCTCCCTTACCCTTGAAGCTCCCCCTTGATTTGAGCTCCTCTTCTTCTTCTCCCATTTCTTTAAATGTGCAAGCTTCTTAAGCTCTTTCTTCTTTGGGCATTTGGTGTGGAAGTGACCCTTCATTCCACATGTGAAGCATACAATGTGCATCCTCTTCTTTTGGGTTTCTTCATTCCTACCACCCATGTTAGCATTTAAAATAACTTGATTGGGTTTAGGAATTACCTTCTTCTTACCCATAGGACATCTACTCTTGTAGTGTCCTTTCTCCTTGCAACCGAAGCAAGTTATGTTGTTCTTTGACTTCACTTCGGTGGAGGTGCTTGCTAAATTGACCTCTTCCAAGACCTCTTCTTCATCCTCTTCACTTGTCTTGGATTCTTCTTCAATTCTTGAGGATGTTGATGATATCTCATCTTCCTTCTCCTCCTCGGATGTTGAGCATGGCTCAACTTCCGTTTGCTCCTCCTTAACTTGAGCAATTAAACCCATCTCCTTGGGTTCTTCTTCTTCTTGTGTAGGTTTAGGTTCTTCTTGTAGAACCATCTTCACCTTGCTCCACAACTCGTGGGCGTTCTTATACTCACCTACACCATTTATCACATGATTAGGCAAAATATCAATCAATATAGATATTACCTTTGAATTTGCCTTCGATCGTGTGGTTTGCTCTTCCGTCCAATGTTGTGGTCGGAGTCTTTTTCCCTTCTTGTCTCTTGGGACTTCGAACGGGTACTTGATCACCATCATTGTATCCCAATCCGTGTCGAAGAAGACTTCCATCTTCATCATCCAAAATGAGATGTCCCTAAGGCTTCCTCCTTCAAACTTTGGAGGGACAATCAAGTCGGCCATCTTCTTATGCGTTGCTCTTCTCGGCGGTTAGTCCGGTGAAGAGCGGCCTTGCTCTGATACCACTTGTTGGAGGATCTTGCGGCCGGCTTGAAGGGGGGTTGGATAGACGGCACCCCCAAATCGTTAGCTTCCTATACTATTGTTAGCTTGCGCAGCGGAATACAAATAAAAACAAACAAGCTAAACTAAATACAAGACAAAGAAAGGAAATGCAAACCAAACCGCTAACACGTTCGATGTAACGTGATTCGGAGATGATGCTCCTACTCCACGACGTGTCCGTAAGGTGGATGATCCCTCAATCCGTCGGTGGATTAGTCCCCGGAAACTCCGGCTAGCTCAAACCTCCTTGTGGGTGGAGAAACCTCACCACAAACTCACCAAGACCTCTTGGATACAAGGGAAACCTTGAGCATTTTTGTGACTACTAATTAGGCTTTAACCAAGTCTAATTTCGTCGCCTTGGCCGGCCATACCAAGCTCCTTCTTATAGAGCTTGGAACAAATCAGAACCTGATTTGTCCGTTACCAGTCGACTGGTCCTTGCACCAGTCGACTGATGCCAGCCCAACGGCTATCTCAACGGTTATCTGCTACAGTGCATCAGTCGACTGGTCCATAAACCAGTCGACTGCTACAGTACGCTACAGTAACTGCTACAGTGCCGCTACAGTAAAACCCTAAAATTAGGATTTTACTCCGAGTACAATCTCTCATGCACTCGTACCCTCACGACTCATTTGACTCTTCTTTGCAGCCTTGACCTCTTGCCTTCAAGCCTACTTCTTTTGGCTCTCGTCCCTCGGATGCATCCAAGCCCGCGACTTATCCCCAATGCCATCCTTCGCGTATGCCTCGAAGTCGCTTCCCTCGGCCATTGTCCTTGCTGCCTTGTCCACGGTCCCTCGGATGCTCCATCCTTCACCGGACCCGAAGCCGTCAACCTGAGTCATATGTGTCACCTGCAGTCCTGCACAACTCAAGTACACATATCAAATAACAAGGGTAAACCTAACTTAAACCCTTTGCCCAAACACCAAAACACAAAGACCCGCGGACCATTGGGATTGCTCCAACAATAAAAATCATTATTGAAAACATGTTAAAATCCTCAACAATTAACTACCATTTGATGCCAGTTGATACGTGAAATCGAGCACAAAAAGATTTTTAATCGATTTAGGTACTGGACTAGTTATAGCAATCGACTGTCATAAAGTACCGATCGACTGCAGCCCAAAGTTGCATATAGAACATTTTCAATTCAACTAGAGCGTTTTACTGATGTGATTAGTGTAGGATCGAAAAGAATTTAGATATCTCCACAATGACATGATATTGTCCACTTTGGGCCTAAGCCCTCATGGTTTTGCTCTTGGGCTCTCCCCAAAAGGCCTCATGCCAATGGAGATATATTTTCTCTTATAAACCCATGATCTTTCCCATGTGTTTCCAATATGGGACTATGTTTGCAACCTTGCAACCCCAACAATCCCCCCCTCAAACAAAGGACCATAGGCTTCCCACGTCCGATCCTTGACCCACCAGGTCTTCCTGCCTCTCAGTCTACCTGACCTACTAGGACTTCCTGCCCCTCAGTCTACCCGACCTACTAGGACTTCCTTGCCTAGCCGCAACTAGGACTTCCTGCCCCTCGGTCCACCCGACCTACTAGGACTTTCCTTGCCTAGCCACAACTAGGACTTCCTGCCTGGTGTTTGGTCCTCTTGATCCGAACATAGGAGCTCCCACTTTCTTTGTTCGAGGTCAATATTGTACTCACATGGTTCAATCAGACCATAGCTCTTGTGCACAGTCGGTGGTTAAACCTTTTGGCAGTCCAGGCTCTGATACCAATTGTAGGATCGAAAAGAATTTAGATATCTCCACAATGACATGATATTGTCCACTTTGGGCCTAAGCCCTCATGGTTTTGCTCTTGGGCTCTCCCCAAAAGGCCTCATGCCAATGGAGATATCTTTTCTCTTATAAACCCATGATCTTTCCCATGTGTTTCCAATATGGGACTATGTTTGCAACCTTGCAACCCCAACAATTAGTTGATTGATATTAAGATATAGTCGACTGATGTGCATAAGAACTAGTGTTGTCAAATTTAAGTATTTCCAATCCTAAATAGGGGTGAGCAAAAATTCGGAAAAATCGAATTAACCGAACCGAACCAATTGAATTTAGAAATTCGGTTCGGTTAATTCGATCTTCAGTTTTGAATTTTGGTCAAACCGAATAAGAATATTATTTTAATTAATTTTTATTTTAAAATATAATTAATTAAATAATTTTTTTTAAAAGGTAAAACTGAATAGGGTTTTAAAATTCGGTTAATTCGGTCAAAAACCGAATTAACTGATATCTTATCGGTTCGGTCGGTTCGGTTTCATAGGGAAATTTGATCGGTTCGGTTAGTTGAAAAGAAATTCAGTTTATTCCGTTTTCAGTCTATTCGATTCGGTCGGTTCGATTTTGACCGAATGCTCACCCCTAATCCTAAATCATGAAGAAGGGAAAAATCATTATTGAAAACATGTTAAAATCATCAACAGTTAACTACCATTTGATGCTAGTCTGACTGTTGTGCGTGACATTAGGCACAAAATAATTTTTAATTGATTGAGGTATTCAACTGGTTATAGCAATCGACTCCCATGAAGTATTTGTTAGGATCAAAATGTGCTAGGGGGGGGGGTGAATAGTTTGTCGCGCTTGTCGTCGCTTGTTTCTTGGTGATGATATGCAGCGGAATGTACAAGAAACAAAATTACAACGCTAACACGAAGGATTTACTTGGTATCCACCTCAAGAAGAGGTGACTAATCCAAGGATCCACATACGACACACTCTCCCCTAATAAAACACTCCTTCTCGGTCGCAGCCGGAGGTGGAGAAACCTCGTACAAACTCACACAATAACAAGAAGAAAAGAAGAAGCAAAATACAAGTAAACCTTACAAGATTTTACATAGTAAACCCTAGCTAGCTTCCCCTTCTTGTTTGGAACACCTTTTGACCTTGGAAGTGCAAAAACACCTTGCTCCAAGACGCTTCAAGAACTGGCGGTGAGTAGTGGAGAAGGCACTATGAAGATCGAAGAAGAATCGTAGCTGTAGCCGTGTAAGCCGTGCGGAGAAGAACGCTCGCCAACGGATATAACTTGCCCCAATGGCCGGATCCCAATCGATTGAATTGCTCTCAATCGATTGGGGAGGCTTTGGATCGATCGGTCGATCAATCCAGAGCGCCTTTGTGCTCTCTGGAACTCGCTTGAATCGATTACCTGATTGATTCACTAACCCTCTCACGATTCCAGTCTCTCAATCGATCACTCGATCGATTGGAGACTCCCAATCGATTGGGAGGCTCGCGATCGATTGGGAGGCGTTCTGTGCGACGTCGATTCCTTCCCAATCAATTCACTGATCGATTGGGAGGAATCAATTGTCACGAGACTCACCCAATCGATCAACCGATCGGTTGGGCATGAGTCAATCGATCGGTTGATCGATTGGACTCACTTGTGACTTGCCAAACCACGTCCAAAGTCCCTAAAACCAACATCTGATCAGCCATGACCTGTTGGGACATCATGCCTAGCATCCAGTCACACTCGACCTACTAGAACTTCCTCACCAAGTGTCCGGTCAATCCCTTTGACTCACTTGGACTTTTCTCCTCGTGCCAAGTATCCAATCAACCCTTTGACCTACTTAGACTTCTCAATACCAGGTGTCCGGTCAACCTTGATCCACCTGAATTTCCACGTGTCTGGCTTCACTCACCAGGACTTCCCTTCTGCCTAACTTTATTCACTAGGTCTTTCATCCTTTGTCTAACTTCACTCACTAGGTCTTTTATCTACTTCACTTACCAGGATTTTCCTTCTGCCTGGCTTCACTCACCAGGACTTTCACCTAACTTCACTCACTAGGATTTTCCTTCTGCCTAGTTTCACTCACCAGGACTTTCACCTAGCTTCTCTCACTAGGATTTCTCATTTGCCTGACTTCACTCACCAGGACTTTCACCTAACTTCACTCACTAGGATTTCCCATCTACCTGGCTTCACTCACTAGGACTTTTACCTAGCTTTACTCACTAGAATTTCCCATATACTTGGCTTCACTCACCAGGACTTTCATACTGCCCGGCTTCACTCACCAGGACTTCGTAGTCAAGTATCCGGTCAGTCTTGACCTACCTGACTCTTCTTCACATCTAACTGGCCAACCTTGACTAGAGGAGAATTGTACCAACAATCTCCCTAAATGAACGATTGCACCTACAATCTCCATGTATTGTCAGTCTCCATATATTGTCAAACATCGAAATCTAAACATCAAGACTCAAACTTGAACCATCTCAAGCTTAGTCAACCAGGTTAACCTTGACCTAGGGAATATTGTATCAACAGTACTGATCAACTGCTAGTCCTAAAATCACACATAGAACATTTTCAATTCAACTAGAGCATTTTACTGATGTGATCAGTCGACTGATATTAAGATATAGTCGACTGATGTGCATAAGTAATAGTGTTGTTAAACGGACTAACCCATGTGAGGTAGGATGGCCTACTAAAAACTTGTCATATGGTAAAAAAATCACCAACCCTATCAGAACTAGGTTTACGATGCCTGTTTTTCGTGTTCTGGATTTTTAAGTTAATCTGATACTAATTCTTTTGATATCAGAGCAGGTTTACCATGTCTGTTTTCGTGTTCTGGATTTTCGAGTTAATCTAATACCAATTTATTTGATATTAGAGCAGGTTTGAGATGTCTGTTTTTCGTGTTCTGGATTTTCGAATTAATCTGATACCAATTTATTTGGTATCAGAGCCCAGGTTTTTGCGAGTCAATCTGGGTAATTTTCGGATTTATATGGATTTCCATTGATTTTCATGTTTTGGAGAATACCGAGGTATTTTTAGACAAGGTTATATTTGGGGGCATGACAGCGATGGAACATTTCCAAGCGGCAAATAGGTATGATGATTAATTTTATAATTTTAGTACTTGTATTAATACTTGGAAAACATAAATATCCTTATTGGTCATAAAGAGATATGTAGTGCATAAAATGAAGCTAAAGACATTTAAAAGCTACAAACAGAGGATCATGGGAACCATACAAAGACTTACATTAATGCTTATTAGTCAGATGTAATTAGATCTTATTTTGACCTTACAAATGATGAACTTATTGAACCTCTCACAATATGATATAAATCTAGAATAACAAACTACTTATAGATATAGCTCTACAACTTTCTTTTATATCAACCAACAATATGAAAAATATAACCATAGATAATTGATAATATAGTCATGCTGAGGCATCATGACTCGTGAAAATATGTGCATTTGGTGCATCATAATTAGCAATAGTAAAGTGTCTATCAAGGTCTCATTGGCAAATTGGGAGACATTGATGCTTGTGGTCTCCTATATGCGGACAACAACAGAGTGCTCGCAGTCAGGCAGGTCAGGGTATTTCTAGGGCATCTGGTCAGCCTCAGAAGTCAGGACGATCTTCTTCAGAACGTTTTCGGTCTCCTCAGCAGAACCGAAAACAGCCCGCCAACGACATTCACTGCACCCGATGTGGGTCCAGAGACCACATCGCTTCAGCTTGCTCCTTGGGACAATCAATTTGCTATTACTATAAACAGCCTAGCATGTGAGACGAGATTATTCACTATAGGCTCAACATATGGCTTCTGGGATTGCTGTTCATGGAAGACAACACAGTCAGTCAGGGACTCGGCGAGGAGGGCAGAGAGCCTAATCTTCGCATCGTCAGCAGAAGGTAGCTCCTCCTGCAGCAGTTGCATATGACATGCATGGACAGGAGCTCTCCAGTGCCCTTATGGTACCATAGAGTTCTGTTGTGGGACCGCAATATCAGCTGCAACCCCAACCATTGGTTCAGTACCAGTCACAACCTCAGACCCTAGTTCAGTATCAGCCGCAGCCACAGCTACAACCACTAGTCTCCTCTTTAGATTTAGAGGGACCAACTCTCTAATTTTAATAAAAGTTTACTTTTAGAAGGTTCTTCTGCTAGTCTCCTCTTCAATTTTCATTTTCTCATCAGCTCACAGGATAATTATTATACTTTCCAGTGTCAATTTTTTAATTGGTTAACTAATGTTAGTTATATTGATGACAATGCTTTACATGTATATAATGAAGTATATAATTCCAGACTTTCCAATCAAGAATTACATACAAATTTATTTATAACCTTATAAGGTAAAACACACCACATAACATTCTAGATTAATCAATAATGTAGATCATACCATACATATAATATATAATTGAACACACCCAAATCAAAGTGTTTTAACTAGAGATACAGAGTATGAAAGTACCACACTAACAATTTTTTTTTAAAGTGTTTTACAATCATGAGAACTAATCCTATGAGAAGAAAAGACAATATTTTATATTTGAGGACCAGGACAAATAATATTGGTAATTTGATTTGATTTGATTTATTTGATACGGTGATAAAGATGAACCCCACTAAAAATGGATCAAAGTAGTGAAAATCGACTGATGTGAAATAAAAGTCAAATGGAAATCATAGTGCCAGGTGGACTACAAGACCGCATATTGCGGATCAAGCGAAGTTGGTCGAGCGGGCCATGGAGCCGGTTGGACGTAAAAGGCCGACCGGACCATCCAAGCAACAATCCTCCGTAACCTGAAGCAGGGGTTAAGAGCCGAATGCTAAGTTACCCGAACCACGACCTTGTCTGATCAGACCTTATGACCAATCGGACATAATACACCTCTCCAACAACAGTAAGGCCGAGTGAAGAACAGACCGACAACTCCGTTTTACGGCCAAGCTGATGACATTCCTGTCAAGCGGTTCCTGATCGGCCTATAGCGGGACCCACATATATATCTCATTGTACTCTTTTAGAAGTTTGTACCATTAATAATAGAGAATGTCCAACAAATAAATAGTACTTTAGAACTTTTTAGCCTGTCACATCAGAGATTTACGTGTTCATTTAAGTAAAGGTATCAGAGACACTTTTTGACCTATCTTTTCTTAGGACGTTTTGAAAAATATGCATATGCTTTGGGATGCGGCACAAATGCTATAATGACATTATAAAAGAAAGTCTCCATTCATAGACAGAGGTATGCGATGTTTCATTATTCTACATGCTCTACGTGACTTTTTATTTTTTACTACTCTTCTCCGTTGAACCGAGGACTGACTTGAGCATCGAAGGGCCAACGCCGGAACCCTTTCACTGGCCTGACACTAACACTCCAAATTTTGCAGGACAACGCAGAGTCTTTATCCAGTCAACCGTAGAACCATGTTCCCAACCTACCGTCTTCTCTGCTTTGGGACTGGATCATCAGTATTTTGGGATGTCTGCATATATGATCTTATAGACTGCATATCTAGTCTTGGATACTGAAGCTGATTGCATATAGGGGATCACAAAATCTCTATGTTTGACGTCCGCTTAAGCTGCTGCTTTCTAGGACCGAAAATCGATTAGAGAAGACAATCGATTAGTTTCTAATCCAATGATCTCTTACTACTCCTTACCTCAACAAAACCTTCAGCTACCCACAACTCTTTAGATAGTAAGGCGCAAATCGCTCATGTTGAGAATATTCTTCACTTTATCTAGCGCAGGGTTGTTTTCAATCTCCCAATGAAGGCGATCATGGATTTTCTCCCATTTGGTTTTACTCTTTTCCTTGAACACCAATAAACTGCCAATTGCTGAAATAGCTAACGGTTAGAGCATCCACATCAGTTTTCCTATCAATATCTCTAAAATTTAAGGTAAATCATCAACTATATTAAATTTAGAGAATCTCTTTTCTATGCATGGTACATCAGCTACTCTATAATTTACCATATCTTTATTTATTTATTATTATTTCTCTCTCCTCTATACTTTTTTATTATTCATTTAATGTTTAGGGTAGTGTTTTCATTCCCTAAATTTAGGGATTTACTGTTCATAGAATCTAAATTTAGGGAACTAGTAGGGTATCTGATACAAGAAATTTTTTTAGGTAAAATATAAAATTTAAGGTAAAATGTATATTTAGAGTATTTGATGTGGATGCTCTAGCCTTAACACTAGGGGTGCAAATGAGTCGAGTCGTTCGTGAGTCACTCGCGAGTGACTCAGTCAAAGCTCGACTCGAGCTTGAATTTGACCGAGCTTGAGCCGACTCGTTTAACATTCGAGCTGAGCTCGAGCTCATTTAACACTGGCTCGAGGGCTCGTCGAGCCTTGTCAAAGCAGATTAATTTAATATTGTAATAATTAAAATTATTATTACTTTTAAAATAAAAAATAAGTTAAGGAAATGTTTGTGGTTAGAGTATGTCATTTGGTGTATTTGAGGTCCATGGTTCAAATTCCCACTTGAATATGCTTTTTAATTTATTTTTTCAAGTCGGGCTCGAGGATCGTGCTTGAGCTCAAGTCGAGTCTATGTAGTTTTCTCGAGCTTGAGCTGACATGAGCTCGACTCGGCTCGATTACAGTCCTACTCGACACTTGTTCAAAATCCTGCCAGTGCAATCCTCAAGCTCTTTTGGACAATCTTTATACTCCTCTTTTCGGAATGCCTTCTTGCAAAATAGTATCCATGCATCTTTTTCATCAAGTTGTTGGAGCTCTGTGATATGTTCGTCGTTTGCTATTCTTGTACTTGATGTTGATGGTTTCTAGTGGTAACAAGAAGTCTGTTTCCATTTAATACAATTCAATATGTAACAAAGCAGTTCAATGCAAGGATAAGCATAAGTACGATCACTTTGTTAGTTGGCCGAAATATATTCAGTAGACATACTAAATAACATTTTAACAACTTGTCAGAATTATCGGGAATATTTTTTTGAGACCTCTTTTGGAAGCTATTTTTTTTCCTATTGGACAATCATTTCTGACAACATACTCTTGTAACGGTTTTATCAAAGACCTAAGCTAGAAACGGCAAAAAAAAAATCTATGGATAAATAAAAGATTCATCGGATACTCATTACACAACAAACTACCAAACTCCTATACACATGCCACTTCTTGTTCACGAGGTGATAAGAGGTAGTATAAAAAGGGAGGATCCTCTTGTTCATTTGAGCTCTATTCTCGCGAGAGCACTTCTCTGTTCTTGATTCCTCCATCCAGGACTCTACTAATTTGAGCGACGGAGGGTCTTGCCAGAAATCCCTGCCCCTGGTCTTTGATCACCAACTCTCTGTTAGATCGTCGGGGTGTATGCAAGATCGCAAGGAAGCTTGGATGCTCCATCAAGAAGGAAAAAAGTTTTGCTCCAGTCAAACATCTGTCCATCGTCAGCACTCACCAACACGCATCTCTGTTGTTTTCAGACAGGATCAACGGTATTATTGCGACAGACATTTGCGACGAGAGTAGTTTTTCCTTGGCCAGCCATTCCGCATACTGCAATTGCTGTCATCTTCTTGCAAGTATCAGCATTATTCAGCCATGAAACCAATTTAGATTTGTTCTCTTCTATCCCCAGCAGCTCATCTTCATCAATTAACATGGGTGAATAAGATCGATAATTCTTCACTCTATCATCATTGCCATTTATTGTTAAACCATATTTTCTAACCGAGAATCAATACGACGCCAAGCCTTAGCAAGACTGGACGGTGCCATGAGCCAACAATTCTTCCACGCCCTTTTCCGTTGCCTTGCAACTAGATAAAAGTTGATTTGTCAAAAGTCTTTTTCTAACATAAAAGTTAAGCGCAATATTTAAAATGAGGGCGGAAGCATAGCTGGGCAGTTGGTTCATGCCCACATTGTGAGGAGGGAGGGGGTGCAAACGCCCCTCTAGAATTTTCAAAAAAAATTAATAATATATATTTGAAAAGTTTCTATTGTTATTTTGACTGATTGATTCACTATCATTCATCATCGAAAAATTAGAATTGATCATATATTTCGAAAATCCTTGACCTAAGTTATTTATTGATATCATTTTTATGAGAAAATATCGCGTCTTGATATGTTAAATATTGAGGGCTGCTTGTCTGGAGGATTTGAAATAAGAATGAAATTAAACTTGGTGCTTGGTTTGGAAAATGATAGTGGGCCCCACAGATTCATTCCTTAAAATATGGGAATGAGCCATTAATGAGTAATATGGGGAGTATGAGAATCATTCCTATTACCTATCCCATTCCCTTATATGAAACAAGCAGCCCCTAAAGTTTAAAAAATAAAATATATAATAATAAGTGGATAAATTAAATGTAGAACACGAAATGAGAGCGTTAAATTAAAATTGGATTGGATTCGAACTAAATCCAACGGGTAGTACGGAGATAATGGTTACGTTGGTTTAAACTGAGATTGAGTTGGAGTTGATTTGGTCCAATTATACTAAATTTAAGATTTTTGATTGGTATTTTTGAGAAAATTTACTATTTCATTATTTTCTCACTAGGCACACTGCTGCCTCTATTATGTCATACACCATCGTTTATATAGGAATGCTAAATATTATGAAAAAACGATATCACAAATAATTTTTCGACTTTGAGTTATAGATAAACTTTAGGGATTGACGACCAATATCAAAATTTTTAAATTTATTTTTATTCCTTAATTCAAAATTTATGGTGGAAATCAACCCTAACCTTTGAATTTTTTAAAAAATGGCTTTTCTTAATTTAAAATCCTGACTATGGTGCTAATAAGCAAGCGGACGATCGGACGATCGGGCGAATAGTGTGGATTGATAGACATCCATTTGAAATGATCGATCGATGTCGATTGATTGGGCCTACCCTCTTTCAATTCATTTGACCCACCCATTTGCTCAAATCTCTTGCAACTCATTTGACCCACCCAACTCGTTTGACTAGTCCATTTGAGCCGATCGGCCATGTGCGTTGTTTGGATTATTTGAAGTATGAAAATTTAAAAAATAAATAAAAAAAAAATTACATATAAGATTATTTTTATCACTTTATAAATAGAAAACACATCTCTACATTAGCTAACTTGTTACATGGAAGAATATTCAATTACAGTCAATTTCACTCACCAAACGCATTCTAGAAAATTATAGACAACAAATCTCATATCCTATCATACAATACAATGCTCCCCTCTCAAATCAGTGTGCATGTCAAGAAGGTAGTGAGCAGATCTACTCTTCTCTTATGTATACATGCTGGTTCTAACTGAATCTAGAGATCAGGAGGGAGAAGGAGCGCTGGAGGGAGGTAGCCAAGCATTTGGACGGTCGTGATTTGGTCCGACTGGGTCTGACCATCCGCTGGTTCCACCATCCGATGAACGAATGAGAAGAGCATATGGAAGTATGCCTACCTACGGTACCTCACCGCCCCTCCGCCTCTCCGCCTCTCCGTGTGGCATTCCCGTGAACTTGAGTAGTTTTTCCAAGACCTCCCATTCCAAGATCACATCCTCTCTTCGTTGCCACTTGCAAGTTCAGAAAGATCCTCTCCTCCATCTTTTCTAACCGAGAAAAGATCTCTCCTGCTTGCGCTTGGTCGACCGTGACTCGGCTGAGCTTGATCAAGGTGCAGTATCTGAAAGCATCTGCCCTGCAACTCGATCAAGGTTTGTGTGCTTCATTCTTAAGTGAAGGAAAGAAGCTTGAGCCATTCCTGGCTCCATGGCTCCAAGACTAATGGTGAAGATTCCTTTATTTAATGAGAGAACTTTTTTGTCCTTCACAACTGTACCTCTATTTATGTCTATAGTACAGTTGTAAAGTTCTCAGGTAAAGTTTCAAACTCCTCTTCTGCACGGATCAAAAAAATGCAGGGTCTGAAGCAAGAACATCTGCCAGTAACAATTGTTGCGGTCGTAATTGCAATCCTTGTTCTCTCAGGAAATAAATTAGTGAAACTGACATTTTATCACTCAACTATTTAAGTATTTATAATGACAAAGTTAGAAGAAGGTTGAAGTGAGACCATACATCGATAATCATATATAAGCAATGATATGTTTAAGGAAAAAAATTTAAGAAAAAGTTCAAGGATAAACACATAAAGTCATGATCCATCATTTTATTTTTTGTGAGTCCCATCACTTTATGTGCCTATCCTTGAATTTTTTTCCTTGAACATATCATTTTTCACCATATATATATATATTACCTTGTTTCATATTCAAGGTTAGACTTGCTAAAAGGGGGGAAAAAACGCATGATTTTAACTCGTAGCAGTTGATTCCATGCTTTATAACCGCATAAATGAAATCAAACACTATTTTTATCCTTGTGCTGATATAGCATAAGGCACATGGACATTATTTGAAGAGAGAGCGAATAAGAACATTATGAAGACAACTCATCCTCGATATGCTGATGAGGAGGCCTATTCTGCTACTTTGTTGAAAGTTAAAGTCTGATTTGATATAATTTTTGTTGAATATATATATGTGAATAAAGAAGAGGTACAAGAGACATGAAATTTCATTGTGAATGAGATTTTATTCCCACATTGAAAGTTTTAAGACATTGATTGGTTTATATTGATTCACTGCATTGATGATGTAAATAAGTGCATGGGGAAAGACTTTCTCTCACGTGTGGGTATGCAGGAGGTGCAAATCTAGGGTCTGGATTACACTGAATCAAGTTGACTTATGTGCGAGCACGATCTGCTTGAATGTCGGAACAACTATAGACAAAAGGTTACATACATAGAAAAGCAGCAAAAGCTCTCCACCTATTTCCCCTTCTCCTCTGTCATGCATCTCTTGCTCGGGGAGTGCCCGTGATTAGGGATGGCAAGACCAGCCCCGGACCCATATATATATAAATAAATATATAGTTTATTAATATAATTATAATTTTTCTTATATTTAATAATTAAAATTTTAATTAAAACTTCATTTGATAACATTTTAATATTAAAATAAATATATTTTAAGTATGGTGGTTCTAACTCGAACCCGCCTCGCCGGGTTCACGGGCGGGGCGAGGCGGGGCGAGTCCAAAGGGAGGCGAGACGGGTTTTGCGTTTGGCCAAACCCGCTTCAACCCGGACCCATTGCCATCCCTACCCGTGATAGCAGTCGGGTACCCCTCTTAGTTCGCCCTGACCATCAGAGCTTGGTGAGAATTATAGTTTATCGTTGTATTTTAGGAAACAGACGATCCGAGGAAACCTGGGAGATGGGACGAATCTGCTTCAATGAAACTACATGCATTGTAGGCGGTTCGTTTAGTGTGCTCGCGCGACCAATTTCTCTACTTTGCCCGCTCGGTTGTTTTGTTCATCGGGCAGAAGTTCACTCGGTTGCTTTATCGGCCAATTGCTCAGCTATTTGCTTCGGCATGTCTGTCTACTTCACACGACAGGCCACTCGCTCGACCGTCTGCTTCGCCCGACCGGCTACTTGCTGGTCTGTTTGCTTTGCCTGACTTGCCTCTCGCTCTGACTTTACTACTCAGACTCAGAGCTAAGTCTGTACTCAGTAATTAGCATAAACCAACCACTGCTGGCAAACTTAGATTATCAGCTCAGGTCATTTCAACAAATAAGTTGAATTTAATTTTAATATAATTTAAATTCAACTAATACTCTATAAATGTCCTATAATATATTATTTTGTCCAATAATTTTCTCATTTCAAATTGAAAGAAATAAACCGCAATAAGAAACAGACATCGGGCAGCCATAGGCAAGTCTTACAAATTGGTACGGGTAATGGAAAGGGGGTTATTTTTATGCAGTATAGTTTTCACTATTTCTAAAATTATGTAAATGAGGCTCTCACACAGACTTCTAATAGTAGTAGATAGGGTAGGTTGATTTATTTGACTAGCTTCTACATAAATTAAATAAATATAGTTTACAAACATTTAGAGAATTTCCATCTGATTGTCAAATTACAAAGACTTGGCACTGTGTTGATGTTTTACTTAACAAAAATTCAGGCACCAAAAGAATTGTCCTGAAACTTGTAGGTATAATAAATTGGAGGAATGTTAGCCTACACAGGCAATGGTGTGCGCCTTGTGAGCATCATGTGCAATTTTTTTTTTCTTTTAATTTCTTTAGCTTTAATACTATAACACAAACCCTAAATCCTAAAAACTAAAATTTAAATTCTAAACACTAAGTACTAAAAAAAAAAATAAAGAATAAAATATCCTTGGTGCTCACAAGGTATGCACCATTATGTAGGCTAACATTCTTATAATAAATTGATACTAATCCATTGGGTGTGTAGGCTAACCTTCTAAATTGGAAATAAGGCTTTCTTTGAGAGTCTTACTCATTGTATTGCAGTTATCATTATCAGGATTAGCATTGGTCACTATTATTTTCAAGTTCCTTCTTATCCTTCGATTCAAGACCTTCATGCTCCATTGGTGGAAAAAACAAAGTGGCTTGACATGGATAAGGGAGAGGAAGAATCCTTTTCCTCATCTTTACTCTCGCACAGTTGAGCCAAGTTCTAGATGCAACGGCATAAATGGACGCCGTCATAGAAACAACTTCTCAATCGACTACATTAGAACAAGTCCCTTCGGATCCTTTTGTTGGATATAAGTAATGTGAATGGAGAAAAGGTGGAAGAGGAAAGATACTTCATTGTGAATGGGACTTTAGTCCCACATTGAAAGTTTCAAGGCATGCTGATTAGTTTATATTGATTCATATGCATTGAGGATGTGAACAAATGCATGAGAAGAGGCTCTCTCTCACGCGCGGGTGCGTAAGAGGAGGTACAAATCCAAGGTCTGAATTGCATTGAATCATGTTGACTTGTGTGCGGGGTCGACTTGCACACGCTAAACAAAATTTGCCCAATTAGAACAATTAACATTTTGTCACGTAGTAAGCATTAAATCAAAACAACCGAGTGATAATGAGTGAAACGGTCGACAAGTAATGGTCATTAATCGACCATTAACGTTGTGGTGGAGTGCTCGGGTGTCACTTAGTTCGCCGTGCCCGCCAGTGCTTGGTGGAACCATGGTCAACCGTTGTATCTTGGGAAACAGACGACCCGAGTAAGTCTCAAAGCACAGCCGGAGGTGGGGTGAATCTGTTTCAAGGAAACTGCGTCAGTCATAGGCCTCGGTCAGTTCTCCCAGTCGACCTCTTCGTTGTCGATCGACCAGTCTAACAGCCCGATCTGTCTATTCGCCAGACCTATCTGTCCGCCCGGTCTGCCTCTCTTCTGGCCTATTTTGCTTCGGTCAACCTGTCTGTTCACCCGATCGACACCAACTCGCCTGACCTGCCTCTCTGTCCGCCCGACCGGCCTGTTGCTAGGCCTGTCTACTCGCACGATCGGCTCTCTGTCTCTCTGATCGGACGACTACTTTGCCTGGTCAACCTCTCTCTATCCATCCGGTCGGTCTGTCTGATCCGCTGCGCCCGCTAGTGTTGTTCTGCTGCTCGATCGATCTGCCCGCTCTGAAACACAGATTTACCGCTCTTTTGCACATAGCAGAAATCAGCCCCTGCTGACAGCATGAGATTATCCGCTTAGGTCAACACTATTATAAGTTGAATTTAAATTCTATAATTTTAAATTCAGTTAAGTCTCCAAAAATTTCCGGCAACGAATTGTTTTCCAACACCTTTATCTTCATCTGCCGTTTCTGAAGGATCTAATACATCTTTGAGATAATACATGAAATAATAATTTGACAAATGGCTCTATAATTAAAGAACCTAAACATAATACCCACAATCATGCAAAATTCTACATGTGTGTTTTTTTCATAAGGAAAAAAAAATCGACAAAAACTAAACAAATTAGTCAAAATAAATAGATTGGAAAGGTTTGATTGTTGTTATTGTTAATTCAATATCAATTGGAAACAGAAAGAAGAAATAAGTTAGATAAGCCAACAAACCAAAAATAACTCTAAATTTATCTGAAAGCACCATATAAAAGGTAGACAAGCAAAGCAAAACATAAAAACTAAAATTATAATGCCCAAATCTGAATCTCAAACTATTGGGGCAGAGAGTTGAATAAAGAAATAATTAGCCCTCCACTCAGTACTTGAGAAGTTATCTCAATAAAAATGATAGTGCTAGGATAGACATAAAAAATGAAACAAACCATCAACTACATGTTGAGGGTGGAACAGATAATGAAAAGCTTGAGCGCTTAGTGGGACTTCGAATAATAATAATGGCACCACATAGGATGCAAATGACATCGGGAGTTAATTGTTGTAAAGGGAGAAGAAAATACTGACTTACTTCAACAAAAAAAGGATGGAATAGGAAAGCGTAAGCTAGCCAAGACTTGCTCTTAATTTGAAAATGGCTACGTAACCAATAGGAGGAGTATGGGGATGGTCTCGTCGGTGGGTATGATTATATGCATAGAACGGAGAATCTCGTAATTGAAACGAAGGGCATCTAAATCTACCCTAGTGAAACTTGACGCGCCTGGAATACCACAAGCTAGAAGCAGACATTATAGAAATCAAGAAAGAAGATCAAAGAGCAATAACCAAAGAAGAAGAGAGTTCACTAGAGCTCGTAAAAGCAGAAAGTTCGTTAGTGATGAGAAAGACGAAGACGAAGACGAAGGTTTTAGGGTTTTTAAAGTATTTTTTAGGAAACTCTTCAAATCCCCTTTTAAGAATGACCGTTGGATCGAGGTGATAAAAAAGGTGGGCTAATTCCCGTGGTTGTCATATTAGAAGGTGAAGTGATGGGCATATAGAAAATTGTATGTCGGTTGTCATGTTAGAGGAATGAGGTTGTTTGACACGCATCATCAACGAGAGACGCACATTTATAGCAGATGTAACAGGTAAATCATTATTCCGAAGCGTTGCCGCATACATCAAAGTGAACCTTATTTTTTGTGTTGAGTGTTTAAGTTATCTAAAGCTCGGTCGACTCTAATGTTGATCTCGTTTCTCAGGCTTTGCCTTTACCATCTCTTGAGGACAAACCTGGCCACATATTCGATTGACACAAAAGACGATCAAACCCTTTTCGTTGAATATATTTAACTCCGAGCGATCCTTGAGGGCATCACCCTTACCTAAGCAATTTTTATAATACACACAATCGGGTTAAGACCCGGTCGAACCTCCGAAGTTTTATCACTCATTGTTGAGTGCTAAGACTTCTAAGTCACTCAATACATAAAATTAGGTTAGGACAACCCTTCACTTAGACTAACGAAATCATCACAAATACTTGGGAGAAAATAAAGACATTCAGACAATCAAGTATAGATCAATAATTGGCGAAACTTACTAAAATGTTATTTGCAGGAGAGGAAATCTTGATTACAAAGTTTCGCTTGTACCAGGGACAGGTGCAAATACAAAAACAAACTATAGTAGATTTGGAAATAAGCTGGGAGGACACTCCTTGATTAACCTTTAGAGGTCGAGGAAGAGAGCTGGGGTTCGGACACCAAATAGGCCCCCTCTCTGAGTTGCTTAACTGCACCGTCGACCCTAAGTAGGAGAGCTTTGGTAATGGAGTCGATAATCAACAGGTTAAAGTCCCGAGATTGGAGGAGGATTGTTTTCCTCTTCTTGAACTACTCGTCCTCCTCCAATTGATTAGTTGTTAACTCCGTCTGGACAACCATTAGCTCATAACACTGCCAAAAAAAAAAACACTTATATAGGAGCAGTTTATTAGGAACGGTTTTAATACGGCTCTTGAAAATTGAACAATAGAATCCGTTTGAGCTAAACCGTTTCTATTGCCTTTCTGTTTTAGAACGATTTTGCAATTGCTCTTATTGAATAGCATTAACACCACTCCAAAATCACATCTTAACAGGATAATCATTCTTTAATCGAGTAAAGGAGCATTCACCTGGACGGTCTTCTCCACGAGATCCTTCCGGTGCTGAGGATTTGACACATGACAGATCGCCCCCATCACCTCAACTCCCTTCGACCGCAGCTTCTCCACTGCCTCATCGACATTATTCTGTTCTCCCACGAGAAAGCACCAATCAATCAATTAATGAAAAATAAATAAATTAAAAAATTTGAATCAGGGTAGAAGAGGGGCGAAGCGAAACCTTCTTCCGGGAGGAGACGACGACGACGGCGCCCTCTAGGCCTAGCCGCTCGGCGATGGCGAAGCCGATCTCTTGGGTGGAGGTCGTGACGATTGCGACCTTGCCCTCTAATCTCCTCATCTCGCCTCGTCCTCCAGACGAGTGCGAGGAAACCAAAGAGGAGATTTAGTATAGTGAGAAGCACTTTTGCCATTTACATCATGAAGATACTAATTTACAGTTTTTAGTCTCTAACATTTACAATTTAGTCTGAGATTGACGATGATCCTAGAAAACTTTGAATACTTTAAATCAAAATTAATATATTTATTTATGTCCTAATTTTAAATGAACGGAGTAAAAATACAAACAAATGCAACAAGATTCCAATACAACAAGAAGAAAAAGGAGAAGCTAATACAAACAAATGTTACAGATTTATAATACTTAAATCCTAGCCGGCTCCTTGCTTGTCCACCTCTTGATCGACTTGGAAATGCAACAATATTTTTCTCCAAGTCTTCAAGAACTCTGGTGGTGAGTTAGAGAGAATCAATGAAGAAGATGTGAGAAGAGGTATATGCTCCGTTTGAAGTCGTCGAAGCACTTTTACCTGCAGTCTGCGCCAACGGTCATATTCGGCTGATTGATTAAGGAAGCTAGATCGATCAGCTAATCGATCCAAAGCACTTTTGTGTTTTCGCGAGAAGTTCCGGAATTGATCGACCAATCGATTCTGACTACCTCGCGATATCGCGAGAAAAGATGAGCCCAATCGTGTGTCCCAATTGATCTAATCGATTGTGAAACCCTCTGTGTATTTGCAATAAACTCCCAATCGATTGGAGTAGCTCAATCAATCGGCTGATTGATTGAATCACCTTTGCTCGCGATAGTGCTCCCAACTAATCGATTAAGACCTGGTTCAATCGATCACTTGATCAATTGACTAACCCTAACTTGTTTAACTCAAGTCCAAGGTTCTCTTGCCTAACATCCAATCAACTGTGATTTATTGGGACTTCCTCATTCTTAGCATATGGTCAACCTTGACCTGCTAGAATTCTATCACCAAGTGTCTAGTCAATCCTTTGACGTACTTGGACTTTTCTCCTCGTGTCAAGTGTCCGGTCAATCTTGACTCACTTGGATTTATTGTCTCATGACAAGTGTTTGGTCCTCCATGATCCACTTGGACTTCCCAACACCAGGTGACCGGTCAACCTTGACCCACTGGATTTCCACATGTCTGCCTTCACTCATCAGGACTTTTTCTACTACCTAGCTTCACTCATTAGGGGTTTTCATCTAGCTTCACTCACCAAAACTTTTCATCACCTAACTTCACTCACTAGAATTTTCATCCGTCTAACTTCACTCATAAGGAGTTTCATCTGTATAGCTTCACTCACTAGGACTTCACCTGACTTCATTTTCCAGAACTTTTCCCACTACCTAGTTTCACTCACTAGGACTTTTCACCTGACTTTATTCACCAGGATTTTCCATCTGTCTAGCTTCACTCACTAGGGCTTTCACCTGATTTCATTCACCAGGATTTTCCAACTGCCCGGCTTCACTCACCGAGACTTCTCATCACCTAGCTTCATTCACTAGGATTTTCCCACCTGACTTCACTTAGCAGGGTTTCTTATCACCTAGATTCACTTACTAGGATTTTTCCACTGCTCGGCTTCATACATCGGGGCTTCCAAACCGTCTGACTTCACTCACCAGGACTTTCTAATTATCTAACTTCACTCACCAGGACTTTCTCAACTGTCTGACTTCATTCACCGGGACTTTCACACCAAGTGTCTGGTCAACACTGGCCCACTTGGATTTTCATCTTCTACCAACCTTCCTGTTGGACTTGACCTTGTCTAACCTCTAGTTAGGATTTCCCAATCAAGTATTCGGTCAACCTTGACCTACTTAACTTCTAGTCAAACTTTGACCATCTATGTTTATATAGACAATTGCACCAGCAATCTCCATATATTATCAAATATCAAAACTCAAATATCAAGACTCAAACTTGAGTCAACTCAAGTTTAGTCAACCTAGTCAACCTTTACCTAGGGAAAATTACACCAATAAATGCTAGTATGTTTTTTAAAAATCTTAATATGAAAATAGAGTAGAAATTAAGTTATTAGTCATACTTCAAGTTATGTAGCAAGAATGTCTTATATCACCTTAGGAACTGATGAGATAACAAATGAGATACAGAGATGGATAGATGTGACTGTGATTTTTCTCGAAGAATCAATGTGATACAAATGTATTAATGTGACTATATCGATATGCAAAAGAGCCAAAATAGATAGATTAATACGTTGTGATATAAAAAGGATAAAAAGGAGAAAGCTGTAGTAAAAATTAGAGAGAGAGAGGGGAGGACCAAACAGATGAGGATTGAGGCAGCGAAAAAAAGCGATACAGATAGTAGAAATTAGGTTATGCGTTTATGATTTGAGAATGACAAAAGTTGAAATTACTAATAAGGTTTGAAATTATTTTCCGTACAAAAAGAAAAAACATTCAAATAACTTAACTATGTGGCAAAAGGTGATTCGCTCGCCCTAGCTCCCCCGCCAATCCATCCCTAAGCTAACACGGAGGAGATAAATCACGGATCGCTACTAGCTATTAGTGCAGGTAGCTATGGCATGGGGGAAGATATGTTCGGACGCGCCGAGTTTCGACCCCAAGACCTCATATGGTAATAACCCATGTTTCAACCATTGCACCTCCGAAGGGACCAACTTAATTATGTGGCAAAGGCAATTCGCTCGCCCCCGCCAACCCGTACCTATGCCAACATGGAGGTTGATCACGGATGACTACTAACCATTAGTGCCAGCGGCCACAGCACAGATCTCCTGGACCACTTTTTTGTGGTCCAAGGGATGTGCCACTCGTATTTGCGACCGGATCATGGCTGTGATCCGGCCACAAATGGTTGCGATCTTTTCTTGGGTTCACCGTTCCCATCAGGTTATAGTTTTTGTTCGGAGCGGGCTGCCGGAGGCCTCCGGTGATGGATAAGTGGTCAGGTTACTGGGCGTCGAGCGAGGGTTTCCTTCGGGCGGCCTCCGGTCGTCCGCTCCGAACAAAAACTATAACCTGGTGGGGACGGTGAACCCAGGAAGGGACCACAACCATTTGCGGCAGGATCACAGTCACGATTCAGCCGCAAATACAAGTGGCACATCCCCTGGACCACAAAAAGTGGTCCAGGAGATCCTGCCTCCAGCGGCCAAGGTATGGGGAAAAATATGCTTGGACGTATGAAGTTTTGACCCCAAAATCTCATTTGATAATATCTTATATTTTAACTACCATAGTGTCTTAAGGGGACGAGACTAATTTAATTATGATTTGATGAAAGAGTTGATTATCAAAGGTCAAGATTTTTAATTAAATAGTAAGAGTTAATGCATACTTTTTAAATTATGAAAATTGAATATATGAAATGGGTAATACCGAAATTAATTTCTCACGTAGTTCATACTCAAATGACGATAAAAGTACTAGAGAGGCAAATTGTAGTTTATAAACATATGAGGTGTAAAATGAAAAAGTTAAATTAAAAACAAATCGAAAAAAATGTTTTCATGCAAAACTCGACGTAACGCTTGCTGCTACCTCAACAGTTATAGGTCATCCTAGACATTGCCATAAGTGAGGTAAACCATAGGGTAAGTTTAGATATTAAATCAGGAATTATTGACAAAAATTGGAAAGATTAATTTGTTTATCTTTTAATTTATTTTTCATTCTAGATCTCTTTTGTTTTCTTAACTAAAACTAACTACCTTAATTTATTATTAAAAATATTAAATCATATTAAAAAAGTGTGTATATTATTTTATTTTAAAATTGTTAGGTTGACCTCGACTCGCAAATCATGCTCAAGCTAGGTTCATATCATGCCTAACCCATTCAAATCCTTCTCGACTATTGAAGAGAACACAATCGTCACCTTTCGTGCACAAAATGTTGTAACGCGATTGTAACAATTTTACGACGACTAAGTGGTTCAAAGGCATTCTCCTCCCTTTTTGTCTTTGTTGTTCTAAATGTCGTACCAATGCTTGGAATACTTTTACAATGACTATCGAAGCAGAACCGAATCTCGTTCGCCTTCATCTTTGTACTAAATGTTGTAACACGATTACAATAATTTCGTAACGACTAGCAAAGCCGAAGGTGATCCTCCTCCTTTTCGTGTTTGTTGAGCTAGGTTTGTAACATGAACACATCCTCATGACACTGAACGACATCAAACACAAGATTGCATTGAATTTTTCATTAGCATCTTTCATCTGTTATAACTGAACCTCTCAAGGCATTTGACCCACAAAAAGTAAGAACAACATATCGAACAGATCAAACAAATGCATCAACCAGTAGCGAGAAATCTTTGCAATGGTTTCGTCCTTCTGAGAGTTCGTTCGATTAGTTCCTGACGCTCGGACGTAGGCATGAAATCATCTGCAGAATCAACCGATAGCGCCCTTTAAAATTAGTATTCATCATGTCTTTCTATAAAAAGCCTATTTTCCCCTTCAGAAGATTCTCCTACCGGCAAGATTTAGGGGGGAAAACTACATTTTCGAACAATTGGAAGCAAAAATGTTCAACTCAAGATGTCCAAAAGTGAAATTTAGGATAAATTTTAGGATAAATTTGAGCTTTCACAATGCAAGTAGAAATATTCAATCTAGGATGTTCAAAACTAAACATGAGATAAATTTATGATACAAGGTAGTTTGAGAATCAGCTCGATGACACAAAATGGGCCACAAGACGATCGGCAAAACACCTTAAGGAAGATTTTCGAGGCCACAAAAACGCATATTTCAATATTAAGAAACTAGAAATGTGCCAACTCAAGATGTGTCAAAGCAAACCAAGTTTGTGTTCTACAAAACACAAGATGATTTAATCGGCTAGTAATCTTCAAAAGGTCTCAAATTGTGCTGCAAGATAATTTACAAATCAATTTGCAACAAGATTCGAGGTAAAAAAGACATATTTGTGGACACCGAGAAGACTAAAATATTCAAGTAGGTGTCTCAAAGCTAAACAATGGACAAATTTGTGATTTTCACAGCGAAATTGATTTGGAAACCAACCAATATGTATTGGAGATAGACCTAGGGCATCATTTGGTTGGAAAATTTATAGTGGAGCATTTTGGTAAACGGTATCAATTAGAAAGGGTGAGACGAGAAACAAAGTAAAGTACAATTTATTACTTACCCTACTGAAAAAGGAATGCTCTTTCTCGGAGTAAGACCTGGGCAGAGAAAATGCACGTTGAGGAGTAAATGCTGGAATAGGGCTCGCAGCTGCTGCCTTCTTGTCTTCTTTAACTTGGTTGAAGATGACGGTGTATCCAGCAGCTGATTTAGGATCTGCTGCATTCCATTCTCCAAATTTAGGCACTGCGGTGGTTCTTTGGCGACTCTGTCAAAATAAGAACGAAAATAATTATAAACTTCTTCGACAACCAACTTGGTCTGATGGAATACAAACTGTATTGACATAATTCCCTACTAATAAGATTAGTATTACTCGATCAAATTTTAAATGAAACTGAACGACTTTGTCTTAGTTGTTCTCTACTTTGTGATACTTGAGAAAGAAAATTGTTCTTACCGGTGTTGCATGTAGAGTATTTGAAGTTCTTCCCTGCTTGACCGGTGACTGAGAAGGAAAGAAGCCAGCTTCACCTAAGCTCCTATGGTTCCCATGGTATCTACCTTTGTGTTTCCTTTCTTCCCTGACATCGGTCGCTCTTGATTCATACTTTCGTCCATCGTACTCCCGATGCTTGTCCCTGTGCCGGCCTTCCTTTGGATATTGAGGTTCTGCAGCTAGGCCTCCAGGTTTGTGGGGTTCTCCTCTGGGTTTACGAACCTCTCCTCTGGGTTTCTGGAGCTCTCCCCCTGGTTTGCATAACTCTTCCGCCTGCTCTGGATCATATGGATTGAAAATGCAAATGCCAGAAGCTTTTTCCTTGCGTGCCGTATCGAAGCATGTCGTGTAGGCAGCATCTTGGTTCCAATCACCAAAGCGCGGCACATGCCCCCGCTGTTGTGAAATAAAGAACAGCAGCAGTTGAATAGAGTTTGGTAAATCAAGAACATGATTAAGCATTGGCGAAACCTATTTCAACTGTTAGATTAGATTCTTTTGTAAAATTAAAACATCATTAGAGAAATTTTATCATTCGACACGTACCATGAGAAACCGAAAAACCAAGTTATCATTAGAGAAATTTCAACCTCACTAGTTGAATGCAAATTCTCTTAAGTTATCTTTTCCATGCTAATGTCGTAAAAATGCAGTTGATCACAAGTGTATAAAACATACAAGGAATCTTAAGTGATACAAGAGGGAAAAAGAACACCGATACGAATTTTAGAAGTTAAAGTGAGCTCATATCATTGATATAGCAAATGCTACTCGCAAACTAAACAACAAATTAAACAGCAGACAGATCTTTTTTAACAAAAGAGTGGTTTTATAACAAAAGAAATTGGAATTCCCATTCCATGATAACGATGAACTCATTTTTGAGGAAAATTTTATCTCGTGATCTCACAAAAAGTTTCAGCATTGAAATCCTTTTCAATCTGTCCAAACAAAACATGTGAAATCTTGGTTCATGAAAATTCAGTTTCCTTTGGGAATTAGATTCTTTCTTTCAGGAATTGATTCTAAGCAATCTAATAGAACCTTGTAGTTTACTTTGAGAAATTTCAGATTGACCAGACAACAACATTCCATCCAACCAACAGGAATCAGCATCAACATGATGAATTCAATGCATCTTTCCTAAACCGTTTATAGAAAAAGGGGGACAAAACAGACCGAAATCTCTATTGGAAAACGAGAACAGGAAGAACCCTAAAAAGAAAAGAGGAAACTTTTATTCGAAAGCAATCCGATCGACATGCCAAATGACGAAATCACGGATCAGACAGCATCACATCTCGCGCCAGTGACGATAAAACACACAAAGCGGCGAGCAACTTTTAGCGGACGAAAACCCCAAGCGACGGAATCAAAACGGAAAAAGGAGAAGCAATCAAAGCCAAACTCCCAGGAAACGCCAGATGAGGAAATCAAACAGCAAAAGGAACAAAAAGAAACGATTTTTGATTTAAAAAAAAAACGGAACTGAAGAGGAAATCTAGGGGAAGCAATGCACTCACTGCCATGAGGAGGCAGGCGGGGCGATGCGCTTCGCGTTTGGTGCAGAACCAACAGGAGAAGGAATTCCCTAGGGCTCCAAGAAAGGCGAAGGAGGTTGTAGATATCCAAAGAGGGGGTGGCCACGCCTAGCTGGGAGAATGCTAAACTTGGAGAGAAAGAGAGGGAGGGAAGCCATGGACAAAGAAGGAAGGCAACGCGAATTGCGTGGATTGCGTATACAAAATTGTCATTTGGCCCCTTTAATTTTCCATATCTCTTGTTTAATTCATTTTCCTCCTTAAAGTTTTAATATTTCTAAAAACACCCACGACACGTCGCCTCCCACGTGCGCCTCCGTCGTTTTTAAATCCGGCAGTTGGTACTTGGGGGTCAAGCTTTGTCACATTAGGACGAGGGGGTGATTTTCGTGGGATTTATTCCTTATGAAAAAATAATGTCCCACCCATTTAGGAGTATGTTGCGTATCCTGATTTATCTGCTTGTGTATTATCATGAGACCGACGATACTGGGTTGTCCGAGGTGAGTGCATCACATTTTGTCACATTAAATAACAATTATAAAGGGCGCACTTAAAATTGTGAAATTCTCAAAAGACTTATCTAAAGTTCAGATTTCCCAAATGACACATTTGTTCCTATTTTGTCCCTCCCATCAACCATTGTAACAACTCCGTTGAATTTCAAAGAACACCACCACTGTGGTGTTGCATTTTAAAAAAAAAACATACCACTAGAGTTTTGGATTCAATAGTGTTCGATTTCAAAGAACAATACCACTGTGGTGCTAAATTTCAAACATTAGCACCACGGTGTTGTGGTGTTGGTTTCAGGGTTTATGCAGCACCAAATTGGTGTTGATTTTTTAAATACGACACCAATGTGGTACTGATTTTTGAAAATACAATACCACAGTGGTACTATTCTTTGAAATCCAACACCACAGTAGTATTGTTCTTTAAAATCCAACACCATAGTATTGTTGTTCTTTGAATGCAGCACCATGATGATTGATAGGAGGGGTAAAATGGAAAATAAGTGCACCCTTTGAGAAATTTGAAAGTTAAGTATGCCTTTTATAAATTTACAACTTTAAATGTGCCCTTTCGGAAATCTGAAAATTAAATATGTTGTTGGTCAATTACCGCTTCTTAAAATATTTATTTAATTGAGTATCATGATCTTTTCTATGGTTCATGGAATATAGTCGAGGGCTTCTAGTAGTGAAACCTGCTTAGGTGATTGAATCCATGACTATTAATATGCTTTTGACCTGTAAATGCCTTTACTCACTCATGGTTTCATTTTTCATTGTTGCCTTAAAGATTTATGGTTCAGATGATATTTGGTTATTGCACATGTGTTTTTTATTTTACCCCTCCCATCAACCACTGTGGTGTTGCATTCAAAGAACAGCTCCGTTGAATTTCAAAGAACACCACCGCTGTGGTGTTGCATTTCAAAAAAAAAAAAAAGCACCACTATAGTTTTGGATTCAATAGTGTTCGATTTAAAAGAACAATACCACTGTGGTGCTAAATTTCAAACATTAGCACCATGGTGTTGTGGTGTTGGTTTCAGGGTTTATGCAGCACCAAATTAATGTTGATTTTTAAATACGACATCAATGTGATACTGTTTTTTAAAAATACAACATCACAATGGTATTATTCTTTAAAATACAACACCATAGTAGTACTGTTCTTTAAAATCCAACACCATAATATTATTATTCTTTGAATGCCGCACCACGGTGATTGGTGGGAGGGTAAAATAGGAAACAAGTGCGCTTTTGATAAATCTGAAAGTTAAGTGCAGAAACTGATATGATGGATTGTGTTGAATGTAAAAATGATGAGAATTTAAATTTGACTATGTCAATCAATACATACTGGATTCTTCCTTGTTTGTATATCTACCATGATGGTGAAACATATGCCATATGGAAAATGGATCTTTCAATCCAAAATGTAAGTTGTTGTTAAGCAGGCTTGATTTTGAATTATATATCACTAGCAACATAGTCTTGCATGGAGCTAGATGGAGGGATCGTTGTTGTTTTCACTTCATCTTTCGCAAATTGATTAATATTAGTTTACTTCGTGACCTTGTGAAGTTCCTCATAAATGATAATTTAGAATAGGGGGGTAAACGAATCGAATCGAGCCGAATAAAAAAAGACAGCTCGGTGCATGAAATTCCCGCTATATAAGGTCCCGGGGAAGGATCCATTGTACGCAGTCTTACCGTACTTTTGGATTCGAACCCATGACCTTTTAGTCACATGACAATAATTTTACCGTTGCGCCAAGGCTCTTTAAGGCTCGAATCAGCTCGAAATAGGTATATTCGAGTTCGAGCTCGATTCAAAGTTCGAAGAATTCAAAATGTTTGATTCGAGTTCGGTTCGAATTAGGGCTCGGGTTCCAGTTTGGCTCGAAATATTCAAACATATTCGCGAACTATTCGAATTATATATTGTTCGAAAATAAGTTTGAAAGGTTCGAAATTTATTTATTTAATTATATTTAACTTATATTAATAAATATTAAGGCTCGCAAGCGGCTCGAACAATATAATTTGGACTCGAGTTCGGCTCAAAAAAAAATTCGAACATGTTCGAGTTCGGCTCGAAAAAAAATTCGAACATGTTCGAGTTCGGCTCGAATTCGCTAAATTCGAATACGAATAAAATATTTTTTGAACCGGCTCGAAAAGTTCAGGAGCCGAGTCGATTCGTTTGCAGCCCTAGTTCAGACATATTTAGCGTAAGTATTGCAAACACCAATAAAATTGATTTTATTTGATGCTAAATGAAATGCATTTCTTATTTCTTTAATTTTTTCCCCTTTTATTTAGGGGTTCCTTACCAGTTAAATGAGCTTGAGAATGGGACTCACAAGCAACAAAAGCTGTCTTCCTACTTTACTTCTAAGACTATCTCAAATCGGAGGCTTAGACCCCTATCTACCAGTAGGTCGTTGTTCCTTAAGGATGAAAAATTGAAACACCGGATGGTCGATGAGGAAGGTGAATGTTCTACATACAGAGAAGTTATGTTTAATGGAACCGAAAAGTTCCGTGAGGTTGAATATGCAGCATCAAAAATTGACGATATTTAAGAAAAAGTAGGATAAGACTGTGTACAATGGATCCTTCCCCGAGACTCCGCATGACGAGAACTTCGTGCACCGGATTGTCGTTTTTTTTTATTCAAGAAAAACAAAAGAGAATACTGATTAGATTGCTCATATGATGGACCTTGCGATCAGCAGCGCCAGATGAAATGTTTTCTTCTACTAACATACAACATACTTGTAACTATTTTTCAATTCTATTTCTATTGGTATTCATGATCCCTTGATGTTTGAATTTACAACAAGATTTATAGACAGATGTTAATTTATAATTTTTTTTCTGGTAAATGTCTAACAATTCAGAGGATCTGCTCTTTATCTGAATTGTTTGTTACTCCTAATATTTGAAATTTCGGTTGTTCAAGAGTAGGTTTTTATCATATACTTATACAGTTTAGAGTTTCTTGGATCTCTAAACATGACTTTGTTTGTGTTCTTTTCATCAATCCTCTGTTAATATTGGCTATATTTATTCTCATTTTGGTTATATGGCCATTTCTAGGGAGCTAAGGAAAATGGACTTCAACAAATTCTGACACGCACAACATCGTATTCAAGGGCAAATGATTTACACCCTCCTGCTCAGGACCCTACCTCGTAGAGGGTAGTTGTCACGGTGGAGGTCAAAGTCAAGACGGTCAACGCTCAATTATCATCGGCCGGTCAGGCGAAGATGCCCCGACCGGGAGGAAAGGATGGCGAAGATGCCCCGACCGGGAGGAAAGGATGTCCGATCCAACCCCACCTCTGACTCGGATGTGCGCCAAACACCCGACGCTTAATGAAATAAGGGACGCCAGACGGAGGAGAAAACGACGTGCAGAAGCTGGTCCGAGCGGATAGGACTTGGCATTGGCGTAGCGGAACTTCGCCCGAACGGTTACCCCGCTCGGCCAGGCATCAGGATTCGGCACTGGCAGAGCGGAACTTCGGCCGAGCGGCTACCCCGCTCAGCCGAACGGCTACCCCGCTCAGCCAAGCGGCAGGACTCGACATTGGAACATTGGATCTCCGGCTGAGCGGACGAGACACAAGGAACATCGAGCGGACCTGCCGAGTGGCCAACCCGCTCGGCCTAGCAACATACTCTCTCTGGTATCTAGCGATATTCTTTTGGGAGTTAATGTCGCGGACACCGGGTATGGACAACCAGAAGATCGTACGACAGAAGTTTTCACTATCACTTCAGAGATATGCTCGGTCTGTTACAGTATTGTGTCAGGAATATTTTATCGACAAGTCTTTTCAGAGAAAATTTGGGGAAGCGTGCCCATCTTGGAGAGCGTGCACACACGCTACAGAAGCTCTATATAAAAGGGGGTCCAAGCATCGGTGGAGGTACGCAATACATGCGATATTTATTGTTTGCGCTAGAGTCTTCTTGTTACTCCACCTTATACTTCATCGTCGGTGACTGACTTGAGCATCGGAGGGCCAAAGCCGGGGACCCCTTCCCTAGCTCGACACTGGCATCATCTGTATTGCAGATCAAAATGGAGTCTACAGGCGATCAATGGGAGCACCACATCTCCGACTTTTCATCTCTTCAACTTTCGAACAGGATCAGGTCAGATATGATACCTCGTCTCTTAATCAGTTATATTACTCGATGCTCGATCGGCTACCTAAAGAATTGAAGGCTGATATTGTTGCATCCCTGCCTCCACATAGATCCCCTAGTTTTCCTGGAAATGAGAATTCTGAAGTTCCTAATATGACAGTTTGGGTCAAGAAGTTCCAATGTAGTAATTGCTTGGTCTCGAACACTATCGCGACGCAGTTTACCAGATCTGATAGAGTTAAGTGGAATCAGATTCAGGTGTATGACCTGACTCTTCCTTTTCTTCAGGTACAAATTCGAAGAGCTATCTTCTTTACATACCGAATTGGCTTGACATGGAAGAATCCTCACATAATATGATCTTCTTCTTTGCTCAAATATATTTTCATAGGGAGAACAAAGTCCATGCATAGCCCGGTAAGAGCTTGTTTGTGTTTCTTGGAGCTCTAAACATGACTTTATTTGTCTTGTTTTTATCAATCCTCTGTTAATATTGGCTACACTTAATCCTCATTTTGGTTATTTCCCACGGTGGTGTTTCTTCTTCCATTTGCGATAGTCATTATTATCTATAGGATTTAGTTATGAAGTAAATTATTTGTATCAAAACAAAATAGCAATTCTAGACTTATTGTTTTTGATTGAAATGTCAACAAATATTCAAGCTTTTAGATCCGAATTGTTGAGATCTCATACTTAGATGCATCTTTTCAATCACAAAGAGATACTTTCTCGCAAAAAAAATATGATGTTTGAAATAAAATACCATCTGTCTAAAGTCATTGCAGACCTTGACGAATCGAACAAAAAATTAAGTTGAGAAGAACATACTTCTCTCACATCGAGAAGGAACGAAAAAAATGCTTTAGGCTCTATCTGGTAATGTACATTGTCCATTGACATTATTCCCAGTTTCCCGCAAAATGAAATTCGAAATTTAGGATCAGTTGACGGCATCCACGACCAACTTCCGCGACTTGAAAACGGACCACTTCAACCGCCGGTAGTATGCAGCTTGGAGAAGTGCAAGTGAGAGTACAAAAATCCATTTGAATCCCATCTGCCAAAGCCCGACGATAACTTTGGTGACAAAAGCTAATGCGTAGATGAAAATGCATAGGAAGAAATATAAATGCAAAGGGGGCTGGAGATTACCAGTTTCCTCTCCTCCATCTCAGGTTCGGCCGCCCAAGATAAGAATGTTACGACATCCTTACCCATCTGGAGCGATAGTGGCATTTGAGAAATTAGTATCTAATCCAACACAGTATATGAATATGAACACATCTTGTGTTCAATTACCTGAGATTCAGTTGCAGGAGTACCATCCTCATACTCGACAGCACCGTCGATGAGCATTTTCGGCATGGCTATAGCACCGCCAGGGAAATAAGGATTGTAGTGGAGCCCCTCGCGAATCTATGTAATCACATCAATAACAAACATTATGCAACCAATTAAAAAAAGCGAAATTATAAGCAATACTATCATTGAGAAACCAGTGTACTACCGAAACACCAGCAGGAGGATCGCGATAACCAGTGAGAAGAGCGAATGCATAGTTCTGTCCATTGTGTCGTGCCTAGGAAAAAGGACAGAAAATCAAGTTTGTCAAAGAAAACATGAGCGATGAGTAACCAAGATAGTCGAGGGGAGGTAGTACCTTTGTAATCAGACTCAAATCTGGAGGATATGCCCCTCCATTTGCAAACCTTGCCGCTTGTTCATTTGAGTATGGCTGAGGAAACCGATCGCTTAATTTGCCAGGACGAGTGAACATTTCCCCTTCATCATTGGGGCCATCAACAACCTCAATTTCGGCAGCCATTGCTTTGGTCTCCTCTTCTGTGTACGCCACACCAACAAGATCTCGATATGACACCAGAGACATAGAATGGCAAGAAGCACAGACTTGTTGATAAACTTGGTGACCCCGCCGAATCCTGTGCATATCGTGTTGTGCCATAATTTGTTAAACCAGTCTTAAACTGAGTGAGCATACATATCATTAAAAAAGATCATAAATACTTATTAACAATATCATGCACAAGTGACCAACTTACAAAATCATAAGCATGGACATAATAATTCAGAAGCTGTAAAACATCTAAAAAATTGAAAATATAGTCAGGTAAGGCAGGGAAAGACAAACCAATTGCAATTGTCTCATTTATCCAATAGCCATCGTCCAAGTATGAGATATAATAACGACCTTATCTTATAGACGGAACCAAAAATATTTGTTTCCTAACACAGTATAGTTTCAATTTTTAGGATACAAACAAAAAAAACACCAACACTCTTTTACTTACGATGCATGATCATATGAACTCAGGATGCCCTTATGAGGCCATGGATAATTTGGTGCTGATAAACCATGCTCAGCTTCATCGGCAGATGCCAAGGATGCAAAGCTTAAAGCTCCAGTAATCCCAACTCCAAGTAATGCAAAAGCTTTCAGTGATTTCATGCCAGCTGAGCCCACAATCTCTTCCTGCTTGTGTGATGACACCAAAGCAGGAATCTGCAGACATAGTCATAGTTTTGTAAGCAATCCTAAATGTACTCAACTAAGGAACAAAACACTTACCTAACCCATCAAGCAGTATCAGACATTCTATCTCACATAAAACACGAGAAATAATACCTCCACAAACATAAATTTCCTTTTTCACAAGAATGGCATAGTATACATTTATCTCTTTGGAGGTTAACAAAATAAGGAAATGAAGATAGTGAAAAAGTCCCTGTTTTTTACAAATTAAACCGAGAGTGATAGTTCTGCACCTGTATGAGGACAATATAGGAGAGTTGTGTTGGTTATGGGAACTTACATGTTAGCGCATACAACTTACCATGAGCACTATGTTTTCAAAATTTATCTAAAATTTCATTTTTATCAAGTCTACCCTTTAAGTGGTGTAATATTTCATTTTGAACCTAGATGAATAGTGATAAATTAGTTTCTATGTCTGAAGTGAGTGCATTATTCTTCGTACTTGTTAAATTGACATTTTTTAAAGAAAAAAAAAACTCCTATGCAAATTCTAAAAATAGATAGTGTCTGGAGAATTGGCAAATATTAGGTAGAGTTGCATATGCTTGTAAAATTTTTGAAGGATATTTGTAAAATTTCTTCTATCTGCTTGCATAAATTTGCTAAAAATAAACTCTTCAACATCAATAAAATAAAGAGACTTCTTTATTCAAAATTTCCAGTCAAATATAGAAGTTGCATACAAAGTTTGCAATACCATTCTGACCGACTAGATGAAACAATTAACTACTCATATTATCCGGTCAAACTAGACATAAGCAGAAAAACAAGAAGAGAGGATGAGAGAGAATAAGCAGAACTTGTTTTGAAGAATATTATTATCCTAAAATCATGTTTCGGCACAAAAGAAAGAAAAAGGAATAGTGACTTTACAAGAATCTAACACACTTAGATATGGTATATATGCATTGAGGCAAGTAAATCTTGATATGGCTGTTCAAGAGAAATGACCTAGTAAACTAGGATATGCATTTAACAAAGTGAGGGATAAATGCTGTAAAAATAGAGAAAGGAATGAATATTTACTGTTGAGTGGAACTGAAGGCCCTTTCTCAAGAGCTGGCTGATGCCTCTTCCAGTTCCAGCAGCCATTGAGTGGTTCACGGAAAGTTCTGAAATAAATGTAAATAGAAAGCTAACAAACGCGAGAGATACAATGTGAGGATCAAAAAACACCTTTCACAAACGCAATTTCACTCAATTAACAAAGCAATAGAAGATTCAGTAGCACACAATCCAGAAAGCAAACATTTATAATCTGAGTTCAGGTTTACTGATTTCAAAGTTGTTATTCCAAATAAATTTCCAACGAAAATCTTTCAATTAACAACTTAATTCCCTGAACAAACAAATCTAATGGGGAGTACTAACTGGAATACTCAAACAACAAAAACAAGGTAACATTTTGAGGATAGCTACAAATAAAAAAATATCAATTTGAACAAAAAAAATCGCTTTTGTGAGATAACGTGTTTCCTACGAAGCTTGACAGCAATAGATCGAGCCACCAAATGAGAATCAAAAGCCCGGAGCCGGGCTCCAACCTTGCCTGAGAGTAGAATTCAACAAGCCCAAACAAAGAGTCGTCTACTACGGTAAGCAAATTTCCAAAACCTAAACCATCCCAAAAGAAGAAAAAAGTCCAGCATGAATCTCGAAATATCGATCCGAAACCATTTAAGTCCATACCAAAAGGTAAAACTTGATCTTTAGATTCAAAAAACAAAAACGAAAAAAAAAGATCTAAAAAGACCGTAAATTGGAAGATCTAGGCACCCAATAGGCCAACGATAACCACGCCAACTAAAGGAAATCGATCGTTGCAACGGGCAGTAGAGGAATGAACCTGTGGGAGCCTCGGCAGGGAGAAACCGGCGATTTGGGAGCGGAGAAATAGGGCAATAGAGATCAGTCGGAGTGCGTGACCTTGTCCGTGCCCTATGCGGCTTAATGATCGGAGGAAATTTGACATTGCCCCCCAGAATTTATGCAAATTATCCCTCCACCTTCAATATCTTAAAAAAAATAAAAATAAAAACCCTAAACTTTTCATATATATTTCATTTCGATAAATGTGGATGAAATTAAACATCTGCTATTAGACAAAAATAAGGGAAGGGGTGAAATAAAAATTATAATTAGGACAGGGGGAAATATATTATTACGTCCCTATTGTTTCTGAGTTTTTCCACTTATGTTCTTAAAATATTTTCATTCCTATTTATGTCCCTTATAAATTATTTTCGTTCTCACTTATATCCCTACCATTAACTGGTCCGTGAATATGAGACGGAATCGGCTTGGCACGTGATCTGCACGTGCTCGTAAAAATCCCCAAAAAAATCCTGATTCCTCGTTCATCCGAGGCAAACCTCATTCATTCGAGCATAGATGCCTTGTCGCGAACGTGTCCCTCAAGGAATATATGCAGCAAACTCATCAAATCGATGAATTAATGCTCTCAATCGATCAGAAAAAAAACTGGAGCAAAGATTTTAAATAGGACGAGAAGAGAGAGCGAGAAGAACAGGGTGAGCAGGTTGAAGTACGAGCTCGTCAAGATCATGGACTCTGTCTACACCGGCATTCTCTACACCACCAGCGACCGCCAGATTCTGCCGGCCATCTGGACGATACTGATGTTGCACATGGTGAAGCTCCTGTTCAGGATGTGGGTGTTTCAGCTGGCCGATCAGTCTTACCGGAACAGTCAAAACTCGCGGCTGGTCGCTGACTACATGAGCTACGAGCATGAATTGAGCAGCTCTGAGAAGCCAGATCCGATCACCACGAGAGGCTACAAGTACTTGGTCTACGGCGAAGCCAAACCGGAGAACAAGTTGCAGCCTGCGCCATCGGATTAGCTAATGAGAAGAGACTGATCACCCTGGAGAAGGTCTGGCAGTGCCAGGGAAGCCTGCTCACGACCGGCGATCCAGACAGCAGGGTCAAAGATCTATGTCTCTCCTTTGTGCTCCACAAGTTGATCCTGCGAAAATTCGACGACCTGCACCCGCTGCCGGAGCCCGATCATGAAAAGGCCCATCAGTTGATTTTTAGAAGATTTTTACGAGCACGTGCAGATCATGTGCCGATTCTGTCTCATATTCACGGACCAGTTAATGGCGGGGACATAAGTGGGAACGAAAATGATTTATGAGGGACATAAATGGGAACGAAAACATTTTAGGGACATAAGTGAGAAAACTCAGAAACAATAGGGACGTAATAATGTATTTCCCCTTAGGATAGTAAATAAGTCGAGTAGAATCGAGTTTCGTGTGCCAAACTTATTTGATAAGCTGAGCGTAAAATAAATCAAATTATTTAAAATGTAATTGAAGCTTAATTTTAAACATTTTTTTTAAAAGTAAGTTTGAGTTTGATTTTGTTTAGGTGCGATTATCTTTTCAATTCCAATTTATTTGATTTTTTTAAATAAATTTTTTATTTGTTTATTTGGTTATTTTCTTTTATGGTACTGGGTGTTGAGTGTCGGGGGTGTCGGGAGTATTTTGATTTCCGCCTCTACTTGATCTTTGATCATATAGCAAGGTAAGATATATATATATATATATATATAATATTTTGATATCCTGCATGCTTGTACAGTGTGCGACTGTGCGCATAGGATATCACTCGTTTTAATTATTTTTTTTTAAAAAAAAATTAAATTAAAAAAAATAATTAAAATATTTTTTAAAATTTTTATTTCTAGGGTTCAGGCTTTGGGTTATAATATCAAAGTTATTTTTTTTAAAAAATTTTACCTCTAGGGTTCAGACTTTGGGTTATCATGTCAAAACTAGTTAGGGTTCAGGCTTTGGGTTATAGTATCAAAACTATTTTTTTTTTTAGATTTTACCTCTAGGGTTCAGGCTTTGGGTTATAGTATCAAAGCTATTTTTTTTAGATTTTACCTCTAGGGTTCAGGCTTCCCAATTATGTTATAATGTTTGGTTTTAAAAAAAAAATAAAATAAAATTAATTTAAGTATTTATTGAGTATTGTAATATGTTGAGGGGATATATTAATGTATTAGAAATTTATATAAGGAAATGTTAATTTTTTTAATTGATTTTTTAATTAAAATATTAAAAAAATCAAAAAATTAAAAAAAAACAAAGCTATTAATTGATCTCCTGCGCTACGCGCACAGTCATGCAGGATATCAATACTCTCTCTCTCTCTCTCTCTCTATATATATATATATGACTGATATCCTGCGGGACTTCGTTTCCGCGCTTGTGCGCGACTGCAGAGCTGGCATTTGCAGACGTGGCTTATTTGCTTCTTTTATTTAGTTTTTACGTGGCTTCATTTGTTTCTTTTATTTGACTTATATTTGGCTTTTGCTTTTTCACAGAATGCGTGAAGCTCTCTTCGGCAAACCAAAGGGACGAAGCTAGGGCACACTGTCCTAGCCACGACAAGTTCTCTCGGCCGCGAAGCTTCGCGACGCTCTCTGTGCTTAGCAAACTCTCACAGTGACGCTCTCTGTGCTCTGCATTCTCGCCCCGACGCTCGCCGCATCCTCTCACAGCGAACCTTTCCCTCGCTGTGCGGTGTCCTCTTCCCTCGACGGGGGTTTGTCGTGCAGCGAAGCTAGGGTAGCAAGGCTTGGGCAGGAAAGTTTCTCCTTCATTATTCCTCTCGCCTGTGCTCACCATCAACTCCTCTCCAGGCATATAGGGTTTTCTACCGACTTCTAGCCCTAGTTTCACCCCTCTATGTGAGACTTCTATACCTCATTTCTATTTACAATTCGTTTTTCCTGACATGTATCTAAAGGATCACACTGTTTATATTTTCATGCGACTTTAGAAGATCCATTCTTCCTACCCATTCCTAAATGAAATGATTCAAAGCTTAATATTAACAACTATGTTTATGTTTAGCAACTTGACAGCTAATCACCATGGCAGATAATTAATAGTAAGATTCAGGATGAGTTTGGGTAATCCGGTGGTTAACAACTGATTTTGGTTAAGAATTTAATTGAGATTTTTAGCAACTTATAATTGGGGAAATGTGCATTTTTATAATCTTTCTTTTTCCTTAATAAGAGTCCTTATATCAATTTGTATTCGTTAAAAAAATGCACATCTGCATGCATTTTTAGCAACTGATTCTATATTTTTGGATGTCTTATTGTTATCTTTGTGTTTTTGTTCAGGTTGCATGCATGAGCTTGAAGTATCACTCTTACAATGTTTTTTCTGGCTATTTGATAATGATATGCAGAATTTCATTTCATCTGCATATGAAATTTCTTAGCAATGGGTGAAAATCATGGTGAAGATCAGCTATACATTCCTCAAGTTGTAGATGATGAAAAGCCAAAATATGGGATGGAATTCTCATCAATAGATGAGGCATTTTCATTCTATAACCAATATGCACGCGAATCCGGATTTAGTGCAAGGATAAATAGTAGCAAGAAAAATAAGATAACAAATGAGGTTATGTGGAAAACATTTGTATGCTTTAAAGAAGGGCATACAGATGATCAACGGAATAAACAAGCAAAGGGTGATCAACGGACAAGGGAAAGAACACGTGGTGAAGTTAGAACTGGTTGTAAGTCAAAGATTTCACTTATCAAGAAACAAACTGGATCTGCATGGGTTGTCACTAATTTCACAGAAGGTCATACTCATCCACTATCGACTCCTTCAAAGGTGCATTTGCTACGCTCACATCGTAATGTTTTAGCAGCAAAAAAAATATTGACTCAACGGTTTTCAGAGGCCAATGTGCCAACTTACCAACAAATGCGATTATTAGAGATAGAATATGGAGGGCCCGAGCAAGTAGGTTGTACAGAAAGAGATATTAGAAATTTTGAGAAAGAGCTAAGGGATGAACAAAAGGGTATCGATGCTGAAACACTAATCGAGCTATTTACATCTGAGAAAGAGAAAAATCCAGCTTTTTTTCTTTGAATATCAGACTGATTCAGATATCAGATTCAGTAGATGTTTTTGGGTTGATCATGTATCAAGAACGACATATAGTGTATTCGGTGATGTGGTTGTATTTGATACAACATATAACACCAACAAATATGGGTTGATTTTTGCACTATTTGTAGGAGTGAATCATCATCACCAAACAATTATTTTTGGTTGTGGCTTTATAAGTGATGAGAAAACTAAATCTTTTGTGTGGCTGCTTAACAAGTTCATAGAAACCATGCCTAAAGGTGCACCAAATGTGATTATCACTGATCATGATCCTGCTATGACAAAAGTCATTTCCCAAGTTTTCCCTTAAATAGTGTATCGATATTGTTTGTGGCACATACTGAACAAATTTTCAGAAAAATTACATCCTTTGACTTTTTGTGACTACATCAAAGTATAAATAATGTTATTAGAAATTTTACAACACCTGATGAATTTGAGAATTCATGGGAAGAGGTTATCAAGTGTGCTAACTTAGAGAAAAATAATTGGTTATCTTTGATGTATCAATTGCGACATAAGTGAGTGCCAACTTATTTTAGCCATGTATTTTGTGCTGGAATGTCAAGTAGTCAGAGATCTGAAGGCTCCCATGTATTTTTCAAGAGACATGTCTCAAATAAAAACTCATTGATGGACTTTATCACCAGTTTCAAAAGGGCACTGAGACACAAAAGACACAATGAGTTAGTTGCATATCATATTGATATGAATGAGTATCCTAGGATTAAGACAAACTGGCCAATGAAATCTCAAATGGTTAATTGTATACAAAAAAGAAATGGGTGAAGTTTCAAAGTGAAATCAGTGAGAGTCATGTTATTATGTGCAACAAGTATCTATGGGAGTTGACTCATGTTAGAGTATATACTAAAAGCCTAGCTTTTGGTATAAACATTTATCTAGAAATAAGAATCACATTGGTCAAATGTCTACATTTATGATAAATGTAGTTGTTCAATTAATTTATATTGTAGATAACATGGTGTGTGGTGTCACACACAGAAGATCATGTTATCGGTTTCCTTATAAATTATAAACAGTAGCTCACGACTAAGATGGAAAGGAACAAACCATTGGAAAGTCGTAGTGTAATTAGGTATTAGTTTATCTTAACTATTTAATTACACTAATACACTTAGAGTGTATTGAGTAGAACCATTTGAGGTCGTTCCTTTTATACTGACTTTATGAAGGAACAAAAACCTCAGTTATTATGGAAGTGTGTGCTCTTAATCCTAATATAATAACAAGCACATATATTTGATATTTATTTCTTTAAATTATCAATGAGTGAGATTTAGTTCGATGAATCAATAAGTCCGATAAGTTAGGAAATGATATCACTTATAGTGTGTGTTGTTGATTATAGAAGGAAACTGTGTCCTAGTAATCTAGGTTGAGAATGTCCCCAAGAGGAGCTCATAAGGATTGTCATGTTAAACCCTGCAGGTGGACTTAGTCCGACATGACGATGAAGTTGAGTTGTACTACTCTTGGAGCTAGATATTAATTAAGTGAGTTGTCAGTAACTTACTTAATTAGTGGACATTTGTTATCTTAAACACAGGGAGACTAACACACTCATGATAAGAAGGAGCCCAAAATGTAATTTGGGATTGGTGCGGTAGTTCAATAATAGTTCTTTAGTGGAATGAATTATTATTGATGAAATTAAGTTGTGTGTTCGGGGCGAACACGGGATGCTTAATTTCATCGGGAGACCAAAACCAATTCCTCCTCTCGGTCCCTATCGTAGCCTCTAGTATATAGAGATTTATACCCACCGCATACCCACCTTCTTACCCATCCAATGGGGCCGGCCAAGCTAGCTTGGAACCCAAGCTAGGGCCGGCCAAGACCAAGTGGATGAGCCATGTAGGTGGCCGGCCAAAGCTTGGGTCCCAAGCTTAGGTGGTCGGCCACTAGAATATTAAAAATGATTTTTATTAAAATTATTTCTTATGTGGATATCATGATTTTAAAAGAGAGTTTAAAAATTAAAAATTTCCTTTTATAACTTTCTACAAAAGATTAAGAGAAGAGATTAATCTCTTTCCTTATTTGTAGTTTAAAAGGATGGTTTTAATTTTTGGTAAAAACTTTCCTTATTTGTAAACCATCTACATGTTTAAAAGAGAGTTTAAAATTTGAAATCTTCCTTATTTTTTGTTTAAAGGAGGATTTTAAATTTTAAAAAAACTTTACTTTTTAACCATGTTCATGATTTAAAAGAGAGTTTAAAATTAAATATTCTCTTTTATAAGTTTCTACAAAAGATTAAGAAAAGATTTGATATCTTTCCTTATTTGTAGATTAAAAGAGATTTTAATTTTTAGAGATAACTTTCTTTTTATCCACATGTTAAAAGAAAGATTTTAATTTATTAAATTTCCTTTTTATAAACCAATCATGAAGGGATAAAATTATTGGAGAAATTTTATAAATTTCCGGAAGCAAATAAGGAAGTTTTAATTGGTGTTTAAAATTTTATTTGCTTGGAAATTTATTGTTGTGTCCGGCATTGAAATTGAGAAAAGGAAAATTGTTTTTAATTAAATAAAATTTTCCTTTTCATGGCAAAATAATTAAGGAAGTTTTTAATTAAATTTCCTTATTTGCCAAGACCAAGGATTATAAAAGAGGGGGTAGATGAGGCTTCAAAGTGAAGAACTCTATTATATTTTTCCTCTCTTTTCTCCTTGGGTGTGGCCGGCCCTTTTCTTTCCTCTCCTCTCCTTTGTGTGGCCGAAACCTTCTCATGGTGGAGATAGCTTTGGTGGCCGGATCTAAGAAGGAGAAGAAGGAGAGAAAAGAAGCCTCTTTTCTAGCATCCCTTGGAGCATGGTGGTGGTGGCCGAACCTCTTCATCCTAGGAGAAGTTTTGATGGCCGAAACTTGTAAGGAAGAAGAAGGTGTTTGGTGGTTCTCATCTCGGAAGATCGTTGCCCACACAACGTCCGAGGTTAGAAGAGGAATACGGTAGAAGATCAAGAGGTTTTCTAAAAGGTATAACTAGTAATTTTTCTTTCCGCATCATACTAGTTATTTTTGGAAATAATACTAAATACAAGAGGCATGCGATTCTAGTATTTCGAATATGTTTTTTGATATTGTGTTCTTTTGTTTTTTTTCTTGTGATTTGATTGTTCTTTTCGGTTAACCTAAAGTTATTTTAGGAAATTAAATATTAGCTTTCCATAAAAGGTTTTGTCTAGTCGGTGGTGGTTGCTCCCATATCCAAGAAGGCCATGTGCCTCGCCACGTCAGTACTGGGAACCAATTATGGAAATTAATATTTAATGGAATTAATAACTTAAGGTGATTTGGGTCGAACGTGTTAAGTTCCGCAGGAGATCCAAGTCAAAACCTAAAAGAACAAATAGATTAAGTTTTGGATCAAACGTGTTAAGTTCCGCAGGCGATCCAAAATTTAATTTAAAAGAACACATGGTAGCTAGGAAAAGGTTCAGACCTTTGTACAAAATTTTTGTACAGTGGAACCTCTAGGTTTTCCGAGTAGCAACCAACAACTCAGTGGTTTATCATGTGATGCATTTTCAAAGTTGTTCTTCCTCCAAACCAAAGGTGTTCACGCATGACAAACGGAGGGATAACATATCCTGTAGCTGTAGGAAATTTGAGTTTAATAGCATTCCATGCAGTCATATGTTAGCTTTTTTTCGTATCAACCAAGTGTTTCATTTGCCTGATAAGTATATACTCAAACGATGGACACGAGATGCAAAGGTTGGAGCAATATATGCTTTGGGGGTGCAAAATTTTATTGACGATCCAGATAGGGTTTTGATGTCAAGGCACTCAAGGTTATCTTATTAAGCTTCAATATTAATTGATGATGCATCTTTGACAGATGAGGGGACAAACTTCTTGGATGAGCAATTGGATTGTATTTACAATAAAATTCAAGAGATGAATATTAGTAAAACATGTGACAATAGAGGTCAAAGGAAGAAATCTATGGATGAGTCCCGGGATGTGAGAAGAGATTGAAATCATCAAAGGAGAAGTCAACCTCAAAATCCCGGTTATGTCGTGGATGTGGGCATCGAGGTGTGTCACATGACAAGCGCAATTGTTCCATTTTATAGCAAGTGTATGTGTCGATTAATTCTCCATTTTTATGATAATTTTATTTGCAAATCAATATCTTTTATTAAATGTGTACATTTGACATAGTGTTGATTGTCAGATCAACTTTGGATAATCATCATAACAGCGATGATGACCATATGAAGAAGAATGGGCATCTATAGCAGGCAAGTACTATCAAAGTTTAATTTAAAGTTAGTGGTTGATTGATTGAGATATTAAAATTAATAATTGTCTTTATTATTGTAGGTTCTAATAATATTCATTAGCAAATAAGAAATGGGGTAATATTATGTTTATTCAGTATCATTTTCTATGGTAGAGATAAATTGGTTAAAGATGTCCATGAAAATATTGTTAAGGTCTTCCTTGGGGTTCTCTCTTGCAAGCAGGTGGGTCCTCTAAATCTCAATGCATTTGATCTAGCAGCATTATTTGACCGAAGGCAGGTAGGCATCATTCTACAATTGGTACAATTGGTTTGTCCATGATGTTTTTTACAAGGATTAAATATTTGGCATTATTTAGCTTATATTTTTCCTCTTGTTTGAGATAGTGATGCAGAAACAGAAATTAATGGTTGATTGATTGATGCAGAAACATAAACAAGCTTGAGTTGGTGATGCAAAAACAGAAACAAGCTTGAGTTGGTGATGCAGAAACAGAAACATTTGAGTAGGCTGTTTTGAACTCTTTAATTATTTCTGTATCTATTTAAACAAGCGTCATACTTTTCACATTTGAGTAGGCTATTGTGAACTCTTTAAGCATTTCTGTCTTTAAGCATTTCTGTATGGAAATTGGGTGTTGCTATTTTAATTTGTCAATGTAAATTTCATCAAAAGTTGCTCCATCTGTTGTCAGTCTTTGCAAATTTATTTTGAGACTAGTAGATTAACAACAAAAGGTAATTCTATCTGTACCCTGCGGGACTTAGAAAATGCGCTGTGCAGACTGCTGTGCTGGCAGGTATGAAGTACATTGATTAAAAGTTTTTGAGATCTATAGCAGCTGAATTTGTCATTGATTAACAATGACAATGCTGTGCTGGCAGGTATGATTCTTTTTCTCTTCCAAACGCATACTTTTGTTGGTCTATGCTTTGTCCATGTCTCAAAGCATATCTGTTGCTTTGTTATGCTTCTTCACTTTCTTATATCTTATTTTCATGTTATAGTTCAACATCCAAAGGCTGCCATTCGAGGTGATCCAAAGGTTGTCACTAGAGGATAGAATGTGACATATGTGATGATTCATGGTCTATATTGCTCACCGACTGGCATTACTTACATTGATAGTGATTCCCTTGCTAGAATTGTAGTGCACCATACCCAATGACATATAATTTTTTGTATCCACAGGTACCAGAAAAGTCTGCACAAGATTGCTATGACAGAATCCATGCCAATTTTGCAACTCCGCCTTAACACCAGCCACGTTCAAGAGCCAAGAAAGTTGATTTATCTCCAATAGTCCATTTTGCATTCGGAGACAAACCTCTAGATGGCACAAAGTTGAAAATCAGAAAGTCAAGGGGAACTCCAGATTCTTTGTTTACTACAGGTTTTCTGATGAAGTGTAGTGAGAGGTCTTCCTCAGCTCATAAGAGGCCTTTGTCCAGGTTCAAAACAAATGATGTAGATCCAAGTCCAGAGGTTCTGAAGCGGATTAAGAATGTTGCTTTACATGAGAGATATATTGATCATCTGCATTGTATAGAAGCAAGAAGAAGGAGAACATACCATGGTAAAGAAAACCATGTTGTTAGTTGCATTAATATGAATGATACCATGCCACAATCTGGAGTTATAAAAGCTGCGATGGCTACTTTAATGACAGAAGCCCAATCAGTTATCGACATTTTCAGGACATGCAGGTGAATGCATTGGATTATGATGATGATAGTACTTCTGCAGGGAATTGTAGTTTTGATTTGGATGACGACGCATGAGCAAATCTTCTTTCACTTTACAAGTTCGGCTGTGAAGATGAATTCATCAATATTCAACGCTCAACATCTTGTTGAAGTACAAATTCTTGGAAAAACAAAAAACTTCTGGGCTTCAATTCCGATAGCTTGAAAATGTATTTTGTTTTTGCTGGTAGAAGACTAATGAATTTGGATCACCTCTTTTGTCTTTTAGAAATTGATTAGAAGGTTATTATGTGCAACATAGCTTTTTTGTTTTTAAAAACAATGGATTATCAAATAGATGCAGCGGCCGCTGCAGCCTCGTCTTCCAATCGCCTGTCTGTTTTCCTTTGTATGCAAACAAATCTTCAACCATTCCTCTACGAAGCCACTAATTGCAGTCCAGATAATATTTCCAATTGCAAGAGACGATTATAACCATCAAGCAAACATACAGTACGCTAAAACTATTAGCATTAACAATATTTTGATGCAAATCATTAATTCTCAAGGTGCATAGCAACAAACCACATCATGAAACCAATTTAGCTTAAAGTATCATTTTGATTTCGATACAACACTTGCAACTACTCAAAATAAAATTAGTCTTTGAAATTCAACTCATATAACGACTTGAAACAACATGCCTAATCATCATCATTATCATCGCTGATCATAAGAGAATCCAACTGATGTTCTAGCTCTTTCAATGCACCTTTCAACTTAATAATTTTTTCAGTTTTTGAAAGTTTTCTCTTTAAATTTGAACTTGAACTTGAACTTGAAGTTACACATGATATTTCATTTCGACTTGGTGCAAAGAAAGTGTTGGTTGCTACTCGGAATACCTAATGGTTCCTCTGTACAAAAATTTTGTACAAGGTCTGAACCTTTCATAGCTACCATGTGTTCTTTAGAAATTAAACTTGAATTGCAAGCGGAACTTAACACTATTGATTCTAAGTTTAACTTATCTATTCTTAGAGGTTTAGACTTGGATCGCTTGCGGAACTTAACACTTTTGATCCAAATCAACCTAGGTTACAAAGTCGATTAAATATTTATTTCTAAAATTAGCTTCCAGTACTACATGGCGAGGCATTAGGCCTTCTTGGGTATGAGATCATCCACCACCGACTAGACAAAGCCTTTTAAAGAAATTCAATATTTAATCTCCCTATAGTAACCCTAGGTTTAACTACTAAGAACAATCGAATCATAAGATCGAAAAAGAAAAGAAACACATATCGAAACATAAATTTGAAATCTAGAATCACATGCCTCTTGTATTTGGTATTTAAACAAAGAAAACTAGTATGATGTGGAAAAGAATTACTAGTTATACATTTCTTTGTAAGCAATGACCTCTTGATCTTCTATCGTATTTCTCTCCTTATCTCGGACGTTGTGTGGGCAACGATCTACCGAGACGAGAACCACCAAGCCTCCTTCTTCTTCTTGCAAGTTTCGGCCACCAACCAAGCTCCAAGGGATGTTTCCTTTTCTCCTTCTTCTCCAAGGTAGATCCGGCCACCTTCAAGCTCCAAGAGATGATGAGGTTCGACCAATGAAGAAGAAAGAAAAGGGAGAGGGAAAAGCAATAGAGCCGACCACCACAAAGGAGGAAAAGAGAGGAAGAATAGAATAGAGTTGTGTCTCATGAAGACACCCCTACCCCCTCTTTTATAATCCTTGGTCTTGGCAAATAAGGAAATTTAATTATAATTATAATTTTCTTATTTTCCTTGCCTTTGGTTAATAAGGAAAATTTAATTAAAAATTTCTTTTCACCCTTTTAATGGTCGGCCACACCATGTCCATCAAATAAGGAAAGTTTTGTACAAAAAATTAAAACTTCCTTATTTGCTTCGAAAAAATTTTAAAATAAAATTTCCCCTTTTTTAATCCCTTCATGGTTGGTTATAAAAGGAAAATTTTATAAATTAAAATCTCTCTATGAATGATTTACAAATAAGAAAAGTTTTCGCCAAAATTAAAATCTTCCTTTCATCTACAAATAAGGAAAGATATTTAATCTTTCTCTTAATCTTTTGTAGAAAGTTATAAAAGGAAAGATTTAAATTTTAAACTCTCTTTTAAAATCATGGCTTCCACATAAGGAAAGATTTTAAATAAAATCCCTTTTATTTTAATTGTGGGCGACCACACCAAGCTTGGACTCAAGCTAGGGCCGACCACCACAATGGCTCATCCTTTAGGCTTGGCCGGCTCCAAGCTTGGGCTCTAACTTGGCTTGGCCGGCCACCTAATGGTGGGTAGGAAGGTGGATATAGGTGGGTATAATACTTTATAAATAAGAGGCTACGATAGGGACCGAGAGGAGGAATTGGTTTTGGTCTCCCGATGAAATTAAGCTTCCCGTGTTAGCCCCGAACACCTAACTTAATTTCATCAATAGTAATTCATACCACTAAAGAATTATTATTGAACTACCACACCAATCCCAAATTATATTTTGGGCTCCTTCTTATCATGAGTGTATTAGTTTTCCTGTGTTTAAGATATCGGATGTCCATTAATTAAATGAGTTACTGACAACTCACTTAATTAATATCTAGATCCAAGAGTAGTACCACTCAACCTTATCGTCATGTCGGACTAAGTCCACCTGTAGGGTTTACATGACAATCCTTATGAGCTCCTCTTGGGGACATTATCAACCTAGATCACTAGGACATAATTTCCTTCTATAATCAACAACACACACTGTAAGTAATATTATTTCCTAACTTATCGGGCCTTTTGATTTATCAAACTAAATCTCACCCATTGATAAATTAAAGAAATAAATATTAAATATAAGTTCTTGTTATTATATTAGGATTAAGAGCACACACTTCCATAATAACCAAGGTCTTGTTCTTTTAACTATTCAGTATAAAAGAAACTACCCCAAATGGTCCTGCTCAATATACTCTAAGTATACTAGTGTAATTAATAGTTAAGATAAACTAATACCTAATTACACTACGACCATTCCGATGGTTTGTCCCTGTCCATCTTGGTCGTGAGCTACTGTTTATAATTTATAAGGAACTGATAACATGATCTTCTGTGTGTGACACCACACACCATGTTATCTTCAATATAAATTAATTAAACAACTACACTTAGCATATAAATGTAGACATTTGACCAATGTGATTCTTTATCTTACTATTTTATTAAAAATCTCCCCCCTTTACTAACTAACTTTGGTGAAGCCTAAAATGAATTTACATTAATGTTCTTTTTTTTATTCACACTAAAAATAATTCCAAGGTTTATTAGTAATTTCACAAGCGAAATAATTAGTGATCTAGAGTTCGAGACTCAGCTACGGCGTATTATTATGAATTTTTCTCATCATTAATTTTCTCTAGTTGTTTTATATAAAAAAATATAGTTCTCTTTAGTCCCACATCTTAGAATTGACAACACTATGATCAAAAAAGCTTTTATAAATATTTTAGGCTGATGATGTTAAAAAATATACTTTTCTTAGTTTTTTTTACTAAGATAAGTATAATATTAAATTAAATTATTTTTTTACATAGAGAAGCCTATTACAGTAGTTTGTTGCTGGGATTCTCTAGCGTCACCCTTGCATTATTACACTATTGCATGGGTTTGACGAATCTTACCTAAATAATTAATTCTTATAATTAATTCTTAGTTTTTGGAATTATATTACGTACGCAACGCGTGTGCCAATCACTAGTTTTAATAATAAATGTTTACAAAAAGTTAGGCTTTTAGTATATACTAACGACTTGAAACAACATGCCTAATCATCATCATTATCATCACTGATCATAAGAGAATCCAACTGATGTTCTAGCTCTTTCAATGCATCTTTCAACTTAATAATTTTTTCAGTTTTTGAAAGTTTTCTCTTTAAATTTGAACTTCAACTTGAACTTGAAGTTGCACATGATATTTCATTTCGACTTGGTGCAAAGAAGTTGGTGCAGATTTTTTATCTACGTATGCCTCAAAAGCTTTTTTCTGCCTCCTCTCTACTTTTGAAAGATTTGTGTATAGCGCCCTTAAAGCGAATAACATGATCAGAAGCTTCTGCCCATGTTTCATAAATTCCCGGTTCACGTCCAACAAATACAACATATGTTTTTCCCTACATTTAAAACAATATTTAGAATCTTACAAAGACAATATATTAGAACTTAAATGAAATGATTACCATGGATTGGATATAAAGAGTCAAAGTTTTGCAAGTTTCCTGTAAAATCTAGAACCAAAAGAATATAAGTTATCAAAAAAAAAATGTTGAAATCCAAATGAGACATGTCAACTGTAGAGAAAATTTTCATAAATAACTGATTGGTATAATATTGATGCAATCGATAGACAAAACATAAATTTTCAATTTAACATTTCTCTATTATTAACTAAATTTTATTCATAACACTTCATTTGACTAAGGAACCGTATTTATAACACTTCATTTTTGGAAGATAAAAACAAATTAATAAAGAGGTTATAATTCGTTCATGTAAATAAACTATAAATATTGCAACTTAACATGTGGCCATTGTATTGTATGTTTTAGCTAATCAAATTAAAGCAGTATATTGTGACCAACTTATTAATGGTTAAAATATACACAACAAAAATACTAGTGCCATTAGAAAAATGTAATTATATACAAAGATCCATGTTGATTTTCTTGGAAATACTAGTGGTTATTATAGCTGCCCTGCTCTTATAAGGTGCAAGGATTTGCAATCTGGCCATCACTCATACTTTTATAATTGTCTAAACATGCTATTCAGATAGTTATAAACTGCATGCTGGGTTTCAACTGTTAATTTTCTTTCTTCCAGCTGCTTTGATTCTACAAACTCGTGTCGAGATAGCTGTTCAATATGCAAAGCACCTATTGAAGACCGAATTACTACTGCTAGCTTTAGCTACAGAAGGGTATCGTAGTATTTTTTTTCCACTTCTATGTGCATTTGGTCAAATGACTACACTATCTTAGTCAAGTGGAAAATCATGAAAAGGCAAAGGTACTCCAAGAAAAAATAGGACAAGGATGTCTGGGACAACAACCTACCTTTCTCAATCTCTCATCAAGTTAGAAGATTTTTTAAACAATTAAAGCTTTCGAGAAAACAGAGATGAACAAAGATCATTTAGCCTTACATAGAGGTGTCCTCGTATGCGCGAGGAGGTGACGAGCTCGATCTGGAAGCTTCGTGCCCTAGCTTCGCGTCGGAGGTTTGCCGAGAGAGATCGCCCTAGCTTCGTGCCCTAGCTCCGAGGCGGAGGTTTGCCGAGAGAGATCGCCCAAGCTTAATGCCCTAGCTCCACGTCGGAGGTTTGCCGACAGAGATCGTCCTAGCTTCGTGCCCTAGCTCTGCATCGGCGAGGACGGCGTGCCCTAGCTCTTCGTCCCTTTGGTTTGGCGAAGAGAGCTCGATTTGGAAGATTCGTGCCCTAGCTTCGCGGCCGAGAGAACTTGTCGCGGCGAGACGGCGTGCCCTAGCTTCGTCCCTTTGGTTTGCCTAAGAGAGCTTCACGCGTTCTGTGAAAAAGCAAAAGCCAAATAAAAGAAACAAATGAAGCCACGTAAAAGCTAAATAAAAGAAGCAAATAAGCCACGTCTGCAATGCCAGCTCTGCAATCACGCACAAGCGCGGAAACGAAGTCCCGCAGGATATCAGTCTTGTATATATATATATATAAGACACCACAAGGTCATTCCTCCATTTCAAGACACCACAAGGTCATTTAGAGTAGTGTTTGTTAGGACCTTCGGATAGCGGCTAGAGAGGGGGGGGGTGTGAATAGTCGACCCCAAATTCTCGTTTCTTCCTACAATTTGAGTTAGCGCAGCGGAAATAAAAAGTAGAAACGAAAATGGAGAAGATTAAACCTCAAACGCGACGATATAACGAGGTTCGGAGATGATACTCCTACTCCTCGGCGTGTCCGTAAGGTGGACGAATCCTATCAATCCATCGGTGGATGAGACCCCGGAAAACCGGCTAATAAAAACTCCTTCTGGGTGGAGAAACCTCGCCACAATCTCTCTTGCAACAGCAAGATCAGCGTACAAGAAATACAGCAAGAAGTCAAGAACAATATGTATGTAAAACACTAGTTTGCTTGCCTTCTCGTCGACTGTTGATGAAGCAGCAACTTCACGGATGCCAACCACAGCAGCAGCTGATCAGTTGGAGTCCAGCCAAGGGAAGCTCACACGAAGCTTCAGCAATGGAGAGCTCAGCAAAGCTCAGATCGCAAGGAGGAAGAAGAAGCAAGTTAGTTGCATTGTTGATGTAGAGGCCCTTTATATCCTGAACCTGCGAAGAAGACAAAGAAGAAGCAGAAATCTAGCCGTTGTGACTCAACAGCTAGGCCTGGACCGATCAGGCTCCACCCTGATCTGTCCAGGGCGGATCTGATCGGTCTAGGGACCGATCAGGCCCTACGCTGATCGGTCCCCATACCGATCCCAACTCTCACAGAGAGTTGGTTGCGATCCCTGATCAGTCTGTGGACCGATCAGCCTTCTTACTGATCGGTCACCAGACCGATCAGATAACTCACAGAAAGTTTCTATGTGGTTATTGATCGGTCCACAGACCGATCAGATAACCAAGGTATCACTGGATCGGTCGACAGACCGATCCAGACAGCCAAAGTATCACTGGATCTGTCATCAGACCGATCCAATGCCTTTGTTGGTTTTAGAGCTTCCCAGCCCTAAACCCTAACGTCTTCCTGGTCTAGAGAACGAGCTACCGAGCCCTCTCCGACTCCATCGTCCGGGTCAGAGAACGAGCTATCGAGCCCTCTCTGACCTAGTCTGGAGAACGAGCTGCCGAGCCCTCTCCGACTTCGTCCGGTCCAGAGAACGAGCTACCGAGCCCTCTCTGACCTAGTCCGGAGAACGAGCTGCCGAGCCCTCTCCGACTTCGTCCGGTCCAGAGAACGAGCTATCGAGCCCTCTCTGACCTAGTCCGGACAACGAGCTGCCGAGCCCTCTCCGACTTCGTCCGGTCCAGAGAACGAGCTACCGAGCCCTCTCTGACCTCCCATGCCAAGCTTCCATACTTGGACTTTTTCCCATGCCAAGCTCCCTGCTTGGACTTTTCCCGTGCCAAGCTCCCTGCTTGGACTTTTCCGTGCCAAGTCTCCATACTTGGACTTTTCCCGTGCCAAGCTCCCTGCTTGGACTTTTCCGTGCCAAGTCTCCATACTTGGACTTTTCCCGAATCAGGTCAACTCAAGTTGGGTCAACCAGATCAACCTTGACCAAAGGTTGTGTAGGACCGTTAGATTCGATAGAGGGGGGGTGAATATCGATTCGAAAAAACAAGAGTTTAAACGCAGCGGAAAAGTAAAATAGACACAATGGTTTTACTTCGTTCGGAGCCTGTGACGACTCCTACTCGAAGGCCCGTGGTCCTTGACCACTTTCGTTGGGCAATCACTAGCAATTCGGAATAATAATTACAAAAGAACCGTACAGAGAATGCTAATGAAACTGAAAAACAAATACCGACAAAAGGGAAAAGAACGGAGCGTAGTATCGGAGCTTTGTTGGCGTCGCACTGAGCGTCGAGCAGCAAGACCAGCAGTAGAAGAGTTCTTAGCTTGATTGATTGATTCTGAAGCTCCTGTCTGGTGCTTCTTTTATATGCTGTTCCGAGCGCCTGGATCCCTTCCGGGCGCCTGGAATGTGATGAAACTGCTCAAATCGAGATGCTCCACGTGGCGATGACTTGGCTGGATAGAATTCGCCTTCCGGGCGCCCGGACCACCTTGTTTCAGAAAACTCCCTTTTCCTGCAAAACAAAGTTAGTCCGAGGCAAATATACATCCTGTAAAACAGATTGTTAGCACAGTTAAAGTTCAACAGATGGATAAAAAGAGTATGACTTAGATTCCGTCTTTCCGAAATCGGAATCTAATCACGATCTCGACTTAGACATCCGAAATGGATCTAAGCCGGATCGACGCCTAATGTCCCCTTCCCGGGAACGCGTCCTCACAGTCACTCCCCTCCAGTGACTTACCTCACTTACCTGCCAGACGTCCGGTCAGCCCGTCGACCCGTTTGGATTTCTTGCCAAGCGTCCGGTCAGCCCGTCGACCCGCTTGGACTTCTCGCCAGCTATCCGGTCAGCCCGTCGACCTAGCTGGACTTCTCGCCAAGCGTCCGGTCAGCCCGTCGACCCGCTTGGACTTCTCGCCAGCTATCCGGTCAGCCCGTCGACCTAGCTGGACTTCTCCTGCACACTCGATCAAAGTGTCAGACAACAACAAAACTAACTTAACCTATTTGTCATTCATCAAAACCTGGGTTAAATCGTTAGTGCTAACCGCACCAACAGGTTGCACCCACAATCCCCCAAGTTCCTATTCTTGTCAAATATCAAAATACAACTTCTCTATTCTTGTCAAACATCAAAATATACCTCGAGTCAGGTCAACTCGAGTCGGGTCACCCAGGTCAACCTTGACCTAAGGTTGCACCAACAATCTCCCCCTTTTTGATGTTTGACAAAAATCATAATCAAGTTAGGTTAACCCGATAACCTAACTTAGGTTTTCCAATAGTTCTCCAATGTTCTTCCTCGAACATTTTCTGAACATTCTCCCCAAACTCCAATGTTCTTCCTTGAACATTCTCTAGACATTCTCCCCCTTTTTGACACACATCAAAAAGAGTGAATCAAGATCAAGAGTTTCTTCCTAATGAAAGTCCCATACCTTTCATTAAAACCCTTAATTTCTCCCTTGATACTAAAATCAACAATCAACTTAGTGATAATCCCATATCACTCATCCTCAGAAATCTTGACGAGTAAAAACTCCCCCTAAAGGTCAACTCCCCCTTGACCATTAGGTAAAAACTCTCCCTAAAGGTCAACTCCTCCTTGACCATTGCACCAACAATGTCTTGGAGAGTTTCAACCCTTTAGAAATCTAAAGCACCAACTTCCATAGCTGAAATTTCAGACAACAGTCGAAAATCAGCATTTTGGCACGCTCTGATCGGTCACCAGACCGATCAGGACTCCACTGGATCGGTCCAGTGACCGATCCAGACTTCCCTGGACCGATCAGGATCTTCTCTGATTGGTCCACAGCTCTCTGATAAGGATTTCTGATTTTTCTCCCGAAATTCAGAAACCCCTAAAAAATCACAGAAAATTCCAAAAATTGTAAAATTTTGAGGATACATTCCTCATAACATATATTATCATGGAAAAATAGTTTTCTATGAAAATAACTTCCATTTTAAAATCTTGATACAAAGTTCGAAAGACTTTGAAATAGCTCAAGGTTAATCCATCTTTGTATCAACTTGCTCAATGATGAATGCTATCACTAGAAAAGCTTCATCAAGGTTTTTCAAATCAATTTTGAAATGATTTTAAACCATTCAATTTAGGACCACAATCTTAGGGCTAAATGTACATGACTTGTACACAAGTTTTCCCTATGATCCTCAAATTCGAATTAGGCTCATCTAGGTACAAGAACTATGCACCTTGATCCTAACTCATAATCCTAATATCTCACACACATATAAGGTGTATCAAACACATCCAAGTCAATTTTGATGTGAGATATGGGTTTAGGTCATCTTAAGCTAAGTTCTCATGCATTTTCTAAACAACAATTAGATCTCCATATCAAATTGTGTTTTTATCCTTAAATCAATTTAATTGATCATAAATGCAAGAGATGATGACATGACATAAAATAATATCATAAGTGGAAATAAGTGTCAATGTCATGATGTCATGGCATAAAGTATGAAACTTAAATAAGGCATGACATATAACTAACCTAAGTATTATCATGACATTTTAAATGATAATAAGTTAAATATGATGTCATGACATGGCATATGACAAACAATGTATGGCAAATAACATATAAAGGTATAGAAAATACCTAATTCTAGCCTTAGTTGTCATTTTTGATAATTTTGATCATTTTATCATAAATTCTATATTCTTAAATGTAATAGACCTAAAATCATATACTAAAGATTTTTAGATCACTATGTGCCAATTAGATTGAGCATAGAAAACTCCTCAAATGTGGTTGGCACATCCTAATCACCTTAGGAAGAATTTTAAATTTCATTTTCAAGGCTTGATTACACCTTGAAAATTCCTAAAATGTCACCTTTTACCATGAGTAGGTTAACTACCTATCCAATTAAGGTTGACACACCCTAAACCATCTAGCATGAAGGAATCATGCTCCTAGGAACTCAATACCTATTTGAGCTCATTGGGTTCACTAAATATTCACTAGGGATGACTTCCCTAGCAACCCTCCTAATGACCCTCCTAGGCTTTAAAGCCTTGGTCATTTGGGACTCATCAAGATCAACTCTAGGGGTGACTCCCCTTGTGACCTTGGTGATAGTCTTCCTAGCCCTAGGTCTTGTTCCATAATCGAATGGAACATTATGATAAGCGGGCTTGACCACTTGAGACTTAGGTTTGTGACCCAAACCTCTCATGTCCTTGGGCTTTGATTTTTGACCCTTAGACCCTAGAGTTGACTTCTCCAAATTCTTAAGAGCATTTTCTAAGGTGTCAAGTCTTGACCTCAAGACTTGATTTTCCTTCTTTAATACCTCAAGCTTTAATTTTCCATTTTTCTTTGAGGTATTCCTAGGCATATGTCTAGTTGTTTTGGGATTCCTATCTAGGTTTTCCTTAACCTTAGATGAGTTAACTCTAGGGTTGGCATTTCTAGCATTGTCCTTATCTAGGCTAACATGTTTGGCACCTAAGCACATGTATCGGTTTCTATGGTTCTCATGCTTATCATTATTAACAATTGCAATAAAACTACTAGCATATGTCTTATTAGAATTACAAGAATGTGCCTTAAAGGATACCTTAGGGTTTGCCTTAGCTCCCCCCATAGATGTGCTTGGTCTCTTTTCCTTGTGAGGTTGCCTCCCCCTTGGACATTGACTCCTATAATGCCCCCTTTGCTTGCATTGGAAACACACCATGTGATCCTTGCCCTTGCGTATCGGGACTCCGGCTTCCTTGACTTTTGGTGCCGGTGGAGTCTTCCTAATCCTCTTTGGACATTTACTTTTGTAATACCCATATTCCCTACACTCAAAGCACATTATATGTAATTTACTTGAAATTAAGTTGCTTGAGTTACCTAGGGTTGAGGATGGATATAAGCTCTCTCCTTCATCCCTTCCGGAGGTAGAGGCTTCTTCTTCTTGCTCCAGTCTTGAAGAAGAACTCTCCTCCTCTTCTTCCTTAGATGTTGAGTAGCCCTCAACTTCTAATTCCATACCTCCATGATGTGAGCTACTTGGCTCACTTGACTCCTCTTCATGACTTGAATTGGAGCTCTCCTCATGGAACTTAGCCAAGTTGTTCCACAACTCCTTGGCATTGTTGTATCTACCTATCTTACACAAGATATCATTAGGTAATGAAAATTCAAAGATTTTCGTTACCTCGTCGTTGATTATGGATTGGTGGATTTGTTCCTTCGTCCACTTCTTCTTTTCGAGAGGTTCTCCTTCTTTATCCACCGGAGGAATAAAACCTACTTGTACACAATTCCAATTTACTAGGTTAGTCATAAGAAAATACTTCATTCTTACCTTCCAAAACGCGAAGTCGTCGCGATCGTAGAAGGGTGGAATCGTGACGTCTTCTCCAAGTTGATCCATTCTCTAGCTCGTGCTCCCCCGGGTGTTAATCCGACGAAGAGCGACCTCGCTCTGATACCACTTGTTAGGACCTTCGGATAGTGGCTAGAGAGGGGGGGTGTGAATAGCCGACCCCAAATTCTCGTTAGTGCAACGGAAATAAAAAGTAGAAACGAAAATGGAGAAGATCAAACCTCAAACGCGACGATATAACGAGGTTTGGAGATGATACTCCTACTCTTCGGCGTGTCCGTAAGATGGACGAATCCTATCAATCCGTCGGTGGATGAGACCTCGGAAAACCGGCTAATAAAAACTCCTTCTGGGTGGAGAAACCTCGCCACAATCTCTCTTGCAACAACAAGATCAGCGTACAAGAAATACAGCAAGAAGTCAAGAACAATATGTATGTAAAACACTAGTTTGCTTGCCTTCTCGTCGACTGTTGATGAAGCAGCAACTTCACGGATGCCAACCACAGTAGCAGCTGATCAGTTGGAGTCCAGCCGAGGGAAGCTCACACGAAGCTTCAGCAATGGAGAGCTCAGCAAAGCTCAGATCGCAAGGAGGAAGAAGAAGCAAGTTAGTTGCACTGTTGATGTAGAGGCCCTTTATATCCTGAACCTGCGAAGAAGACAAAGAAGAAGCAGAAATCTAGCCGTTGTGACTCAACGGCTAGGCCTGGACCGATCAGGCTCCACCCTGATCGGTCCAGGGCGGATCTGATCGGTCTGGGGACCGATCAGGCCCTACGCTGATCGGTCCCCAGACCGATCCCAACTCTCACATAGAGTTGGTTGCGATCCCTGATCGGTCTGTGGACCGATCAGCCTTCTTACTGATCGGTCACCAGACCGATCAAATAACTCACAGAAAGTTTCTGTGTGGTTACTGATCGGTCCACAGACCGATCAGATAACCAAGGTGTCGACCGATCCAGACAGCCAAAGTATCACTGGATCGGTCATCTGACCGATCCAATGCCTCTGTTGGTTTTAGAGCTTCCCAGCCCTAAACCCTAACGTCTTCCTGGTCTAGAGAACGAGCTACCGAGCCCTCTCTGACCTAGTCCGAAGAACGAGATACCGAGCCCTCTCCGACTCCATCGTCCGGGTCAGAGAACGAGCTACCGAGCCCTCTCTGACCTAGTCTGGAGAACGAGCTACCGAGCCCTCTCCGACTTCGTCCGGTCCAGAGAACGAGCTACCGAGCCCTCTCCGACTTCGTCCGGAGAACGAGCTGTCGAGCCCTCTCTGACTTCGTCCGGTCCAGAGAACGAGCTATCGAGCCCTCTCTGACCTAGTCCGGAGAACGAGCTGCCGAGCCCTCTCCGACTTCGTCCGGTCCAGAGAACGAGCTACCGAGCCCTCTCTGACCTAGTCTGGAGAACGAGCTGCCGAGCCCTCTCCGACTTCGTCCGGTCCAGAGAACGAGCTACGGAGTCCTCTCCGACCTCCCATGCCAAGCTTCCATACTTGGACTTTTCCCCGTGCCAAGTTCCCTGCTTGGACTTTTCCCGTGCCAAGCTCCCTGCTTGGACTTTTCCGTGCCAAGTCTCCATACTTGGACTTTTCCCGTGCCAAGCTCCCTACTTGGACTTTTCCCGAATCAGGTCAACTCAAGTCGGGTCAACCAGATCAACCTTGACCAAAGGTTGCACCCACAATCCCCCAAGTTCCTATTCTTGTCAAACATCAAAATACAACTTCTCTATTCTTGTCAAATATCAAAATATACCTCGAGTCAGGTCAACTCGAGTCGGGTCACCCAGGTCAACCTTGACCTAAGGTTGCACCAACAGTGTTCACTGACTAGCCCTAAGGTGATCGGCTTGATCCCATAAAATTTTTCCATCAGCCATCAAGATAAATCGGGAAGTGATAACCGTCATTTTGTCATGATATTGTGATTCATATAGGCATACTTTTTAATCTTCTCATATGTTAAAGTCATGTTTACATCATGTTTCATGAGTTATAGTCATTTGTGGACTTAATTGTAAATTATATCATATTTGTAATATTTGATGTTAATACTTGGTTATATTCTTTGTAGGCATCAAAGGGCAAGGATTCTAGTTTGATCAACTCAGATTGAGTTCAAATCTGAGCTTAAATAAGGAGATCAAGCTCTGGAACAATCTCAGCCGTTCATCCAAGATCAGAGTAGATCTAAGATATCTGTGAAGAATCTGGTCAATCCAAGCCATAGGGGAGTAGATCACGACCATTGATCAAGATCTGAAGATTTGGAGTAGATTTGGAGCAATTTTCACCGTTGGATCGATCCGGATAAATCACAGCCATCTGTTCTAATCTTGATCATATTTAAAGGGGATGAGATGCTACAGTGATGGCGTCAATTGCTACAGTAGGCAAGCCAAGAAATAGAGGAGGGATCGCAAGCTTGTGATCTCCTCCGATCTTCCACCACCGACGAGCAAGAGAGGTCAAGGGCGACCCTTCCTCCGGCTGAAATCCATCCATTAGCAACCGGCGACGCCACTTCATACTTCTGTTCCAAATTTGACTGCAATTTCTGCCGCGACTTCGTGCGAGGAAGAAAAAGCAAAGAAGGTGAAGCAATTCGGTGGTTTGAGCCGATTCCTTTGTCTTCCGGCTGGTTATCTTCCTTTCTTGAAGCTCCGCACCCATCTCTGATTGAAGCTTTGCCGATCATCAACAACACTGAGTCACTCCATTTGTCTTCATCGCCGAGTTCTTCATCCGATGCACACCAAATCCAAGCTAGGGTTTCTCCAATTTGATTAGCTTGAATCCTCTGAATGCTAGTTTCTTCATCTCTGTTTGAATTTTAGTTTTGTTGTAGTTGATCAATGCATAGTTGATTCAAATTCCCTTGCTATTGCTTTGAAACCTTCGGTTAAGGTCACTGTTCTTGATGTCTGATCAATTTAGATTTTGCATAATTGTTGCATTAGGTTATTCTTGTTTGTTATTTCTTTCAATGATGTAGTTTAGATTAGTTAGATTCTTTGTTTGTTAATCTCTGTGAGTTGAATTTGTAAATGTAGCATAGGTTTTGGTTCTTACTTCTTCTCTTGGTTCAAAAGTCAATTCTGAATCCCCAATTTATCCAGAAAACCCCAAGCCAACAATAATTGATCCTAAGACTATCATTCTACCATTTACATTCCTTGAGAGAGACGATCCGAGTTATCCTATACTGTATTAGTGTAGAAATGGATTCGGTGAAATTATTTGATACCCAAATCACGACAAAATCGGGTTTATCAAATTGGCGCCGTTGCCGAGGAAAGTAGCGGTGTTTGATACCTTAGGATTGTTTCTTTTTCTTTTTACATAAAAATTTGAAAAAAAAATTTGTTTCAATTGCTTTCATGTTCATATATCCATGAGTTTGATATTATATGCTCCCGTGTCTTCTGATTTTATTTGCTAGTGTTTCAGTGTAAGAGAAGGAAACTTCTTTGACCATGGATCCATTTTATCAGTACTATCAGCCTCAGACTTGGTTCTATCAACCTGAACATCAGTACTCCTCACCTGTGGATCAATCAAATTTTAGGTCTGAGGTTGCACATAGTCAGTTTACTGACTCATATCCAGCATATCGAAGCCCACAGGGAGTTTAGAATGATCATATAGCTATGCGAAAAAGGATTCGTGGTATTCAACAATTTGAGGAGGAGACATTGCATGAATATTGGAAGAGATTCAAGGAACTTTGCTCTAGTTGTCCTCAACATCAAATCAGTGATCAATTGCTTGTTCTACATTTTTATGATGGGCTTTCGCCGTTTGATTTGTACATGATGGATAAAGCTAGTGGAGGGCCCTTGATTGATAAGACTCCTGATGAAGCTATGAAACTTTTGGAAACCATGACAGCCAATCCTCAGCAATTTAGAAATGGACAACCGATTACCTTAAGAGTTGATGAGACCTTCCCTACGAATATTGAGGTGCTTGAGCAGAGGGGTTGTATTATTTTGACAGGCCTTATCTTGATTTTATTATTTCACAAGACTCCTCTAATACTTCTTGTTGTGATGCTGTAGTTGTAAAAATTTCTGACTCTACTGATACTATTGTTGTAGATGTTACTGATAATGCAGGTACTGATGTGGATGATGAGAAAAGTGTAGGGGATTGCATAGTGGAAGCAATACCCCAAGAATCACCTGAATCGGATGTTGATGATGAGAGTGTAGGGACTTTTGTTGTGGAAGCAGAGCCCCAAGAGTCACTTCCCTTAGAAACACCACCTGAGCCAGAGTCTGAGCTATTATCCGATGATGAGGAGGTCACAGTCACCATTTTAGAACCTCCAAGTACCTTCCAACATGACAAGGTTAGTATTTTTTGTAATTCATTAGAAGATTTTATAAAGGTACCATTAGTTGATTTTGTTGGATGTGATATTTTTTTGAACCATGTAATGTAAAAACTAATATTTTCCCATACTTGCAAGAGGTGTTGTTTTCCTTTGGCTTTGTAGGTCACCGTAGGCTTCCAAAATGGTTGCTCCATCTAAACCGCTTCCGACCTTCAGGAAGAATTTTCAAAGGAAAACTGTTGGATGAAGTGGACTTGACTGCAACTACAATTATTCCACTTCCAACTTGGATTTTGCAGCTCAATCGACTCCAACCACCGGGAAGGACCATTCCAATGCCGGCATGGATTCTACTCTTAAATCTTCTTCAACCGCCGGGAATAAAGGGGAGTTCGTTTCTTACTTTTCTTTTTGCTTTTTATTTTTCATTAGTTTCATACTTTACATTTGCATTTTGCTTCCATATTTTGCACTTTGTCTAGTCTACATAGCATGTCGATTTGAATAAAATTCTCCATGAAATTGTCTAGTAATATTATTTTTTTTTAAATGGTAAAAGTTCTTTAAGCTTGACCATCAATTTTAGGTCATCTTACATGATTGAAGTCTCTACTTGCATGATATTAGTTAGTGTGGTGGTGGATTCTCTTTTGATTAATTGAGTTTGATTGCGGAAATTACCTAGAGAGGATTACTTGAAGCCTATACTCTATTATCTTTTTGTGAGAAATGCACTAATGACAATTGAACTCTAGAACTTGCTTTGCTTCTTTTTGAAGTCACAATAGCATATGTATGCATGAAAATGAAGGATATTTTTCATTCTTGTTTCCTCATAATGTTGGTTGCTACTCGGAAAACCCAATGGCTCCACTGTACAAAAATTTTGTACGTGATCTGAACCTTTCCTAGCTACCATGTGTTCTTTTAAGTTAAACTTGTATCTCCTGCGGAACTTAACACGTTTGCTAAAAAAAAATATATAGTGTTAAATTTTCATATTCATATTTTTATTTGCTAGTAAGTATGTTATTTATTTATTATCAATTTTATTATTATTTTTGAATGGTTGGAAAAAAGATAGTTATTAAATTAAGTAATTATGTGTTTAAAATATTATTCTAATGATAAATTAGGTGAATAGATAAGGTCTGAGGATTGACAAATCGTTGTTTTAACTAAAATCAATGGCTAAACTAAAAAATTTTCAAATTTGAGTTCATTTTTAACTTATTGAATTTGAAATTTAAACTTTTAGATAGTGAAAATTGATCTATACTAATATTTAGAATTTTAAAAATCGTCCCTTCTGATTTAAAATCCTGGCTACGCCACTGAGTAGCATAACTATTACATTCATGCTGACATGTGGAATTTCAAAGAACAATTTGCTTGCTTCGATAAAGGACCAACGAAATGAATCATAAAAACATCTAGATTTGTTAGAAGGAATTGGACCTAGCCAATGGAAATTTAATATTTCTCAACTTACTTTTGCAGCCACAAGCAAGGGAGAAAGCTAAAAATGGTGGTTTCCCGATCAGTGTTGCTAAAACCAGTTTCAAGGCCAACACCAAAGCTCTGGCAGAAAATGAGGGGGAGGGGATTGCTAAGGTTACAATCTGTTCCTTTGTGAATTAACTTTTTTTTTTGTGTGTTTTAAACAATCAACTTAGAAAATTAGAACTTTGTTTCCTCTTTACCAAACCAACAAATTACGAACTTGGGAAATTTGCTGTGGATTCATGATTAACTTGGAGATGATCTTGTTTGCTTAAATGCAGTTAATATACATAATCAATTCTTGGAGTACATATCATAGGGCTGCATGCAGGGGCGGAACCAGAAAAAAAATTCCAAGGGGGCTGAATTATACAGATACTTTTTTTACTACTAAATAAAAATATTTAATAATTAAAATTTTACATCAACTCTTACATAATATACAATACTACAGTCTACAGAAAGTTAGAAACTATATATACACATGAAGTCTGAAATCTAACGGACAAAGGAGTTAAGCTCTAGACTCTAGTCTATTCATTTCCACTGTGTTGATCCCTCCAAGGCTCCAACTCTTGCATAATATACGTTGTTGTAGAAACTGCAGCCAAATAAACATGAACGTCACTCACATAAATCATAATATGCATGGAATTCTTATGAGATATAGTGTAGAACAGAGCAAACAAAAAGAGATTCAGAATTTTGAGGAATCAACGATGAACAAAGAACACTTTAATAACAAATGTTTCTGTCAATACAGAAGCAATAAGAAATAGGTCTATATCTCATTTTGCAACCCACTTGACGACTAACAACAGGAAACACTCTCCATGCAAAAGCTATTAGCCATTTAGCCTATTAAGTTAATCACAACCAATTGATCTTATTGAACACTTAGGATTTTCATTTAAACCATATAACAAGCTGCAATACTAATACTTGCAATATGTGATTGAAATGATATTGTTAGAGTTTACCAAGAGTCCAAGAGACTAGAACTCGAGAGCCTTTCCCTTGTCCCACTTAATACTAGACCGATTCTCCATAACCTGATAAATTAACATTGAGAACATTTAATCTAACTTCAAGAGAAAAAAAACTAAAAGTTTAGGAAAGATTAGTTTACCTTTCTTCCATAGGTTAGCTTCATTTTCGGGTTGGCACAGAAGTCTGCGACGGCTGACGAGTCGGTACAAGAGGAGGCAATTGGATTCTACGAGACTGTATTTGTTGAAAATGTTGTAATATTTGCTCATTTTCAATTGTAGAGAAAATATCCTTTTCAATGTATACAACTAGACTGCCATTCATCCATTCATCTCCCATTCAAATTGTCATGGGCAATAGCAACAAGAACTAATTGTAGCTGGTGAGAGAACCAGTGAACATACATTGCAAATGGATTTTCTTGTAGTATCAGATATTTCAATCCATTGAACTCACCACACATATTTAAAGCTCCACCATATCCTTGGCCTCTCAATCTAGATAATGATAATGTTAGAGTGTATACTAAAAGCCTAGCTTTTGGTATAAACATTTATCTAGAAATAAGAATCACATTGGTCAAATATCTACATTTATGATAAATGTAGTTGTTCAATTAATTTATATTGTAGATAACATGGTGTGTGGTGTCACACACAGAGGATCATGTTATCAGTACCTTATAAATTATAAACAGTAGTTCACGACCATAATGGAAAGGAACAAACCATTGGAAGGTCGTAGTGTAATTAGGTATTAGTTTATCTTAACTATATAATTACACTAGTACACTTAGAGTGTATTAAGTAGGACCATTAGAGGTCGTTTCTTTTATACTGACTTTATAAAGAAACAAAGACCTCAGTTATTATGGAAGTGTGTGCTCTTAATCCTAATATAATAACAAGCATATATGTTTGATATTTATTTCTTTAATTTATCAATGGGTGAGATTTAGTTCGATGAATCAATAAACCCGATAAGTTGGGAAATGGTATCACTTATAGTGTGTGTTGTTGATTATAGAAGGAAACTGTGTCCTAGAGATACTAGGTTGATAATGTCCCCAAGAGGAGCTCATAAGGATTGTCATGTTAAACCCTGCAGGTGGACTTAGTCCGACATGACGATAAGGTTGAGTGGTACTACTCTTGGACCTAGATATTAATTAAATGAGTTGTCAGTAACTCACTTAATTAGTGGACATTCGATATCTTAAACACAGGGAGACTAACATGCTCATAATAAGAAGGAGCCCAAAATGTAATTTGGGATTTGTGCGGTAGTTCAATAATAGTTCTTTAGTGGAATGAATTATTATTGATGAAATTAAGTTGTGTGTTCGGGGCGAACACGGGATGCTTAATTTCATCGGGAGACCAAAACCAATTCCTCCTCTCGGTCCCTATCGTAGCCTCTAGTATATAGAGATTTATACCCACCGCATACCCACCTTCTTACCCATCCAATGGGGCCGGCCAAGCTAGCTTGGAACCCAAGCTAGGGCCGGCCAAGACCAAGTGGATGAGTCATGTAGGTGGTCGGCCAAAGCTTGGGTCCCAAGCTTAGGTGGCCGGCCACTAGAATATTAAAAAGGATTTTTATTAAAATTATTTCTTATGTGGATATCATGATTTTAAAAGAGAGTTTAAAAATTAAAAATTTCCTTTTATAACTTCTACAAAAGATTAAGAGAAGAGATTAATCTCTTTCCTTATTTGTAGATTAAAAGGATGATTTTAATTTTGGTAAAACTTTCCTTATTTGTAAATCATCTACATGTTTAAAGAGAGTTTAAAATTTGAAATCTTTCCTTATTTGTTGATTAAAGGAGGATTTTAAATTTTAAGAAAACTTTCCTTTTAACCATGTTCATGATTTAAAAGAAAGTTTAAAAATTAATAATTCTCTTTTATTAGTTTCTACAAAAGATTGAGAAAAGATTTGATATCTTTCCTTATTTGTAGATTAAAAGAGATTTTAATTTTTAGAGATAACTTTCTTTTTATCCACATGTTTAAAAGAAAAATTTTAATTTATTAAATTTCCTTTTTATAAACCAATCATGAAGGGATTAAATTATTGGAGAAATTTTATAAATTTCTGGAGACAAATTAGGAAGTTTTAATTAATTAAAACTCTCCTTGTTTATAGCTTGATGGTGGCCGACCATGTAAATTGAGAAAAGGAAAATTGTTTTTAATTAAATAAATTTTTCCTTTTCATGGAAAAAGAATTAAGGAAGTTTTTAATTAAATTTCCTTATTTGCCAAGACCAAGGATTATAAAAGAGGGGGTAGAGAAGGCTTCATGGAAAAACAACCTCTATTATTTCTCTCCCTCCTTTCCTTGGTGTTGTGGCCGGCCAACTTCTCTTCCTCTCTTCCTCTTGGTGGTGGCCGAACCTTCTCTATTTGCTTGGAGCTCTTGTGGTGGCCGGATACTACTTGGAGAAGAAGAAGAAGAAGGAGAGAAAGCTTGTATCCCTTGGAGCTTGGTTGGTGGAAAAAGATCTTCATCTTTTGGAAGCTTTGTGCTTGGCCGAAACTTGAAGAAAGGAGAAGAAGGTGCTTTGGTGGATTCTCATCTCGGAAGATCGTTGCCCACACAACGTCCGAGGTTAGAAGAGGAATACGGTAGAAGATCAAGAGGTCTTTCTAAAAGGTATAACTAGTATTTTTTCTTTCCGCATCATACTAGTTATTTTTGGAAATAATACCAAATACAAGAGGCTTACGATTCTAGTATTTCGAATATGTTTTTCGAAGTTGTGTTCTTTTGTTTTATTTTTCCTTGTGATTTGATTGTTCTTTTCGGTTAACCTAAAGTTATTTTAGGAAATTAAATATTAGATTTCTATAAAAGGTTTTGTCTAGTCGGTGGTGGTTGCTCCCATATCCAAGAAGGTCATGTGCCTCGCCACGTCAGTACTGGGAACCAATTATGGAAATTAATATTTAATGGAATTAATAACTTAAGGTGATTTGGGTCGAACGTGTTAAGTTCCACAGGAGATCCAAGTCAAAACCTAAAAGAACAAATAGATTAAGTTTTGGATCAAACGTGTTAAGTTCCGCAGGCGATCCAAAATTTAATTTAAAAGAACACATGGTAGCTAGGAAAAGGTTCAGACCTTTGTACAAAATTTTTGTACAGTGGAACCTCTAGGCTTTCCGAGTAGCAACCAACAGATAAACCATGTTGCACAAATAAAGCATCAATAGCCATTTTCAAAGAATGAGAACTGGTGTCAGGCACATGCACAACTGCAAGAAATCGCTCAATCACACATCCTTTTTTATTCACATACCTCAAAACAACTCCCATATGCTCCTTCACTGAACTGTCCCTAGCCTCATCAACCATCAAAGAAAAGAATTTATCTCCAATATCATTGATTATAGCAAGTGTGATCTATGAAGCACAAGCACGTGTTAAATCCTTTTGAATTTTTTGGAAAGTCAATTGATTGTTTGCAGGAGCATTTTGTTTTATAACTTTAGAAACTTCTTCATTTCGTTGACTATACCATTCAAGCAATTGAAGAAAATTACCTCTATTTGAAGAACTAGTTGACTCATCGTATCCACGAAAGGGCAACCCTTGCTTCAATAGAAAGCGTGTCACATCCAACATTGCTGTTAAACGAGTCCGATAATCAATTTCCATATCGCGACTATGTACTCGTAAAATATTCTCCACACTATGCCTTTGATCTTGAAAAGCCTCAAATTGTATTCTAGCTTCATTGTGACAACTATTCACAGTCCACATATGACGATTGAATCTTTCTAATGTCCTTTTCCAATTGTTGTATCCATCTTTTATAAAGACATTATCTACATTTTCTTTATTTAAAGGTTTGAAGAGATAACACCAAAAACAAAATGCAGCATCTTTTGATATGATATACTCTAGCCATGTATATTTTTTATACCAAGTTCCTTGAAAACTTCTTTCTTGTTTACCAAAAGTTGTTTTCGAATACACATGACCATTTGGTTGATATGGCCCTTGGAGCGCATACTCTCTTCGAGCTTGATCTCGAATAGTAGTATCAAATTCTTCAATTGGTTTTCGTAATCCCGGATCACTAACAATATCATCCAAATTCAATTCTACACGAGATTGATTTTCTACTTGTTCAATAACATTCGGCTCATTAGAGGAGCTAGAGCCAGAACTACGAGTTCGTTTAAAAAATCTCTCCATATCCTACACAAATAAATAACTAAAAATAAATTATGTAATGAACAACTACAAATGTAATGGAAAAATATATGTTGAACTAAAACTTTAATAAACTACCACAGTACCACTACCAATCTAATAGAAATATAGAATACTCATGGAAAACTAAATAGTCTAAACTACAAATGTAATTATGCATATTTTACAAAAAAAATAAAATAAATAATAATGGAAAACTACCAATCTAATAGAAAACTAAACTACAATGGTAAATTGTAATATGGTATTCTGTAGAGTGTAGACAGTACATTTCCAAAAAAAAAATCAAATAATAAAAAAGATTTAAAACATAGCAAATCTAAGTTCTAACCTTATGAAGAAATGGTGTTGAAGCTTAGAGCCTTAGAGTTAGAGTCTTAGAGACTCGCCTGCAGCCTTCCAGGTTACTGGTTGGAGAATGGAGACTTCACAGTTCAGACTCATGCCGCCGCTTAGCGTTGCCTTGGTTGGTCGAGAGAGACTGCGAGTTGGAGGCTTGGAGACTTGGACTCTAGTCTCTAGAACCTTGGAGAGTTGAAGTTGGAAGAGAGTTAAGTGGGAGAGGAGCTGAGGAGGAAGAAGTGGAGCTAGGGTTTGAGGTTTCGCCGTCTGCGAAATGCGAACCAGCAGCAAAGCAATGGATTAGGGCCTTTACAATTTACAAAGCCGGTTTAATGTTTTTTGTTTTTTTTATTATTTAATTTATTTAACAATGGGCCCTACTCTACTATTGTTTAATTAAAATTGGTAAAAAAAATTAAAAAAAAAATAAAACGCTTTGTCTTCTTCGGTACAGACGCGCACGCACAGTAGCACATCACAGATTCATAGGTCGGCGCACTGCGCATAGGCACAGCCGCACAGCCGTCGCGGCACCGGCGCATGAAGTGTTGTTTGAACGAGAGCAGCAACTCAATAATATAATTGCACCAAAAGAGAGGTCGAGAAAATGTTATCTCCAGTTGAAGCGTCGGCGTGGCGACTGTCTTTAGAGAATTTATTGTCGTCCACGGTGCAGAGGCTCTCTGGCAAAATTCTCCCAAGATCCGACAACGACTCGCGTCGTCTGTAGGTGCACTCCAAGACGAACGTCGTACCCGGACTCAACCTCAGATCGCGGAACCAACCCTCAGACTCAGAACAAGGGTGAAGAATCAGAAAGCAGACCGCATATTTGCGTCGCTTCGCTTCCTCACGCGGACAGAACCAACCAGGTGTGCCGCGTTGCTCGTCGCGCCCGGTTTATGGATTTCCGGCTCGAACCCCCCGAAACCACCTGATTTGGGCTTGGCCCGCGCATGCGTGTAGGTCCCCTTAACTTTGTTAAGCAAGGATGGAATGGCTCCATATATAAGGCCTTCCAACCTTTCTTTGCTTAGCAATATGGGACTAAATGCATACATCTATGCATTACAAAAAGCAAAGAAATAGTTTGAATTAAAACTTAACAATCCCCCACTAATTCAAATTATTTTGGTTGAAAACAAATATATGTTTTGAGGCTTGGTTGCAATGAACTTTTAGTGAAAATACCTTCCGGTTTGAATTTTCACCTAAGTACACAAATCTTATTTACATAGGTTTGAAGTGAACTCATTCTTGAACTTAAACCTTTTATATGTGAAAATCAATTGGTAACAACTCATCACTGGCGACGGTTGAATCCTTCTGGGTTGGTGCATTACGGCTATGCCACCGAATCTTGTTTCATAAGTGCTAAGGAGAGTTGCCTAGACCCCTCACACTGCGGCCCCACAGTTACACTTACATAGGTGAGTTCTCCAAGGATGTACTGTGAGCATCCTGTCATTAAGACCTTGAACTCATTAAGAGCTCCTAAGCTCATCTTTACTAGCAGTCAAGCATCTATCCAGGGAAGAGACTATGAGATTACATCTCAATCAGTTTGATGCTTATGATTCACCCTTATAACTTGTTTATACCACATTGAACCTACTTCTTGGGATCTCCAATCAGATAGGTTGGGTTGCCGCTATAGATGAATCAAGGATAGACCTCAGTCCCATTCCCTTACTGGATCTCTTGATTTTATCAGAATCAAGTCCTTGAGTGAGTGGATCAGCAATATTGTCCTTTGAACTTACAAAGTCCAATGACACCACTCCAAGAGACACTAGCTCATGAATAGACTTTAATCTTATTCGTACATGTCTCTTCTGTTTCTGGTTATACTTGGAGCTTCTAATCTAAGCTATTATTGTTTAATTATCACAGTGTACTAAAATAGAGGTATTGACTTCATCATCAAGGGAATTTCAGAAAGAAGACCCTTAAGCAAATCAGCTTTAATTACTGTAGTATCCAAAGAACACAATTCTGCCTAAGATGTAGAACGGGTTATAATCGTCTGTTTAACAGACCTCCAAGCAACTGCACCGCCTCCAAGTGTAAAGACATAACCAGTAACACCTTTACACTCAGCAGTGTCAACTATCCAACTAGCATCACTATATCCCTCCAGGATTGCAAGGAATCTCCCATAACACAAGCCCAAGGATATAGTGCTTCTTAGGTATCTGAGTACTCTATCTAATGCATCCCAATGCGTTCTGTCTAGACAGCTGGTAAACATGCTCAATTTCGTTATAGCAAAAGAAATATCAGGTCTAGAACAATTTGCTAAATACATTAGACTACCTATTATTTGTGAGTATCTTAATTGAGACACTGTCACACCACTCTTATTCTTGTGGAGAGTTTTTGAAAGATCATAGGGTGTGACGACCGATTTAACTTGGCTATAGCCATATTTCTCTAATACTCTTTCAACATAGAGTGACTGAGAAATTGCTATTCCATCAGTTGAACGAGTCAACTTCAGCCCTAAAATCATGTCAGCACAACCCATATCCTTCATATCAAACTTACCACTTAAGAGAGCTTTAATCTCATTAATAATAGAAAGGTTAGAACTAAATAGTAGAATATCATCTACATATAAACATAAGATAATACAATTATCACCTTTCATTTTAGCATATACACATTTATCAGAGTCATTCATTTCAAAGCCAAACGATAGCATAACACTATCAAATTTTTCGTGCCACTGCTTTGGGGCTTGCTTCAAACCATAAAGAGATTTGACTAACCTATATACTTTATTCTCATTTCCAAAAACTACATGTCCCTCAGGCTGATCCATATATATCTCTTCTTCAAGATCTCCATTAACGAATACCGTTTTGACATCCATTTGATGGACCTCAAGATGTATATGGATGTCAATGCTATTAACACTCGGATTGTAGTAATTCTGGTAACAGGAGAATAAGTGTCAAAATAGTCAATCCCTTCTTTCTGTTTGAATCCCTTAGCAACTAAGCGGGCTTTGAATTTATCTACTGACCCATCAGGTTTTAGTTTTCTCTTAAACACCCATTTACATTCTATAGTGGTACACCCAAGAGGTAAATCTACCAACTCCCAAGTGACATTAGAGATAATAGAGTCCATTTCACTTTTAATGGCCTCTTTCCAGTGCTTAGCTTCAGGAGAAGTCATAGCATCTCTATATATCACAGGGTCACCTTCTATATTATAGGTGATAAAGTCCTGGCCTAAATCCGTAGACACATGTTGTCTCTTGCTCCTTCTCAGTTTTGTACATTCACTAGATTCATCTAGTTTAGAGTTACTTGAGGAAGGTCTACCTACTATGGATAATGGGACCTCTACGGTAGCAGGTTTATCTCTAGTACGAATACCAGATATAGACTGAGGTGTTCTCGTCTTCATAGGAAATATATCCTCAAAAAATGTAGCATCACGAAGTTCTACAATAGTATTTGCATCTATTCCAGAAATTTCTGATTTAATAATCAGAAACCTATATGCAACACTATTTTGAGCATAACCCAAGAAAATACCATCTACGGTCTTTAGACCAAGTTTTTTCCTTTTGTGTTCAGGTACTAGTACCTTTGCAAGGCACCTCCACACTTTAAGGTATTTCAAACTTGTCCTCCGACCTTTCCAAAGCTCGTATGGGGTTTTATCCCTTGACTTCATGGGGACTCTATTTAACACATAGCATGCTGTATATAGAGCATCCCCCCACATGAAGTTGGGTAACCCAGAACTACCTAACATGGAATTAATCATATCTTTAAGGGTTCGATTTTTTCGTTCTGCTATACCGTTGGATTGAGGACTATATGGAGCAGTTACCTCGTGAATTATACCTGTATCTTGACAAAATTTTTGAAACAGGTTCGAGGTAAACTCTCCACCCCTATCAGAGCTTAACCTCTTAATAGATTTATTTGTTTGATTCTCAGCTTCAGATTTAAAAACCATAAATTTATCTAAAGCTTCATCCTTAGTTTTCAGCAAATAAACATAACAATAACGAGAGTAATCATCAATGAAGGTAATGAAATACCTTTTATGGTCTCTCGTTATTAGATCGTTAAACTCACAACAATCAGTATGAATCAATTCTAAAATGTCAGAATTTCTATCAACTGATTTGAAGGGTTTACGGGTTTGTTTATATTGCACACAAACTTCACATTTTTTTCTTATCATTTATAGCATGCTTAGGAATCATGTCTAGATTCATCATCCTTTTTACGGTATTAAAATTGACATGTCCTAATCTGTCATGCCATATATCATAAGACTCAATGTTATATGAACAACCAATATCAGTAGATTTATTTAAGGTAACATTTTCTACATTGAGTTTAAATAAACCTTCATTAAGATAACATTTTCCAATAAAGGTTCCTAAATGTAATATTACAACTTTATTACATTTAAAGTTCAACTCATAACCAGCGCGGACTAACTTTGACCCGCTAATCAAATTCCGACGGACCGCTAGAACATGATGCACCTCATGCAGTGACAGGACTTTTCCAGAGGTGAACCTCAGGTTAACTTGTCATATCCTAAATACGCTGGCTGCAGAATGGTTCCCCATGGTCACGGAAGTGTCTTCAATTACCTGATAAGTAAGGAAGACAGAGCGATCATCACAATAGTGCACATTAGCACCTATATCAACTAACCATTAATTGGATTGATAGATCAAGTTTAGTTCGGGTTTGAAGGTAACAAACCTATTGTTGGTGTTGTCACTAGCAGTCACGACATTTACTTGTGCCTTGGTGTTGGACGTATTGCTTTGGTTTTTCTTCTTGTCCTTTTGCTTAGGGCAGAATTTAACATAATGTCTAACTTGTCCACATGCCCAGCACGGTTTGGTTCCATTTTTCTTTTGAACCTTTGGTTTGGGTTTCATCTTGTTCTTCATTTTCTGATTTTTGAATTTCTTCTTATCAAATGAGACTACTACATTTGCCTTTGGAATAAAATCCATAGGTATTCTTTTATCATCATTTTTATGTTGCTTCCGATGTTCTTCTTCGATATTTAAGGCAATCATCAAATCTTCTAGAGAGATTTTACCTTTCCTATGTTTAAGAGTCATGCCAAAATCTTCCCAATTCAGAGGCAATTTTTCGATGATAGACAAGACCTGAAATTTTTCAGGTAATGGCATATCTCCTTCAGCAAAACCATGAATTTGAACTTGGAATTCATGTGTCTGCTCAACCACAGATTTGCCTTCAGCCATTTTGAAGTTTAGGAATTTTGCCACAGTATACTTTTCTAAACCAGAATCTTCGGAGTTGTATTTTTTATCCAAAGATTTCCACAGCTCTTTAGCCAAAGATGTTGAGCAGTATACATCAAATAGTGCGTCTGAGAGGGCAGACAGGATCCTCCCATGACAAAGATAATCCCTTTGCTTAAACCTCTGTAAGGCAGCACTATAGGCAGGTTCCTCTTCATTAGGTGAAGGAGGATCTATTTCTATAACGGAGAATAGTCCTAGTGTAGTAAGCCAAAATTTCATCCATTGTTGCCAACGTCTGAAGTTTTGCCTGAAAAATCTTTCGGCTCTGGCGCTAGCCTCATCAGACCACGTTACCCTATCATTCATCATGTCTACTGACGCTGAAAATAAATTCTCTAAACTTGTTGTTTGAACGACAGCAGCAACTCAATAATATAATTGCACCAAAACAGCAAGCATGCAGTAAACAGGTAAATAAAAAGAGAGGTCGAGAAAATGTTATCTCCGGTTGAAGTGTCGGCATGGCGACTGTCTTTAGAGAATTTATTGTCGCTCACGGTGCAGAGGCTCTCCGGCAAAATTCTCCCAAGATTCGACAACCACTCGCGTCGTCCGTAGGTGCACTCCAAGACGAACGTCGCACCCGGACTCAACCTCAGATCGTGGAACCAAGCCTCAGACTCAGAACAAGGAAAGGAAGGGAGCGGACGATCAAACACTCAGAGGAAGAAGAGAAAGCAAAGCAGATTGAGTGAAGAATCAGAAAGCAGACTACATATTTATTCACTTTGAAGCACTGCTTCCCAAAGCGTGCGTCGCGCCCGGTTTAAGGATTTCCGGCTTGAACCTCCCGAAACCACCTGATTTGGGCTCGGCCCACGCATGCGTGTAGGTCCTCTTAACTTTGCTAAGGAAGGATGGAAGGACTCCATATATAAGGTCTTCCAACCTTTCTTTGCTTAGCAATGTGGGACTAAATACATACATCTATGCATTAAAAAAAGCAAAGAAATGGTTTGAATTAAAACTCAACATGACGCACCGCCACAGGGCCTACACAGCTACATCGGCGTCCGGCAATGGCAGTGGGCGGCGCGCTGGCGTCCAGCCGTCCAACAGTCCAGGTGGGGGAGGCTGAAACCTCCTCATCATCTTGTTCTGTGTGGAAAATTTTTTACCGTCCGGTGATGTCTAGTGGACGGCAGCCAGGCTGGGGGTGCTGAAGCCTCCCTCAGCCCCCCCAGTCAGTCCGCCACTGACAGCCGCACAGCTATCGTGGCACCGACGCATCACACACCGCCACAGGGCCTACACGACTACATCGGCGTCCGACAATAACAGTGGGCGGCGCGCCAGCATCCAGCCGTCAAGTGGAGTAGGCTAAAACCTCCTCATCATTTTACTCTATGCGGAAAATTTTGTCCACTAGGCTGGGGGGCGTTAAGCCTCCCTCAACGCTCCCCTCCCCCCCGCAGTCTGTCCGCCACTGGCTGCATGCTGCTGACCTCATCCACGAGGCATCAAATGCTATTGCCTTGGGAACAAGATTACAGGTAATTGTATTTTCATAACCTGACTCATGATTCATGAAGTTTTTTTTAATGATAACATATTGAATTGCTCTGATAATTAGGTTATACTATTTCGACAGATAACATATTGCTCTGATAACATATTGAATTGCTCTGATAATTAGGTTATACTCATGATTCGATGCATCTAAATACTAACAACATGCCATTAGGTTATACTATTTCGACAGACACATTATTTAAATGCCTGAATAATTAGTTCATAGTTTTGAATGAACCTGAAAGACCCTTTTCCTACCATGAAAGGACCAGTAGAACTCATCCATGAACACCACTCTATGTTTTGAGGATTAATTTACTTTTGTATGTTTGACAATTAACAGAGGTCTTCCATAGCGAAATGGTCGTGAAGGTTTGTTGATATCATATTGTATATTTGCACTTGTATTGCTCCGACCACTATGTGTGAAAAGTCTTGAATAATGCATGATTACTGTCCTGCTTTTTTACCTTCATATGATGTTTAAATCTTATTATTAAGGCAGAATCCATCTTTTTTAAATAACTAAGAGTTCTCGGAAAGTGCAAATGTTCCATTTTGAAGGATCCCAAATGAACAGCTGCTTACAGTTTGCTTTATCATAGCGACGAACATACAAAATATTATGGTGTAGCAATTATGAATTGTTGCTATTACAATATAGATATTTTATCTCATAAATATTATGGTGTAGCAATTATGAGTAAATGGAAAACACTGTTTAAGTCATTTTTGTTTTATAATACGGCGAAAATATAAATATTTTCGGGAACAAAAATGGGATGAGGGACTGTCTTGTTGATAAATAGAAAATGAGCCCCTGATTCCAATAAAAAGGATGTCCATTTGATTTTTACTCGAATAAAAATTGGTGAACAACCTCAATCTGAATGTTATGATAGTTCACTGCTCAATCTGAATGTTATGAGCTCAATTTTATAGCCGAAGATCACGAGCAAGGCAACCGATGCGATGGAAACAACTAAAGAATTTTTCTTGATCACACTTTTTTTTTTCAAAAAAAAAAAAAATTCAATTTGCCCCAAATTTTGTCTCTGGATTTTATTGTTAGCATCAGGGCAGGTACGATGGTTTCGTTAATGCTTTCTTCTTCATTTTTCTTTTGTTTATGTTTTTTTGGGTCATTTTGCTTCAATTTGATGGACTTTTCACTGGCTAAAGCTGAACTACACATGCCAGCCGTCTCTGTGTTTCTTTTGTTTCTGTCTGGTCATTACATTGCATTGAATGTGAATGTTTTTGGCAAAAAATTATATATATATATATATATATATATATATATATTGGCCAATAAAAGTGATAACGCTCGCCCCCAGCGTCCCCGCCGTACCTTGCACAAGGCTATCACGAGAGAGGTTAATCACGATAACCAGAGAAGCTAGTGCGCAGTGGAAAGAGGGACACGGGGACCAGGGATTTATGCCCTGACTACCCCGCGATTCGAACTCATGATCACATTGGGCAATCTTCTACACACTAACCACTCCGAATAACCCCGTGGGGCTATATATATATAGAGAGAGAGAGAGAGAAGCTACCCCGTGGCACGTTCCGTGTGGTTTGGTGTGGCACGCATCAAAATTAGTGCTGGATCGATCCATTGATCGATCCAGCGAGACTGAGAGGTACCCGACTGCTAGCACGGATAATTCATCTAGTAAGAGACGCATGATAGAGGAGGGGAATGGAGGTGAATAGCTTATGCTTGTATTTTGCCTATGATTGTAGCCTCATATAATTAGGGCTTCAATTGAGCTGAGCCAAGCTCTAGCTCATGCCAGCTCGAGCTTGAAAAAACTACAGAGGCTACAGCGAGCTTGTGAGTTTGAGCTCAAGACGAGCTCAAGTCAAGCTCGAGCTTGACTTGAAAAAATAAATTAAATTCATTTTCAAGTGGGATTCAAATCATGTATCTAAAATACATCAAATGAAATGCTCTAGTCACAAACTCCTCCTTAACATATTCTTTATTTTTAAAGTAATAATAATTTTAATTATTAAAAAATTAAATTAACCTGACTTGATAAGGCTCGATGAGCCTTTGTTAAACAAGCTCGAGGCCAACTTCGAGCTTTGACCAAGTCGCTCGGTCCCACATATCAACCATTGGGTAAATTCAAGAAGCGCAAGTGGGTACTGGCATGACTAGCGTCAATTGTGGTTCTGTTCCATCAAAACTCAATCCTCTCAATTTAAACATGCTAAAATTATATTTAGAAAATATGTTATCAATGACAACTTTAAGTGAGAGAGTGTTGTAGTACTAGTAATATATTCAATTCCGATAAAACACCCATTTACATGTCCACTACTATTTACATAACACAAAATAACTAACATTTTCTCCTTTATTCACATATCACGAGATTCATCAAATAGAGAATAATGAATCATCAATATCTCAAATAATAACATTAATCATTTCTAAGCATTTATAGTGTCCTTTTGAATATCAGGTGATGTTAACTTACAATTTTCAGGAGCATTTTTCATTATCACATCATTAATTTCTTTATCTTGAGCATCAAAAAATTCTAGGTGGATAAGAAAGAAAGTTACTTAGATTAAAAGAATTTTCAATTTCGTCATGACTAGAAATGAATTCTCCTTGAAGAAATAGCAATACAGATAATATTTCAATCAACCATCAAATTTCTTAAACTGTGAAGGATTGAAACACCATCTAAATTGGTTTACTCTAAATTTTCATCTTGGCAATTCATAGCCGTAAAGGTTAACCTCAACTTTTTTATAAATTAATATGCCATTCAAACTTCATCTCTAATGTTAGCATTATAAGTATAAACACGATAAAAAAATCCCATAGCACACAAAATATTAATCAAAACATATATAAGATAAATCTTCACTTGCAGAGAATTTGAAGTAACCGCAAGCAACAACACAGTCACATCGCAGCACAACAACGGTCCAAAAACAACAGTACATATATGATATATCTACTGGACATATTTTCATTGATCCGGAATTCAGCTAGCTCCGGCACTTGGGCATCCTCAGGCGGAACATGCCGAGAGCGTCGATGCAGAGCAAATACCGGAATTCCTCTGGGAAGCCGTCGCTGCTTTCGTCGTCGGAGACCCATTCCTCGTCGTCAGGGCCGCAGAGTTTCGACAGGAAATCCGCAGGAGAGTTGGCCTCTCGGTAGCTGAAGGCAAAGGAGACGGATCGAAATAAGGAGGCCGCGGCAGCGATCTGGAGAAGCAGGCAGTCGCACGAACCCTCTGCTCCTCTTACCCCGTTCAGGATCTCGACTGACATTAAGGAATCGGAGACAACTCGAACGACGGAGAAGCCTCTATGGAGAGCTTCTCGTAACCCCCTCAGAATTGCTTCCAGTTCGTGATAAACCACTGAGTTCAGTTGCTCTCTGTTTCTGCGGGCTGAGGCCACGGCGAACATGACTGTGCCGGTGTGGCTACGACCGATGCACCCGAGGCCTATCCGATCGGTGCGGACCGATGCATCGCAATTGATTTTGATTTCTCCAGCAGAAGGGGGAACCCACCGGCACATCACAGCGGGCTTCTGCGCTGCTGCTGAAGAACGCGAAAGACGTGGAGGAAGATTACGGCCCATCGGCAGTGGAGGAGGATGGCGGTCCATCAGCAGCCGTGGTGGGGAAGGAGGATGAAGGAGGAAACTGTGGCGGCGTTGTTCCATGTTCGATCTCTCTCCGGGAAGAGTTTTCTCTCCGGTCGTCTGCCGGTCAAAAACCAAGAAACGAGATGATTTAGCAAATGAAGGTAAGCGGCTGTGTTCGCTTAAAAAGTGTTCTAAGTCGTTGTAAATTAGTTATTAGTCTATGCGGAAAAATCGGATGAAGGTAATGGCGGATTGATTAAAATTTCAAAATTGGAAAATTAATATTTATATTAGTTTTCGATACTATTCGGAAATAATAAATAAGGAAAAAAAATCATATACAAAATTAAAGCATCATATACAGATTTAATTAAAATTATAAGGATGACTATAAATTCGGGAAAAAAAAACAGAAGTTCACGGTTTGTGTGGAACGGGTTAGTTTAATTTATTATTTATTATTTATATAATTTTTATTAAATAAATAAATAAAATAATTAAATCATGAAAATACTAAATTAAAATTCAGATCGAACAAAATCTATCAAATACCTACGCTAGGAAGATAATTAAGAAGTATACTAGTCTAAAACAGGATGAATTTGAATTTGATTTAATTAAATCAACCGAATCAAGTTTAAGTGAATTAAACTCATTCAATTGATTTAAAAGGATTTTTTTTAAAAAAAAAAAATCTATTCTATCTTCTATTGTTTTTCTAGCCTTGCTCCGACCCCTCACACGCAAGTCTCCACGAGTCTACTTTTTCTATTTCTTATGATCTTCTCTTTCCTTCTCCCTATTTTTTCGTCATAATCATAGCTTAGGAGATGCTTAGTAGGTGGATTTGAATGGGAATGAAATCTATTTTATTACCATTCTTGATGCTTAGTAGATGGGAATCGGAATCAAAATATAGATTTGATACCCTTAGTTTCATAACCCACCCATCTTAGGTTATCGTTAAATCCATTCCTCCCTACTCGTGTGGTTTTTTTTTAACGGCCCAACCCCTCGAGCCGAACCTTTTCTTCACTTTTGATTTTCGCATTTCTGCGTCTTTCTTCCTCACTCGCCGCTGCGCCTCAACTCACCTCTTTGCCATAGTCTAATTTATCGAAGGTGAGTCAGTTGTCTCAACTCGTCTTTCTTTCTCTTTTAATTTTCGCATTTTAGCATCTTTTTTTTTACCTAATTTTCGTCAATCAGAATTAGTGTCATTTATTTTCTATTGCCTCTTTATTTTCTATTGGTGACAACAGTGGTCCTTTTTTCTAGGACTATGGAACTCGATCGCCGCTTTTGAGATCTCTCTCTTCAGTGGATGTAGTTTTATCATTTTCGTTCGATCACTTCGTCATGACATCTCTTATTTCCTATGATGTTCATATTGCGTTTTTTAATAAAATTGTTCAATACATGACTTTGTGTGATTATTTTTGTATTTTACTTATAAGTGTAAAATGAGAATTTTGGCTGATTCTCATTCCATAATTTAAGCCAACCCAAACAACATTAATGGGAATAATATTCAATCCAGTAATCATTTCCATTACCATTAACTCCTCAATCAAAACTCATTATCACTCTCATTGCCAAATATATACCAAACACCCCCTTAATTATTTTTCTTTTATCTTTCTCCTATATCAATTCTCTTTTCTTCTTCCTCTCCTCAAGAACATCTACCTTCCCTTTTCTCTTTCTTATTGTTTTCCAACCGATCAATGAAAACTCTAAGGGGGCGTTTGGTACGCGCGTTTTCCATTTTCATTTTCTAGAAAACGCGCGTTTTCTGAAAAACGGTGTTTGGTTTACATTTTTTATGCGCGTTTTCTAAAAAATTAGCTATCGTTTTCTAGAAAAACAGAGAATGACAAAAAGTCATTTTCTGTTTTCTAGAAAACGCACGTTTTCCATAAAATGAAAATAAAAACGGTACAAATCAAACACACCCTAATCTTTCTTCCTCTCCAACTAGAGCAATTCTTATTTTGTCATTTTTTATCGTGAGCTAGACGGGACCGTTGAAAAAGAAGATAAGGCTTGTTCTCTTTTCTTCTAATTATTTTGTTGTTTTTTTTTCTCTTTTTACTTATCAGTGCAAGTAAATCAACGGTAATTCATATTGTTCTGTTTAATTTTGGTTTACTTTGTTTTTCGACCAAATGCTAATAGTGGAAAACAAATCGCCATTAATAATTAAGCATATTTAATAAGTAATTGAGTCATCAATTAACTATTATTTATTTAATGGTTTGAGAATAAGATTTAGTTAGGAACATAAATATAGATTTTATTATAAATGAAGTTTATAGTTATTTTATTAAGTTACTGGATACGTTACCCGTTACGATCTTGTCCTTTCAGGACGGTGTGATGGTTAAAGCATAGAGTATTGTCACATGAACTCTTGGGGTTGAAACTCGACGTGTTCAAGCATATCTCCCCCCTCATGCATTGACACCTGTACTAAGGGCTAGTAGTCACCCGTGATTTACCTCCTCCGTGTTAGCCTAGGGATGGATTAGCGGGGGCGTTAGGAGTGAGAGAATCGCTCTTTTGCCACATGGATCTGTTACAATCTTCACTCATGTATCTCCAAACCACGGATCATCCCTCCACATGACTCTCAAGGCACATTGACTTGACCAGGGGTGGCACTAGACAAAAAAAATCAAGAGGGTTGAATTGCACAAATAATTTTTTTTATGGCGACGGTGGTGGCAAGACTATCAAAGAATGAGCCATGCGACCCATGCCGCTGTGAGCTAGGTTCATGCCGCTGCATGCCAGGCAATGACGCTGCTAGCGTCTGTGGGGGCTACAAAAGCAACCCCCCACAATACTACTGGGCGTCGGCCATTGCGACGGTCACTGCTGCGCCCAGGTTGGGAGAGGCTGAAGCCTCCCTTAGCCTCCTCCGTGCGTCTACCATTGGGATTAACCATCTTTTATTAATTAGCAAAGCCTCCTATCCCATCTTCTCTTCAATTCCCTCGATCATCTAGTAGCAGGACATCAAAGTTGTTACCCAGGTATCTACAGTTCAATCCCCAGCTATGACGCATTTGTTTAAATATTTCCTCCAAATGGGGCGTGCAACTAAGGGATGCTGGACTTCTTAGTCACCGCTACAAATGCTTCCCGATTTACTTTGATGGCCGATGAGAAAATTTTATGGGTCCGGGCTTGTCACCCCTAGAGCTAGCTGGGTTTATAATCTTCTATTTTCCCTAGGGTGTAATCGAGGCAAGCAGAGCCAAGTCACACTCTTGAATATTTGAGTTTGACTCATTTATAATTAAGCCGAACTTGAGCTTTATTTAACTAATATATTCACGACTCATGAGCATTTATCGAGCCAGTTTAATAAATATAAATTATAAATTTAAATATTTATTAAAAACTAAATTATATATTTAGAGAAAATTATAATATTCTTATTAAAATTTATAAGTTTATTCTAATAAATAAATGTAATATATTTGTCTATATTTTTCATAAGTAGAATATAAAATCTATAAATTCAATATCAAAATTATTATTTTTTTCATTTAAAAGTTCATTCGAACTTATTAACGAACATGTTTACAAGTCAATAAGCCGAATATTGTAAAACTTGAACTTAATTTGTTTATCTTAACGAGTCTCGTTAAATGAGTTCAAACGAGCATTTATCAAATCGAGGTTCGAATAGCTCATGAATGACTTAGTTCATTTACACCCCTGATTTTCCTAATCCAACCATCTTTGATTTATTAATCAAGTGTTATATTAAAATGATTGATAATTGTAATTTGTAAACCATGGTATTTGATATAGATATAGATGAAGGGTCCAGGAGGAATTAAAAGGGGAAGGAAGGGTATTTTTATGTTTTCACTGTGTAGGGCCTCAAGGAGGAGGAGGAAGCACGGTTGAAAGGAGTTTTTTCTTCCTTCGTGTTATGGTTCGCCGCCACACGCAGAGGGTGGGGAGGATGCTGCTGTCGTCACCGACAGCTCCTCTCGTCGGCAGCACACGTCAACGCCACAAAGGCAGCACACATTGGGAGAGGGGGCACTCTCGTGGCCTCCATAGCTCATCGTGTTGCCTTCGCTGCTCACCGGACTATTCACTCCGCACATATCTACACTCACTTTTAACAGTTCTTTTTCTTCCATTATATATTATTTTTCCGGGGGAAAGGGACCGCCAAATTAATTAAGGGATAGAAGAGTTTTTTTTTTCCAATGGTATAATTTGTAAACCATGGTGGCAAAAGGTGAATACGCTCGCCCTTAGTGCTCCCGTCAACCCGTCCCAGGGTTAACACGGAGGAGATAAATTATGGACGACTACTAGCCTTTGGAATAGTGACTAGCACATAAGGAAAACATTTACCTCGACTTTACCAAGATAAATCATGGACATTTACCTAGGTGGGAAGGTAAATCTAGGAGAGATCGTAATTAATTTTGATCATATTCTGACTGTGATCCGACAAACAAATTATGAAAGGGGTCCAGAATTACAGATCAAAAGATTTGGATTCAACACGCCCTTAGAGTCATGCTTGTCTCTCAATTTTGACTCTTTCGGCACTGAGACTATCCTCATATTTGCTTTAGAACTTTTACCATGTAAAACAAGGAAGAGGAAGAAGGAAGTCGCCTTGTAATCTTATGTCGTTTTGGGTTCCTTTGAAGTAAACACACTCGAGCTCAATTTGCTCCCCCTTTCTTGGGAGACAAAAAAAGGCTATAAATCTCATGCAATTCTTCCCTTCTTTATGAGCATAACGAAACAATTTAGTGGCAGCAATTTATTACATAAGTCGAGGATTGTTACATGAATCTGTGAGAAGATAGAATATTTCCAAAATTAATTCATTCGAGGTGTCAGGATATAAGAGCATCTCCAATGTAACTTTTTTAACAGGTTTATAGAGTTGAAAAAGTTCAAAAAAAAACTCTAATGAGTGGAGACATAAGTTTTGAGGTTTTTATTTTAAGAGCAGGTTTGATATTTCAAACCTACTTTTTTTCTCTTGAAGATTGAGGTATTAATCATTATAAATTAATATTGCATGTTTGATTTTTTTTAAAACCATTAAATATTTTATTTAATAATTAAATTATACACTTTTCTTTTGAAAATAAATATATTTGAGAAGTTAAAAGAAATACAAATGACTATAATTAAATTAAAATTCATAAGTTAATTAAATATTAAATAAAAAGTATAAATTAAATTAAATTAAAAATCATAAGTTTATTAATTTATCAATTAAAAATTACAAATAAATTAATTTAAAGATGAGAATTAAATAAAATATTAAGTAAAAATTATATAGAGATATTAAATGAAAAAATAAAAATAAAAATAAAAATGTATTATTTGTAATGTAGGACCCACAAAAAAATTGTATGGAGATTTTTTGATTGTGAAGAGAATAGTAGATTTTCTACTTTTGATGTGACATATTAGAAACTAAAAAAAAGCTTATGAAGAGGTTTAACTATTGGAGATGTCCTAAGATCATTTATTTATGTGTTGAAACTTACACGCCAGCTTTTTTGGAAGTAGATGCGGCGATAAGGAGGAGTTTACCTAGCACGAGTAAATTATCACAGTATAGGTCAAAATGTTGGCAGTCAATGTCAGAGCTTAAACAAGGCTCGGCCGCATTCGAGTGCGATGTGATTCATCGGTCAATCAGAAGGATCATTGTTCGATCGGCCATCTGAGTAAACCTGTGACTGGTTAACCCGGTCGATAGGAGAGCAAGCTGAGAGGGTGAGGAGCCCGAGCCGAGCGGACCATCCGTCCAGCTTGAGATATGAGACACATAATGAATCGATAAAATAATAAAGAAGGAGAGAAAATAGATAATTAATTAATAAGGAAAAGAAAAAATAAAAAAGAATACTTCATCTATCATTAAATGAGAATATTCTATCTATCGTTAAATGAGGAGAAACCAACAAAATAAAACAAAACAAAAATTGTAAAAAAAAAATTCTACAGTTAGAAGTAGATGATGAATCTTTATAAAAGTTTTTAAATTTATTCTAATAGTTCATGTAAACTTTTTATATAAGATCAAATTCAAAATTAATCGATTTAAAAAATTAAATATATAATACCAACAAAACGTTTTGTCTTCACATATTCATAGGTCGAGTTTCTATCTCCGAGAGAAGGGTAATATCGGGAAGAAATTCTCTGATCCCGGATCTTTGGATATTACTGATCTCTTGTTTATTTATTGGTTGAATGAACTGGACTCCACCTGTTAAACATGTGGAGTCAAGTTCATTCAACCAATAAATGAACAGGGTCTCTTCTGATTTAGAAATTTCTAAATCAGTGGATGTGACCTCGACAATATCGGCTGAGAGGAGTGGGGACTGATTGTTATGATTAAAATTATTATAATAATATTATAAAAAAATTACATTGGAAAAAGGAGATATTTTGATTTATTTTTTTTTAACCGGCAAAGCTGCTATAATTTTCTAGCATTTAAATAACTTGAATAATTAATTATACTCTCCAAATATAATATAATCTTGAGGAAATATTAATATCCCATTTAACTTTTTAAAATTATGATTAAGATGACAACCAATTAATTAATTATATGTTGTTGCCCAATTAAAGTTGCAAAATTAAGTAGATATCAATTATTTAAAAGCCATTATATTCCTATATAGTTATTTTTTATATTTAAACATGGAAACTAAAATAAATTATTTGTATAAAATATTTCATCTTAATTAAATAAGATAAAAATGTAATATTTAGCTTTAAATTAATTTGATACACTGACTGCTTGTCAACTGACTCAAATACAAACAAAATTTTCACGTGCATTTCACGTGCGAACTCAAGGTCTATAAAAGCAGAAGAGGGGGCACCGTTTGTTCTTCGCTTCTTCACTGGTGTCATAGGGCTCACGACTCTGCCCATGGGGAAGAGGAGGGCACTCCGCGTACGCCGAATTACCTTCGAAAGGGAGGATTTTGAGGCGGGTCTCCGAGAGAAGGGGGCGATTTCGGCGAAGGAGAGGAGTGGGGACTGCGATGGGTGTTGTGGTGGTCGGACGGTTGTGATCTTTGGGCTGTGGGCAGTGCTCATGTACTATGTCATCCGGATCGCCCCCAACCAGTCACTGGTTTGTTTCCTGTGCTCTTTTCTTTTGGTCTTTGGAATTTTAGGCAGAATCTACTTCTCAGTCTGTTCTAATCTCTCATAGTGTGCTTGCTTCGCCAAATCACATAGTAGAATGGTTTTAACCATGTCAATAGACTTGCTATAACTACATGACTTTGCAATTACTGATCTGCTATAGCAATGCAGTTGTTATTTTCTCTGAATAAGTATCTTCTTAAAATTTCAGTACAAAGATTGGTACTACGTTCAGAAACTATTTTTTCTGAAAGGAGATGATGGTTTTGTGATGAACCAAGTCCTAATAGCCGCATGGTATATTTTGGGTCTGTTGCCCCTTATGTATGGCATGTTGTTGGTTCCTACCGGAAGAAGGTGACATCTGAATCTCAAACCCCTTCTTAGCAACTCAGCTAGATGTTGTAGTATTTTGTGATTATGTATTAAACTATTAATGCTACTAAACATTTTCTTTTGCTACATATGTGTGTTGATCAGTTATAATAATTGTGTATTAGTGAATGCTATCTATTCAACGATCATATGGATCATAACAAGATGTAAGCAAACAGTTTACAATTGTTATGGACTTCATAATGTTAAATAGCTAAATTTTGTGTGAGTTTTGAAACTAGAGTACTACTGATGAGCTAGCCAATTATATTTAAGATAAACCTCATTAGTGTATGTAATTTGTTGATGAAGTCGTGTTAGATGATAAGAGTGTAATTAGATTAAATTAATTATTAAATAATAGTCGTAGAGAAAAACTTTTGAAATTACAGGTTTTATGATAAGTAGGAAAAAAAACTGAATATATGTGAAAAATGAATTGATGGAATAGTTATGGATAAAATGTCTGCCAGTCAAAGAGTTGAATAACTTTGATGTATTATTTAGTAATAGTAATAGAAAGATTTTTTTAAAGATTGCAATAAGACTCATTATACTTTATGGATGACAATATGAGTAAACAATAATCATTTTGTTTGTTGGATCAAGTTTTAACAAAATAATAGATGACAACATTGAATCTAGTTGAGCTCTTATGTAATATCTCTAACCGAGTAAAGTTTGAGCTTGATAAAATAATCTTTTTAATAAATAAGCTTGACTATATTTTATTTTCTGTTAATATTGAGCTTGGTCCAAACTTATTTGTTTTTCTAATAAACAAGGTTGAATATAGGTGAGCTCTGCTCACTTACAAGCCCTATGTTCAGTATTTTATTTCTTCTTGTTAACATGTTTGGACGAAAGAAAATGCTGAATAATAATTTCCTTGTCTAATCTTAGTTCTTACCCTATTTTTCTCAGTCTGACCGTTTCTTCTTCATTTGATCATGCAGTTCAAGATATAAAGTTCCTGTCTGGCCTTTACTAATTGCTTCCTTCTTCGGTGGTTCATATGCCCTACTTCTTTATTTCCTTATTTGGAAGCCTCCGCCACCAGATGTTACAGAAGAGGAGCTCAATAGTCGGTCTGTAAAGTTTGCGGATTCAAAGATTACTGCTGCAGTAAGAAATTATTTACTCAGTCTCTTTCAGTTCAAATTCACAATGTTCTTATTTCAAACAACTCAAAACCATTATCTTGTATGATTCTTCTCTCACTTCTTTTGTTCAAACTCTCAAGAAAATTTTTTAGTTTCCTATATTTTTGGCAAGGTTTAGAAGTTTTAGATAAATGAAAAAGAAGAAATAGTGTTAGGATCCAAAGTGCCTTGATAAGGTTGAAGACCATTCTAACTCTACTTGTTAGAATTCACCAACTCAGTTCTAACCCTTGCTCGTAGGAGTGAGCATATATAACCCAAAATCAATAAACCAAATCGAACCAAAAGGATCCAAATTGAAATTTTCAAATTTATCAGTTTGGTTTTAGTTTACTTACTACATAGAGTTATCTGGTTTAGTATAATTTTAGTTTGCTCACCACTACTTGTAGATCTAAATGTGATGAAACCTTCACCTCCTGTAGAAAAATGACAAACAATTTAACTGTGGGTCAGCTTAGTAGATACGTCGATGAGAGTATCTATATTTGGATAAAAATTCCTAACATAAGGTTTGTTTGTCACTTAAAGTAGCTGGACGGACCTATTTGTGCCAGTATGTTAGCAAACACAACACATAACTCCTTTTCTTGTATATGAATTTTCTTTAAGAAGACATTACTCCTCTCCTTTCCCTTTTTCTCCCCTCTTCTTCTCGATATTCTGAATAGGTAATACTTGCACATCAGATTACAACTGTTGCAGGTTTGGGTCTATATATATATGGCGGTATAGCCGATGGAGCAGTGTGGATTGAGCTCTACCAATACTTCCAAGAAAGCTGGCTTGTAAGTTTCGGCACATAATCTCTATGAACTGCTGTCTATCAGTTTTTTTCCCCCCTAAATGAACGATCTTATATGAATTACACATAATTTTGGAAATATTCTATCTTCTCGCAGGTTCATGTAGCAATCCTCGACATATTTATACACTCATTCCTCGGGCTATTCTGGGTGTATAATGACATGCGTGAAAGGGGATGGTGAGGTTTCTATTTTGAAAAGTGTTTCGCGATCATGTTGATAGATTCATAAGATGAATGTTCTAGTATGAAAGGAGAAATTATCCCTATTCTTAAAAGTTTTTCACAGTCGTGCGTGCCGGTAGAATTGTCTCACATTTGATTGATGAAGCACACTTTTTGCTGCAGGATTCACAAAGGCGCTTGGCTTTTGCCGTTCACACTGATTCCATTAGTCGGACCGTCATTTTACGCTCTTTTACGCCCTCCTCTGTCAGCGCTTCCCGTGTTTACGTCTTCCACCAGCACTAAGAATGACTAAGATGGAGTTTGGTGTGGTTGCCCGTTCCCTTCAGTCGAGTTTTGATGGCTTTTAGCGGTTTCTCCATGTTGAATTCTTGATTGTATCTACTTGCCTCTCATATGGATGTTCGGGAATCCAGCTCAAGGCAAAGAAAAATAAAAGAAGAATTCGTCGATAATGATGTAAAATGTTTATTGTTTTGTTTTATTTTCATTTCTCAAGACTAAATCCACATAAAACTCCCTTCATGCTTGGTTTACTCGTAGGATAAAGAGAGGGGAGCAAATTGAGCTCTAGGCCTGTTTACTTCGAAGGACCCCGAAGGGCCTTTTGCGAAAAGAAGTCATCAACTTCTTAACCAAAGCTCAAGCCCGATCGAGCAGTGTCTAGGCTTGAGATCTAGATCGTCGGCTGCTTCATCACCATTTTTTCATTCATGGTTTACAATTATCAACCATTTTATAGAAATTGCTACTTGCACATGAAGATATAACACTATATTAATAAATGTAAGTATGTTTCATGATATTCTAATAAATCAAAGATTGGTGGATTGGGAGAAGAGAAGAGGCTTTGCTAATTAAAAGATGGTCGAACTTGGAGATATGAACGGTTGGATTTATATTATGCGCGGATGTCTATTAAGAAGAAATTAAGCCTAAATTTAATTTATTAACAATAATTAATTAAATCTTTAATTAAGAAGAAATTAAGCCTAAATTTAATTTATTAATAATAATTAATTAAATCTTTAATTAAGAAACTGTCATTGCGTACATGTGTTGTATGTGTAATGGAATGCTTGAATGATAAGAATAAATATTATACTTGTTCTTAACCAAAATATCAAGAAAGGTATGCTTTTTAATTAATTATGATCTTTAATTTAATTTGTTTATAATTTTTAATTAATATGATTTTTAATTTAATTAAATTTATAATTTCCATTTAATATTTAATTAACTTATAAATTTTAATTTAATTAAAGTGATTTGTATATTTTTTTTATTTTCCAACGAAAGGATTAGTATTTTAATTATTACTAATAATTCTAATAATTCATGAAAAAAAAATTATAATTAAATATTTTATATAATAATTTATTTTTTTAATAGTTTAAAAGGGTCAAATATACAATATTATTTTATTGTAAAGAAAAAATATTAGGAAATAATTATTATTAGTAAATACTTATTTGTTTCCTAATTATTAGAGAATAATTATTATTAGGAAATATTTATTTGTTTCATAATTATTATTAGGAAATACTTATTTGTTTTCTAGTATTTTATATGTTTTCCTATTTTTCACTTTGTAATGGTAGTTATATACCACATATTATCATTAATAAAGTGTATGAATTCTATCGTCAATATAGTATTAAAGTGTTAAGCTAAAGGCAATCTTTTTTTCTTTTCTCCACAATATCCATTAGCCGCTTTTTACAATGGCTATCGTCGACGACATCACTCGCCGGCTATCTCTCACAAATACTCCTGATTGACTTTCCGCCCTTGTGGTTCTCAACGTCAATGCTCAAGCACCGTTGAAACTCACCACCTCCAATTACTCTGTCTGGTAGTTGCAGTTCACGTTTCTTCTATTCAGATATGACTTATTGGGTTTTGTTGATGACTCACGCCCCTTCCCCTATGCAGATAACGCCTACAGACGCCACACTCCCTTAGCGAATCCTGATTTTATTCTCTAGCTCTGTTAGGATCAACTTTTCCTCAACGCTATTATAGGTTCGACGTTTCCTACTCTTGTGCACTTTATTTCTTCATCAACTTCATCTAGAGATGCATGGCAAACGCTAAAGAGAACCTACGCTACTCCCTCACGTGGCAGGATTATGACTCATTATCAAAATCTTGCCAGCCCTCAATAGAATAACAAATCTATCACTGATTATATGCAGGACATTAAAAGAAATATTGACGCTCTCGCGCTTATGAATGTCAAAGTTGATTTTGATGAGTTCTCCATTCGTATCCTGAATGGTCTTAGCCAAAATTATTGCAATATCTCACATGCTCTGCAAGTTTGTGACATCCCTATTATCTTTGATGAGCTATTCGAGCAGCTACTCAGCTATGAAGCTCAGTTAAAAGTCTCGACACCATCTCCATCTTTAACGCAAATAACTGCTCTTATTGCTCCAGCATGGAATGTTGGGACCGATGTGCCCACTAAAGGGGGGGGGGGGTGAATAACGTCTCGTCGCTCTTGCGTCGGTTTGTTTCGTCTTGTTGTTGTGCAGCGGAAAGCTCGAAGACAAACACTCACAATGCTAACACTTAGGGTTTACTTGGTATCCACCTCAAGAAGAGGTGACTAATCTAAGGATCCACACACGACTCGCTCCTCCACTATGAAAACACTCCTTCTCGGTCGTAGCCTGAGACGAAGAAGCCTTGTACAAACCCACACACAACAACACAACTCACACAAGAAGAAAATACAAGATATAACTGAAATACACCCTTCTTTTTGCTTACTTGTTGCTTGTTGTTGCTTCTTGAACCTTGGGAATGCACCCCAAGCGCCTTCAAGAACTGGCGGTGAAGATCGGAGGAACCTCACGTGAAAGTCACTGAAGATCGCAGGAGAAGCTCGTAAAGAACTACGGAGAAAATGCTCCGCAACGACTATATCCTGTGCTCCCAATCAATTGAAACCAACCTCAATCGATTGCCACGTCAGCACCGCTCCATCGCAGTCGTCCATCTCCTGCATCCTGTGTAACGGTCACTTCCCAAACGATCGACCGATCGATTGGGACTGCCTGAATTGATCACCCGATCGATTCAGCGCCTCTCTGTGCTCTCGCGTCCGCGTGAGAGCTTCTGCTGCCCAATCGATCGACCCATCGATTGGCAGCTCCCAATTGATCGCTCGATCGATTGGGAAAGTCTCTGTGCTACGATTTCACATCCCAATCGATCGACCGATCGATTGGGCCTTCCCATAATCGCAGCACAGTCCAATCGATCGACCGATCGATTGGACCCTGTTCAATCGATCGCACGATCTATTGAACACTTTGAACTTGACTCAAACTCAAGTCCAAAGTCCCAAACCCAACTCCCAGTCAACCGTGACCTGTTGGATCTCCATGCCTAGCATTTGCCCACACTCAACCAATCTCGAACTAGCCTTCTAGCCTCCTCCATCAGCCTTGCGTTCCTCAGATATCTCCCCATACTTCATGTCTTGCCTTCAGGAGCTTCCTTCGGCCTCATTCTAGTTGTTAGGTTATCCTTGCCAAGTCATACTAGAACTTACCTTGCCAAGACCACATGCCTGGACTTACAACCTTTGCCAAGATCATATTTGGACTTTCCACTTGCCTGATTCCTCACCAGGACTTTCTCCTTTGCCAGGATCACACTTGGACTTTCCAATTGCCTAGCTCCTCACCAGGACTTTTCTTTTGTCAAGATCACACTTGGACTTTCCAATTTGCCTAACATCCAGTTAGGACTTCACCATTGCCTAACCTCTAGTTAGGACTTCCAGACGCCTAATCTCCAGTTAGGATTTACTCAGTTAAGTCTCCTGTCAACCTTGACCTACTTGACTTGTCTTCTCATCAACCTGGTCAACCCTTTGACCATCTCCATAACCAGATGATTGCCCTAGCCATCTCCATATATTGTCAAACATCAAAACTCAACCATCACGACTCAAGCTTAATCCAACTCAAGATTAGTCAAATTGGTCAAACTTAACCTAGGAAAATTTCCCCAATATAGAATTCTCGTAATCGGTATTCAAACTATCGTGGTGGTCAGCAGCAGGTTCCGTCGATGTCCCATTAGCCGCACCTATCTACTCCTAGGATGTCTGTGCATCCTCCTGCACATCCAGCCATAGTTTGCAAAATCGCGATCCGGATCGTAGGATCGTACGATCCTACGATCCTAAGACCCAAAATCGATCCAGGATCGTGCAGAATCAAGTTTTGCAGCAGGATCGCAGCAAGATCGGTAGGATCGTAACAGGATCGGAGCAGAATCGGAGCAGGATCGATGGAAGCTTTGAGAAGTCATAACTTTTGACTCGGATTGAACCACGGGGCCTATAATATATCAAATCAAAGCTCGTTCAGAGATCTTTAATAAATTTCAAAGTTTATCCTTAACCACCCTATTTCAAACCCAAAAAATATTATTTAAATCTTTTTCGGATGCCTAGAAGATTTTATTTTTTATTATTATATTTTTTCATCTTGTTAGGGTTTTAAATTATTTAAACATATATTTAATTATTTTTTAGTTAGTTTTTTATCAATAATATTCTGTCATTTTCCCCCAAAATGATGAATTTTTGGATGTCTATTGTCTAGTATTGTGTGACATCAACCAATCTTTAGAAGATTATTTTCGACGTTCATATTTGAATCAAAGGATACAATAACTTTTGTTATGTATGTTAGGTGCTTTATTGGCCTTTAAATTGGATCATCTTATAAACCAAGGAAATATTTTTGACGTTGAATGTGTTATTATTATTGTGTTAATAGAAATTTTATATTCTTTCATTTTATGATATGAAAATATAAATATTATTACTATGTGAGAATAGTAGTTAAATTACTAGTTAATTTAAATTTGTACATGTAGTAATGTAATCTAAGGTGTTAAGTGTAAATGATTGCATATATATGCAAAATTAGTTATCTATTTATATTTAAATGAGTTTTTTAAGTATTTTTTCTAATTATTAATCATATATGATAAGATTTTAAGGGTTTTTGGTAGGATCGTACGATTCTACGATCCGATCTTGACCGATCCGATCCTGACCCTAAATCGATTCTATGTAGGATCGCGATTCTACAAACTATGCATCCAGCTATGTCCAGTCCCAATCGTTATCTTGAACGTTGTTAGATCTGTGGTGTTCAAGGTCATTCTGCTCTCCAGTGTGGTCACATGACTGCCTCGATGCTTGCTCTGCTTCCGTTGATTCCTCCTCGTGCTCCACGTATAGCGTATAGTGCACCGTTTGCGCACACTGCTGTTCATTTTACACTTCCGTCTGATTCTCAGGAATAGGTGGTTGATTCTGGCGCCTCTCATCATGACACCACTGATCTCACTGCTCTCTCATTGCATGAGCCTTACTCTGGGTGATCCGGTAGTAAGAGTGGAGTTCCGTGCGGGACAGAGAGTAAATGACACGTGGAGATCAAAGCCAAGATAGTCAACCTAAAGGTATGGCAGATCGGAAGGCCACCTGGCTGATCGGCCATGACCGTGCCCGGAACGGCGTAGAAATAACTCGATAGCGGGTTGGGTTTCCGCCGCTCATAAGTACGTCTAAGGAAGTTGGGGCGTCGGGCGATCTGTCCGCTCGGACGAGCTGCGGATCAACGAAAATGACATTCCCATCCGAGTAAGTGACCGAGCGGCCTTCTCGCTCGGACCAATACATGTCCCCTCCAGGACGGTAGTGAGTCCAAGCATCTCTCCCGTTCAGGCTAGCAACAGACAAAATGTGCAGAAGAGGACTAAGGGGACAGCTGGTGATATCCTTCTTGAGACATGTGTCGCCGACGAACAGCATGGTCAGTGGCCAGACCGGACAGAGAATCGTACGATGGAAGTTTCCACTGTCATGTCAGAGATATGCTCGGACGGTTGCGGTATGGCGCTAGACGTACTTTTCTGACACATCCATTTTGAGGTATGTCTTGGGAAGCGCGCACACCTCGAGAAGCATGCATGCGCCTCCCAGGGGTCATATATAAAGACCCCCCAGGCTTCGACGGAGGTATGCATTCTCATCTACTGTAGCTATAGTCTTCACTCTCGTTACTCTGCCTCGATCTCTTCTCGCCGGAGCTGACTTGAGCGTCGGAGGGCCGTCGCCGGGAACCCCTTCCCGGCTCGATTTTGTGCTTGCAGGTTCTCACCAGAGGCTCGCGCCAGTCGGAGGTCCATACGTCATCAACGAGAGCGCCACGTCCCCAGCGTCTGTCGACTCAACATCCGAACATGATCAAATTGGCGCCGTCTGTGGGAAGCTACCTAAATTCGGAGTCGAGACGATGGAAGAAGCTGGACGTCAACACACCGTAACGCTCTCCCAAGAAGAGCTTGACGCGCTCATTCAGGCGTGAGCAGCAAAGATAGTGGAGCAGCAACAAAAGGCTCACGCCGAGCGGCTGGCACATGCCACCTCAGCGTCAGGTGGCCGAGCGGTACCAGAAGACCGACCGGAGCAATTTTCTACGTGGGCGCAGAATAGAGGGCAGGCCGACACACCAAGAGAGGCACCCACTGCCCCTATTCCATTCCATCGGGCCCTGTTCCAGACTCCGTCCGAGCTGGCCCAAGCCAACCAGGGATCATCCGATGAAGCGACCGTGTGGGATGCCAGGAAGGGAAAGACAACCTGAACCGAGTCATCCCCCGAGCGGATCAATCGCCAGTTCTCTGAGGCAATTCTACAAGACCCGCTCCCGAAGCATTATGCTCTTCTAGCGATCAGAGAGTACAATGGTACAACCGATCCGGACGACCGCCTCGGTAAGTTCAACAACGCCGCTACTCTCCATCAATACACCAACGAAGTCAAATGTAGGGTCTTCCTCACTACCCTGTCCGGATCCGCACAACGTTGGTTCCGGAGGCCGTCGGACGGATCGATTCGAAGTTTCAAGGATTTCCGCACGGTTTTCCTCCACCACTTTGTGAGCAGCAGGCGCTACCAAAAGACCAGTGTCAATCTGTTCTCCATGAAGCAAGGGGCCCGAGAGACTCTCCGAGCTTACATCCAGCGATTCAACCATGCCGTTATGGACATTCTCGCAGTCTCATCCGAGACCATGATGCACGCCTTCACCCAGAGGCTGACGGATGGCGACTTCTTCCGCACGCTCATCAGGAAGTCACCGCACGACTATGACCATATGCTGAAAAAGGCGAACGAATACATCAACGTGGAAGAGGCGCAAGTAGCCCATAAAAAGGAAACACCAGCAGAGTTAGCAGTGCCGGCCGAGCGGAGGCCTTAAGTCATTCATCAACCACCCAGAGGACCCCGAGTTGAGGGGATGAGGTCGCATCAGGAATCAAGGTCGCACGTTGTCCAACACATGACAGGCGAGCGACCTAAGCCGAAAGGAAAGGTATGAACTCTCATGTTTTGTTCACTTCATCAGTCGGCAACCCACAACACCTGCGACTGTCGGAGCCTCGCCCCGGTCACTAAGCCAAGGAGTTATCGCCGCCGAACGCCTTCGCTTGACCGGAGGCATAATCATCAAAATGACGGACGACGAACAACCAGACAATCACCCGAGCAGCGACACCCGCACCAACCAAGTAGCAACCCCCGAGCCTCCCATGAACAAGCCAGACCGTCTGCTCGGGAGGAAGAAAATAGAAGCAACACCGCTCGGGGGGAAATCAACATCACCGCTGGTGGACCAACCAGCGGTGACTCCAACCGAGCTCGCAAGTCGTACGCTCGACGGCTGGAGATTTATGTCGTGGGATGCAGCCGAGAGAAGGCGAACGGGCCCGAGATCAGCTTCGGCCCTGGCGATCTCGAGGGAGTTGAAGTGTCTCACGACGACGCCCTTATCATCTGAGCGGTAATAGCAAACTACACTATTCATCGCATCTTTATTGACACAAGGAGCTCGATCAACATCATCTTCAAGAAGACGTTCGACCAACTTCAAATCGACAGGGTTGAGCTGTTGCCTATGACAACACCCCTATTCAGATTCACTGGTAACGAGGTTCAGCCGGTCGACTAGATGAAATTGGCTATTTCACTTGGTGAAGAGCCGCTCAGAAGGACGCGAACGACTAACTTCATCATAGTGGACGCGCACTCGGCGTACAACGCCATTTTGGGCCGACCAACCCTTAGTGAATTCCGGGCTGTTGTCTCAACGTTTTACCAGAAGATCAAGTTCCCTGTCAAAGACCAAGTGGGAGAGGTCCGAGGCGATCAGTTGGCAGCACGATGTTGCTATGTGGAGATGATCCGAGCCGAGTTGATATCCGCTCGGAAGGCTCCCCGGATTGAGGTAAATACTATAACTGAAAGGTCGTCCACCTTAGTTTATGAAGAAAAAAAAGAAGTGCAGATCCAGGATGACTGACCGGAGGCCACCACCTTCGTTGTATCGGACCTGGGAGCGGGCTAGAAAGAAGAGTTGATCAAGTGCCTGCGACGTAACCACAACGTCTTTGTGTGGTAAACGTACGAGCTACCAGCATCTCGTCGAGCGTCGTGCAGCACGAACTCCATGTCTGGCCGGACGCGCGGCCGGTGAAGCAGAGGAAGAGGGACTTCAGCGCTGAGCAGAACGTCATCATCCAGGCGAAAATCAAGAAACTTCTGGAGACCGGCCATATACGGGAGGTGCAATTCCCGAACTGGTCTGAGCGCTTGAAGGTTGAAAGTAAACATTTTGTTGTCTTTCTCTCCGGGCCTCCAACTTCGGCTCCGCTTACTACGGTTCGGGTCTTCCGCTCCAGGTCCGCTCGCTTGGGTGATTTCGACCATCTGGAATAGGGCTCACCCGAATCCAACTTCCAGTCTTCTCGAGCAAGCTTTCGCTCCGGTTTCTCGTCCCTCAGAATCGCCGCATGCTTCCTTCTCATTTGCTTGCATACTCTTCCACAACTTTTCGTCCCTCGGACGCATTGATCCCATCGGCTCTCTCCCGTGCCGACCTTCTCACTAGCTGTGTCTTTTGCTCCTCGAGCAATCTTCCACTCCGGCTTCTCCTCCCTCGGAAACACCACACGCTCCCTTTTCGTCCGTCGGTGTACTCTTTCGCAGCACCTCGTCCCTCAGATGCACCGAGCCCGTCGGCTCTCTCCCGTGTTGTTCCTCTCGCTAGCTGCGTCTTTTGCTTTCTCCTGTGCTCCTAAGTTCCTGCATACTTAAACACAGGATTAAACATAACAGGACCTAACTTAACTTGTTTGATCACATCAAAACTACCTTGGTGTACCAACACATCCCATGCAAACTCGCTCCAAAAATGGCATCTACAAACCCAATCCAAAATATCTTCTTCATACTAGCCTTTCACAATCCCGTGAACCCTCCTCTGTCACGCAGGCGCTCAAAGATACGAATTGGGTACATGTCATGCATGAAGAGTACGATTCTCTTCTCCATAATCAGACTTGGACTCTTGTCCCGCCTTTGCCAGATCAAAATCTTGTGGGTAACAGGTGAGTGTTTCACATTAAGCGTAATTATGATGGCTCAATTAATTACTATAAGGCTCGCATTGTTGCCAAGGGTTTTCATCAGCATCCTGATGTTGACTTTCATGATATATTTAGCCCCGTTATTAATTCAGTAAGAATGCGCATTGTTCTTAGTCTGGCTGTGAATCGGAGGTGGTGTCTTCGCCAACTTGATGCCAACAATGTGTTTCTTAATGGTCACCTTGAAGAGGAGGTTTATATGGTGCAGCCTTCGGGTATGCACAGTGCTGAGTTTCAGAATCATGTGTGTCATTTGCATAAGGCGCTTTATTGCCTGAAGCAGGCTCCGCACACTTGGTATTTGGAGTTTCGCGCTTTCTTGGTTTCTCTTGGCTTTGTCGCATCTCGGGCTGACACCTCCTTAGTTGTTTATTTTCAGGATGATACTCTTATCTATTTCCTTGTATATGTTGATAATCTAATCATTACAGGGAGTAATGCTTCTTCTGTTGATGTCATAGTATATAAACTTCATGCAAAATTTGTGATTAAGGATCTTGAGGCCCTTTTCCTCTTCTGTGGGTTGAGGTTCGCCCAACCTCAAATAGTCTTCTCTTGTCTCAGCAAAAGTATGTCATTGATCTTCTAAAGTATGTTATTGATCTTCTTTCCAAACATCACATGCTTGACTCCAAGTCGGTCTACACTCCTATTGCTGCTGGTTCTCGTCTTACTTTACATGATAGGTCTTCATTTTTTTGATGCGACTAAGTTCCGACAAGTGGTTGGGAGCTTACAACATCTCTGTATGACTCTTTCTTATATTTCCTTTATGGTCAACAAGCTCTCACAGTTTATGCATACTCCTTCAGAGACGTATTGGGGCGCTGTGAAGCATCTACTTCGATATCTCAATGGTACTAGGGATCTTGGCATTCATCTTCTTGCGGATACACATCTTACTTTAATTGGTTTCTTTGATGCAGACTGGGTAGGAGATTCAGATGATCAGTGTTCTACGGGTGCATTTATTATTTTTCTGGGTACTAATCCGGTTTCCTGGAAATCTACAAAACAACGCACGGTTGCACACTCTTCGACTGAGGCTGAATATCGCGCCATTGCCTCTACTGAGTGTAAATTTTTACCATGGTACAACATCTCTGTATGGTAACCTTTTTTTTACCATGGATTAAGTCAATTTTGACAAACCTGCTTCTTTCGGTTACCATGTCTGCTGTGCTCTTCACTGATAATTTGGGTGTCACCTATCTTTCAGCTAATCCTATTTTCACTCTCGGATGAAGCATTTGGCTATTGACTATCACTTTGTTTATGATCTGGTGCAGGCCTCCGAACTACGGGTTACTCATATTTCTGTTGAGGATTAATTGGCTAATGCACTTACCAATCACTTTCTTAATCTTGGTTGTTTGCTATTTGCAGCAAGATTGGTGTCATTTTTGGGACACCATCTTGAGGGGGCGTATTAGGAAATAATTATTATTAGTAAATACTTATTTGTTTCCTAGTTATTAGGGAATAATTATTATTAGTAAATACTTATTTGTTTCTTAATTATTAGAAAATAATTATTATTAGAGAATAATTATTATTAGAGAATAATTATTATTAGGAAATATTTATTTATTTTCTAATATTTTATATATTTTTTATTTTTCACTTTATAATAATATTTATATACCACATATTAGTGTATGAATTCTAACTTAAAAAAAATAAAAATAATAGATTCAAACATATTCTTAACTAAAAACCGTAAAGTTCACCTTCACAATCATTCGAGTTTTTTTATTTTTTTTTATTTTAATGAGTTTAAAAAATTATCATTTTTTAAATATTTATTAATTCTTTTTAATATTTTACCTTTGAAAAAAAAGGTAATATGGCGCTTCACTCTCACAACTATCCCTTCCTACAATATAATATATCATAATTTTTTCTTGGCACAAATTTTAATAATAAATATTTATCATTCGTTATTCCATCTTCTAAATTTATTAAAACCAAATAGTATTAAAAAATAATAATAAATCTCACCAAATGCAGCTCAATCTCTCTTTTTATGTACTGTTATTAGTAGCAAAGTTTTTCATAATTTATCTCCCTTCTAAATAGTAAGCCATCAATCTAAATGAAGATTTTACCTTTTGCTCATAATATTTTAATTTACGATGAAAAAATTATTTTTATTAGATTATTAATTAACAATTGAATTTTATTTTGATCATTAATTTAAATTATAATTATCTTATAATAAAAATAAGGTAATTTCATGATCAAAATTTATTCCGTTATTAATTAATAACATATTGTTATAATAGGTCGCTAATTAACGATTGAAAAATTAATCAATTGTTAATTAATGACCCATTTTAAAGTCAATAGCTAATTAACGACTAATTTTTAAAATGGCTGTAGCAATTGATTGCGTTGATTACTAATTAGTGATCGATTTTAAAATCAGACGTTGTTGTAATCAATCGTTAATTAGCAACTGATTTTAAGTCAGCCATTAATTAATGACTGATTTTAAAGTTGATCATTAATTTAACGATATAAATTTTACGATTGATGGCTAATTTAGCGATGACATTAATTTTATCGTTAAATTGTGATTAAAAATTATATTCAATCATTGTTTTAACTACCATAATTATTAAGTGTTTGTGATCTAATTTTATTTAAGTCGTTAAATCATAATTTTCTTGCGACAAGGTAGTATTTAAGAATTTGCATCGTCCATCTATATGTTTCAGAACAAGGCTTATGTTCTTATAGATGGTCCAAATTTGATCTTATTTGAAATCTATGAAATAAATCTATGAAATAGGACCACTAATGAGTGTGCTGGAAGGTTGACTGAAAGAAGACCTTAGACTAGAAAAAATATACAAAACTACGAGGAAAATGGAGGAGAAGAGAACGTCAGTAAGTAGGCTAAGGAGTCTATTCCAAGAGTAGTCACTCCAACACTTAAGTCAGTAGAGTTGTGGGAAATGTAAAAAACAAATTGTAAAGAAAATGAGATGTGAATTTTCCGAAAGCGTCCCTCCATCCGTGAGGGCAAGACCCTTTTTATAATACTATTATAATCCCCATATTAAAGAGGTATCATATTGAGATAAAAAAAATAATAATCCCAGTTAGTCTCATTGATTTTCTCTGGGGTGACCGGTCCGGTCCCACGAAAGTTTCCCACCGGCCACCAGGGTAAATTGAAAAGCGCACGCGGCGGCCAGCCCAGAAGCCCAGCATCCTTTGATTACGCCCTCCATTTGGAGAAAAAATTTCTACAAATATATCATAGCTGAGGTTCGAACCGTAAATATCTGGGAGATAATTTAAATATCCTACTGTGACACCATCACCCCGAGGACATCATATTGAGATAAAAAGAAGTGTCCAATAATTGTATTTCTGTTGTATTAAGAGGTCTCATTATCCAAATCCCGTATACATATAATGATGTTGTCTTCCGTGCTTCTGACATCTTCACGAGCAGCAATAAGCATGGGAGGGGCTTATCGGTTGAAGGGCCAATTGGGCTTTTGGAGCTTAGCCCGAATAGTAGGATAACATGTTGGTTAAAGGAGGTCCAATCTAGGCCTATGGGCTGGTAGGTTTGTTAATCGGCCCGTCAATCTCATAGATAGTTGAGGGGTACAGAGGCCCGAGAATTGAGAGAATCTGATCGGGAGGCTATGGAGCATAGAGCCCTAAGAATATCCAATTAGAGAGTTGGGTTCTATGATATCTGACTGGGGAGGGGTCCCTTATCTGTCCGGGGAGCTAAGCCCATGTGATGCCTCAACGGAGAGTTAGGCCCCATGTTCGTCTAGGGAGCTAAGCCCCTGTGATGACCGATTGGGGAGCCAGACCCTATGTCCATTTCAGCCGATAGCCAAGTGCTTGACCAGGGAGCCAAGCCCCTTGTCCGTCTGGGGAACTAATTAAGCTCCTATGATGCCCGATCGGGGAGCCAAACCCCTTGTGTTGGTGCAGGTTACACCAACAGTCTAATTTTAATATATGACAAATACATTAAAGTTAGATAGGTTGTTTGTCTAACGTTTCTACCAAGTGTGCAGAAGTTGACTGGTTTGAAAGACCTGATACTAGACCGCAATCCAGCTAGGTCCGCAGGACCCGATAGCTGGTGGGAAATCCAGCTAGGTTCGCGGGGCCCGTAGTTGGTGCGGAGTCCAGATAGGTTCGAGGGGCCCGATATCTGGCGAAAAGTCCGATTGGGTCCGCTGAACCTGACAATTGGTCGAAGTCCAGTTGGGTCCGTCGACCTAACAACTAGCGGGAAGACTTAGTGGGTAAGAGGCAAGTCGAGTGACTGCAAGTGGTAAGTAAAGGTAAGCAACTGGAGGAGAGATCAGTGAGGACGTGTTCCCCGTTGATAGAACTGTAGGCGTCGGTCTAGCTCAGGTCTATTTGGGAAACCTAAGCTGAGACCTTGACTAGATCCTGATCTCAGGGAGACAGGATCTAATTACTACTCATATGCTCTGTTTACTTGGGAGGGTGGAAAGCAAAATTAAGGAAAAATTTTCACGGTGGAAAAGTTTCCGTCGTTTACTTTATTAAAATTTTTAGAGGGAAAAGTAACGTAATCCATCAATGGATAATTTTGGAGCCAAAATCGATCACCTCAAAATTGGGCGGAAAGCAACGGATGGAAAAAAATGACGCATGTACCCCTTTTACATTCACAAAATTACACCATATACCAAAAAATGAAGCATGTAGCCTTTTTAACTCACAAAATTACACTATGTACAAAAAAAAATGACGCATGTAACCTTTTTAACTCACAAAATTATACTATGTACAAAAAAAATAGCGCTTGCACCCTTTTTTATTTACAAAATTACGTCATAAGTATTCACCTTCTTCTATCAAGGTAAATAAGCGTGCAAAGGAAAAGATTTCTTCTCCCTTTCTTTTCTCTTCCTCCAAAGATAACTTTCTATCATTGATTCCTTTCCTCGTCAACACTCTAGAGTAAACATAGCAATAGTCTATTATGTTGTGCTAACTCTGTTTTGCAAGGTAAAATATATTTTTTGATTGTCTGTACTAACATTTTCTTGCAGGTGGAAAGACTGAAGAAAAGGGGTCCGGATGCCCGAAGCTGGTCTGGACGCCTGGACCAGGCTCGCCTGGGCATGGCCATGGGCGCCCAGGCGGTCCGTGGGCCCGGACTCGGTCTAGGTGCCCGAACCCCAAAATTGATCCACATGCTTACGTGAAGCGCGTCGATTGGCTGAGTCATGTGGTCCAGGCGCTCGGAGGGGTTTAGGCGCTGCGAATGGACTTATTTAGAGGCTTTCGACCTGAAACTTCAGAACAACAATTGTAACGACCTTCTCTGCTGCTCGGTGTTCCGAAAAGACTCCCGCAATGCTGCTACGCTTCACCGACAACCAAACTTCAACTTTAATTAGTTTTCTTTATTGTCGATAATTTTTATATATAGTTCTTGTACTTACAATTTGTAACCATTTCGAACTATTAGTGGATTGTCCAACGAAAGCATTCAACGAGTGCGAGTCTTGGAGTATGAGTTGTCGTAGGCTTCGAACTAAATAAAACTTAGTTGTGTTAGCAATGTTTTTTATTCTTCCGCTGCACATATGTTTTAAATCGAATTTTCGACGATCACTATTCACCTCCCCTCCCTCTAGCGTTCTTTTCGATCATACACCTTGTACATCCAGTCGGTAGCTTTGAACAACCTGCCTAATAGGTCACATTTCTACTTTGAATTTTGACTGTCACATTTGCGGGAAGATTGACTTTGGATCCTAGTGGGGGTTGGCCACATCCATCATAAGGGAATATATTTTTATTTATATTTTGAATAATTTATGAAATTGTCCATGATTATTAATTGTGGTTGATTGTCAAAATAATCTGAATTTGAAATTAGGACAGTAAATGAGAAATCAAGCTTTGTGATATTTAAATTTGCTTGATAAGATAATTGAGCTAAATTAGATTGAGTATAAAATGATTTAAACATTGAAATGATTATTTAAGTATAGCTTGATTTTTTTTATAGGAAGTTTGATTTAAATTTGGTTTGAATATGATTTATTTAAATACTATCAAACTTTTAATTAAGCATATTTGATTGCAAAATTTTGTATATTTTAAAATTTATTTAATTGATTATTGAATTTCATAATATAAGTTTGTTTATTGATTTTGAAAGATTATTATTATTATTATTATTATTATTATTTTTCCATTTCACCCCTTCCCTTATTTTTGTCTTATAGCAGAGCAGATATTTAATCTCATCCGCATTTAGCGAAATGAAATATATATGAAAAGTGTAGGGTTTTATGAAATTTGTTTAAGATATTAAAGGTGAAGGGATAATTTGCATAAATTCTGGGAGCCAATGTCAAATTTGCTTATATCGAATCGAAAAGATTGTCATTTTCATTTCTTCATTTTCCATTTCTTTATTTCCCGCCGGTGCCGGAGGCCCGAGAGAGTGAGGTCAAGGAGCACTTGCAAAGCTTCCCTCCTCCTCCTCTTCTTCTTCTTCCTCCTCCTCCGCCACTGCTGATGGGTCACCATTTTCCTCCACCTCGCAAACGGCGGCTCGTAATCGCAGCCACACCGGCGCAGAACTATTCACCGTCGCCGCAGCACGCAGAAACTTGAGCTCGTAACTAATTCCGTTGTCTACCATGCGAATGGTGTATATTATTCTTTCATGTCAATGGTGTATCTCACGTGTTATGCGAGAATTATATCTCAAAGCGTGATGTGGTCACGTGCTGTCTCCTCTAACCGTAGCGCCACACGTGAGTCAGAGGGTCAACGTGAATTCTAACCCCTAATTAATTTGATCCCAATTCATTTAACCCTAATTAATGGAACAGTCTATCGCCCTGCTTAATTAGTACTTAAGCTCTGTAAGCGAATTCAGTCATCGTCATTTCCTACCTTCTTCCCGGATAGACCATGGAATCCCGCCGCAGTTTCTCTCCTCCTCCTTCTCCTCCTTTCCCACCACAGCTGATGGGCAGCCATCCTCTTCCACCCCGAATGACCCGAAATCTTCCTCCACGTCTTTTGCGCTCTGAACCTCAGAAGCCAGTTGTGAGGTGCCGATGGGACCGACCTCCTGCCGGCGAAGTTGCAATCAACTGCGACGCATCAGTCCGCACCGATCGGATAGGCCTCGGATGCATCGGTCGTAGCCACACCGGTGCAGTGCTGTTCGCTGTCGCCGCCGCAGCTCGCAGAAACAGAGACCAACTAAACTCTGTGGTTTACCATGAACTGGAAGCCATTCTGAGGGGGCTGGAAGAAGCACTTCAAAGAGGTTTCTCTGTCGTCCGGGTTTTCTCCGATTCCTTGATATCTGTGAAGATTCTGAACGGGGTAAGAAAAGCAGAGAGTTCGTGCCGCCATCTGTTTCTCCAAATCGCTGCCGCCGCCTCCTGCCTTCAATCCGTCTCCTTCTCCTTCACCTACCGAGAAGCCAACAAGCCGGCCGATTTCCTGTCGAAACTCTGCGACCCTGACGACGAGGAATGGGTTTCCGACGATGAAAGCAGCGACGGCTTTCCAGAGGAACTCCGGTATTTGCTCTGCATCGACGCTCTCGGCATGTTTCACCTGAGGAAGCCTAAGTGCCGAAGCTGAATTCCGGCGCAATGATTGAAGATATGATCAGAAAAATATCGACTGTTGTTTTTGGTTTGGTGTCGTGTTGCTGCGCTGTTTCTTCAAATTCTCTGTGATTGAAGATTTGTTTGATCGTGTTCATTTATTTTACAAGAGATGCACCATTGCCTTTTCCTTCGACTTCATATTTTTAAAGTTTTAGATAAATTTTCTCAGTGGGCCATTTAGCTAGGGAGCAGGCGGCAGTCGTTGGCGGCGCCTCCCCACCAGTCGGCTGAGTAGATGCCGTGGTTTCCGACGGCGAAGAAGGCAGCTACGGCCACGAAGCTGGTGCCGGCGGCAAGCGCGGTGGATAGCAGATGTGCGTAGCGGCGCCATCACTGCTTCTCGCGATTGAACGCCCGGCAGTTGAAGACGAAACCTTATTAGTGTAAGGCGGCCGGGGAAACGACTACTGAGAGCGTACGTGTGCGACTATAACTGGGTGTGATATTTTGGGTATGTAATTAATTCGGCTTTCAACTTCATCAATTTTGATTTGTATCGGTAAATTTAATCGATTAGTTAGAAAAAAAATTGATTTGGTTCGTTTAATTTCGATTAATTTTGTTCAATTCTTGAGGACGAAGACGATTAGCGGGGAAGACAGTACGGAGAGGGAGTGACACGGAATTGGGCGATCCGACCGGCCCACACTTGTCAATAAAAAAATAAGGTTAATAACTTTAAGGCCCTTAAATTTTATAACAAATTACATTTTAGCTCTCTCTATTTAAAAAATTACACTTAATCCCTTTTAACATGAAGTAAAAAGGAAAAAAAAATAAATGACCAAAATAATCCTAACCTAAATCGGGTTTCTAGAAAAAAATAAAAAATAAAAATAAAAAAAATCCCACAAGACCATTGAAAGCTTAACTTTAACCTAATCTGATTTATATATAAGCCTAAAATTTCACTTATTCCTAAAAAAATTTTCCTCCTAAAATTCATACATGCATCAGTATAAACAACAGAAAAACAGTAACTCTGAAAAGGATAATCAGTCAAAAACTCATTTTACCAAATAAAAAAAAACTAAAATTCTAAATTAGTAAATCAAAATTAAATGAAGATGGAACAAAATTTATCATTAAAAATTAAAATAGAGATCCTTTGACGATTTAGAAAAAAAATCACCCTTTTAATTTTTATCCAAAAGTAAATTTTCATTTCAAAACAGTTAAAAATACTTTTCGTTTTAAAAGGGTGTTGTTGTGAAATGAAAATTTACTTTTGGGCAAAAATTAAAAGGATGATTTTTTTCTAAATCATAAATGGTCTTCATTTTGATTTTTAATGATAAACTTTGTCCTATCTTCATTTAATTTTGAATTCAGAGTTACTGTTTTTCTATTGTTTATGCCAGTGCATATATGAATTTTATGAAGATATTTTTCTAGGAACAAGTAAGATTTTGGACTTATATATAAATCAGGTTGGTTTGTAATATTTTTTTTATTTTTATTTTTCATTTTCTTCTAGAGGTATGATTTAGTTTAGGGTTATTTTGATCATTTACTTTTTTCCTTTTTTACTTCATGTCAAAGAAGATTGAGAGTAGTTTTTTAAATAGAGGAGGGTAAAATTACTATAAAATTTTTTAGGGGGCTTAAAGTTATTAACCCTAAAAAAAATAATAAAAACAGTTTTACCAACTGGTTCCAGACGAGCCGGTGGGCCATGAGAGTTTTTTTTTTATTCTTGCTGCCGTTTTCCGTCTTTTGGTATAGATTTTCAGTCAATCCCAGATGAATTTTTTTCTTATTAATTAAAATAGAGTACTTGGCATACCCTTCTTCCAGCGTTACTCAAATCTTGGACTTTTTTTTTCCCATTTGGTATAAATTTCGACAATTTTGTTTTTGAAATATTCATATTTAAATTTGAAAATGATAAAATTATGTAGTTATTTCCCTTATTATCTCTTTTATTTTTTTCAATAGATTGAGTGATTTATCCATTAATTATTGTACAACAGCAATGGATTAGAAATAATTTTATAGCACACTAATCAATTGGGGCAATATAAAAATCTATTGATGATAATAATTCAATGGGAAATGAGTTAAAAAAAAGTCAATACTCTTAGTGTATATTATTTAAGGTAAGAAGACATGAGTACCAGAGGTTTGGACTAGATTAATTCAGAATTTTCTAAATAAGCTAACAACTACTTTGACTTAAAAGTGATTTAGAGTTCTAGAACTCTAGATCAAGATTTTTTACTCGTTCTTCCTAATATATTTATATCTTAAAATATTAATTCAGCATATTATATTGATAATAATAAGCACGGAGAGGGCGTGAGACGGGTTGCAGGGCGATCCGAGCGGCCCCCACTTGCCCCACGCCGGTGGGCCATGAGAGCTTTTTTTATTCTTATTGCCGTTTTTTCCCGTCTTTTGGTATTGATTTTGACCTGAGCAACTAGAGGTAAATAATAATAATCATTCATTTATCGACTGATGACGTGTTGCGAGAATTATATCCCGAAGCTTGACGTGGTTACGTGCTATTCCCTCTGACTGTATGCCGGCATTAGGGCCACCACAAGAGCCATGCACCCGAGTGAACGGCCCTAGTTTTCTTGGTATTTTTGTTTGAACGTTCAGGGGTGAATAACTTATTCAAGTCTTCGTCTGTTCATTCGCGATCAGGCTGGCCTTTTTGAGTTAGCTCAGCATATTTTTTTCGTTTGATTTTGAGCCTTTTGAGTGATTGTGAGGGATTCAGAGTAACTCTCTGCTGTCGCCTTTAAGCACTAACATAGTACTCCGTGCCCGTCCTAATTTGTCCAGACAACCCATCCTACATTCCCATTTATTCGCCAATTTACAGAAACAAATAATAATAAAAATGGTTTCATAAAGAATATAAAATCGTTTTAAAAATTAAATAAATAAATAAATAAACCATGGAATATAAAAATGATCAGTCATCATTTACTGATTCTTCACCCAGATAGACCATGAAATACCGAAGCAGTTTCTCTCCTCCTCCTCCTTTCCCACCACAGCTGAGAGGGCGACACTTGCCAATAAAAAATAATAAAAACGGTTTTACCAACTCGGTCCCCACGAGCCGGTGGGCCATCAGAGTTTTTTTTATTCTTGTTGCCGTTTTTCCGTATTTTGGTATAGATTTTGAGTCAATCGCAGATGAATTTTCTTGTTGCCGGTGGACCTTTTTTTTTTAAAAAAAATTTTCCATCTTTGGTATAAATTTCGACAATTTTTTTTTGAAATATTCCCTTATTATCTATTTTGTTATTTTTAATCGATTGATGATAATAATTCAATACTCTTAGTGTATATTATTTAAGGTAAGAAGACATGAGTTATAGAGCTTTGGTCTAGATTGATTCAGAATTTTCTAAAGAAGCTATCAACTAATTTGATCTATTGATGATCTAAAGAACTCTAAATCAAGATATTTTTACCCGTTCTCTCTAATATATTTATATCTCAAAATATTAATTCAGCATATTATATTGATAATAATAATTTTTTTAAACTCATTTTCTATTGAATTATTATTATTATTATTAATTAATTATTATATTGTAATAATCGATTGGTGGAATGTTACATTGTCACAAAATAATAATAAGAGTAAAATTAGATATTTAGGACGTCTAGTTCTATAAATTGCAATATAGATTTTAAATATGCTTTTAAAATTTAAAAATTATTATTATTATTATTATAATAATAATAATAATAGCCCACAGGAAAATTTTGTTTCTTATTAATTAAAATCCATAGCTGCGAGTTGACGTCTGCGACGTTTCTGAAACCTTGAACTTTCCTGTTTTTTTCATTTTTGGTATTCATCCTTATGTTTTTAAGTAAATAATATACGAAGCATTAGATTTTTTTTAATTATTGTTTATTTGAGAAATTAAATTTAGAATGAGAATATAATTTATTTCATATGTCATGCTTTAGAATTTTCAATATTTAAATTTAGATTATTAGTTTTAGAATATGAATATATATATATATATATAAAGAAAAGATCATAATATTAGAGAGGTCAGAGTTAAATAATTTGATTTTTCACCATTACTTATAAATTCTAGACTAAGGACTTGAGTTTGTGCTTATAATACTAATATTAGAGATTAAGTTCAAAGGACATATTGTAAAACGGTTCCTATCAATCTGTAGGCTATGTTTCCCAAAATAAAAATGTGAAGTAAGTTAATTTAGACGGTTTAATGGGAAGTCCATTGAAAATGAAATTGATTTTGTACTGTCCAATTCTTATTGAACATGTAGAAGAGGCAAACTAAATTTTTTGTTTGTTGAGATAGGAAGCAACCTAAAGTTTTTTTTTTCCAATAAAAAATGACGCTTACATATATATATCAGGTAGGAATTTTATCATATTCATCTCCATACTCGAATCCAAAAATATTCATACCCAAATATATGATTATTTAATCGGGTCTAAAAATTTTACTACGTTCTTTAAGTATATGATTTGATCTTAAATTTATTTACTGAATGTCCACAATATGATTCATAACATGAGAGAACTTGTGATTGTAGCACAACTTATGAGCATATCTACATGTGTAATTATGAATGTATTGAAATAATCCCTAGTCAATGAATTGATGAGTTCGGATATCATCGATTCTGTGAGACTAGCATGGGTTATACTCATTGGTTTAACCAAGCAGTTGTTCCTCACTAGTTAGAGACATTGAAATGTTGAGAGTTAAACGTGAATGCTAGTTATGGTAACTAGTTCATTGGATTGGAGTGATCTGCTATGAGACTTCATATGATTCTCTATATGTACATATATAGATATATCAATGAAGATTCATTGTAGTTCGAGTGTAAGTTTCCTTCTGTAGGATCGTTACGCACATGAGAGGGGGGGGGGGGTGTGAATCACGTAATTTTAAAAAACTTATTTTTTTCCTTTGAAATCAAAGTAACTACGCAGCGGAAAAGACGAAAACACGAGCACAAGCAATTTTACTTTGTTTGGAGCCTTCAGCGACTCCTACTCCAAGATCCAGGTCTCTAGGACCTAACAATGGGTAATCCACTAAATCCTCTTCTGAAACCACCGGAAGAGTGATCAAATACAAAGAACGAAATAGGAAAGTGTAACATTCCTACACTAGCTTTTCCATTTTTATATTTGTAAAGTAAGTACAAATTTAAAACTAGTAATCAACACTTGAAGTTGTAGACTAAGGATGGGTTCGTGTGTCGGTATCGGTCTGCCAATAGCGATCGGATGTCCTCAGAGCAGTTGCACAGTGGTAGAGCATAGTTGAAGTAGCAGAAGAGTTATTGAGGCTTGTAAATGAATTGTCTTTAAAGAGGTGGTCGAACAACCCTTTTAAAGAGGATTGAAGACGCCTTCAATGCCACTAGAGGCGCCTTCAACCTCAAAAGTTCATCCCTAAAAAGCCGTCTACGAAGCCCTCTACCTTATCCGACTGAAGGTGACTTTAAAGCTCTCTCAGGCGCCTTTAGTACCAAGTTTCAAGGTGCCTTCACCCGCATGAAAGGCGCCTTCGAGCCCTTTTGCGCGGCGACTTCAACCAACACCTCCGAGGCACCTCTAGCAGCCTGGTGCCCAAGCAAGAAGGGGGTCGACCACTATATTCCAAGTTTAGGTGGCGTTTTGAATTTTTAAAATCTTCTGTTTGTAGACATCTACAAGTTTTAAAAGAGAGATTTTAAATTTACAAAACTTTCCTTATTTGAATTAGGCCACATAGTTTAAAAGAAAGTTTTAAAAGTTTTAAAACTTTCCTTTTTTAACCATCCACATGGTTTTTTTTAAAAAAGAGAGTTTTAAATTTAAAATTTTCCTTTTTTGTAACCATGTTAAAAAAGAAAATTTTAGAAGAGAAGTTTTAAATTTTAAAACTTGGTTTTAATTTTCAAAACTTTTCTTTTTTAACATCCACGAAAGGAAAGAAAGCTTGTAAAATTTTATAAGAGGATTCTTTCTTTTATAAAATTTTATAAAAAAAATTTTTCTCTTCATGATGATGTGGCCAGCCACCCTTGCTTGGTGTCCAAGCAAGGGGACGACCATTAAGAGTATAAAAGAGGAGAAAAGGAAAAAATAAAAAGGGGAAAGGAAATCAAAAGGAAGATTTTAATTTTTTGTAAAAATCTTTCCTTATTTGCCTTGGACAAGTATTATAAGAGAAGGGGAGGAGAGGTCTCATGAGGAATTCTATTCTTTTCTCTTTTCTCTCTAGTCTTCTCCTAAGGGTCGACCCTTGTTTCTCTTCATGCTAGGGCCGGCCACCTCTTGTGGTTGCTTTGTGTGGCCGGATACAAAGAGAGGGAGAAGAAGAGGAGAAGTAGGGATTGCATCAATTCTATTCTCTTGCTTGTGCTCTCTCTTTTGGCTGGCCCTCTCCTCTTTCCTTTCCTCTTACTCTCTTTTGTTCCTTGGTGGTGGTTGTGGTCGAAACTTAGAGAAGGAGGAGGAGCTTTTGGGTGATGTTCATCTTGGAGGTTCGTCACCCACATGACGTCCAAGAGGAGGCGAGGAATACGGCAGAAGATTAAGAGGTTGTTACATACAAACAAAGGTATAACTAGTAATTATTTTCCGCATCATGCTAGTTTTTCTTTGTATGAATTCCAAACACAAGAGGTATATGATTCTAGAGTTTCGAATTTGTGATTCGAGTTTGTGTTTTTTTTTTGTTTTTCGAATTTGTGATTCGATTGTTCTTTTTGGTTAAACCTAGAGTTATATAAGGAAATTAAATATTAAATTTCTTTAAAAGGCTTTGTCTAGGCGGTGGTGGATGATTCCATACCCAAGAAGGATCAGTGCCTCGCCATGCAGTCCTGGAAGCTAATTTTGGAAATTAATATTTAATTGAATTTATAACATAGGTGGATTTGGATCAATAATGTTAAGCATCGTTTGCGATCCAAATCTAAACCATTAAGAACAAATATGTTAAATTTGGTATCAATAATGTTAAGTTCCGTTTGCGATTCCTAATTTAATTTCTAAATAACACAATAGGTTGTTTAGGAAATGTTCGACACTTGTACAAAATTTTTGTACAGTGGAACCGGTACGATCTTCCTAGGACCAATCAACAAGAAGAAGCAAGTTCAAGTTTGTAATCGTTCTCTTCTTCTTCATTGTAGTGGTTGTGATCTTTTACCTTGGAGAGGGAGAGTTGTAAACCTTGTAAGGTTTCTCCACCTTCGGTGTAATTCCGAGAAGGAGAAGTTTGATAGTGGAAGAGTGACGGTGGTGTGGATCCTTGGACTAGTCACCTCTTTGAGGAGGTGGATACCAAGTAAATACAAGAGTTAGCATCGTCTTCAAGTTTCCGCTGCGCAAAATCAAGTCAATGAAGAAAACGAAGTGAGCCATTCACCCCCCCCTAGCTCAACCGATCCTAACAATTTAAATTTAATCGGATCTAAGTGGACCAAAACTGACCTAGTCCATTTGTCATAAATGATAAATTAATTGAACTCATTTCCAATTAATTACCGTATGCACACAAATTAAAAGTAATGCTATAGTAGGCATACATTAGCATGGTACAGTAGGCATGCATTAGCATATTTCGTCGATGTACCAAATTTATTATTATTATTATTATTATTATTATTATTATTATTATGCATTAACAAGTTAGAGTTTAATGAAAAAAATATATTTTTAAAAAAAAATTTCTACCCAAGCCTTCTAGTCGAAACCTAGCTTTCTCCACGTTTTATGTCGCCGCCCCAAATCTGCCATTTTTCTTTGCACGATCCTTATGTCGTAGACCATCTCAACCGCAACAAACGCGGTCACCAGCCACGACGACCAACCACTGGTGGCCATGAGCACACACCCGGCCAACAAACGAAGACAAACTCCGTGGGTGTTCACTCAAGGCCTTATTACAGCTGTTGATCGCGGCTGCTGCCGGCCAACATGGACATGATCTTACTTAGCTACGACAAAATAAAATCGGAGACAAACTCCGTTGGGGTAACGATTTTGCCCAGGAAACAGAACGTACAGAGTCAAGCCATAACATGGATTTTACGGAGAAGTAAGTTATGTTCTACTAACAATAACATCTCATGGTTCATCATGCTTTAGAATGCATGTGCTCTGATACCATTGAAGCAATTCTACAGCATGATATATATTATTAAAAGTCTTTAATACTTACAACGATCTCCTGCAGATCCGTAATTGGCGATGACAAGACTTGCTATTAGAAGAACGACCACAGGATCAGAAAACTCTCCACAATTTTACGAGCCAAATCCCACTGCCTCAAATGTTCTCTCTCTTTCTTATCTCTCCTCAAAACTTATTGAATGATCCTTAGACGCACTCCTTATAAAGAGAAATAACCCAAAAATATAATAGATTTTTCCATTAAAAATAATGAGAAACATAGACATACATGTTTCCATGTTCCCATTTTTCTCATTTTCTACAATAGTGGCGGCGACTCATTAGTGCATTCTCGCCGAGAAGACGAGTACGGAGAGGATGTGCCAGGAGAAAATAAAAACAATTAAACTAACCCATTCCACACGAGCCGGTGAGCCAGGGGAGATTTTTTCCCTTCTGCGGCGTTTTGAAACCGTGAACTTCTGTTTTTTTTTCCCGAATTTATAGTCATCCATCCTTATGATTTTAATTAAATCTGTATATAATGCTTTAATTTTGTATATGATTTTTTTCCTTATTTATTATTTCCGAATAGTATCGAAAACTAATATAAATATTAATTTTCCAATTTGAAATTATTACCTTCATCCGATTTTTTCGCGTAGATTAATAATTAATTTGCAACGACTAATAACACTTTTTAAGCGAACACAACCACTTACCATCATTTCCTAAATCCTCTCGTTTCTTGGTTTTCAGCCGGCAGACGACTGAAGAGAAAACTCTTCCCGGAGAGAGATCGAACATGGAACACCGCCGCCACAGTTTCCTCCCTCTTCATCCTCCTTCCCCACCACGGCTGCTGATGGACCGCCATCCTCCTCCTCTGCCGATGGGTCGTAATCTTCCTCCACGTCTTTCGCGTTCTTCAGCAGCGGCGCAAAAGCCCGCTGTGATGTGCCGGTGGGTTCCCCCTTCCGCTGGAGAAATCAAAATCAACTGCGACGCATCCGTCCGCACCGATCGGATAGGCCTCGGGTGCATCGGTCGTACCCACACCGGCACAGTCATGTTCGCCGTGGCCTCAGCCCATAGAAACAGAGAGCAGCTGAACTCGGTGGTTTATCACGAACTGGAAGCAATTCTGAGGGGGTTACAAGAAGCTCTCCATAGAGGCTTCTCCGTCGTTCGAGTTGTCTCCGATTCCTTAATGTCAGTCGAGATCCTGAACGGGGTAAGAAGAGCAGAGGGTTCGTGCGACCGCCTGCTTCTCCAGATCGCTGCCGCGGCCTCCTTATTTCGATCCGTCTCCTTTTCTTTCGCCTACCGAGAGGCCAACTCTCCTGCGGATTTCCTGTCGAAGCTCTGCGACCCTGACGACGAGGAATGGGTCTCCGACGACGAAAGCAGCGACGGCTTCCCAGAGGAATTCCGGTATTTGCTCTGCATCGACGCTCTCGGCATGTTCCACCTGAGGATGCCCCAGTGCCGGAGCTAGCTGAATTCCGGATCAATGAAAATATGCCCAGTAGATTGTTGTTGTGTTGCGATGTGACTGTGTTGTTGCTTGCTGTTACTTCAAATTCTCTGCAAGTGAAGATTTATACTATATATGTTTTGATTAATATTTTGTATGCTATGGGATTTTTGATCGTGTTTATACTTATAATGCTAACATTAGAGATCAAGTTTGAATGACATATTAATTTATAAAAAAGTTGAGGTCAACCTTTACAGCTATGAATTGCCAAGATGAAAATTTAGAGTAAATCAATTTAGATGGTGTTTCAATCCTTCACAGTGCAACCATCTGAAGTACCAGTGGTTATTGTGGTTATTGAAGCTGTTTCCCAACCATTGCCAACCTAATCTTCGGCAACTTCAATAGGAGTTTCGGTTAATTTAGCAAAGAAGGCGACTTTTCTCAACATCCTCAATTTCAGCAACAGTGCAACCATTTCAGTAACACTGAAACATCCTCAACTGCTGAAGAAGACAACTTTTCTGAACATCTTCAATCATCTGAACAGGTAACAGAAAGTTTTTCAGTGAAGGAAATTGTTACTTCCAATATCATGTCGCCTGAAAAAGAATACAACCAGGCCAACCAAGAAGATAGTTTAGCACCAGAACGTTCTCAGAATGTGGTTCTTCAGTCTATGCCATCCTATATGTTGGATATATGGGAAAGGAAAAGAGGTAGTAAAAGAAAGAAGTTTTATTATGAATAAGACTTTAGTTCCACATTGGGAGTTTTAAGTTATATTAGTTGGTTTATATTGATTCACATGCATTAATAATGTGAACAAATACATGGGGAGAGACTCTTATATGTGAGTGTGCAGGGGTGCAAATTCAGGGCTCGGATTGCACTAAACCAAGTTAACTCATGTGTGAGCACGAGTAGTATGTATTGGTGCAAATGTAGAATATAACCAATTGAATGATTAATGTAGAATATAGCCAATTGAATGAAACATAGGTGTTTCATTGCTCGGCGAATAATGAGTATTGGTGCAAATGAGCCGATCGACTTAGTCAAAGCTCGAAGTTGACCTCGAGCCCCTTTAACAAGCGCCAAGTTAATTTAATTTTTAATAATTAAAATTATTATTACTTTTAAGATAAAGAATATGTTAAGGAGGAGTTTGTGGCTAGAGCGTTTCATTTGGTGTATTTTAGATACATGCTTTGAATCCCACTTGAAAATGAATTTAATTTATTTTTTCAAGTCGAGCTTGAGCTTGACTTGAGCTCATCTCAAGCTCAAACTCACAAGTTCGAGCTGCCATGAGCTCGAGCTCAGCTCAACTCAATTACATGCCTAATTATATGAGGCTACGATCATAGGCAAAATACACACAAGCACAAGCTCTCCACCTCCATTCCCCTCCTCTGTCGTGCATCTCTTACTCGATGAATCACCCGTGATAGCAGTCGGGTACCTCTCAGTTCACTGTGACCACCAGTACTTGGTGTGCATCACGGTTAACCGTTGTATCCTGGGAAACAGACAATCCAAGAAAACATCGAAGCAAAGTCGGAGGTGGAGCGAATATGTTTCAAGGAAATTGCGTCCATCGCAGACCTCAACCCACTCACTCGCTTGGTCTCTTCATTCGCTTGCTTGCACGCTCACTTGGACGCTCACTCAGTTGGCCTCTCTACGGCTCGGCTGATCTACCTGCTCGACCGCATTATTCGATCGGTTGTTTTGCTGGTCGCCACTCAGCCTGATCGGTCTATTTTGTTACTCTACTTGCTCGACCGCACTATCTGGTCGGCCGCTTCGCTCGTTCAACCGTCTCCACCACTCGACCTCTCTACCACCCTAATGTTGGGCCCATCTATTTTGTTGCTCTACTCGCTCGACCGCACTGTCCAGTCGCCCGCTTCGCTCGTTCAACCATCTCCACCACTCGACCTCTCAGCCACTCGGTCGTTGGGCCCACTCGGCCGATCTGCTAGCTCTGCCACGTGTCGGCTCTGCCTCATGACCCGCTCGGCTGATCTGCCAATCTGCGGTTTGCGCTCAGTACTTAGCAGAAAACCAACCCCGCTGGTAGCCTGAGATTATCAGCTCAGGTCATCTTGATAGATAAGTGAATTTAATTTGATGTATTTAAATTCGGCTAATTCTCAAAATCTTCGGCAGATTGTTTCTCCAACACTATCCACCAGCCGGATTAGTGCTGCAACTTGGTAGACTGATTGCTTCTTTTGAAGGCTCATACTCTCACTCTCGAGATATTTCTCGTCTTCCAAGTTTTTTGGTAAAATTCATGCCCTATCTTTATATCCATTGCTTATGATGTATGTTTACAAGTTGGTATTTTATGGGCAACCTTTTTCTCCTTCGACAATCTTATGATCATGATCTCTATTGATGAAATTGGAGTTAGTCTTCTAGTGTCTAATAGCCACCATGGTTATGGCAAGATGAACCATTCAGTGCATTGCAAGTTCCTCTTTTAGCAATGGGAGGTGATACAGTGCGTATATGGGGGTCCAATAATACCAAAAAGTCAATAATCAAGAGGATGTGATGGTCAACAATCAAGGGGGCGTGGTGATTTAGCTTCCCCGCTTTACCCTCCATATGATTCCTAGTTGAGCACATACAAGTCGGGTCCTTAGGGTTGAGACCTGGGCAAACATTTTAACTAGTTCTCGACCCTTTACCCATTGCTCAGGTTATCCAAGCTCAGGCAGCTCAATCCCGAGCACCCCTGCCAGACAATCCCCGACCGGTCCTTACCCGATTTGGTCATGCAGGTATAGTTCTCAGTCATAATCTTAGATGATTCCCAGTCGTCATTTCTGCATAACTCATTCTCTTAAGCTCATCCGGCATAATCCCTTGATAGCCGCTGGATGGCCACACACGGGCCAGGGCATCAAGGCTCAATCCTAGCATGACATTTGAGTAATCATCTCGAGCTGTCCGCAGTCTCACCTGGGCACGACGAATAACATTAAGCGACAACAGTGTCAGAGAATCGTAACCTCCTGTCAGAGAATTACTGCAGTAAGTCAGGGAATATTCCAGTATTTTGTCACACACTAAAAGTGGAACTTTTCTCCTACCAATGGGAAGTTGTCGGACATCCACCTTCACCCGATATGTCCTGACACCTGACATTCTCTGGCAGTATGCAAGCTCAAAAGGCAAGCAAAAGCCTATAAAAAGGAGGTCCTCTTCATTGGCTAGGTACACGTACATCCACACACATCTTCAACAGTTCTTCTTCCTTCGTACATTGCTTCACCGAAAAAAGGACCCGACTTAAGCATCGGAGGGCCTGCGCCAGGGACCTCTTTCCTGATTTTTGGTCTTTAATGCTCCGTGTACTTGTCTGGGTGTGTGCAGGACTCCAGTACCATCGTTTATGTTACCACCGACCTCTGGGTCCACGAGGGAGTTCGAGTTTCCAACACACATACACAGGGTATGTCAAAGTCACTGCCCCATCAACGCTCACGCCACCTACACCAACCTTTGTCTGACTCAACTTCTGGACATGATCAAGAGAGATAATAAACTCAATACATCATAGAGTAATGATCAATAGAATTTGAGAGATAAACCACTTTATTCAGTTTCAACAGTCTAGTTAGGTTTTAGATACAGGGCTAATTCATATAAGAGATATTTGATCTTGTATGTGGATTGAGGCAATTGCTATTTTCAATATAAAGATGATAACTTGATAAGAATATTCTCTTGACTCTTGAGGAAGCTTCTACTTTCTCTCATTCTCTCACCAAGCTTGCCATCTATTTGGTTGATATTTGATTTGATAGGGAGAAAATTTCATCTGATTTTGATCCGGCAATTATTCCAATTATTATCAATCAATTTTGGGTTAAAATGGGAAAGCGATTGGTTTGAAATGGACATCCTGATTTTTTATGTATGAAGCTGCAAATTGATAATTTGCTTTAGTTTTTCTTATTTTATATATACTTGTGCTTAATTGCTTGGGTGTTGATTTTTTAATGCAGGTCCATCAACCATAGGATTTTTTTTGTTTTTCTTTCACATCAGGTGCCTCCACTAGGTTCTATGGGAGCATTTCCCTTCTACCAATGTTTTTTTCCTTCTTCTTGAGAGTTTTTAATATTAGAGGTTGATATGGCGAATAAGCTGGGACCCGAAGTTAGGTCAAAGTCCAAGAGATCGACTGACATGACGGTCAAAGTTAAGGAAGAGTCAATACTAGGAGTCAGCATAGTCGATCCCTTCAGCTGAGCGGTTATCCAACCAGACCCTTGGCCCGATCGAATCCCAAGTCCCTCAGTACTGGTGAAGCCCCGAGTTGAATCAGTATTTTCCAGAGCTAAGTCTTCTTCATCACTTGAGGATAACAAGATCAACTATTCCGGCTGAGTGGTTTAGCCGATCCGACCTATGGTCTGATCGGAAATGCTGGCCACTTGTTCCGACCATATTCTTTGGCCAATCAGAGAGGCCGAACGAAGGTCAAGTCCCCGACAACATTCCTTAAACCCGACCTGGCCACTCTTACAAGCAACAACCGATCAGACTATAGAAGGGACTCAATCGGTTTGCCAGCTAAGCATATTAAGTGTCCCTCAACCCAACGACCTTATATTCTTTTTTGGCGCTTTGTGCCATGAAGGAAAAAGAGAATATTCCATATGTAATCTGTACACTAGAAGTTTCCATCCTGCCTAATGTAGAGATTGCAGGTCTATTTTAGGAAAGGTTTAAGAGCATCTTTATCATATGTCCTTTTTAGAAACGCTTTTAAATTCATGCATAAACAAATAGAAACACTATAAAAAGAGGGTCTCCATCTTTAAATTCGTGCAAAGCCGAGGTAAATATCTTCCTTATGTGCTAATCACTATTCCAAAGACTAATAACCGTCCGTTATTTACCTCCTCTGTATTGGCTCTGGGACGGGTTGGCGGAGGCGCTGAGGGCGAACGTATTCGTCTTTTACCACCTTTTAAGCGATATTACGCAATTTTATGCACTCATAGTTATTGTTCATCCTATTGTTCGTTCTACTGTTCATTCGGCTCGATCACTGACTTGAGCGTCAAAGTGTCTGCACCGGAACCCCTACTAGCCCGGTTACTGACGCTCCTTTTGACATTAAGAACCGTTTGGAGTCATTTGCCAACTCAGAGTACTGATCTTTGATGTTTGTCCCTACAGCTAACCATCTGTTAGTTGTAATCAAACCTCTTGCTGGTCTTTGTCTTGTTTTTTGATTATGGCCGTGTATCAAATTTTTTTCTTGTTCACATTCTTAATGATTCTGATTTACATCCTGCTAAGTAACTTGGACCCCATAGTACTACCTACAGTTGGTTCAACTCCTTTGGGAACGCAAGCTCTGGCACAATGCAGGGTTCTCTTGCTATTCCGCAGCAGCCAGTCAACCTGCTGGGTTACATATAGCTCACTACTCTCCCAACTACATTCCCTACAGTCAATATTTCTCACCATTCTATCCCCCTCCCCTGCTGTGCATCATTTCTTGAGCAGTGCTGCATTCCCTCAGCAACCTCTTACTTACAGGTGGCATGCACCCATCCCCTGGAGCTGCAACTCCTGCTGCTGCTGCTGTCAAGTACTCTCTTCCCCAGTACGAACCTGGTTCTAACCCTGGCAACTCAACTATTGTTGGATTAAATCATAAATATTACTCTTCTACGAAAATTGCAGTGGGTGCAGAGCAGATGCAAATGAAGCTTCAGTAATCCTTCTTCCCTCAAATATTGCCCTCTTCACTCTTGGCTTTGCAGGTTCGGGACTCTCCGATAGTGAATATGTCAGCCTTGGTTGGCACGAGGTTGGTTAGTGTGATTCCTTTTGCTTGCCGGTCTTTATTTACTCTACCAAATAGTTCACTGCTGAAATTGTTTTGTTTCTTTCTGTTAATACTTTCAAGGCAAACGCTTGCTATAATTACCAACTAGTGGCTTCATACTTGCATATCAGAAAGATGATCTCAAAACCGTGGTCACTTATCTACGGACTAACAAACAAATTTCTTGTATTGGACTTTGGGGGCGATCAATGAGTGTTGTTACAAGTTATCATTTTTTGCTGCATAGTTATTACTCTCTGTTGGATAATCTGTCGAAGATGTTTGGATCTAATCTGCTGATTGATTGTGAAAATCTTCAAATGCTAAGGATTTGCTTTTGCAGGAGAAAAGGACCGAACTGAACAAGGAATGTTGTTCATATTCAAGCTGAAATAGGGAGAGTTGGGGGAGATAGCGATAAGTCATCTAAGATGGCAAAAGGTGAATATGCTCGCCCCCAGCGCCCTTGCCAATTCGTCCTAGGGCCAACACGGAAGAGGTGAATCACGGGCGGCCACTAGCCTTTGGAATAGTGACTAACACATAAGGAAGACATTTACCGAACGATAAGTCATCCAAGAGGAATGCACTGGAAGCTCCAATAGGAAACATAGGTCTTTTGTTCTTCCCCAAGGCTAAAGAGTGACCATCGATGGTACTAGGAATCATATCCCATTCAGATCGAACAGTAATAAGCAATTGCTGGTAGGATGGTGGTGGTGTGGCAAGGCAAGTGTGATAGAGTGATAGAGGTGGTGGTTTCCGTGATATAGAAAGCTTAGCTCCTTATTCACATTCATAGGTCGTCTTTGTATCAGGCACAATGGCTGAACCAACAAGTCTAACCTACCCAGTCTAATCTATGAGATTTTGAGATCGAAACTCGACGTGCCCGAAAATGTATCCCCCATACCTTGAACATTGTACAATCTTTTCACATAAAGAATAGGACTTTTCAAAGCTAACAAAATTAGAGAATGTGGAGCACTGTACTCTATACACTGGCAAGAGTGACGACAGGGGCTTACCTGCTTATAGCTTCCATCATTTCCAGGTATAAAAAGAACAGGAATGCCATCAATTTTCTCTATATGACAGCCCTACAGCAGAGGGGAGAACACTTATCAAGGGCTTACTGGTGTACCGGCGTAGCCGGTAGCATTTGGACAGCGGAGCAAATCCTCATCTATGTTCGCTGGGTGAACTAGTGCACATCAGAAATTAAATATTTATTTAATATATATAAATTCATATTATTGTTATTTTTTATATATTATATGAAAAAAATGTAAAATTATATAATTTATATAATATAATTAAATTTGATATAAATTAATAAAAATTATAAAAGATTATGAACATTATGAAACTTAGCTTATTAGTGTTAAATTTTATTTGTTTTATATATTTTTTTATTATGGAATAAATATAAACAAATTTTATCAAATTCAATGAATTTAATATAAAATTATTATTTATAGTTTAAATTAAATATTTATGTAATATATACATTTTATATCATTTTAGTATATTATAAATAATTTAAAATGTTTAAATTATATTTTTTATACCTTTAATAAAAATAAAAAATAAATTTTTCTTGAAGAAAAACATGAATATTAAAGAATAGATTACATAGCATTTCACTTTATTGTTTTATATTGAACTAATATAAACTTTCTTCCCCTCTCCACCTATACATTTGATAGATTTACATAGTATGGTTGGAAACTCAGTTGGAGCAAGTGAAAATTATACAGTAGATTTTCGACTGTGAAGGTCAATTTCTAGACGAATTACAATGAACACTTTTAAATTTATCGGATGTACGAACAAGCGAAAAAACGTGTTAGAGATAAAAAAAAACTCTTTTATTCAACTCCTAAAATCAATAGACCATTGGCTTTATATAGCCTTACAATGAGATAACATTTTAGAAAGCAATCCACGTAGGGTAAAGATCAAACTAGATCCTAATTAATAGGTTTTATTGTACTTGACAATTTCAACTCTTATCCTAACAATTCCTCCCCTAAACTGATGGCAGTAATGCTTTCAGTTTAGTTGTGATACCACACGTACACCCATTAATTCACGTAGATTCAAGAACACATCCAGCTTGAGTGGTTTTGTCATAATATCTACAACTTGATCTTGTGCGATACAATGCTTTAGCTCAACAATTCCATCTCTAGTCAAATCACATAAGAAATGAAACCTTACGTCAATATGTTTGCTGCGTCCATGCATGACTAGATTTTTGGAGAGCTTAATGGTAGAGCAGTTGTCACATAATACGGTGATACACTTGCCTTGAAAATGACCGAGTTTCTCCAATACCCTCCTCATCCAAACCCCTTGACAAGCACAAGAGGTAGCTGCTACAAATTCTGCTTCAGTAGTGGACAAAGCAACTACGGGTTGTTTTTTTGAAGACCATGACACAATCCCTCCACTAAGCAAAAAACACGTAACCAGAAGTGGTTTTCCTGTCATTTGTATCTCTTGCATAATCACTGTCTCTATATGCCATTAGCTCTCCATTACCCTCATTTTGGTAGAAGACTCCCAATCCACAGTTCCTTTTAAGTATCTTAGTACCCTTTTCGCAGCTTGCAAATGTAACTCCGTTGGACTTGCCAAAAATCTACTAATGAGAGACACCACATACATCAAATCTGGTCTTGTAACAGTTAGATACATAAGACTTCCAACTAATTGTTTGTACATGGTAGCATTCACTTTGGATCCTTCTTCATCCTTTGTAAGTTTAGCACCAGGAACAATGGGATTTTTCACACTGTTACTCTTCTCCATACCAAACTTCTCTGAAACATCCTTTGCATACTTTCTTTGGCTAATATAGATGCCTTCAGGATTTTGTAGCACCTCCACATCAAGAAATTATTTCATCCTTCCCAAATCAGTCATATCAAACTCAAGTTTCATAGAATTCTTGAACTTAACAAACATACTTTCATCATTGCCAATGAAAATTAAATCATAAACATATACGCTAACAATCAGAATTTTACCTTCACCACCAAATTTGATGAATAATGTATGTTCACAGTTGCATCTTTCAAATCTTGTTTGATAAAATATGCTTCAATCCTACTGTACCATGCTCGAGGAGCTTGTTTAAGGTCATACAATGCCTTTTTCAACTTGTACACCTTATACTCTTCACCTTTCTTCTCATAGCCGTGTGGTTGCTCAATAAATACTGCTTCATTTAGCTCTCCATGCAAAAGGCGCTTTTGACATCAAGCTGGTATAGACTCCAATTATTTCGAGCCGCTAGAGCAATTATCATACGAATCGTATCCCATCTAGCCACAAGTGCAAATACCTCAGTATAATCTATGCCATGTTGTTGAGCATACCCTTTTGCCACCAGCCGGGCTTTGCATTTGTCAACCTCGCCATTTATGTTGAGTTTAATTTTGTAAACCCATTTTACTCCGATCTTTTTCATTCCTTTGGGCAAGTTTATCAACTCCCAAGTCTCATTTCTTTCGATTGCTTCTATCTCCAAATCCATTGCAACTTTCCACTTGGAACTCTGAATAGCTTCTTCAAAAGTTGTTGGACTGAGGTGGAGGTAAACAAAACCAAATTGTTGTGCTCAACACCTTCTTCAGAGAATTCTTCCCTACTTACATAATCTTCCATCCAAAATGATTTTCTTCTCTGCCTTCTTTCTGGAAGATTCTCTTCAGGTGACTCACTTGAAGATAGACTGACCTCTCTTTCTTCTTCTTCAATTGCTACATTTTCATATTCTTCTTCACTTTGATCATGTGCACTTTCTACATTAGTTTCTTCCTGCACAAGTATATCAAGTCCTGCTTCTTCATTATTTCGTCTCCATTCCCAACATTCATTTTCTTCAAAAATCATATCTCTGCTTACAATTATTGTCTTGGATGCTGGATCATATAGTCTATATACTTTAGATTCTTCACTCATCCCTAGCAACACGCACCGAAGACTCTTATCATCTAGTTTTTTTCTTTTACTGTCTGATATATGAACATGACCAATGCATCCAAAAACCCGGAAATATTCAACATTTGGTTTGACACCACTCCAAGCCTCTTCAGGTGTCATATTTTTTACCGCCAATGTAGGACTTCTATTGAGTATATGAACCACCCAATTTGCTGCTTCTGGCCAAAAAGTCTTTGGAACTTGCTTTTCCGATAACATACTTCTAACCATATTCATGATTGTCCTATTTTTGCATTCGGCTACTCCATTTTGTTGGGGAGTGTAGGCTGCTGTGAGTTGCCTGTTGATACCATTAGTTTTGAGAAAAGAATTGAATTCATGAGAGGTAAACTCTACACCTCTATCTGTGCGCAAACAATGAATAAAAACTCCTGTCTCTTTCTCAACAAGGGATTTATAATTCTTGAATATAGTAAAAGCTTCAGATTTTTCAGCAAGAAAATATATCCACGCTTTACGACTAAAATCATCAATAAAACTTATGAAATACCTTTTCTTGCCATTGGAAGCAGGATTGATGGGTCCACAGATGTCAGCATGTACCAACTGTAATCTTTGTGATGCTCTCCATAAACTCTTCTTTGGAATTGCATTCCTATGTTGCTTTCCTATCATGCAATCAGTGCAAATTTTGAATGATTCCTTCAGTTGTGGCAACCCTCTCACCATTTGCTTGTATTGCAACGTTCTTAAACCCTTGAAACTTAGATGCCCATATCTGCAGTGCCAAAGGTGAGTATGGTCTTCAAGAGTTGTTTGGAAACAGATGGGTAATTTCGGTAGAATTTTTACAGGTAGTATAAACATCCTATTTGTAGACATTGCTGTTTGCATAATAAGCACTTTCTCTAGATGATAGATTTTGCATACTCCGTGTTGTATCAAAATAGATACACTCTTTTCTTGCAGTTGTCCAATACTTAACAAGTTATTTTTCAACTCAGGTATGTAGAAAACGTCGGTAATTACCTGAGTAGCTCCAACAATTTGCAGCATGATGTTACCCTTTCCCATTACAGTCATTGTGGAATTATTCCCGAGCTTCACAGAAGTCCGAAATTCTTCATCAAGATCCGAGAACCACTCCTTGTGTGCACACATATGATTAGAACACCCCGAGTCAAGGAACCAAACATCTTCTCGCACTTCTTGCATTGCTTGATCAAGCTTGACATACGACATCAACAATAATTCTTCTTTCTCTTCTAGCTATGCATAATTCGCTTCTTTCTCCCATTTAGGACACTCATATTGGAAATGCTCTAATTGATGACATTTATAACACTCAATCATTGCTTTATTGAATGTTTGCCTACCACTCCCTCTGCCTCTGCCTCTACCTCTCCCTCTCGCTGCATCTTCACCAATCTTATCGTAGGTCATCTTTAATGCTTGCTCATCGTTTCCATGTCTGTTCATCCTCTGCTCATGGACCAATAAGCTACTTTGCAACTCATCAAGACTTAAGATGTCTAAGTTATTAGACTTTTCAATGGAACAAACAACATAATCGAACCTGGAGGTCATTGAGTGTAAGATCTTTTCAATAATCACCACTTGCTGTATGTTTTCACCATGAATCTTCATCTTGTTTGCTATAGTTGCATATGTAGAATCTCAAACTCCTTCCTAAGGGCTTGCAGTTGTGCCTTTTTGACTCTTGTGGAACCTTAATACTTCTGCTTCATAGAGTCCCAAATGTGTTTGGCAGTGTCTTTGTTGAGAATTGTTTTCATAATAGTTCGATCAATGGCTTGAAATAAATAATTCTTGACCTTCAAATCTTTTAGCTTCTGGTCTGCAAATAATTTTCCTTGTGCTTCAGTAAGCTCCACTCCTTCTACTGCGACAGGAATTCTAGTTTCCACCAAATCCCAATATTCTTTTGAGCGTAGGAAATTTTCCATAAGCATAGACCAATGATCATAATATCCATCAAACTTAGGAATTGCAGGTTGAACAAAATTATCAGTCATCCTTCAAGAAACTTTGCGCTGGTCAGTTTCGAGGTTGTCGTAGATGTTGTTGTCTCCTTGAGACTGTTGAGTTCGACGCTTCCTTTAGTGAACTCTCCTTTGCTCGAACTCCAGGTAGCAACACCACTCGGATCAAGAACAGCGAACCCAAAGATATACTTTCTCTGCTCGTGAGAAAGAAAGGAACTTCGAAGGAAGAGGTGAAAAAAAAAGAAACAACGAACTTTGCTCTGATACCAGATGTTAGAGATTAAAAAAAACTCTTTTATTCAACTCCTGAAATCAATAGACCATTGGCTTTTTATAGCCTTACAATGAGATAACATTTTAGAAAGCAATCCGCGTAGGGTAAAGATCAAACTAGATCCTAATTAATAGGTTTTATTGTAGTTGACAATTTCAACTCTTATCCTAACAAAATGATCTCTATGTTTAATTGGATAAGGGTATTGATACAGTGATAAATGTGGATCTCTAAAAAGTTGGTTAAAGTAGGAAAGATCGGTTGACATGATGGTCAAAGTTAAAAAGAGATCAAAGACACTAGCAATAGTAGGGGCGGGCCCGAGTTGATTACATGGCCGGTCGAACGTGAATGTCTGACCAAGCCTCCAATTTGGTCGAATTTAGCGTCTCAACTTGGAACCCATAGGCCATTCTCATTGCTAAGCAGAAGTACCCCAACCCATAACCTCAGCTGATCGGGCACAATGGTCCTTCACTCGACCAAGTGAGCGTCGGACCGAGTTCGACGCATCATAAGGCCTAGCAAACGATCCCCTGGTTGTGTAGTGACCGATTGGCCCATAGTAGAACCCGTACACCTGTTATATCATACTTTTTTTTGAAGTTTGTACTATAAAGGACAAAGAACATCCTCATTGCTAAGCATAAGTACTCGACCCACAGCCTCAACCGATCGGGGCCTAGGGCCGATCGGGCACAATGCTCCTTCACTCAGCCAACATATAGGCCAAGTGAGCGTCATGTCGAGTGCGACCCATCATATGGCCGAGCAGACGATCCCCTGGCTATGTGGCGACCAACTGGCCCACAGCAGAACCCGTACACCTGCTATATTGTATTTTTTTTTTGAAGTTTGTACTATAAAGGACAAAGAACATCCTCATTGCTAAGCATAAATACCCCAACCCACAGCCTCAGTCGATCGGGGCCTAGGGCCGATCGGGCACAATGCTCCTTCACTCAGCCAACGGATAAGCCGAGTGAGCACCGGGCCGAGGGCGACCCATCATAAGGCTGACTTGACGATCCCCTGGCTGTGTGGCCACCGATTGGCCACAGTTGAACCCGTGCACCAGTTATATCATTCTTTTTTAGAAGTTTGTACTATAAATGACAAAGAACATCTTGCAAGCAAATCTTGTTTTAGAAGCTTCCTTGCCACAATGAGGTCTCAGGGTCGAGCCTCGGGGCAGCGGGGGAATAAATCTCCTATCCCCGTATTACACCCTGGCTATCACATGCCTACTCGGATGCTGCGATTTACCTCCCTCGTGATGGCCTTGGGTCGAGTGCGGTGGGGGCGCTGGGGGCGAGCGTTTCGCCTTTTGCCACAATTGTTTTAGAAGCTTCCAACCCATCAAATTACAAAGATTTGCTTGCTTGTTTAAAAAAATACGTCAAAACACTTTATGAACTATCTTTTCTTAGGAATACTTTGCAAAACATGTCAATACTTTGAGATATGTGCATAACGCAACACTTACACTATAAAAGAGGTTTGCATCTACAAACGGAAGTATGTGATGCTCTATATTTCGATACACTTATTGTTACAATGTTCTTCCTCCATTTTCTTCCTTCAAACCGTGTGGTGACTTGAGCGTCGGAGAACCAATGTCGGGAACCTTTTTCTTGGTCTGATACTAACGCTCCTTGTGTTACAAGACAACGTGGAATCTTCGTCGAGTCAACGGTACGGAGCCTCATTTTTAACTCACCGCCTTCACCGCTTTACAGACAGGATCAAATATGAATACTGAATTATCAAATAATAATAATAATAATATAAACTGATTTTATTGAATTAAACACAAAATTTATTTATAAATATTTAATTTATTTATAATCCTAAAAAATAAAAAATAGTGAAGATAATTCAAACATTTGTTTTTTAAATGGAACTTTATTAAAAATCTTAAATTTTGTACAGAAATGTTTTCATCAACTTAATCAAAGCACAATAACAAAGTAATTATCTTCAGTGGCGTGTATTATATAATTCATTCAATGAAGTTCAGGACATCCCTTGGGGATGTAGGCGCCGGGCTCGGTGGGGCATTTAGCGAGGGGGCAATAGTCCTCGGTGACACCTCCCCACCAGTTGACAGAGTAGATGTTATAGTTCCCGAGGGCGAAGAAGGCGACGACGCCCATGAAGCTCGTGCCGGCGTCGAGGGCGGCAGACATGACATAAGCGTAGCGCCCCCACCACTGTTTGTGGTGCTTGAACACCCAGTAGTTGACGACAAAGCCGACGATGAACCAGCAGTTGTAGTTGATGGCCTTGTTAGGGGGCATGCTGCCGGAGGAGCCGAAGATGACGGGGAAGTTGATGAGCGGGATCCACTTCTTCTCCGGGAAGAGGCGGTGGAAGAGGTAGACCACGGCGGGGGCGAGGAGGCCGAGGAGGAAGAAGTAGTTGAGGCCGGCGTAGATGGAGCCGGGGCCGAACATCCGGGCAGGGCCAACGACGCCCCAGATAACGGAGGCGCTGAAGAAGACGGAGTCGCTGGGGCACGTCCACGGGGTGTCGTCCGGCAACTGGTTGGTATCGCAAATGTGGGGGACGTCGGTGAGCAACCACCACGCCGTCCAGAAGTAGCTCGCGTTTGCGATCACTGAACCCGCCAACTGAAACAAAAATAAAGGTTAATTAAAAAATAAAATAAATAAAAGAAATAAAAGAAAAAGAACATATCAAAATACCCATGTAATTGAGCATTTGTCACCTTATATTTAATTACCTGAGCGATGAACATAGATCTAGGAGGAATCTTCATGTAGTAACCGAGCTTGAAATCGCTGAGAAAGGTGATGGCTTGCGTCATACTCATATAGCCGTAGGTTTTGAACACCACATTGGCCAATGGCTTTCCCGGCATTATGTAACCGATCACCATCTCTGTTATTATGTTCAGTCCAGGCGTCTGCATATATATATCACCCACATGCAAAATATATAATTCATTAACCATTGATCGATCAATTCATCAACCATTGATCGATCAATTCATCATCAATATCGGAATTAATATTCCAATTAATAATATATATAATAATGCTTTTGATTAATTAAATACCGTATTGGTGGTGGCGGTGATGATCCCGACGGGAAGGGTGAAGACGAAGGCCATGGCCATGGCGAGGAAGAGGCCCCAGTAAGGCAGCTGCAGGGCGCGGCCGAAGCCCTCGCAGGTGTAGATGGAGAGCGCGGTGACGACGACGAGGAGGAGGTGGAACCACCACTGCGGCACTGCGTCGTAGTTGGCCTTCATGATCCGGCCGTGCACGTCCAGGAAGTTCACCTTCGCCTTGGACGTCGCCTGCCGCCACAGCTTGAGCATGTACTGGCCGTCGAAGAGGAAGACGTGGGAGAGGGTGGCGGTGAGGGTGGCGAAGCCGATGCCGTAGGCCATGGCGAAGAAGGTGCTGATGTAGATGCGGCTGTAGTTCTCGTACTCCTCGACGTTGAGAGTGAAGGTCTTGGTGTCGAGGACGCGGCTGAGGTCGTAGGGCTTGCCGGAGCTCTCGAAGAGGTGCGAGCTGAGCAAGGTGAAGCGGCGACCGTCGTAGAGGTTGTTCCAGTAGCAGAGGGGCATGATGATGTAGACTAGGATGACGTAGCCGGCGAGGACGTTGAAGAGGACGAAGATGGGCGCCGCTATGGGGCTGCCGATCATGGCGGCGGTGGCCCAGTCGAAGGCGATGGCGCCGACGCCGAGGCCGCTCATGCCGGAGCCGATCTGGTGGATGGTGATGGAGTCCTTCCAAATGAAGCAGAGGATCGAGATGCAGGTGATGGTCGGGAAGAAGAAGTTGGGGACGATGTAGTAGCAGAAGCTGCAGGCCATGCAAATGAGGAAGAACTGCAGCCGCGTCACGCCGCCCTTTGGCCGTCGTTCTTCTTCGTTCAGCGCTCTGCATTATTTATTTCAGATTGTATAAATAGGGATGAGCAATTAGTTTAAATATGAATCAATCAAATCAAAATCGAACTAGTTAATTCGATTTGATCGATCACTCTTGACATAAATTCATATACACACCTGAATAGAGAGACCTGAATGAGATTGGCAGGCCACCACATGTAAGGAGAATCCACCAAGAATTTTCTGAACAATCCAGCCCAGCCGAATCCTAACAACTGAACAAAAAAAACAATACAAAATTTAATCGAAAATAATTCGTTTTAAATTTATAGATTTGGGTGTACGTAGAGATGATTACTTGAGTGGTTTGTGTGAGGAGGATGGCGGCCATGACGTTGATGCCGCGGTGGTAGAAGGCCTTGACGATGGTGACGATGCCGACGGCATAATCGCCGCCGGCGCCGGCGCTGGCGATGATGGTGAGGAGGACGTGCTCCTTCATGTTGAAGGGGCCGGGGTTGAGAGAGAAGGACCAGTTGAGTAGAGGGATCCTGATGATCGTCGGCGGGAGGACGCGGGCCATCCAGCGGCCGATGGGCAGCGCCAGGATCTGGACGCAGACGCTGGAGATGGAGAGCTGGTTGGTGCGGTAGCTGAAGAACTGGTTGACGAAGGAGAGGAGGACGCAGCTGAAAACGCCCAGGATCCACGTCCGGATCGTCAGGCACGGCAGCGACGGATCGTCGGTCGTCGGCACCGTCAGCCGCACCTGCTCGATCGGGCTGTCGTCCTTGATATCCACTTCATCTGAGCTCAAACAAGAATCAAATTACCATATCAACGACGACGACGAAGAAGAAGATCAAATTAAGAGAGGAATTCGATTGAAGAACACAGATACCATTCGATTTCTGAGGAATATTATTATCAGAAACTGAAGCAGCCATATATTCTAAGGAGATTGAAGTTGAAGGTTGATTGAATGGAGAAGACTCTGGGGAGAGAAGAATTTATAAGGCAGTGTGACAGTTTGGATTCTCCAAATAAAGTGATTTAATTTTGGCCTGTCAAAAACTATACTTTTGATATTCTTGTAATTGCTAAAAGATCGTGGGGTTTTCCTCCTCCATTCTAACTGTGGGCGAAATACACCTAAGCGCATGAAGGCTTGCCATCTAATCCGAGCATTTTGCTCGTGAATGGCTGAGATTGATTAAATTAACAATTAATGGGAATCTTGTTAATTAGGAAAAACTACTAATTGTGAAATATAAGTTAATGGGGTTTAATAGGGCTTCAAACGAATTAAGTTGGCGCGAGCTTATTTGATTCGCATTTTAAATTATCTGAGTTTGAGTCGGTGCATCCGAGGGACGAGAAGCTACGGAAGTGTATGCTGATGGAGTGAGAAGGACATGCACGGCTCTTCCGAGGGACAAGAAGTTAGAGCGGAAGCCTGTTTGAAAAGACGGCCGGAGTTGAGTTCGGGTGAGCTTAACTCTGGAAGGTTGAAGCATCACTCGAGCGACTGGAGACAAAGTCAACGATCAGAGAAGGCGCCAGATGGTCAGCACGAGACTGACCAATCCGGACGCCATGACAGTTGGTCCTACCGCCCGGAACGTCCGGGCGACCAAACTAGTTTTGGTGCTTAAGAGGCGCTCGCTGAGGTCATGTTAGCAGAGGTTCGGGCACTTGGGAGTGGATAAAATCTTATCCGTTTGCCGCTGTGTAGCCGTTGCATGGAGATAGAGTTTGCCTCGCTGGGGGTGCTCGAACCACGCCGCCTCAACAAATGGCTAGTTTCAACCAATGAGCTATAAATAAAGTTCTGGTCTTCTTCATTTAGACAACACTTTTTGTACTCGAAGTTCTCTTCCTATTTTCTTTGCTCTACACTGTTAACGTCTTGTACAAGTCTTCTCTGCCTCCGACTTGTGTTGAAGAAGAAGTTTTCTAGTTGAACTACATTTGTCTTGGATTAGCAACCTCCCCGGTTGCAAACAAGTAAATCATTTGTCTCATACTTATTTTATGCATTTTAGTTTCTTTTATTAAAGTGTTTATGTTAATCAAAGTCATAAGTTTTAAGAAGAGCATGTAAGTACTCCATGATAGTTTTGATGTGATCAGCCAAGTCAGGGTTAGGTCCTATTATGTTTTGATACCCTGTGTCTAAGTGTGCAGGAACTTAGGAGCAAAGGAGGTCGAGCGAAAGATGTAGCTAATGAGAAGGACGACACGGGAGAGAGTCGACGGGCTCGGTGCGTTCCAGAGACAAGGTGCAGTAGAAACGTACGCTGGCGGACGAGAAGGAAACGCGCGGCGGTTCCGAGGGACGAGAAGCTAGAGACGAAGGTTGCTCGCAAAGGCCAGAAAATGAGTTCGGGTGAGCCCTATTCCGGATGTCCGAAATCACCCAAGCGAACGGAGCCGGATTGAGGAGAAATCGAACAGCTAACACAAGGTTGACTGCCCAGGGTGCCTGGACCATGTCCAGGCACCCAGACGGTCCGGGCGCTCGGATCCCATGGGTGCCCCAGGGTGCCTCGCCCTAGGGTGTCGTATCGACACCGTCTGGGCGCCTGGAACCCTTCCAGACGCCTGGACCGGAAATTTTATTACAAAGGCACCTGTTGCAATTCGGTATGTGGATAAAATTCTATCCACGTCCAAGCGCCTAAAACTCTTCCAGGCGCCCCGATCAGAGCTATAAATATAGTCTTAATCCCAGTAGCTAAATATAACACTTGTAAACAATTCTCTTTCTATTTAGTTTTGTAACTAAGTGCTTTAACTATTGTAAGAGACTTCTTCGTCCTAAGGAGATTGGATAGTGAGCCTTCAACGTCTTGAATTAGCAATCCCCTGATTGTAAACCAATTAAACCTCTCTGTGCCTCTTCTTTCTCTTTTAATTAGTTCCTTTTGTACAAGTGTTATTTTAATCAAGCTATAAAGATCGAGAAAGATTTGAGTTTATTTGTGCAAGACAATTCACTTCCCTCTTGCCGGCCATAAGAGACCAACAAGTGGTATCAGAGCGAGGTCGTTTTAGAAGGACTAACCGTCGATCGAAACACAAGAGATAGTTGGACCAAGCATCTACCAACCTAAGTTCGAGGGAGAGTTCATGATTTGGAAAAGAAAGATGGAGATATTCTTCAAAATGGACTTTGATTTATTACTAATATTGAAATATGATTTTATAGCACCAAAGGTCAAAGAAGAATATCAATGGACCAAGAAAGAGCAAGCAGACTTCGTAGTAAATGGACTGGCCGAATTTCAACTACTGAGCGTGCTACCTCCACAAGAAGTAAATAGAATAGGCGCCTACGAATCTGTTAGAGTGTATACTAAAAGCCTAACTTTTGTAAACATTTATTTTGAAATAAAGAATCACATTGGTCAAAAATGTCTACAATTATATGTTAAGTGTAGTTGTTCAATTAATTTATATTGTAGATAATATGGTGTGTGATGTCACACACAGAAAATCATGTTATCGGTTCTTTATAAATTATAAACAGTAGCTCACGACTAAGATGGATAGTAACAAACCATTGGAATAGTTGTAGTGTAATTTGGTATTAGTTTATCTTAACTATAAAATTACACTAGTACACTCTGAGTGTATTGAGCAGGACCATTTAAGGTAAGTTCTTTTTGTGCTGACTTAATAAAAGAACAAGACCTTAGTTATTATGGAAGCGTGTGCTCTTAATCCTAATATAATAACAAACATATATATTTAGTATTCATTTCTTTAACTTATCAAAGGGTGAGATTTAGCTCGATAAATCAATAAGCCCGATAAGTTGGGAAATGATATTACTTATAGTGTGTGTTGTTGATTATAGAAGGAAAATGTGTCCTAATAATCTAGGTTGATAATGTCCCCAAGAGGAGCTCATAAAGATTGTCATATTAAACCCTGCAGGTGGACTTAGTCCGACATGACGATAAGGTTGAGTGGTACTACTCTTGGACTAAGATATTAATTAAAGAGAGTTGTCAGTAACTCATTTAATTAGTGGACATTCGACATCTTAAACACAGGGAGACTAACACACTCATGATAAGGAGCCCAAAATGTAATTTAGGATTGGTGAAGTAGTTCAATAATAATTCTTTAGTGGTATGAATTATTATTGATGAAAATAAATTGGGTGTTCGGGGCCAACACGGGAAGCTTAATTTCATCGGGAGACCAAAACCAATTTTTTCTCTCGGTCCCTATCGTAGTCTCTTATGTTGGTGCGGGAAGCATCCGATGATCGAACCTTGGTTTTGATAATGGCAAAGGATTCAAAGTTAAGTTAGTGTGTGATCTAACATGTTTGAATGAGTGTTTCAGGAAAGTCCTAGCTGCGGTTAGGCAGGTGAAAAACCCTAAGGGGTGGTAACCTTAGGTCCTAGGGGGCGATAACCCTAGGTGGAGGAAAACCCTAAGGGGCGGTAACCTTAGGTCCTAGGGGGTGGTAACCCTAGGTGGAGAAAACCCCTAGGGGGCGGTAACCCTAGGTCCTAGGGGGTGGTAACCCTAGGCGAAAACTCCAGTCGGTCTGGAGGACCGGACTGACATCAGGTAAATCTCCTGAGTGGAGTAGGTGAGGACGCGTTCCTCGTAGAGGGAACAGTAGGCGTCGGGTCGACCTAGGGTTTTCGGTTGGAAATCCGAAGTCAGACTCGGACAGTCCAAAGACTGTCAGCTGTTTTTCACTTATGAATTATCAGATTCTAACATTGTCTTGCAGGGTATGTAATTGCTCGGACTAACCTTGTTTTGCAGGAGAAGTGGTTCCTGGAAAAAGGAGGTTCGGGCGCCCGGGATGGATCCGGGCGCCCGGGACCAACTTTTATCCCCTGCGCGACTTCACCACGTGGAGCAACCTAGTTGGTTGGCCACGTCACTCTCCAGGCGCCCGGAAAGGTCCTAGGCGCCCGGAACCTCATATAAAAGGAGAGTTGAGGTGCAGCTTCAAACACAACGATCTTCTAAGCATTCTCCGTGCGACAAGCTGCTAACGTCTCGACTCAGAAGTGCTGCAACGACAATTCGGAGCTTCAGCTTTATTCTTTTTATTGTCGGTACAATATTCTTTTCTGCTTAAATTGTACTTAGCGTGTAATAGCTTTTACGAATTATAGTTGTTGCCCACCGGAAGCGATCAAGGATCGCGGGCCTTCGAGTAGGAGTCGTCACAGGCTCCGAACGAAGTAAATCCTTCGTGTCCACTTTATTTACTTTTCCGCTGCGTTATTTCTGAACAAGCTTTTACGATTTCGAAAAACGAAATAGCCACGAGCGCTATTCACCCCCCCCCCCCTCTAGCGCTTTCGATCCATCATCTTATTTACAAAATATTATACCCACCTATACCCACCTTTATACCCATCCTAAGGTGGCCGGCCAAACAAGCTTGGAACCCAAGCTTGGGCCGACCAAGCAAATAGGATGAGCCAAGTTGTGTGGTCGGCCCTAACTTGAACCCAAGCTTGGTGTGGCCGGCCACATCAAATTAAAAGGATTTTAATTTTTTTAAAATTTTTCTTATGTGGATTCCATGGTTTTAAAATAGAGTTTAAAAATTATAAATCTTTCCTTTTATAGCTTTCTACAAAAGATTAAGAAAAGATTTGATATCTTTCCTTATTTGTAGATTGAAAGGAAGATTTTAATTTTGAGAAAACTTTGCTTTTTTGTAACCATGTTTATGATTTAAAAGAGAGTTTTAAAATTATAAATTTTTCCTTTTATAATTTTCTACAGAAGATTAAGAAAAGATTTGATATCTTTGCTTATTTATAGATTGAGAGGAAGATTTTAATTTTAAAAGATAACTTTCCTTTTTGGAAATTATCCACATGTTTTAATAGAGAGATTTTAATTTATAAAATTCCTTTTATAACCAACCATGAAGGAAAAAATTATTAGAGAAATTTTTATTTTAAAATTTTCGGAAACAAATTAGGAAGTTTTAATTTTGTGTTAAAACTTTCCTTGCTTGGAGCAATGAGGTGGTCGACCATGTTATTTAAGAAAAGGAAATTGGTTTTAATCAATTAAATTTTCCTTTTCATGGCAAAGAAAATAAGGAAGGTTTTATTTAAATTTTCCTTAATTGCCAAGACCAAGGATTATAAAAGAGGGGGTAGGGGTGCCTTCATGAGACACAACTCTATTCTATTTTCCTCCCTCTCTTCCTTGGTGGTGGCCGACCCTAGACCTTGCTCTTCTCCTCTTCTCTTCTTCTTTAGTGGCTGGTTTCATCCCTCTCTTGGAGCTCTTGTTGGTGGCCGGTTCTAGGTTGGAGAAGAAGGAGAGAAAGGAGGCTTTGTTTCTAGTATCCCTTGGAGCTTGGTGGTGGTGGCCGAAACTCTTCATCTCTTGGAGGAGTGCTTGGCCAAAACTTGCAAGGAGGAAGAAGAAGGGTTTGGGTGGTTCTCATTTCGATATATCGTTGCCCACACAACGTCCGAGATAAGAAGAGGAATACAGTAGAAGATCAAGAGGTTGTTGCTTACAAAGAAAGGTATAACTAGTAATTATTTTCCGCATCATACTAGTTTTTCTTTGTATGAATTCCAAACACAAGAGGCATATAATTCTAGGTTTCGAATTTGTGATTCGAGTTTGTATTTTTTTTATTTTTCGAATTTGTGATTCGATTGTTCCTTTTGGTTAAACCTAGGGTTATATAAGGAAATTAAATATTAGATTTCATTAAAAGGCTTTGTCTAGAAAGTGGTGGTTGCTCCCATATCCAAGAAGGCCTAGTGCCTCGCCATGTTTAACCTAGAAGTCGATTTCTGAAATTAATATTTAATTAAATTTATAATATAGGTGGATTTGAATCAATAATGTTAAGCATCGTTTGTGATCCAAGTCTAAACCATTAAGAACAGATAAGTTAAATTTGAAATCAATAATGTTAAGTTCTGTTTGCGATTCCGAATTTAATTTCTAAAGAACACAATAGGTTATTAGGATAGGTTCGACACTTGTACAAAATTTTTGTACAGTGAAACCGGTACGATCTTCCTAGGACTAACCAATAGAATCAACAAAGGAACTTTGAGAGAAGTTCCTGAAGCTACATGAAGGTACGTCCAAAGTCGAACTCACAAGCGACGGGACCTGCTCCTGAACCATATCTGTAACCTTCGATTGAAAGAAGGTGAAACTGTCACACACCTCCACTCGAGGATCAAGGAACTCATCACAGGACTAACGAATCTCGGAGGAAAGATAATCAACCGAGATTCACTAAGGTACGCACTTAATGCATTGTCTAGGACTTCTGAATAGTCAACCCTAGTAGATGTTTATTTTATCTCTAGGAACTTAAAGGTAAGTGATTTAGAGGAGTTATTTTTGACATTTGAAATTCACGAATTTAGAAATGCAAATCTAAAAACAAAGACGAAGCAGAATATTGCCCTAAAGGTAAAAATGGATGAACCAAAATCCGAAACCTCTCTCGTTGATGATGAAACGACGTTCATGATAAAGAAATTTAAAAAGTTATTTAAAACTAATAATTTTAATCAAGTGCAGGATAAAAAAAGAAAAAGAAAGGTAAAACGCTACCACTGCAATGAAGAGGGACACGTGAAAGACAACTGCCCAAAATTGAAGAGCAACGACAAGGATGACAAGAGTAAGGACAAAAGACCAACCCAGAAAAGGCACAAGAACCTAAAAATAACATGGGATGAAACATCATCAGAATCAGAAATCGAAGCTTACGCTGGACTAAAGGGACTTGGGTTTGGAGAATAATATCGACCTGGGTTTCCCCATCGATTTCAGCTCTAAGGATTTGTATCTCGTTCAAGTAAGCCATCATTTTGAGGATATGATCCCTTACGGGTGTCCCCTCTGACATGGTGGTTGTCATTAAATTTCTCATAGCCTCTTGTCTAGCAGCCCGATTCTAGTGTCCGAAGAGTTCCTTGAGATTGTGCATCATATCATAGGCAGTGGGCATGGCCTGATGCTGATGTTGCAGCACATTTGACATAATACTTGAGTCCATCAAATGATGATATAGGAGATGTCCAAACATCAGAAAAGATAATATCCAAAGGAGCACGAGATGAAATATTAGATTTATGAAAGGACAATTTATGACTTATTAATATTGCATGAAGTGCATGAAAAAATTAGACAAATTATCCGCAGGAAACCAAAGACCCAAGGATAACAAAAGACATTGCAAAACATCTAATGATGGATAACTAAACGACTATGCCATAAGGAAATAGATGACGAGACAGACACAGAAAAAGCGGAAGGGGATGATAGCAGAGACACAAAGTTTGGCCGGTAACAGACACCATCTCTATGGATCCCATTGACCAGTGTCGCTCCCATATGACGATTCTACACCTGAAAATAGGAATCAAAGAAAAGAAATGTAATAGGATTAGTAGCACAAAGTACAGCAACAAAAATCAATTTTTTTGACATAGATGGCACAAATAAAATATTAGAGAAAACTAAAGGGACAGATGGAGTGGAGAAAAAGAAAGAACCAGTGTGTGTAATGGGTAGTCTAGAACCATCACCAATGACAGCGCTATCATTCCCAGAGTAAGGCTCATGCAAAGAGAGAGTGGTGAGATCAGTGGTGACATGATGAGAGGTGCCAGAGTTGATTACCCATTCCCGAGAATCAGATGGAGGTGTAAAATAAACAGTAATATGCGCAAACGGTGCACTATACGCTGGATGTGAAGCACGCGGAGGAGTCGGCAAAAGTAGAGCAAGCATTAAGGTCATCATATGACCACACTGGCGAGCAGAGTGACCTTGAACACCATAAATCTGACAGCGCCCAAGATAATGATTGGGACTGGATATAACTGGATGTGTAGGAGGACGCACAGACAACCCAAAAGTAGATAGGCGCAACTGATGGGACATCGACGGAACCTGCTGGCGACCACCACGATAGTTTAAATACCGATTACAAGAATTCCCTGCTAGAGCCACAAGAGCAGTCATTGGCATCAAAGATAGAGATGGTGTCAAGACTTTTAATTGGGCTTCATAGCTGAGGAGCTGCTCGAATAGCTCATTAAAGGTAATAAGGACGTCACGAACTTGCAGAGCATGTGAGATATTGCAATAATCTTGGCTAAGACCATTCAGGATACAAATGGAGAGCTCATCAAAATCAACTTTGACATTTATAAGCGCAAGAGTGTCAATATTTTTTTGATGTCCTGCATATAATTAGTGATAGATCTGATACCCTATTGAGAGCTGGCAAGATTTTGATGATGAGTCATAATCCTGTCACATGAGGGAGTAGCATAGGTTCTCTCCAACGTCTGCCATGTGTCTCTAGATGAAGTTGATGAAGAAATAAACTGCACAAGAGTAGGAAACATCGAACCTATAATAGCGTTGAGAAGAAGTTGATCCTGACAGAGCCAGAGAATATGATTAGGATTCGCCTGAGGGAGCGTGACATCTGTAGGTGTTATCTGCACAGGGGGGCAAGGACATGAGCTATCAAAAAAACCCAGTAAGTCATATCCAAATAGAAGAGACGTGAACTGCAAGTGCCAGGCAGAGTAATTGGAGGTGGTGAGTTTCAACGATGCTTGAGCATTGACGTTGAGAACCACAAGGGCGGAAGGTGAATCAGGAATACTTGTGAGAGATAACCGACGAGTGATGTCGTCGGCGACAACCATTGTAGAAGGTGGCTAGTGGATATTATGGAGAAAAGAAAAAAAGATTGTTGTTAAACTTAACGCTCTGATACCATGTTGATGATATAATTCACATTTTATTAATGATAATATGTGGTATATAAATACTATTACAAAGTGAAAAATAGGAAAATACATAAAATAGGAAAACATATAAAATACTATAAAATAAATAAGTATTTCCTAATAATAATTATTCTCTAATAATTAGGAAATAAATCTGTATTTTCTAATAATAATTATTCTCTAATAACTAGCAAACAAATAAGTATTTACTAATAATAATTATTTATTAATAGATAATTCTAGATTAAAAAAGTGAAATAATTAAACTAAAAGAGTTACTAAAAAAATTCACAACTAGATCCAAGTACCTCGATATGATACTTGGATCACAAAGAGCTGTGTACAACAAGTTCGGACTCGGATACAAGTCTAGCTCAACCAATAAATCCTTTATATCATTAGTTAACCAAAATAAGAATCAAGCTAAAGCTTGTGTTCCAAAAGAGTGTATGACCATGCAAGTAAGAATTAATTAATATTATGTATATACAAATGAAATCCATTACCTAAAAACAAATCCAACTAAACTCTTAAATTCAAACCAAAATGAATTCTTAAAATCAAAGTCTAAACTTAAAAATAAAAACAAATCAAAGCTAAATTTAAAATATAAAATAAAATAAAACATATGAAATAAATTCATAACAATAAATCAAATTACCATCAAGTAAACTAACTATAAAAGTAATCGACATAAAACTTAAACTCAAAATGTTTAATATTTCAGGGGAGGCTCCAAATCAGTTGGCACCTCCAAAATAATAATTTACCCAACAGGGTAATTAGGACTAGCTAAAATAGGGACAACAGTTTAACTTGACAAAAGTACTGGTGAAGTTTTGGATGATAGTAAGTTAGGAAAACTCTGTCTATGCATGTCTAGGAAGATATGACTTCGACCTGGTGCATTTGACTTAGTGGAACTAACTGAAGTCACCCCTTACGAATCCTAACTAGTTAGAGAAAGATTTGTACTAAGTTCAGTGGACAGGACTATTTGAAAAACTTCGACAGCATGTTACTCTAATGATGTCCAGGTGATTCACCATAGTCCAGAAGTTTATTAAAAGAATACATGTTTGTTAAACCCAAAGTTAAATCTGAATCGAACACAAAGTTAAACCAAACCCTGAAATTAAACTTAACTCATCTCATAAAATTATAGGATTCTCTGATTAAAAACGTAGATCGGGTGAGATGACTAAGGAATTAAAATTAAAATTTAAAATTCAAAATTTAAATTAAACTTAAACTTAAACTTAAAATTAAAATTAAATATAAAACTTAAAAAATAAAAATTTAACTTAAACCTAAAAAATAAAAAATTTAACTTAAAATTTAAAAATAAACATTTAAATTAAACTTAAAATTTTTTAAAAAAAATTTAACTTAAATTTAAAATTTTAACTTAAAATTTAAAAATAAAAATTTAACTTAAAATTTTAAAATAAAATTTTAAATTAAACTAAAAAAATTTTAAATTTAACTTAAATATTTAACTTAAAATTTAAAAATAAAAATTTAACTTAAACTTAAAAAATTAAAAACTTAACTTAAAATTTAAAAATAAAAATTTAACTTTAACTTAAAATTTAAAAATAAAAATTTAAAATAAACTTAAAAAATTAGAAATGTAAGTTAAAAATTTAACTTAAACATAAAAAATTAAAAATTTAACTTTAAATTTAAAAATAAAAATTTAACTTAAAATTAAAAATAAAATTTTAATTTAAAAATAAAAATAAAATTTTAATTTAAAAATTAAAATTAAAAAGTTTACTTAAAAATTTAACTAAAAATTTAAAAATAAAAATTTAAATTAACTTAAAATTTAAAAATAAAAAATTAAATTAAAAGGTTTACTTAAAAATTTAACTTAAAATTTAAAAATAAAAATTTTGCTTAATTTTTTTTTAAAAAACTAAAAATTTAACTTAATTTTTTTTATGAAATTAAAATTTTAACTTAAAATTTTAAAATAAAAATTTAACTTAAACTGAAAAAAATTAAAAATTTAACTTAAAAATAAAAATTTAACTTAAACTTAAAAAAAAGTTAACTTAAAATTAAAAAATAAGAATTTAACTTAAAATGAAAATTTTAAAATTTAATTTAAAAATAAAAATAAAAATTAAAATAAAAAAAAATAGCTTAAATTTAAAAAAAAAATAACTTAAAATTTAAAAATAAAAATTTAACTTAAACCCAAATTTTTTTAAAAATTTAACTTAAAATTTTTTAAAAAATTAACTTAAACTTTAAAAAATTAAAAATTTAACTTACAATTTAAAAATAAAAATTTAAATTAAACTTTAAAAAAAAAAAAATTCTAACTTAAAAATTTAACTGAAAATTTAATTTGAAAAAAAAATCTTCAGAAGACGCATCTCGACAGAGCCCCCCCCCCTCGGCGCGCGCGCACGAGGTCACTTTTGACACCTGTGGAGGGTGCCCTCAGAAGAGGCGGGAGAAATCCAGCCTAAGCGGCGGAAGGTGCCCTCCATAACCGATGGAAGGTGTCTTCCTTGAAGCTTGAAGGTGCCTTCAAGCAGTATTTTTCTAGCGAACAAAGACGCTATCTGTTCGTGATTTCAACCGTGACAAGGTGCCTTCCAACCCGAATTTCTCAACACTTTCATCCTCAAAATCTCAAAAATACGTCCTAGGTATACTTTAACTCAATATGTATTTTAAATACTTAGTTTATATGCATTTTTCTTGTCTATTTATGCTTATATGTGTATAAAATTAGGAAAAGATGATATGTTACCCCTAGGCCTAGCAATACTCCATCTACTGATGCTAGATTCCCTGCTGATTAGCTTAGGTTGTCCTTCTTACAGCATACATATGTTGCCCCTGAAATCTAGATACTTATGTAGAACCTTTTTTTCTCAATAATGAGCCCCTATCACACAGATTATTGAGTACTACCAATTAGATAAACTAGTTTATTGTAGTCATGCAGTAAATCTCGATTTATGTGCTCAGTTCTATAACAACCTAGAAAAGATAGATGATCTGACCTACTCCACCAGAGTTGGTGGAAAGGATTTTCACTTTTTCCTCACCTTATTATATGATAGTTTAGGACTTAGGAAATCTGCATGCATATTTTTGTTCTACCCTGGTAAGGATCTACCATTTGGCGAGCTATACTCCCATATTACATTAGATACTATTTATATGTTTTCTTTTGGGGGAAGAGACTACATACAATGACTGACTTTATGTCACTCTTCCTTAGGGTCCATGATTATATCCTATTGTTAGTAATTATCCCTGAGAGCCAATCATGAGATGATTAGGACTTTTGGTTACTAATTGAGTTAGACTCAAATAAACTCACTCATTGGATTGAGTTCAATCTAAAGTAGACACATTGGATTAATGGGTTAAACTCAATGGGTTAGACTTGTTGGGTTATTGAATCAATGGTTAATCCAATATAATAAATCCAACTCATTAAGAGGAATACAAAGAGATAAAAAAAACCCTTGGTATTCATTAGATGAATATAAATAGGTTTTTTGTCATTTATTTTCATTAGATGAAGAAAAGGTGACTCTTGATCTCCCTCTTCCTCCTCCTCCTTCCTCCATGGCCGATTCTTCAAGATTGGCTGAACCATGCGTCTTGCTAGCACAAGAAGATGGTTCTTCTTCGAAGGCTTCATTCATGTGACAAATGAAGGATATGTTCGTATGGATACCGTAGAGGCACGGACGCTTGAACACGCTGAGATCTGGATCCAAAGAAAAGGTTGTTGTCGGGATTACGAAGGGCACGCAACAAAAGTAGAATCCTATCATATAGCTTAGTATAGATTATTGCCATGAAAATTGTTCCTATCAAGACTCGAGCAAGGTGTTATACCCAAAACATCATCCCGAGCTACCCCTAGCCAAACCCAGGCGAGACAGAAGGCACTAGGAGAGAACAAGGTTGGGGAATTATAACCGCCTGTCAGAGAATAGCTGCTATATGTCAAGGAATATTCCAATCGTCTGCGGTCATCTGTAAATTGAACCTTCTTCCAATCCATGGGAGGGTGCCACGCGTCCTCCATCACTCGACAGATCCTGACACCCGACATTCTCTGACATCGGTCAGGCTCCAGAGGTACGCACGGTCATATAAAAAGGGAGGTCCTCTCCCTTGAGCAGGTCCGCGTACATTTGCACTTGTCCTCTACAGTTCTTTTTCCTTCGTACATCCTTCTTTTGGGGAAAAAGTACCTAACTTGAGCATCGACGGGCCTGCTCCTGGGATTTTTTTCTTGGTTTCTGACCTCTAACGTTTTGTGTGCTTGATTGAGTGTGTGCAGAGCTTAAGTATCGCCTGCTTAGTTACCATCGTCTGTCAACGCCACGTGGGCACATATGATAAGAGTGTCCTAGTTGCCTCTCCGTCAACACCAATAACAGATCATCCGGCTTTCGTCTGACTCAGATTCCAGACATGATCAATTTGGTGCCTTATGTGGAAACTTCCTTCGCCTGTTTTGGAATATGAAGATGGAGGATACTGTTGGCTCAGTGGGGTCGGCAAGAGGGGAGGGGTGAATTGCCTGAAATAGAGAAATAATACTCTCCTCGTGCTTTCAACTCTTACTTAATGTAACAGTAATAATAAAATAAAAGTAACAAGAATAAGGAAGTGACTCAGAATTGACTTGGTTACAACCTACGTGGTTGCTAATCCAAGGCGGTTACAAAGCTCACTAAGAATCTCCTTCTCTGAAGGCGGATAAGCCTTTTACACACAATGAAAGCTCAAACAGTTGCTAGGAAGTTAATACAAGAGTTGTTATATTTTTCCTAGGTTCAGGGGTCCATTTATAACCCCTGAAAAATCTTATCTACAGCTTGAGGGCGCCTCCAAGGGGCTTGGAGGGCACCTCCAGCGAGACAATGGATAAAACTTTATCCACTGCCAAACGGCTACAAAGATTGGGTCGAGGGCGCCCTCCATACGCCCTCAATAAGCATGGAGGGTGCCTCCCATACCTTATGGAGGGCGCCTCCTATACATCATGGAGGGTGCCCTCCACCTGCAGCGTATAAATAGCTCCAGCCTTCCTTTGGATCTTCCGCTGCTCCGTTCGCTTGGATGATTGTAGACAACCGAAATAGGGCTCACCCGAACCAAATTTCTGACCTTCTCCTCGAGCAGGCTTCCGTTCCGGCTTCTCGTTCCTCGAACGTCACGTACGTTCTTCTCGTCCACCGGTGTACTCTTCCGCAGTCCTTTCGTCCCTCGGATGCACCGAGCCCGTTGGCTCCCTTTCTGTGTCATCCTTCTCTTTGGCTGTGTCTTTCACTCAACTTTCTGTGCTCCTAAGCTCCTGTACACTTAGACACAGGGATCAAAACCAAACAAGACCCAACCTAACTTGGTTGATCACATCAAAATAACCATGGGGTTCAACAGATATCGAAAGAATCAACGTCACCATGACAACAGGAGAATATGAACTATTCAAGGAGGCCAAGAGGCGAGAGGCTTCCAAAAAATAAACCACCGCTTCACACCCACGCAAGATGCCCGTAATTTCCAAGGACCCGACTCGTGTCTCGGATAGGGGATCTAGAAGAAAACAGCCCGAGGATTTCCCTCAAGCCTTCTATCGGGAGCCCTACCCAGACTATTACAACAAGGGTCCGGACTGTTATAACAAGAAAGAGCAGCCACAAGCCTCCATAGCCGAAAGCTCCCCGCCTAGATATTCAAAGAAGGAGAAAGCCATACTCCTCCAGGAGGAGGGAGGTACTTGAAGAGCAAGTGTCTTTCTCCCTATGGGTACTCGAGGAAAACCTACCGAAGGGGTACAAGCCCCCAACTATTGGAGAATATGATAGCAGCAAGGACCCAGAGGATCACCTCCGAAAGTTTCAGAACGTTGTGTTGCTACACCAATACAGTGACGCCATCAAGTGCCGGGTGTTCTTAAACACTCCGTCTGGCTCGACACAAAAATGGTTCGATGGACTACCGAACGAGTCCATCATCTGCTTCCAAGACTTCAAGACCATTTTCCTATGTCATTTCTCTAGTAGTAGGAAGTACCATAAGACAGACCATTGTCTCTTCGCCCTTAAGCAAGGGTCTGTCGAGCTCTTGAGAAGCTATGCCAAACGCTTCAACCAAGTAGCCCAAGATGTCCCACCCGCTACCTCAGATATATTGATGAGCGCCTTCTCTCACGTTCTGGTGGAGGGGGAGTTCTTCTGCGCTCTCATCCGGGAGCCAGTATGGAACTTTGATGAGATGCTGGGGAGGGCAACCAGCTACATCAACGTAGAAGAAGCTCAAGCTGTTGGACCACGTGGTGTTTTGATGTGATCAACCAAGTTGGTTAGGTCCTGCTTTGTGTTTGATCCCTGTGTCTGAGTGTGCAGGAGCTTAGGAGCACAGGAAGTCGAGTGAAAGATGCAGCTAGCGAGAAGGATGGCACGGGAAGGGAGCCGACGGGCTCGGTGCGTCCGAAGGACGAGAGAGCTGCGGAAGAGTACTCCGGTGGGCGTGAAGAGCATGCGCGGCGTTCGAGGGACGTTAAGCCGGGACGGAAGGCTGCTCGAGGAGAAGGCCGGAAATTGGGTTCGGATGAGCCCTATTTCGGTTGGCCGAAATCACCCAAAAAAATGGAGCGTCGGAAGCTGAAGAAAGCCAACGCAAAAGAAGCTGAGCTGGATAAAACAGCTCAAGGCGCCTTCAGCTGCCTTGAAGGCGCCTTCAAGGCTGATGAATGCGCCTTCAGCTGCCTTGAAGGCGCCTTCAAGGCTGATGAAGGCGCCTTAAGCCTGGTCAAACAGACCGTTTGCGCAGCGGATAAAATTTTATCCGCTGACCAAGCTGGAGGCGCCTTAAACCATGTTGAAGGCGTCTTGGACCCTCGGGATAGGATTTCCAGGACCTATATAAAAGCTCCTGGAGCTAGGAAATAAACAACAACTTCTACATTCAACTCTGTAAGCATTTCCTAGCAGTAGTTCTGAGCCATTAGAGTGTAAAAGGCTTCTCCGCCTTCGGCAAAGGAGAATTTTCTTAGTGTGTTTTCTTACTGCCCTGGATTAACAACCCTCTTGGTTGTAACCAGGTTAAATTCGGTTTCTGCTTTTATTTCTGCCTTTATTTTATTTACTATTGCACTAATTGAGTTGAAAGAACGAGGAGGGTAGTTTTATTTTTGTTTTCAGCAATTCACCCCCCTCTTGCCGGCCTCCCCTGCACCTACAATTGGTATCAGAGCCAGACCGCTCAGAAGGACTAATCGCCGACTGACACACAATGATCAAAACGATGGCCGGAGATAGTGACTACCCACCTGCATTCGAGGGGGAGTTTGCTTCATGGAAGCAAAAGATGGAGGTATACCTTAACTCTGATTTTTCTATTTATTTAATAATGAAATCTGGTTATGAAGCACCAAAAAAAGCAAACAGAGAAGAGCTCGAGAAATACCTCTGGAACGAGAAGCAACGTGACAAGTTTATGACAAATGCACGGGTTGAATTTCATCTTCTAACCACAATACCAAATGAAGATCTCGTCAAAGTCGGAGAGTACAATAGCGCAAAAGAACTTTGGGAAAAGTTCTTAAAACTCCACGAAGAACAAATTGAAGTTGAATCCGACTCCTCGATGGACACTGATCCGACGTCAGAAGAGTCCGAAACCGAGGTAAGTGCCGAGACAGAACCAGTAACCGAACTCCAACTTGAAGACCTAGAATGCTCATCACAAATGAGCATCGATGAAGGGGGAGAAACATCAAAAGATGAAAACAACTCAACAGGGGGAGAATCAACCGCCGACAAGGTAAGTCAGGTATGGTCTCCACCTCTTGGCAAATTAATTGTTTCAATTGAAATATTGCCGAAAGGTTTTTGTGAATTACAAATTATTTCGTCGAAAGAGTATTTTAAATTAAAAACTGAAAAACTATTAAAGAATATTGAGTTAAAAGACACAATTTGTCAATTAAAAGATTTTGACAAACTAACAATAGAAAATGTACAATTTTTTGCATGCTCAATATTTTTTGCCATAATTCTAAAAAACTATGAATTAAGAATTTATGAGAAGTTAAAATGGAAATTTAAAAATCATAATATTTGATCTTAGTTGAAATATTAGACTTAGCACTTTCAGAGAAGAAAATTAAACAGTAAATTTCTTTATAAAGCTTTGTCAAGGAAGTGGTTGTTGTTCCAATAACCAAGAAGGTCTAGTGCCTCGCCACGACCTGGAAGCTGAAATATTGAAATGAAAGGTTTAATTAACTTTATGAAAAAAACATTTAAAAATTAGAATTAAATAATGCCTTGAAAGTTTAATCAAATATTTTTGAAAATTTTGATTATAAATTCATTTTTAGAAATATTTTTTCCTGAAAAAATTCTAAAGACTTAATTTGCTTTTTGACTTGAAATTTTTTTTGGAAAATCCTTAGAATTTTTTTTCCAAAATATTCTTCTGGAAATTCTAAAAGTTCATTTACTTGGAATTTTTTTTAAATTCAAAAAGTCTTTTAACTTAGAATTTTTTTTTTTTAAAAAATCATTTTCTGGAAAGGTCTGTTTGAAAATTCATTTACTTAGAATATTTTTAAAAAGTTCCCTCTAATTAGGACGCCATTTTTACTGTGATCAAAGGGGGAGAGAAAGGTATAAGTTTAGGGGGAGTTAGGAAAATTATAATTTTACCTACTTTTTTGAAAATGTGTTGCAATTTTATTTATTGCAAAAGTTATGCTTAACTGGTTAGTTTAGTAATTTTTCCTTAAAATTATTTTTTATGTCTATTTTTTCCCTAACTTGAACTTGGGTTGATGCACATCAAAAAGGGGGAGATTGTTGGACCCCGTGGTGTTTTGTTGTGATCAACCAAGTTGGTTAGGTCCTGCTTTGTGTTTGATCCCTGTGTCTGAGTGTACAGGAACTTAGGAGCACAGGAAGTTGAGCGGAAGACGTAGCTAGCGAGAAGGACGACACGGGAAGGGAGTCGACGGGCTCGGTGCGTCTGAAGGATAAGAGAGCTGCGGAAGAGTACTCCGGTGGGCGTGAAGAGCGTGCGCGGCGTTCAAGGGACGTTAAGACGGGACGGAAGGCTGCTCGAGGAAAAGGCCGGAAATTGGGTTCGGGTGAGCCCTATTTCGGTTGGCCGAAATCACCCAAAAAAATGAAGCGTCGGAAGCTGAAGAAAGCCAACGCAAAAGAAGCTGAGCTGGATAAAACAGCTCAAGGCGCCTTCAGCTGCCTTGAAGGCGCCTTCAGCTTGAAGGCGCCTTCAAGGCTGATGAAGGCGCCTTAAGCCTGGTCAAACAGACCGTTTGCGCAGCAGATAAAATTTTATCCGCTGACCAAGATGGAGGCGCCTTAAACCTTGTTGAAGGCGCCTTGGACCCTCGGGATAGGATTTCCAGGACCTATATAAGGGCTCCTGGAGCTAGGAAATAAAAAACAACTTCTACATTCAACTCTGTAAGCATTTCCTAGCAGTAGTTCTGAGCCATTAGAGTGTAAAAGGCTTCTCCGCCTTCAGCAAAGGAGAATTGTCTTAGTGTGCTTTTTTACTGCCCTGGATTAACAACGCTCTTGGTTATAACCAGGTTAAATTCGGTTTTTTCTTTTATTTTTGCCTTTATTTTATTTACTATTGCACTAATTGAGTTGAAAGAATGAGGAGGGTAGTTTTATTTTTGTTTTCAGCAATTCACCCCCCTCTTGTCGGGCTCCGCTGCACCTACACAAAAGGCTCGATGGAAAGTAGACAAGGCAACAGTTCCTGCCAACAAGCTAGAGAAAAGGCCGACCCAACCCCCAGCTCGGCCTTTTCCCCGCTCCAAAGATGGCTGACCGGGATTCTCGCCAGGTCAAGACTCTAGGACGGCTCAGCGGGTAGAGGTTGTTCAAGCTCCAAGACCCGGTCAATGGGGACCCCGCTATTGCACTTACCACAGGTCTCACTCCCATGCCACCTGGGATTGCGTCCAGTTCGCCCGGGACTCTCGACGCGCAGTTGAACTAGGCTTGCCTCCACTTGAGATCGCGCCCAAGGTTCAGAGGATGCTGGCTAGCCAGCCTACTATAGTAGGTCAACCAGGTAAATCCCTGCCTGAAAATATAGGTCAGGGAAGCCAACAGCTAGGTCGGGGCAAGGAGCCAAGGGAATCTCCAGAGGAGGAGAACAGAGAAAATGTGGTCATCCGAGAGATCGGCATGATCTCTGGAGGGCTCATAGATGGAGATTTCGCTGGGCTCGGAAATCTCATGAGCGTCGAGAGATACACGCTGTAGGATGCAGTCGAGAGCAAGCTGTCGGGCCCATAATCAATTTTGGACAGCAAGACCTAGAAGGGTTGGAGCTCTCGCACGATGATGCCCTAATAATCAAAGCAGTCATAGCCAACAGTCACGTGGCCAGAGTTTTCATTGATACCGGAAGCTCTGTCAATGTGTTATTCAAGAATGTGTTCGACAGCATGCAAATCAACTCTGTGAGCTCCAGCCAGTAGCCACTTCATTGTACGAGTTCACCGACAATGAGGTAAGATCAATGGGCCAAATTAAGTAAGTCATATCTCTGGGTAGCAAGCCCTTAGTGAGGACGCGGAGAAGCACTTTCATAGTGGTGGATTCACCATCCTCGTACAACATTATCTTGGGAAGACTAGCACTATACGAGTTCCGGGCGATGGTCTCTACTTTCCATCAGAAGATTAAATTCCCTGTAGGAGACCAAGTCAGGGAAGTCAAAGGTGAGCAACTGGTCTCTTGTAGGTGTTACATTGACATGGTAAAAGTGGAAGCCCGCAAGGCCCAAAGATGGCGAAATCCACGTCATCCAAGAGGAGCCCCTACCTATAGCAGAGGAACCCATCCCTTAGGAAGAAGTCCAGCTCTACCCAGAGTGACCGGAGAGCATTACCCGTATATCAGGCGATCTGCCGATCGAGATCAAGACAGATCTAGTCAAATGTCTGACGTGCAATAGGGACGTCTTCGCTTAGTCCCCCGAGGAGCTGCCGAGAGTCAAGCCCGAGGTAGCTGAGCACAAGCTACATCTTCTGCTTGATGCCCGGCCGGTCAGGCAGAAGAAGCGGAACTTCTCGGCTAAACAAAATAAGATCATCCGAGCTGAAGTGGACCAGCTCTTGAAAGTAGAACACATTAAATAGGTACAGCTCCCATATTGACTCTCTAATATGGTCCTGTGTCTAAACCTAATAATAAGTGGAGGGTCTGCATCGATTTCTGAGGCCTCAACCGAGGCAGCTCCAAAGACTGCTACCCATTACTAAGAATTGACCAAATGGCGGATTCTACTTCGGGTTGTGAGAGGATCTGCATGTTCGATGCTTATTAAGGATACCATCAGATCCCTCTCGCTCTAGAAGATCAAGAGAAAGTTAGCTTCATCACAGTCGATGGCACTTGCTACTATACGGTTATGTCATTCAGTCTACGCAACGCAGGAGCTACATATTAGCGAATGATGGACAAGATATTTCGGAAATAAATCGGGCGGAACATGGAAGTTTACGTAGATGACATCCTCATCAAGTCCACCACAGCCACTAGCCTTATAGCTGATGTGGAAGAAACCTGTGATACCCTACGGCAATATGGCTTAAAGTTAAACCCACTGAAGTGCATGTTTGGGGCCCGCCAGGGAGGGGATTTCTAGGGTATCTCATTACTGAGCGAGGAATCGAAGTCAACTCGGAAAAGGTTCAGGCTCTCCATGACATGCAGGTGTCCAGGAATATAAAAGAAGCACAGAAGCTGGTAAGCAGGATTACGGTGCTCTCTCGCTCTCTCGGTTCATATCCCAATCTTTAGACCGAGCGCTCCCTTTCTTCAAGATGCTCAAGAGGGCTGCCAAGTTTTAGTGGGATGAAGAGTGTGGCAAAGCTTTTGAGGAACTGAAGCAACATTTAGAAGTCTTGCCCTCGCTGTTTAAGCCTATTGCTGGAGAGTCGCTCGGGGTATATCTGTCAGCTACCCCTGAGGCTATGGGGGCAATGTTGGTAAAGGAGCAAGATGATGTACAACGGCCAGTTTACTTCTTCAACCGCTTATTGAAAGGAGCCGAGTCCCGATACACGATCTTGAAAAAGTTGGTTTATAGATTTTTCCTCATGGCTCGTCACTTAAGACCTTACTTCTTGGCACACCCAATCATTGTTCTAACCAATAACATCATGGGGAAGACTCTTACTAACATGGAGATAGCTGGTCATCTCATCAAATGGGCAACAAGTTGGGAGAATATGATATACGATATCAGCCCCGAACTGCGATTAGGGCACAAGCCCTGGTAGATTTTCTGACGGAGGTCTATCAGTCTGACTCTGAAGAAACCTGGAAGGTCTATGTAGATGGGTCGTCCACTCAGCAGGGAAGCGGAGTAGGGATACTTCTGATATCCCCTCAGGAAGATATCATGCAACTGGCCGTTAAGCTAAATTTTAGAGCCGCCAATAATGAGACAGAGTATAAGGCGCTATTGGTAGGATTCCAGGCAGCTCGGCACGTCGAAGCCACCCGGGTGGTTATTTATTCGGATTCTCAGCTGGTAGCTCAGCAAGTAGCGGGCAACTTTGAGGTTAACAGTGAGAAGCTATAGTTATACAGAGAAGCATATGAGAGAATGAAGGAGGGTTTCAAGGAAGTTATAGTGACTAAGATTCCCTGGGCAGATAACCAAAGGACTGATAAACTAACTAAAATAGCCAGCTCTTTGACCACTTAGATATTAGATAGGTCAATATCTCAAAGCTTCTTGATAGCTTAGATTAACTTACAGAACAATATGGATGAGTCAATTGACTGGAAAGCGCCAATGATCATCTATCTTTAATGAGGTGTCTTACCTGCTGAGGCGGAAGAAGCCAAATCCATTAGACAAAAAGCGCATGTGTATACACTGATAGGGGACCAATTGTACAAGAGGACATTCTCTCGGCCACTTCTTAAATGCTTGAGTCCGGATGAAGTAGAATATGCCTTGCAAGAGGTTCATTGAGGATACTGCGGTAACCACGCAGGAGGAAAGATGTTGGCTCACAAGATAATCCTAGCTGGGTATTTTTGGCCCACCTTGCAAAGAGATGCTCAGCAACTAGTAGTCACCTGCCTCTCTTGCCAAAAACATCAAAACTTGACCCATAGTCTGACCGAGATTTTAAGAACCTCAACAGTCTCTTGCCCCTTCGACCAATGGGGCATAGACATAGTGGGACATTTCCCTATGGCTCCCGGACAGAAGCGATTTCTGCTTGTGTCGATGGATTACTTCTCCAAATGGGTGGAGGCAGAGGCCCTATCTAGGATAACTGAAGGAGCCTTCATTCAGTTCTTATGGAAGAATATTTTGTGTCGATTTAGAATCCCTCACAAGTTAGTCTCAAGCAATGGTCGACAATTCCAAGGGCGCAAGATTCAAAATGGTGCTGAGGATTTGGCATCACTCAAGCTTTCATTTATGTAGCCTACCTGCAAAGCAATGGATAGACTGAGGTTACCAATAGAGAGATAGTTCTCGGGCTAAAGGTCAAGCTGGATCATGTAGGAGACTCCACGAGAGAGCACGGGACTTACCCCTTTCCATTTCATCTACGACAATGAAGCAGTCATACCGATCGAGGTAGGTGTTTTGTCTGATCGGCGGTTACTGTATGACCCTGAGAATGCTGAGCGACGACTTCTAGAACAAGATTTAATCAGTGAACCCCGAGAAAGGACGGCTGCCCGGTTAACCGCGTATCGATAGAGGATGAGGCAAACCTATGATAAGAAGGTGATTCCCCGCTTTTTTGGAGAAGGGGATTTAGTATAGAAAAGGATCAGACCGGTGGGACAGGTAACTAAGTTAGTACCTCAGTGGGACGCCCCTTATAAGGTCATTAAGAAGCTTGTGTCCGGTGCTTATTATATAGAGGACGCTCAAGGTAGAAGTTTGGAGTGCCCCTGGGGTGCTAATTACCTCCAGTCCTATCGTGCCTGAGAGTATGATTCTTTGTAACAGTGGTTGTTTGATAGAAAGATCTCATGCCTAGAGATGAGAGCTACGGGCATATGAGCAAAACCCTGGCCGGTTAAACCCGACCCAAGTTAAGCTTTTGGTCAGGCGCTTCAGAACTCCTCGTTGGAAGCTCTCAAGTTGCGAACGTAGGACTTAGATAGATCCTATTACAAGCCTCAGACCAAGCTCTTTAGCCCTAGCTGGTCATTTTAGTCGGGGCGAGCAAAGATCCAAAAAGATCTATTACATAAAGTTCTGGGGTTAGTGACCTAACGCACTATACCTCACTTATACACGTGAATCTAACCCAAGGAAAATAGGAAAACCCCTAGGAAAAGTACTAAGGTGCCATAAAACAAGCTTTCATAAACAGGAAAGAAGACAATACATGTGCTAGACAAGGAAGTCATTGAAATTCAGAAAAAACATCATCCGACATGAGGATCAGATGACAAGTACCCTCCCTCTTGAAGTTGTTGGATCGCTCCTATCACTTCACAGGCCAGTGATCGGACAAAATGATCTTCCAGTTGAGAGCCAAACTCTGGAGAGTGCAAGTATTCTGCCCGATCTGTTAAATGACTATCGTTCTCTCCCGCCCTATAAGTTTCCAAGGCTTGGGCTGACTGAGACAACACTGATCGGGCTTGAGACAGCTCTACTCGTAATTAGTTCAGCTCTGTAGTCTGAGATTCCAAATCACTTCTATGGTCTATAAGAAGCATGTCCTTAGAGTTAAGTTTCTTTGTCAGGTGGCTCATCTCTTGTTTATGCAAGAGCTAGAAGTCCTCGAGGACTGTAGTTTGTTGAGCCAACTCTAACTGTGCCTTCTCCTTGAGGGTTAGTTCCTCTTGGTACTTAGCCTCAGATGACTGTTGGAGAACTTCAAGTCTCTTTTTATCATCCCATAACTGGTTAGTCTCCAACAGGGCTTCGCCTAGGTTCTGTTCCTAGGAGGCATTCACCTTTCTTAAGGTCTCCACCTCTTCTTTTAGTTGGAACACGACCGAAGAAGGGTCAAAGAGTTGAGACCCTAGGTCGGCAATACGATCCTTTAAGATCTTATTCAACAGATGTATAAGTGAGAATGTTTGACTCAAGCGCAGCAATTGGGCAAAAAAGTATTCATAAGAACAGGTAGTCAGAATAGGAGGAGGGGAACCGTAAGAGAAAGCGGAGGCTTACCATGGTGACAGTTTCAGAGGACAGGTCCATCTGGGCAGGTAGTAAGAGGATATCCATCGTCTTCACAGTCTACTCCCACTAAGTCTCTAGTTGGCCCCACAGTAGGATAGCGCAAGTAGGGGCAGCAGGGTAGCGATGCAATCCCCACTTTGAAGGTAGAGTAGCACGGAAATGGGAATAGCGAGATCGGGATGAGCCGGGAGTGGTCCCGCTAGGGCCAGGTTGAGAGGATGTAAGCCCAGATTGAGTAGAGGGGCAGGTTGAGATGAGGTAGACCTAAGTTGAGTGGAAGGGCCAAGTTGAGAGGAAGTAGTAGGTCAAGGGGGAGAAGGCTCGATTGGGGCGGTGGGTGTAGATTGCCGCTTCGGATCGATATCTTCTTTAACGACCGGGACCTTCCCTCGATCAGCTCCTGTCTGGACTTCTGGAGGAATAATAAGGTCGCTCGGGAGTTGTGAATAGGAATGAGAGCTGGAGCTGGCTGGGACGATGGAGTTGTAGCATGGGCCTCGGATACCGGGCCAGGTCCAATGGGTTTACGCCTTGGTCTACGCGAAAGTGGTTGTTCGTCTGAGTTAGACTCCTCCTCCAGAATTCGGAGGCGATGAGTGGAAAGAGCAGGATGAGCCCGCCCAACAAGCTCTGGAGCAGAGTGTGCAGGAGGCAACGCCCTAGAAGCGCCAGGTCGATAAAGAGTATTGGTAGCCACCTCGGGAGCGGTGGAAGTAGAATGCGAAAGACACTGTCAGCTACCCAAGATTATATGCCCTCGGTGATTTATTTCCAAAGCACTTAGGGGGAGGGGCCTGGTCAGCGTCGATCGGGCAAGAGTGTCAGCTGCAGCAAATCAAAGGTTAGTACGATAAGCAAGAGTAAGTTAGGATGAGGATAATACTCACCAAGGTAGTGCGCAATTCCGAAGGAATGGAATTCAGCCTAAATAAATATAACACATCTTCAGTTAGCAAGACGCTTAGATTGAAGCACCATCCCTCTAGCTGCGATGACGCCTCCACAAAAATAGGGTCCGAGCTATAGTCTCCGAAAGGAGGCATCGAAGGGACAGAGAAACGCTGTTCAGTAGGTCATTCCACGGCAGAAGGGAAGCGAAGGAAGAAGTATTTATCTTTCTACTCCATCCTTGAATGAGGTAAGGGTGCAAAAAGGTTGGTCTGAGTATGAGCCTGGAAGCGTAAAAGGCTTTCACTGCGATGCCGAGGGGGGGGTGAAGAAGCAATGAAATAGGTGAGGAGTCCAATGAATATCGCGTAAATCACAGATGAGAACAAATCCACACAAGATCCGAATAGAGTTGGGGGTGAGTTGACAAAGCATAATATGAAAGTAGTGACTCACATTGGAAAAGAATGGGTGGATAGGAAAACAAAAGCCAACCACAACTTGTTCTTTGAAAAAGGTCACATAGCCCTAAGGTGGTCGGAAGAGTTGATGGACCTCAGATGGTATGATGATATGCATGGCGGTGGACACTTCATACATGAAGCGGAGATCGTCCAGGTCTACACCGTTAAAAGTGGAGACTCCAGGAGCATACCTAGGTGTGGGAGAATCCATAGAAAGTCCAAGGCCACGGATAGAAAACCGAAGAGTAAAGGAGCAAACAGAAGAAGAGAAGAGAAGGGGACTTCAACTATTGGCGAGAAGTTTAAATGAGAGAAGCAGACTATTTATAATAGGTAAGGGGAATGCTTGGGAAAATACCTCGACATCAGCGCCAATTATGCATTCCATAGACAAGGTAGCTGGTATCAGCCATAGGCTTAGAAGCAACGCTGGCTGTAGGATTGCCTCAGAAAATCATGCAAGAAGGTTGTGTCAGAAAAATCTAGGGTGAGGGACACGTGGTAAAAAGGAATAAGGAATTTTCGTGGCTTCGGAGATAAGCGATGCTACAGTAATTCCCCCTCGGACCAATAAGGGGACCCTGGAGTATTGTGGCTCGCGGCTAATTGAGTAGGTAGATCATGAAGCTCGTTCAGGGTATTGAAGCGGCCAGTCAGGATAGATGCCCGATCAGGTAAAGTGACCTTTCCTGATACCTGCATAGGTATTAAGCTGACCAGGCAAAGGCCCCTGGCTAAAGCCTGCTCGGGTATTAAGCTGGTCGGCCGCTGATGCCTAATCGAGCCTTAAGTCGACCAGGCACCCACGAAAGGGATAAACACTTATCAAACCATTCAAACATATAAGGTGAAAGGCGTAAAGGCCCTAGACAAGCGTAATAAACAAGTAAGCATGGCATTGCCCACGGGTAGTCTGCCCATTCATATATCTTCCATAATTTCCAACTTCAAGGCTACAGAAAGGGGGAAGGCCTTACATCCTTGTTAGAAGAAAGTTACAAGGGGAACATAAACTATTTAAAGGAAGGGAAGGCTTCGTCAGAAAGCTCGTTCAAGAGACGGGTCCGGTCTAGGAAGTTCTCAGGGGGAATTAACCGGAGCAAGCCTTTCTCCTGCAGTTGCAGCAAGGCCCCTACGCCACCATAGCAAAGCATTTGGTCGATGAGGTTACCTATCTTCAACCCAAACTCTTTGGAGGTTAGGTAGGAGGTCTTGTAAGCTGCTAGACAAGAGCTCTCGCCCTCCTGATAATCCTTCATCTCTTTCCCAACTTTGTGTTCTTCAGCCTGTGCCTCAGTTAACTTTTGGCGTGTGGCCGCGATCTCCACCTTAGCCGTTGAAAGTTCATCTCATAAAGACTTGAGAACAGCCTAAGTCACCTCCCACTGCTTCTGAAGGGTAGCCTCCCGATCAGCGCCAGTAGACAGATCTGTCGTTTTAGCCATCAAGTCTGTCTCCAGAGAGGTGCGCGCCTCTTGGAGCTCCGGCAGTTGCAAAGAGAGGGTGATCACCTATGTTTCCCTCTCCTCTAAATCAACTAGGATCTGGGCACGCCTTAAGCCCTCAGACTTAAGTTTGGACTCGCTAGTTCTCAGGGCGGTCTGTAGGGACTGTACTTTCTCTGACTTTGCATGAGCCATGCTCCTGGCGGTTTGGGTCTGCTCCTCCACCGTCTGCAGATGGGACTGGATCAGGCTCTTAGTGGTTATCAGGTCAAAAGAGCGGCTAGCGGTCGTAGGAGACGTCATCTCCTTAATACGAGCCCTCAAGGACTCGTTCTCCATATGCAGACTAGCCACATACTAGGAGAGGCTCAGTCCCATAGCACAGGTCTGTCGAGAGCAGGGAAAGGATTAGCAGTATTTCAAGGATACGGAAAAGAGATAGATAAAACTCACCGACACTAGTCGTTGAGAGAACAGGTCGGCCAAGTCTAGTTGGGGGCTTTCCAAAACATGGTCGGCAGTGCTTTTCCACGAGTCGACTAGAGCCCCATGGAGTTGCACCCGACCACAATTGGGAGATGTGCTGGTAGAAGGAATGGAGCCCAACACTTGTAGGGATGGTAGTTGGAAGGAGGAAGTGAAGGCATATCGACTCTTGAGGCGCTCCTTAGGACGAGAAGAAGGGGTAGGTGTCGAAGTGGCCAATTGGCTCGGGAACGATAGAGCGGAAGGCGTAGAAGCCTCAGGTTGGCCTTCCGCTCGGGAGAGGGTCTGCTCTGAGACGGAGACTTGAACAGGAGAAGACGCCGCAGCCTCTGAGGTAAGGGGAGTGTTCACCTGGGCAAGAGTTTTGACTTTGGAGGACGCCTGGGACACTGGCAGCCTTTGAGGTGAAGATTGTTTTGGATCGAGACGTGCTAGAGGGGGGTGAATAGCACTCGTGGCTATTTTGTACATATCGGAATCGAAAACAACGTTAGAGTAATTAAAGCAGCGGAATTAAAAACAAACAAACACAAACAGAAGGACACAGAGATTTACTTCGTTCGGAGCCTGTGACGACTCCTACTCGAAGGCCCGCGATCCTTGATCGCTTCCGGTGGGCAACAACTATAAGCTCGTTAAAAGATTACAATTGTGAGTACAATTAAAAGCTATAAGTATTATACCGACAACAAGAAATGCTAAATCTGAAGTTTCGGGTCGTCGGGCACTTGTAGCAGCACTTCGGAGTGTCTTTTGGAGCAGCACGTTGATGAGAGATCACTTGATATTCGTTGTGTAGAAGTGCTGGTCGAAACCCCCTTATAAAGGGTGTTCAAGGCGCCTTGAAGGCTGTTCAAGGCGCCTCCATGCTACCTGGTCTTCCGCGTGGATCAAATCTGACCTGGTCGAATTTCATCCATTCAAGGCGCCTTAAACCTCACTCAAGGCGCCTTCCAAGGCGCCTCCAATGGTGCTTCGCAGCCAGCTCATCCTTTGCACCCCGAGGCGCCTCCAAGCTCCATGGAGGCGCCTCGGACACTGTTCATCCGAGGCTTTAGGTTGCTCCTTTGCACCTGCAAGATACGTTAGTCCCAAACACTATCCTGCAACACAAAGTTAGCACAATAAACATGATAAATGAAGTATAGACAGTCTCCGGACTGTCCGAGTCTGACTTCGGGTTTCCAACCGAAAACCCTAGGTCGACCCGACGCCTACTGTTCCCTCTACGGGGAACGCGCCCTCACCTACTCCACTCAGGAGATTTACCTGTTGCCAGTGCGATCCTCCAGATCGACTAGACTTTTGCTCAGCACTCGATGCTTCCGGACTTTCTGCTGGACATCCGCTTCCCCGGCTAGTCCAGTCTTTCACCTGGTTCGTGACACCAGAACTTTCCACCTAGGGTTACCACCCCCTAGGACTTTTGCCTGAAGACATTGACCTACCAAGACTTTCCGCATAGGGTTACCACCCCCTATGACCTAGGGTTACCACCTCCTAGGGTTTTTTCCCTTTGCCTAACCGCAGCTAGGACTTTCCTGAAATCCTCAAGTAGACTTGTTAGACTACAAAACATCTTAACTTTGAATTCTTTGTCATTATCAAAACACGAGTTCGATCGTCGGATGCTTCCCGCACCAACAATCTCCCCCTTTTTGATTATGGCAACTCAAATTCAAAGTTAAGTAAACGAACGAATAGATAGACATTTTTAACACGGGCAAATTTGCTAATTATAGATGAACACAGTAACTAAAGCAAATTTGCTCTATTTGCTCCCCCTTAACTTTTGCTCCCTCTTAGCTATTAATTTGAATTTTACACTTTGTAGTTTGTCTACTCTCCCCCTTTGCCATATATCAAAAATGGGTAATAATTTGATTGACTAGATTTTAACTGTTGGGGAGTGTATCTCTTCGAGTTAAGTTTTGAAAAAATTTGTACAGGATTTTACTAAGGTTAACAGGTTAGCTAAGTTCAACAGGGTTTGAAAGTTAAGGTCTATTGGAACTTAGCTTAAAAAAAATATTTTAAGTTTTAGACCAAGGTCCTTAAGTCCAAGCACAGGTCATGTTTACTAGATTGATTTACTAGGTATCAGAGCCATAAAGATCAAAACATTCTTAACTAGAACATTGAGTATCCTTTACCAACTGTCTAACCTTTAGTTATTTGCCGATTGTCTATAGGACAATAGCTTTCACTTGGTTAGTCAAGTTAAGTTATTTTGGTCCAGATAGACTTGGCTAGAGCTGGAGGACTTAACTTGATTAATGTGTATTGCGTATTTAACGCCCAGACTTATATTGATGCACAGATATAAGCATTCTTGAGTCCAGGCTATACCCTATGCATCTCACGCCGTTCTATGTTTTTCAATCACAATCAAGGTAAACCTAGGTGTTTGTGAGATGCTCTGGCTTAATTCTAGGGGAACATGATTTCTAGGGGGAAAGCCTAGGCTAATTCCAAAAAAAAATCTAGGAACTTAGGAATTTTGAAAACTGTTTTTCCTAGAATTTGAAAGACAATAAAAGAAATAATGATAAGATGTCTACTCTACCCAACACATTCCTATTTACCTTCTAAGTCCACTGAACTCAAGTTCAGGTAAGGGTTTTGTAAAGATGTCAGCTATGTTTGATTTGGACTCAACATGGTTGAGTGCAATTTCACCTTTAGCTACATGATCCCTTACAAAGTGGTGTTTTACCTCTATGTGTTTGGTCCTAGAATGGTGAATAGGATTTTTGGTTAGATTAATCGAGCTGATATTATCAATAAAGATTTTAGTATTTTTATAGTCTAGTTGATAGTCTTTTAGTGTATGCATCATCCATAACAATTGAGATGCACATTCTCCTAGAGCTATGTATTCAGCTTCTGTAGTGGATAAAGCAACACAATGTTGCTTTCTGCTTGACCAACTTACTAGGCACTGACCTAGAATTTGGCAGCTACCACTTGTACTTTTCTTATCTAGCTTGCACCCAGCATAGTCTGAATCAGAATAGCCATAAAGGTCAAAGGTGCAAGTTCTTGGATACCAAAGTCCTACATTTAGAGTTCATTTAATATACCTAAGTATTCTTTTAACATATGTTAGGTGCGACTCTTTTGCACAGGATTGGTATCTTGCACACATACCTACTGCAAACAGTATGTCAAGTCGACTTGCAGTTAGATAAAGTAAACTACCTATGGCACTCCTATAGTATTTTGGGTCTACAGATTTTCCTTCAGGGTCAGAGTCAATGTTTATGTTGGTTTCCATTGGAGTATTTATAATTTTTGAATTTTCCATGCTGAATTTTTTGATTAATTCCTTAGCATATTTAGTTTGATAAATGTAGATTCCATCTTTGGTTTGTTTTATTTGTAAGCCTAAGAAAAAGTTGAGTTCCCCAACCATGCTCATTTCAAATTCACTTTCCATTAATTTAACAAATTCCATAGATTTGGGCTATGAAGATGTCTTTTTCTATAGTTTTTACGAACAAGGTCTGATCGATTTGTCCTTGGTTAAAGTCTTTGGATATTAAGTAATTAGATAATCTTTCATACCATGCTCTAGGGGCTTGTTTTAGTCCATATAATGCCTTTTTTAATTTAAATACATGGTTAGGATAGTCTATGTCTTCAAACCCTGGAGGTTGGCTTACGTAGACTTCTTCCTTGATAAAGTCATTTAAGAAGGCTGACTTGACGTCCATTTGGTACAATTTGAACCCTTTATTTGCTGCATAGGCTAATAACATCCTAATGGACTCGAGTCTAGCTACCGGAGCATAGGTTTCATCATAGTCTAAGCCTTCGACTTGACTAAACCCTTTGGCTACTAGCCTAGCTTTGTTTCTTATTATTTCACCATGATCATCCAACTTGTTCCTAAAAACCCATTTGGTGTCTATTATTGATTTATCTATAGGTTTAGGTACAAGATCCCATACTTGGTTTCTCTCAAATTGTGCTAATTCTTCTTGCATTGCAATGGTCCAGTCTGGGTCAGGAAGAGCTTCATCTATAGTTTTAGGTTCAATTTTAGAAATGAGGGCAATCTGACTAAGGTTTCTATGGGATGATCTAGTTCTAACTCCTAGGTTTGGGTCACCCAGAATTTGGTCAGGTGGGTGAGAGGTACTTACTCTAGTTGGTCTTGGTTGTGGTTCAGGTACTGGTTCTTCTGCCTCATTAAGGTTAGGTTGGATTTCATCATCTTCTACAGCTCTTGGATGAATGTCAACATTGTCAGTTATATTAGGTAAATTGTTTTCTTCATCAATATTACATTAGTTGTTTCTTCAACTTTCAAGGTGTGTTGATTATAAACTCTAAAGGCTCTACTAGTTGAGGAGTATCCTAAAAATATTCCTTGGTTAGACTTGGGTGTAAATTTTCCTAAGTAATCTTTAGTATTTAAAATGTGAACTTTACAACCAAATACTTTTAAATAGTTTAGGTTAGGAATTTTATGATAGTAGAGTCCATACGGTGTTTTATTGTGAGATTTGTTTATTAAAATTCTGTTTTGAATATAATTTACCGTATTTATTGCTTCGGCCCAAAATTGATGACTTAACTTATATTCGTTTAACATTGTCCTAGCGGCTTCTTGTAGTGTTCTATTTTTACGTTCTACTAGTCCATTTTGTTGGGGGGTTCTAGGACATGAAAATTCATGTTGGTATCCATTTATTTTACAAAATTCGGTAAACCTATGATTTTCAAATTCTCCCCCGTGATCACTTCTTATTCTTTTAATTTTAGTATCTTTTTCATTTTCAGTTAATTTGCAAAAGTTACTAAATATTTCATAGGTTTCATCTTTTGTTTTTAGGAATTTTACCCATGTGTACCTAGAGTAGTCATCAATTATTACTAAGCAATATTGGTTCTTGCTTAGTGACTTGGCTCCATGTGAGTCAAATAGGTCAATATGAAGGAGCTTGAGTATGGTATTGGTTCTTTTTAGATTGGTTGATTTGTGGATTGACTTGGTTTGTTTTCCTTTTTGACACGCATCACAGATTGAGTTTTCAATGAATTTTAATTTGGGCAAACCTCTAACTAGACCATTGTGACTCATTTTTGAAATGAGTCTGGTGTGAGTGTGACCCAGCCTTCTGTGCCACAGTTGAGTTTCCTCTTGTTGTGTCAATAGACACTTTATTGAGGATAATGATAGGTCAATTGTGTAGATGTTATTCTTCCTAAGTCCTTTAAGCCTAATTTCAGGGTTTTCGATGTTTTTAACTAAACATCCAGATTTGTCAAAATTGACTAGATATCCACTGTCACATAATTGACTTATACTTAGTAAATTAAAATTAAAATTTTCGATCAATAAGACATTTCGAATAATGAAATCGGAGCTAAGTTCAATATTACCTTTTCCGATTACTTTAAGTTTACCGTCGTTGCAGAATGCAACTGATCCTAACTTCTTGTACTTGAGTTTAGTAAACTTCAACCTATCTCCAGTCATATGTCTAGAGCATCCACTATCCAACATCCATTGTTCCAATTCCTACACATGAAGTAGTTTGAATTGGTTCTTAATGGATTTAAAGATAGCTTAATTGAAGTAGACTCCTTAGATTTTCTAAGTAATTCAGCAAGTGCTTAAGCCTATGATATAATTTTGAAATAAGATAATTTTTAAAATAATTTTAAAATTTAAGTTTTTCAAATAATTTTGAAATTTAAGTTTTCAAATAATTTTGAAATTTAAGGTTTTTAAAATAAAATTGAAATAATTATCAGTTTGATTTTAATTACTTAGTCATCTCACCCGATCTAAATTTTCAATCAGGGAATCCTATAATTTTTGTGAGATGAATTATGGTTGAATTTTAGGGTATGATTTAACTTTTGTGTTAGATTCAGGTTTAGCTTTGGGTTCAACAAGTAGGCATTCTTTGGATAAACTTCTGGGCTATGGTGAGTCACAAGGAGCTCATTAAAGTAACCATGCCTTCGAGGTTTTCCAAATAGTCCTACCCATTGAACTTAATACTAATCCTTGGTCTAACTAGTTAGGATCCATTTAAAGGTAGCTTCGGTCAGTTCCGCTTGGCCAAATGCACCAGGTCGAAGTCATATCTTCCTAGACATGCGATGCCCAAGTTTCCCTAACGTACTATCATCCAAAAACTTCACCAGTACTGTGGTTCAAGTTAAACTTATCCCGTTTTAATCTAACCTTAATTACCCTGCCGGGTAATTTATTCTTGTTTTACCCATTTCGGATAAATTAGGTTCAGTTACCCTATCGGGTAGTTCAGTTGGAGGTGCCAGCTAGTTTGGAACCTCCATCTATTTTTTAATTTTTAATTTAATTTTTAATTTAATTTTGAATTTTAATTTAATTTTGAAATTTTAATTTAATTTGAATTGAATTTTGAATTTTTAATTTAATTTTGAATTTTGAAATTAATTTTGAATTTTAATTTAATTTTGAATTTTTAATTTAATTTGAATTTTGAATTTTTAATTTACTTTTGAATTTTTAATTTAAGATCGTTTTTCTTTTAGATCTTCCTGGATCACAGCCTCGATATGGTCTATCGAGGTAGTGTATTTGATCCTTTGGAACCCAGTATTTGCCAATTCCAACTTGATTGATCAATTTGGACTTGGGGACCCATGCTTGGACTGTTTTACTACTCTGTTTGTTTATTAGGGATAAATAAGATTTATATTTCTTTTTACTTTTGTATCCCAGCCCAGTTTTGTTGTAGACGGCTCTTTGTGTTCCAAGAATTATGTCCAAATTCTTGGATCCCAGAGAAAATCGTTCTAAAGTATTTTTTAAATCTTTTACCTGATTTCTCAAACTAAAGTTTTCTTCCTCAAGTTTTTGAACTTGAGTAGAATTTCCAGTTTGAGCTTGACTAGGTAAAGAATTAGTGTTTGTTACTTCTTTAAGGACGGCTACTTCCTTTAGAAGTGATTTAATCCTAAGGTTTGATTTAGCTAGTTTGCGAAGTAAGTAATTAACTAAATTATTAAGCCTTGGAATGCTTACAGTGGAGTCTGGCCCTTCTGAAACGGATGCGGATCCGTGGCTTTGCTCGGACTCGGCTTCTGACTCGCTCTCGATGATCTAGTCCCGGGCCATCAGTGCGAGTAGACTTGTTTGATCAACTTCATCGTCGTCGTCCTCTAAAGAAGATTCATCCCAGGTTGCTTTCAGGGCCTTCTTTTTTCTTAGCTTTTTGGCCTCCTTTTGATTGGGACAGTTGGCTTTGATATGCCCCTTCTGGTTGCATCCGTAACAAGTGACTTCGAACTTTACCTTTGAGTTCGGTTGGGCCTCCCTAGACTGAACTGCCTTCTTCAGATCTTTCTTGTCGAAGCCCTTCTTCTTCTTGTAGAGCTTCTTCACAAGGTTTACAAGTTCGCTGGTTAGTTCATCCTCTGACTCTTCTGAGTCGGATTCGTCTTCTGATTCTGTTTCAATTTTTCGTCGTACTCTAGATTCCCGTGTTCGACTCGTACCTGCAACCAAGGCAATACCTTTCTCGGATGGTTGTGCATTAGTTTGTTCATGAAGTTCAAATTCAGAAAATAATTCGTCTAATTTTAAAGAAGATAAGTCTTTGGAGACCTTGTAGGCATCTACCATTGATGCCCACAATGTACTCCTTGGAAATGAGTTAAGAGCATACCTTATTATGTCTCTGTTTTCTACCTTATGCCCGATTCCATGAAGGGAATTCAGAATATCTTGAATTCGAGGGTGTAACGAGCTTGCCATCTCGCCTTCCTGCATTTTTAAATTGTATAGTTTATTCAGTAACAAATCACGCTTACTTACCTTGGTTTCCGAGGTGCCCTCGTGAAGTTCGATGAGTTTCTCCCAAAGCTCCTTCGCGGAGGAGAATGGACCGACTCTGTTGAGCTCTTCTTTGGTAAGACCGCACTGGATGGTGCAGGTGGCTTTGGCGTCGGCTTCCACCTTTTTGATAAACGCTGGCTCCCAGTTCTCACAGGATGTAGGCTTACCGTCTGTCCCAGTTGGTAGTTGCAGTCCTGTTTTGACTATCATCCAGGTGTCGAACTGGATCTTCAGATATATTTCCATTCGCCCCTTCCAATATCCGAAGTCTTCTCTGGAAAATAGTGGGGGACGAACGGTGCTATATCCTTCTTGTTGGGCCATTTAGATCTAAAAAAACAGAAACAACAAGATCTATTCCAAGACTGAGTCTTGGATTAGTAGTGCGGGAAGAAGTAGAAAAAATGACAAGCTCAAGTGGTATTGACCAAACTTTGAGCAGAAAGTTGATTCGAAAAAAAAACAAAAAAAATAAGAATATAGCTATGAGGCTAAATTCTAATCGACTCCGAACAAAACCACGAAAAAATTGTCTTGAATAGTGGTTGCACTGATTCAAGATGACCCCGCTCTGATACCAATTGTTGAATCGAGACGCGCTTAAGGGGGGGTTAATAGCGCTCGTGGCTATTTTGTACGTATCGGAATCGAAAACAGTGTTAGAGTAATTAAAGCAGCGGAATTAAAAACAAACAAACACAAATAGAAGGACACAGAGATTTACTTCGTTCAGAGCCTATGACGACTCCTACTCGAAGGCCCGCGATCCTTGATCGCTTCCGGTGGGCAACAACTATAAGCTCGTTAAAAGATTACAATTATGAGTACAATTAAAAGCTATAAGTATTATACCGACAACAAGAAATGCTAAATCTGAAGCTTCGGGTCGTCGGGCACTTGTAGCAGCACTTCGGAGTGTCTTTTGGAGCAGCACGTTGATGAGAGATCACTTGATATTCGTTGTGTAGAAGTGCTGGTCGAAACCCCCTTATAAAGGGTGTTCAAGGCGCCTCCATGCTGCCTGGTCTTCCGCGTGGATCAAATCTGACCTGGTCGAATTTCATCCATTCAAGGCGCCTTAAACCTCACTCAAGGCGCCTTCTGCCTTCTTCAAGGCGCCTCCAATGGTGCTTCGCAGCCAGCTCAGCTTTTGCACCCGAGGCGCCTCCAAGCTCCATGGAGGCGCCTCGGACACTGTTCATCCGAGGCTTTAGGTTGCTCCTTTGCACCTGCAAGATACGTTAGTCCCAAACACTATCCTGCAACACAAAGTTAGCACAATAAACATGATAAATGAAGTATAGACAGTCTCCGGACTGTCCGAGTCTGACTTCGGGTTTCCAACCGAAAACCCTAGGTCGACCCGACGCCTACTGTTCCCTCTACGGGGAACGCGCCCTCACCTACTCCACTCAGGAGATTTACCTGTTGCCAGTGCGATCCTCCAGATCGACTAGACTTTTGCTCAGCACTCGATGCTTCCGGACTTTCTGCTGGACATCCGCTTCCCCGGCTAGTCCAGTCTTTCACCTGGTTCACGACACCAGGACTTTCCACCTAGGGTTACCACCCCCTAGGACTTTTGCCTGAAGACATCGACCTACCAAGACTTTCCGTATAGGGTTACCACCCCCTATGACCTAGGGTTACCACCTCCTAGGGTTTTTTCCCTTTGCCTAACCGCAGCTAGGACTTTCCTGAAATCCTCAAGTAGACTTGTTAGACTACAAAACATCTTAACTTTGAATTCTTTTCCATTATCAAAACACGAGTTCGATCGTCGGATGCTTCCCGCACCAACATATTTGACTGATGGGGTAACGCACCGCCTTTTGCATTGAAGGCATAAGCGTTGCTCGAGAGCTGGATAGGGAGCCCTCTCGCCATCATCTGCTTTGATGGGGAGGGATTCAACTCCAAGGGCCTCAAGGTCCCCAGACTGTTGAGAATAAGCCTCTACTGAGGTGCTGGCTTGAGGAACCTCTTGGCCTGCCATGATTTCTCTGCCTCGCTTCTGCAGAATGGCGCTGGGCATCGCGGAAGAGTCGAGAGCGAAGGCTCAAAACATGATGACTTCTGTAGGCAAAAAAGAATACCTCGGTTAGCGGAGATGTACAAGGAGAGTCAAGTAATCTTACCAAAAAGGGCGTTCAAAGGTGTCTAGATGGGGCTTGGCTCAAAAGTATACAACACGCTCTCCCATAGCAAAGAAGGGAGCCGCAGTTGCACTCCTTCTAATTTTTCAGAGCCAGTCAAATAAGCGGGTTGGTGGTAATGATCTCTCAACTTGAAGGGAGAGGGAAGATTGAGACGTCATTCAACAAGTCAGGTCATGGACTTGGGCAATTGGAAATGGAAAAAGTAGGACTTCCAGCCTTTATTCGAAGAAGGCATGCCCTCAAAAAATCTATACTCAGTCCTAGATTATACCATGAAGACGTCTGGTTCTGAGCGCTTAAGAAAATAAAAATGGTGAAAGAGTTGAGGAGTCAAAGGGATCTCATATAAATGGCACAAGATTACCATTCCACACATAGCACAGAAGGCATTAGGAACAAATTGGGACAAAGGAATACGAAAATACTGACTTAGGAAGGAGAAAAAGGAAGGAATAGGAAATCGAAGACCACCAAGAAGCTGGTCTTTGAAAAAGGTCACGAATCCATTGGGAGGAGGATACGGATGGTCATCAGGTTCGGGGAGACGTAGCTGATATGCTTCTGAAAGTCGCAAGCTGGATCGTATGGACTTAAGGTCGTTCCTATCCAAATCTGAGTGAAAGTATGTGTACCAGGATACCACCATCTCTCCGGCCATTATCTAATCAACAAACGAAGGTGCAAAGGATGAAGAAGGAGAAGTACTTACGCGAAAGGGAAGATGAGAGAGAAGAAATAAGCAAAGGAAGGAAGGTTTGAGGAAGATGAAGCACTGATAAGCAACTGTTATAGGTCTTTAGGGTTTTAAACTAAAACCCTTAAAGAGTATCGAGATTCGAACCGGACAATCGAAATGGCGGAGCACATGATAACCATCAGATCAAGAGATAAAGGCGCCCTGGGGTCGCGTGCAGAAAGTATGCGTCAGACATCATAACAAGGAAAGTTCATGAGGCACGTGTCAGCTCCCTATGAAAGGGCATTTATGATGGAAATGACAGGAAAATGATGGAGGTGATATGCAAACAGTGGCACCCTGCCTCACGAAGACCATGCCTTGAAAATCAAAAATTCCATGCGGCTGCCTCGGGAAATGAAGTAGAAGAGGACGAGAAGTGTTGATCAAAATTTGGCTCCTTAACCCATCCTCAGAATCAGAGTAAGATTCAAATTTAATTAAGGCCTTATATAATGCGCTTTATGATCGTAGGTGGATTAGGCTAAGTCCACGAGCATAGCTCCTTCAAGCCACAAATGCTGCACTTCTAGACCAATTCCCGGTCGGGCTTCCAGGTTAATTCCCAGTAGGAATAAAAAATGACCTCTCGGTCGGGATCCAGACCTCGCCCCAGCACGAGTTATAAGTGAGTATGTTTTCACAACAAACGACATCTCGGTCGGGCTCTAGACTCTCACCCCAACGTGAGTTATAAGTGAGCATGCTCTCACGACCAATGACCTCTCGGTCGGGCTCTAGACTCTCGCCCCAGCGCGAGTTATAAGTGGCCATGCTCTCACGACCAACGACCTCTCGGTCTGGCTCCAAACTCTCCTTCCAGCACGAGTTATAAGTCAACATGCTCTCACGACCAACGACTTCTCGGTCCGGCTCCAGACTGTTGTCCCAGCGTAAGTTATAAGTGAGCATGCTCTCACGACCAACGATCTCTTGGTCAGACTCCAGACTCTCACCCCAGCGCGAGTTATAAATGAGCATGCTCTCACGACCAATGATCTCTCGGTCAAGCTCCAGACTCTCGCCTCAACGCGGGTTATGAATAAGTGTGGTCTCACGCTCAACGGCCTAACAACCAACTTTCCTTCATGCTATCGTCCCCTTGCATGTTCTAAACTAGTATGGCTTTCATTAACAACCTTCGATGACAATGTGGTATGAAGCAGAAAAGTTCCAGTAATAAAAGAGCAAAGAGACATGAATCAGATCTACATTCACTTGATAAAATACAGGGGTCGTCCCTCACAATCTCATCATTACCTCCGTAAGGGCATAGAGGATGATTAAGCAATTAAACCAGTTACACTACCGATAGTTTGGGAAAAGGAACAACATTTAAAGCTGTAGCGGCGAATTAAAGGAGACCAGGGTTTGGGTCTAATCAGTTGGACCAGAGCCTCCTTCGACTAGACTTGTAGTGGAGGCTTGTGATACGGTTCATAATGGTAAGGTCCGATAAGGCCAGACAGTCAAAAGTCAAGGAGGTGTGACAGTCAACAGTTAGGGAAAGAAGAAGTGAGATCGTCTGACGTCATCAACCGCATGATTCCCAGCCGGGTGCTTACAGATTAGGATCCCAGATCTTAGACATGATGTGCAACCGAGGTAATGCCTGACCTGCTCTGACTGGTCGGGTTTTCTCAGTTCGGTCTACATATCTAGGCCTGGTGCTCTCAATAGGTCAACTCCCAGTCGGCTCTTTAGCAATCCAAACGGGAAGATGGGGCTCTCGTCACAGCTCGTCCTTCTCATCAAGACTCGAGCTAGGTGTTATACCCGAAAGATCATCTCGAGCTGCCCCTAGCCAAACCCGGGCAGAACAGAAGACACTAAGTGAGAACAAGGTCGGGGAATCATAACCGTCTGTTAGAGAATAATTGTTGTATGTCATGAAATATTCCAATGGTCTACGGTCATCTACAAATGGAACCTTCTTCCAGTCCATGGGAGAGTGGCACGCATCCTCCATCACCCGACAGTCTTTGACATTGTCAGGTTCCAGAGGTACGCATGGTCATATAAAAAGGGAGGTCCTCTCCCTTGAGCAGGTACGCGCATATTTGCACTTGTCCTCTACAGTTCTTTTTCCTTCATACACCTTTCTTCTAGGTAAAATGTACCTGATTTGAGCGTCGGAGGACCTGTTCCGGAGACTTTTTCCCTAATTTTTAGCCTCTAACGTTCCATGTGATTTTCTGAGTGTGCGCAGAACTTAAGTACCGCCGAGTTAGTTACCGCTGTTTGTCAGCGCCACATGGGGATCCGTTCTCTTAGGCACATACGATAAGGGTATCTTAGTTACCTTTTCGTTAATACCAGTAATAACTCATCCGACATTCGTCTGACTCATATTTCAAGTAGAATCAAATTATATAAGAGCTCTTGTGCAGTGACCAGCTTTGCTTAGTCTCCTTCAGGTGAACTCCTCTGTTTGAACATTAGGAACAGGACGCGAACAGAGTAATTTCGACGAAGCAAATTGCTGTCTGACCAAGTGCTAATATCTAGCCTCAACTCTGGTGATCCATCCTCAGGGATACATGTGTAGTCATTATGGTCCAAGTTAGTGAAGCGTGAAATTAAGAATGTAGATGAGGAGTAGCATAATCCATCTACCTTGTGTATGAAAAGCTAGAAAAACACCGGTAGGAGGGGCCAGCAGCATTTCGATTTGCGACTGCTGCAGCAAAGGCCAAAGGGTGAACTTGCATAATTGGGGACGGCAGGTGTTGGGGGATACAAGTGTCATGCCCGGCTTGTAAGAGAGTGAGAGTGAGAGAGAGTGCGGAAGAAAACATTGAGCTGAGGAGGAGGTATTGCTTTAAATTTGTGAGATTTTAAATTAGAAGTGACGATGAGGCCGCGAGGGCGAGCTGTGAGCTTGCGGCCACTCTCTTTGTAGCTGCTTTACTGGACATTGGCTCGGAGAGGAAGAAGTCCTTTAGTTGATCATTCTCCAATTCCTTTCCTTTCCTTCCCTTCGATGCAGCAGCTCTTGATTATAAGAAAACGTAGCATGCAGCTGCTTCACAGCCATTGAAAGACGGCAAAACAGGGCAGTAAGTGCATGCTATGGAGCCGACGTTCATCTCCTTCCCGATCATCAAGCTCGGGAAAATCACAGCCGACCAAGCGCGGAGCAGATGCTCTCAGCTACTGCTGCAGCACACAACTCCAGACCAGATTCACGCTCGTGTGGATCGGATCGCTGCCGAGTTCGAAGTGATGCAGGACTTCGACTGATACTGCTGCTAACACAGCGCTTGAGGTTTGGATCGAACAGGTGACTCGATTTCCTTTACTTGTTTCACTTTTATATATTCCTCCATGAATTATCTGACCGGTTCCTTTGATTGCTAAGGCCATTCGCAGTTTCAGCTTGCTTGACTTGATCAGTTCTGACCCTAGCGATATCTTGTGCTGCCATTGTCTGCTTCATGTTGCTGCTCACACTGCCAAGTTGCTGAATGTGCCTGCAACCGGGTTTGGAAGTGTGACTGGAACAGTTGTTGGCGATACTTTGGTGGTATATAACCACCACCTCTACTAGAACACAATACATGAGCATAGCTGATTCGTTCCTTCTGTTGTGTGACTCGACTGTGTAGAGTGGGTTACCTAACCTGGATAGATACCGATTTACTCAGGAATGATATTGTCTAGCAATCAAGCAACCAACTCGCAACCCATACATCTGCATCCATAAGGGGATGTCTCCCATACTATAGCTCTACAAAGGGATAAGGGTGTAATAAAAAATACATATTCAAGTACAAGTACGTTCGATTAAGTTAACGAGTCAAGCTCAAACTTAATTTCAAATTCAAAAATATTAATGAGCCGAGCTTGAATGTAACAATATTTGATTCATACGTTCACGAATATATTCGTTAAGAGGCTCGTGACATATTTATTAAGTAGCTCATTTAACTTTTAAACAATATACTTTTGAATCATGTTCAAACTAGTTTAAAAGTTAAGAGTCATTTTCGAACCAAACTCAAGCGGTTTGCGAACTATTCAGGGACGGCCTTAACAGATTGTAGTCCGGCTAACCGGATCTGCAACCCATTAGCCCAATCTAATGGCTGTGAAATCAAATTGAAAATCATGCTGCCCTGTGAGATACTACTTACTATCTGATTAATTGGTTCGTTTCTCACTAACAACCTCAGTTTCTTGGGCCGGCATGGCCAACTGTCCTCAGCGATGATCTTCGTCTTCTTCCTCACGTCAGGCGATCCCACAGCCAATCCATGCCGGCGATCTGTGGTTGCTGATCAATCCTTTTCATTCGCTCCTTCCATCAGGTGTGCAGAACCATACATAAGTGCTCGATTGGCATCGAAAGATAAAACAATGAGAGAGCATCTGAATACAACACTGGATCAGAATGGGACCATTTTAACACGTACATATTGATTGACTAGCTTAAACATAGTCCAGATATATTAAGTCAGAAAAAAAAACAAGTATTCAAGATAATCATAACATAATTTTAAATATGGATACCGGCTTAAGCTCAACCGATGCAGTAGATCAAAAAACACATGCATTCAGCAGTATGCAAGATGGGGTTATGTTAATAATGATTCATGTGATTAAGCAAAACTCAACAAACATCAAGTCTACTTTTTTTTTTTCCTTGGACATAAATTTACAGCAAATGTAATGGGAAGAAGAAAAATCGATCCAGTAGCTCTAGATTCATAGCATATCTAATGCTGCTTTTATGGCTTCATCTGAAAGTGATGATAGAAAATATAATTAGCGAGTATTTTAATGGCTCAAAAGAGTAAAATAAAGAAAAAGCAGATGACAAAGAATGGGCAGCAAAATAACAGAAGAACCCGAGGGAACCGCACAAGTAAACATAAAAGAGAGAGGTCAGTATCAGTTCACAAGTATAGCCCAAACTATGAATGTCTAGCAACTCCAAACCCTGAAGGCCTTCCCATGCAGGAAGGCCATGCTTTAGATATAAATATATATCCATTCTTTTTGTTTTCCCAATCAGGCTTGCTCCTATGCCGCGTTCCAAATGTCCTCTAAACTGACCGAGTGAAGATCGATGTCCGAGCTGTGGCTAATATAACTTAGGTTTGAGTGGCTTCAATAATTATTGGTCCAATTTATCTGTGCGCGTTGTGTCTGTTGATAAACACCAGTAGGAGGGGCCAGCATTTCGACGGCCCCAGCTACAGTTTGTGACTGCTGCAGCAAAGGGTGAACAGAATTGGGGACAGCAGGTGTCGGGGGATAGATGCCACTGAAGGCGCCATGTCCAGCTTGTGTTGGTGTAAAAGTCATGTGCTGACCCTGAGGAATGTTGTAGAAAGAGCTAGCTTGAAGTGAGGACATGTCACGTCCAGGGGCAGGAATCCAGACTGGTGGGCCTTCGCTCTACACAGGCAACAATTGTAGAAATACACATCAATAATACACAAACAGAAAAGGGGGAAACAGTGTAATACTTTCAGAATTCGTAAAAAGAGAATGAAAATCTTTCCTTAGAATTATTAGAAAACATTAAGCTACAAAAGAGTTGTAGAGATCTTATTCAAGAATATAGGAGATAAATGATATTGATATGCAAATCAGCCAGCACATGAATGATTCAATTAAAATAGAAACATGGAGGCTTGATATACTCAGTAATTGAGCCAGATTCCATGTTGTGTTGATGAATCAATTAATAGTAATCCTTTCACAATCGTGGCAGATCCACAGAAAAACCTAAATGTTTTTATAAGAGAAACAAAAGTTCAGTTACTCAGGAAGTTTGGGGGTCAGAAGCTAAATTCCATCATTGTATTTGATGGAAGATGTGGTCCAGTTAAAACTAGATCTGAAGGAACCAAAAGGTGTCCCTGGTTCATGATCAGATATTCAGATCAAATTAATGAACATTATCAGATATTCTTGCAGCCAAACAGGAAAACTGGATGTAAACATATCAACCATAGCTCTCAAGACTAATTCACTTTGCGATGAGAAAACACCAGTTAAAATATTTTAACAAGCTAAAATCAGTACAGGTACAGTGATGCAATCCCAAAAAGGAAATAGCAGCTTCAGGGCACATCCATACCAACAACTAAATTGTTTGAGAAATTAAAAATAGGTAGTTCAGCATAAAAGATTTTCCTATGCAATGCTTAGGAGATTTAGAATAAAAAAGAAAACAATAAAAGGTTGGAATAAATCACCATAACGTCTGTGGATATGGATTCAAGAATAACCAAAGAAATACCAGACAGGATGAAATCAAAAGCAAAGCATACAGAGAGATAATATTTAACCTTCACAGCTTTCACTGGCATTGGTTACTGGTAAAGGGTATTGTTAAAAATCTGAGGCAATCATACTTATAGCAGAAACTTCTATTGCTAAATTCTTGACCAGGTAGTCAATAAAAGTTTGGCATACAAAATTTGAAGGTTGGAATTTGAATTAATATGAGGAAGAGTTGTACCATCTTTTATTAAATTTTACAGACTAGCATTCGTTTTTTTTCAGAACTATTGCTGCTCTGATTATTAATTTTCTCTTTATTCCAATTATGCTTCTTATTACAGGAACTTAATTAGATATGTTGTTAGACATTCATCTTTTCCTTTACAAAACTTCAATATCTTTAAGGGGTTCTAATTAACTAACATAAAGTCAAATCTTTAACTTCATCAATGCATTTCACAAGAAGAAGTATGCAATACCAGTTGCAGAATCTGTTATGGAGTGCATTGTCTGTCTCCCTGTTCTGATGATGCTTCACACAACATATATAGAACTAATTCTTATTTAACTTTTCCATGATCAAGAACCTATAATTGTATACTTCAATAAGTTAAGATGCAAAGGCTTGAAAAGTTAGATATTGCCTAATGGACAAAGATTAGGAAATAAAAGACATCTATTTGCACAGCTAACAGTTAAGAAGAGCCACCTAGAAATCAAGTAAAACAGTTTCCATTTTCTAAATATGCTTATCTCAGCACTTGCAACTTTAGTATCTTCTGAGCACTAGCTTATATGGATGTATCATTCCAAGCTTAAACTAATATCAGATTCCACATTACCAGATTGTTTACATTGTCATAATCTCTATAACTGCTAAAACAGATCTTTGAGTCATAAAGTGAAGCAGCAAAGACTGATCACTGAGTTTAAGAGCACAACAGTGGCAAAAGGGAAAGATTCGCTATGTGAGGTTATAAAAGAAGCATGTAGTACAGAAAATTTTGAGCAGCTTTCATTAACCCTGAATTGTAATTTTGTGAATGTGCAGTATTAGGAGAATTATGGAGCATTATTCAAACATTGTAGCTAAGCTTAAACCAAATATCACAATTGTAGAAAAGCAGAGAAAATACCTGTTGTCCAGAGATATAAACATTATTCTCCTTGAACTGTGACGACCCCAGTTCTTCATTGGTGGTTGAGTTTCCAGTGCTTACAGCAGGAACAGAGGTATAGCCAGCCTGGGTGGAGTTATATGAACCATAAACATTTGGTAATCCAACAATAGTTGAATTGCCAGTGTTAGAACCAGGTTTGTACTGGGGAAGAGAATACTTGACAGCAGCAGCAGCAGCAGGAGTTGCAGCTCCAGGGGATGGGTACATGCCACCTGTAAGAGGTTGCTGAGGGAATGCAGCACTGCTCAAGAAATGATGCACCGCAGGAGGAGGGGGATAGAATGGTGAGAAATATTGACTGTAGGGAATGTAGTTGGGAGAGTAGTGAGATATATGTAACCCAGCAGGTTGACGGAAGACAGGGACTGACTGCTGGGGAATAGCAAGAGAACCCTGCATTGTGCCAGAAGCTTGAGTTCCCAAAGGAGTTGAGCCAACTGTAGGTAGTACTATGGGGTTCGTATTCTGGATTAGAGGGGGAAAAAAGAGAGTATCAAGTTACTTAGCAGGATGTAAATCATTGAGAATGTGAACAAGAAAAATTTTGATACACGGCCATAATCAAAAAACAAGACAAAGTCCAGCAAGAGGTTTGGCTACAACTAATAGAAGGTTGGCTTGCCCATCATGGTGAGATGGAAGTGTTAAGCATGGAGATATGTATAATCAGGAATTAACTTTTTCTAGCAAGGAAATAGAAGAAGATATCGGAAAGGTTAAATACAAACCTCTTGGGAAGCCTGACCAGCCTGAGCAGGTAGAAGGGCAATGTTCCCATTGTATCTAGTGGAGGCACCCGATGCAAAAAAAGGAGATATCCGACCATCAGCATCAGGAGATGGACGATAGAATGGATTGAAATAACTAGTGGATGGATCATATGGTTGCTGGACCTGCATTAAAAAATCAACACCTAACCAATTAAGCACAGGTATATAAAATAAGAAAAACTAAAGCAAATTGTCAATTTCCAGCTTCATGCATCAGAAATCAGGATGCCCATTTCAAATCAGTCTCCTTCCCGTTTTAACCCAAAATTGATGATAATATTTGAAATAATTGTCGGATCAGAATCAGTCAATAAGATAGCACATGAAGTTTTCTTCCTCAGAAATCAAATATCAACCAATTCGAATCATAAACAGAAGCAAGCTTAGTGAGAGAATGAGAGGAAGTAGAAGCTTCCTCAAGAGTCAAGAGAATAGTTTTATTAAGTCATCATCTTTATATTGAAAATAGCAATTGCCGAAATCCACATAGAGGATCAAATATCTCTTATTTGCATTAGTCCTCTATCTAAAACCTAACTAGACTGTTGGAACTGAATAAAGCGGTTTCTCTCAAATTCTATCGATTATACTCTTATGATATATTGAGTTTATTATTCCTCCCATTGCTAAAAGAGGAACTTGCAGTTAGCTGAGATTTGAGCCGTATATGCCACAGTCTCAAGATGCAGTTTCTGTTGCAGTTCCACCTCAACAAGTGCACTGAATGGTTCATCTTGCCCATTTCTTGGGAAGTGCACAAAATTCTGAACCATGATACCACTGCAAAAATGTCTGGGTGGCTCACAAAAGTGACAAAATAGAGTATCAGGTTTAGAAAATTAGACATAGAAAGCACTAGATTTTTCTTATTACAACAGCTCCATAAAATAGAAGAAGAGCCTTGGCGCAACGGTAAAGTTGTTGTCATATGACCAAAAGGTCACGGGTTCGAATCCTAAAAACAACCTCTTGCAAAAAACAGAGTAAGGCTGCGTACAATGGATTCTTCCCCAAGACCCCGCATGGCAGGAGCTTCGTGCAACGGGCTGCCTTTATTGATTTATTTATTTTTTAACAGCTCCATAAAATAACTTATTGAATTGATAGTGTAATTGGGATGATAATAAATCACAAAAGCACTATGTTATAAAAATGACATAGTTTAACAAAGATTCAGTTGGTAAAAAACCATGGCAGCTATTAGCCACTACAAGACTATCTCCAATGTCATCCATAGAGATCATAATCATAAGATTGTCGAAGAAGAATAAGGTTGCCCATAAAATACCAACTTGTACTGAAACATACTGTAAGATCAAAAAGAATTTAAATATCTCCACATTCTGCCAATCCGGGCTCTGATACCAATTGTAGGATCGAAAAGAATTTAGATATCTCCACAATGGCATGATATTGTCCACTTTGGACCTAAACCCTCATGGTTTTGCTCTTGGGCTCTACCCAAAAGGCCTCATACCAATGGAGATATCTTTCTCTTATAAACTCATGATCTTTCTCATGTGTTTTTAATGTGGGACTATGTTTGCAACCTTGCAACCCCAACACATACATCATAAGCAATGCATATTAAGATAGGGCATGAATTTTACCAAAAAACTTGGAAGACGAGACATATCACGAGCATGAGAATCTGAGCCTTCAAAAGAAGCAATATGGCTACCAAGCTGCGGCACCAATCCAACTGGTGGATAGGATGGCATAGACTGAAGAACCACATTCTGAGAACTTTCTGGTGCTAAATTATCTTCTTGGTTGGCCTCGTTATATTCTTTTTCAGGCGACGTGATATTGGAAGCAACAATTTCCTTCACTGAATAACTTTCTGTGACCTGTTCAGATAATTGAGGATGTTCAGAAAAGTCGTCTTCTTCAGCAGCTGAGGATGTTGCATTGTTGCTGAAATTACAGAAGGAAGCAAATAAAACAATATTGTTAGAAGAGGAAAAACATAGTAGCAAAACTATTATGCAAATGCATTGCCAAAAATTAAATTACAATAGACGAATTGTTGAGGTGCAGTTTCCTTTATTGATTCAGCCCAAAATGGCTTCTGATGCCACAAGATTCTACATTATATAGTGTATATATATGAAATCTTGCAAATTTATTATTTTTTTCATATTAAAATCTTTGACATTAACCAATGGTTGTTGTTGGTTGTTGTATTAAGATCTTTGGCATTAACATGCTATTATGGGTGTAAACTTATGGTGTATAAAATGAAAGATGAATAAATTCTCTAATGTTTTGGATTGTCACGTCCAAAAAAATCTCAACTTTGCAGAATCCCATGATTTACCACAAGAAGAAGAAAAAAAAGATGTCAGCGCATATGCAGATGAAACTAGCAAAAAATGCAATTAATGTATAGAAACCTTAAAGAGTGCTTCTCAATAGTTTCGTCAGTCTCTTGAGATGACTCATAAGGTGGGGTCTCAATATTGTCTCTCATAGTGTCTTTGGTAAGAACCGTATTAAACTCAAAATTAGCATCAAAGCTTCCAAAACTTAGTCCATGTCGTTCAGACTCTGGGACCTGGAGATGGTTTGGAATAATCACATGCTGTCGGTCTGATAGCTTCAGTTCCTCTACCTTCTTTGCTAGATTAACAGAAACTCCTTTTGGAGTGGTCAAAGATAAGGTTAGCAATGGTTGGGAAACAGCTTCAATAACCACCGGTACTTCAGATGTGTCATTTGTCTCGGATGCCTGAGCAGGGTTTGCAAGTACTGATTTTGGTTTCCACTCTTTATTAGCAAGAGGTGCTGAACAGAAAGAAGAGCACTCAGTCTACTTCAACGTTAGAAACTAGATAATTAGAAATCAGATTAGAAGCTTAGAGCAAAGATTTAACAATCGTCGCAAAAAATTTCATGGTATGATACCAAGTTAAATGAATCAAGCATTGCACCACCATATATGTAACAAAAGTATAAGCCTTATCAGAAGTACAAATGTGAATTACAATAAAAATTCCAAAGAATTAAAATATTGGAGCCGTTAGCTCAGACAATGGAGGCAAGGACTTGGAGTGTGCATTGCATTTGAAGGATAAGCAAAAAGGAGCAAGTTCCAGAATCTGAAAAATAATTCTGTATTGGTAATTTCCCTTGCAAAAAAACTTCAACAGGAATGCAAATAATAGATCTCTGAAAAAAAAAACCTTGCAATTTGTCTAATTTGGCATTTCCCCAGGAAAAGAAATATGAATCCATCATATTATGCCTCCATATTGTTTCAAATATATGGCAAATAGCTAATTAGAATTTTTTTATCTTATCTCTTATTATGTAATTTACTTAAAATCACAGAGAAGAAAACAAAGTTGCTAAAAGAAGTCCATGCTGTAGTATATAACAGTTGCTTATATAGGAATTAGCATTAAAATGAGAAATAATGGTTTCAAAAATTCTTCCAGCAAATTGAAGTGCAGAAGTAAGCATCTGCAATATTACCAATTCATATTAAGATGACGTATTAGCTTTTCAATTCCATTATGAAAGCAAAATATGGCTAAATAACAAGATCCAATATAAATCTTCAGTTGCTGGAAATCAATAATATATACAAGAAAATACCCTAAAGATAATATATTCAAGAAAGGACTTATTTTGTAAAACTATACTACTTGCACATTTAAGCAGAGAAAAGAAATCCTATAAATAGAAGGGGGATTGTTACCATCCGATCAACTCCCATTTGCACATGGAATCTATCAATTACGAATTGCAACATCCAACATATAAAGTACACTGACCAAGGAAGTTGGCAATCATATTCAATAAGCTAATTTGCTATCAGGAAATTTAGTCTACAAGTTTTTGACAAACTTGCTTTTGAACCCTCATGAGCCTGCTTCCAACAAAGGCTTCAAATGAAGAGAAACAAGATGCAGGTACGCTTTCTCCTATGAACTGAAGCACTGTGTTTTAGTTAATTGAGTAAAATTCTATTTTTGGTATCAAATAAAGGATCATAACATAAATAAATTCCACAAAAGTTTCTATTTTATTGGAAGTTGGAACACCAAAAAGACTACACATATAAGAGGTTAAAGAAAATAAGGTAAGTTCTACCTTTCTGCATACCACTTGGATGCTGAAAGCGATTGTTGTAGGTTGAAGATGGCCTACTGCCCAGAGGACCAGAAGAAGATGATGCAACTTGGGATTTTTCTACAGGTTCATCTGTTACTGATCCATGTGGTTTTATCTGTGGCAAAGTTCATGTCAGAACATCCTTTTTCCCTGACATCTGATGTCAAGTGCAACCTAACTAGTGGTTGCTGCAAATTCAGACCACTGGATCCATTTACCTGTTTCGTGGTCCCCAGCTCAGAAGGGGTGTGTGTATCAGTAGATGGAACCATCACCAGCTTGTTTGAAGAGAATTGATCCATATCTCGTTGCAATTGACCAGGTGCAGAACCACCTTTTGCATCTTTAGAAGGTAATCTGGGATTCGTAGTCTTAGTAGTTACTGCATCAGAATTTGCTTCCGATGGTGCGCCGTCAACACCAGATACATTAGACCCCTGAGAAGACACAGGATGTTCTATGTTGCTGGGACCATTGACAATACCAGATACAGAGCTGAAGAGTAAGAATTATTAGGAAGTATAGTCAAGATTCAAGTATTAAAAAGAAAAGATACATACATACATACATTATATATATATATATATATATATATATATATTGCTAGCTAGTTCTGATACATCATTTTTTTAGAGATATATTTACATCTTGCAAAAGAGTAGAGAGCAATTGATGATACACAAGTTCTGATACATCATTCTTTTCACTTGTTTAGAATGTACTAGCAATAAAAAAATTTAACTGACTTTCCAATTACCAAAAGGTTAATTTTAAACATTTTTCCCTATAACTCTTATATTGCATCTAAATTATTCTTGAGGTACTAATGAAGTGGCACAAGAGGAGCAACCAGTGCACAAAGTCACCACAGATGAAAAGATTGTACATGCAACTTGCCTTATTCCAGTAGGCTATGAGGATTTATAATCAGCAAAACACTCAATATTCAGGGCATATATTTTAGGATGATAGTAAGGAGCAAACTCGCCCACTGAATCTGGTCTAACTTATATTTTGCACTATAAGAATTAAATACATAATACAAGCAAGACTACCTTATATTGTCTATCAGGTACCAGAATTTCCTCCAGAAAAAAATAATATTTTTTTGCAACATATCCAACCCAATTTCTGACTAATGAAAGAAAGAGAAAACTGGATTACAGAACACAAGTGGAAGTAGGTAGTGTGACACTGGTATCTCCAGTTAACATGCTGATTCAGCATGAAAAATGACAGCACAATAAGTCGAACAACTCCAACTCATCAAAGAAGAAATATTATAAGCCTGAAAGATGACCAATCAAACAAAATTTATGCCCAAATAGCATCCTGCATGACACACTGAACATGTAGAACTGTCGATAAGAGCCGGCCAGTCATAATGATTTCAAGTGTGGTTGTCAAGGTTGCAATCCAGAGTCCAGACCTTAGAATACTGAATAGGCATAAACAATCCAGACATCAGTTGGGGTCTAAATTGGATTAGAATCTCATGATCCAATAATGAAATCTCATGTTCCTCATTGTTCCTAGGGACAATCTCAAAATGGAAAGACGATCTCAAATATATCTTTTAAAAATTACAAATAAATCAAATGATAAATCACATTAAGCTCCTATCGCACAACATAAAAAACTTTAAATGATGAAGAAATGAAAAAGAAAACCTGATATTTACACAAATAATTGGATTGACATTTAATGACTGATCTCATTCAATTAGACATCCCAGCCATCAAAGAATCATCAAAGTAATACATTATCCTACCTTGAGACTCAGCAAGTAATTGAGAGACAACCTTTGCACAAAACTACATACCTCGATAATGCAGGCTTATTCTCTGTGTCAGGAGTTGTGGATATAGACGTCTGAGCTTTATCTATCCCTTGATTTAGCCCACTCTCCTTTCCTGATGTTGCATTTCTTCCAGCAGTAGTATCTGAAAGAGAATGACAATTTTCTAGTTAATATCCAGTAACTAGAAACAGAAGATTCAAAAGTAACCAATATGTCGTTTTGAAGTACACCTTAGAGATCACAACAAAATGTGTTCTGTAATGGAGTGAAAGTCATCAGCAAAAGGCAGCAAATAACAGTACGGAGTTTATATGCACAAGATGGGAAAAGGGAAGTGGAATTTGCAGATGGGAAGGGAAATGATAGTTTGTAAACTACATGTAGCAAGGGTCTTCATGTGAAAATGAAAGGTGTATTGAGAAAACTAACACTGACAGCAATATGGTTGCATCACACAAGCAGTACAGCATTACAAAGAAGTACATACCGTTAGGCAGTGAGCGGGAGGAGTAGTTTCCCCGACCTCCCCTACCTCCTCGTCCCTGCATACCGGGCCTCCACCTAGGCTCAGCAGGTTCTCTGACATTCTGGTGAGAATAGCAAAACATACCAATCATGAATTCAGACAAGAAGAGTATACGGATTATGCATTCAACAAATCCTATAAGGAAATTTATAAGGGTCATAAAGCAACTACATAAGTGTACTTTGAAGAATATCAAAGAATGACCCAAACCATGGTCATAATATAGTTTGTTCTGAAGAACATCAAGAAATCAACCAGAGTCAGTTGCTGTTAAGATTCATGAAATTTGGCTTCATATGGGCCTGAGTAAAATTTAACTTTCATATTGTAATTGGTTGTTGAACGGGAGCCTTGGTATAACGGCAAAGTTGCTGCCATGTGAACTGGAGATCACGGGTTCAAATCTCGGAATCAATTCCTCGCCAAGCATAGTAAGACTGCATACAATAAATCCATCCCTGGACCCACATTGGCAGGAGTTTTGTGCACCGGGCTTCCCTTTTATTGTAATTGGTTGTACTGTTATCGTTAGAATTTATAATTAAAGACAATAAGAACAAGTAAAAAAACCTAATACATCTGCCTAGTTCATGTAATTCAGGGATCCATATTTTCCCTTGTGATATAGACGACAATAAGATGACATGTTTATATGAAATCGTTATGTTAACTAAATGTCAAAGGATTTGAAAATATCGAGGAAGGAAATGATGAAATTAAGCCAAGAATGGCAAACAAAACAACCAATATTTACCTCCTTTCTCTTGTCACGCTTCCTTTTCACCTCATGGAAAGTGTCTGAAACGCCAAAAAAAAGTTGTTATGACCTAATAGAAAGGAAGACGCGAGGACACTTGAATAGAAACCACATGAAATTAGGTGCATAACCATGCATTGACAATAGAATCAGTACAAAATACTCAACTGTCGCAATCATGCCAGTATTTGTAAAAAGACAAAAAAAAAAATAGCACTAAAAAGACGATAATAAAAGTTATATAACCGCCCTTTCTTTCACAGCAATACACCCTAGCTTAGGTTATGATATTGGACAATAACAGATGATATGCGACATAATGGAATGCCATATGAATAGTATTATAATTGCCTGCAAAGAGGGAAAATACCAGCCACGTATCAACACTAGGCATTTTAAGCGAAACATACTCACTGTATAGCTTTCATAGTACGACTATAGCACGGTAGCTTCCATAAAGCGAGAGACATGCACAAATGTTACAGTAAAATATAGCAGCAAAGTATGTAAAAATGTGTGATCATGACCCTTTTAGGCAACGAAGAACAGCACAAAAGAACTTTGACCAACAGAAAATTGGTGATTCCGGTATTATGCATAACAAGTCTACTGGAATGCATACATCTCAACAGAGGAAGCATTTTCAATAAAGTAGAAAGGTAAAGTAATCGACTTAAGCAATGATTCACGTCAATTGGATCATTGTCTAATTAAGACGGCCAAAAAAGCATAGCATAATCAAAGATGTCAATCAAAGCCTCCTTGATGACTGAACAGTACCGTCAATACCCCAAAACATATATTTCTTCCAAACCCGTACAGATCAATGTCTGGGCCAAGTCCAGAGGGAAAAAAAATCACAGTCAAAAACCCAAATCTCCACACGATAGAACCAATCAGCAGCATCGAGAGCACCAGAGGGGAAAGGAGATCGATCTCTCGAATGCTAATACTCAACTCGTACGATGACACCATTTCCAGAACTCCCATCCGGGCAGAAAAAGGGGAGTCAGAGATGGAAGAGAGCGGAGGAGGGGAAAGGGCAAGGAGGAGAGCGAGACCTTGGAGGAGGAGCTTCTGGGTGGTCTCGTTTGGATCCATGGAGCACTCCTTGAGCATTGCGTAAATCTCCTCGTCGCTGTGGTTGCCGGCGATCTCCTTGATGTTCTGGATCGTGCGCCGCACGCCGGCGGGGATCGAAACCCTAGCGCCTCCGCCACTCATCTTCGTTCGGATCGAAGGGAGGAAGAAGAGGAGGAGGAGGAGGAGGAGGAGGAGGAGGATGGAGGGCGAGCAGAAGGGTTTAGAGAGGGAGGAAACGGGGAAGGCGAGCTCAGAGAGAGAGAGAGAGAGGGGAGACCGCCTTTTCCGCCCTTTTTATTTTTCCTCTTTTTATGTCAAGAGCAAGTAGGGCAAATTAGTTTTCTTTGAGGGACCTTTTTTAAATATTTGGCGTAGTAACATTTCATTTTGCACCTTGAGAATGTCAAATTTTCACTTTACCTGCTAAAATTTTAAAACAGCAAAGTTTTTGTACATCTTAGTTTTATATATTCGGCGCTTCAAGCCTTCAAGACATTTTTTAAAAAAATATTAATAGAACAGTAGGTTGATATAATTTTTATTTTAAAATAATTTTTATCCGGTCCGAAAGTTGAAGAGACGGAAAGTTGGAAATATGGCGCTCACGCTGACCTCTTATGAATTCCACGTGGGCCTACAACACAGACTACGTCAGTGCCAAGCCAGGGAAGGGGTCCCCGCGTTGATCCTCCGACACTCAAGTCAGTCACCCGCGATGGAGAATAAAACGGAGTAACAAGAAGACTATTGTAGCACAAACAGTGAATATAGTGAATATCGCATGTATCGCCTACCTCTGTTGATGCTTGGATCTCCCTTTATATAGAGCTTCGGTAACGCATGTGCACGCTTCCTCGATGCAAGCACGCTTCTCAAAACTTCCCCTGAAAAGACGTATCAGTAAAGTGTCTTTAACACAGTACTTTAACGGACCGAACATATCTCTTAAGTGACAGTGGAAGCTTCCGCCGTACAATCTTCTAGCTGCTCATGCCTGGTGTCGGCGACACCAACTCCCAAAAGGATGTCAATGGATATCAACGTACTGTACTGCTTGGCCAAGCAGATTGGCCGCTCGTCCTAGATCTCGCCACTTTGGTGCCCCGTCCGGTCATCCAGGACCTCGCTTGCCCTCTGTGTATGTCTGCTCGGGCGAAGGTCTACTTTGTTATTGCCGAAGCTGATAACGAGCCGAGCGGGGTAGCCACTCGGCCGAAGTTGAATTCTGCACATTAGACTCTGTTGTTTGGCCGAGAGGGGTAGCGGCTCGGCTCGGCTTCTGCATATTATTTGAGCGTCGGTTGTTTTTATTGCCGGGCCGAGCGGGGTAGCCGCTCGACCGCAGTTGAACTCTGCACCTCAAGTTATGTTGTCCGGCCTAGCGGGGTAGCCGCTCGGCTCGGCTTCTACACATCGGCACCCCTTGAACGTTGATTGTTTGATTGCTCCCATGTCGAAGGTGACGTCGGGTCGAAGACACACTTCACTCGACCGACCGATGTCATCTATGCGTTGATAGTCTTGACTTTGACTTCCACAGTGGCAGCGGGATGGCCCCTCATCATCACCGCATTAATTTTATTTTAATATTATTATAATAAATACACATGGACTTTCAACTTAACAATATTAATATACATTTAATATTTAATATTTTTTATTAACTTGGTTATCATATTAATATTAATTATATAACAGTTATTATCCATATTTATATCTATTACAATAGTTTGAAGAAGCTAATTTAATTAGGTTGAAACTATTTTGATTAAATTTAAAGATGTTTGACGGTATTTTTTTTATATAACAATAGTTAAGTTTATAAAATATTGAAAAAAAAATATTTTGAGATGAAAAAATAATAAGTTATTATTTTAATATATTTTTTAAAAATTGATGCAAAGATACTTTTTAATTTCTGCCAATTTTTAATAATATTTATTTTTTTAATATTTTATTGTATTTAGTAGAGTATAGAAAAAGAAAATTAGTATGGAAAATGAGGGTTAATCTAGAAGTCCAAATTTCTTTATGGATTAAGCTAATTTTCATCTTATCAATTTAAATCCTCAGATTAAATTTCACAATTAATATGGGATCAAAAATTTTAATATATCATGTGTACTTTACTAAAATATATAGAATTATATCAAAAATCTATATACTAAAAATTTTAATATGATATTATATCGTATAGAACATTTCAGTATAGTATCAAAATATAATTTAAGAATTCAGTATTCGATATAATATTTATCCAAATTTAAATGTAAATAATATAAAATTTATATCATACTAAAAATTGACATTCTGAAATTTTGATATATTAAAATTTCAATATAATTTTAGCTTTTAAAAATTTCACATATGATATAAGGTTTAGTATTGAATACGCTCGAGTACATAAGTAGAGTTATTTTCCATTTGATTTATTAAAAAAATGAATTACATAATTTTCCTTGTTCTTTTTGCATATCTCTCTTTTGTCCTCTAATTTAAAGGTGCACAGTCACATAGTTTCCTATCATAAATGATCATTAACTTGTCAAGGGAGTTCATTAATTTCTTTGGTTTAAATTTTTTTTTTTATTGATATCGAGTAATTTAGTTTTGTGATGCATAATTAAGGATTGAGATTTGTAGAAAAGAATGTTATATAGTTTGTTAATTCTTAACTTAAGACTATATATGTTGATAAATTAGCATATGAATTTTCTTTAATATATAGCTAATCTAAGAATGTTAAATTGATTGTAACTTATCAATACTTTTTGATTTATTTTAATAGTAGATGAAAAATTTATTTAGGATCCGATATCATTCCTAGTTTCCATAAGTTAAGTATCTAATACCAACTTAAAAAAAATAGTAAGGTAATATTTTAATATTATATATATATATATATATATATATATATATATATATATTATATTTGAATTTAATAATAAATTAAAGTTTTGGAAAATAATATACAAAATAAAAAGTGCATTATTATAAGAAATTTAAATAAAAAATAGTAAATGTATATGAACGTTCAAAGATTGTAGGTAACATTAATTAAAAACGCATTTCCTCACACTTTTTAATTTTATTATCATCCAAGAGACATCCTAATTATAATTTTAAAAAATTTAAAATAACATCTTAACATATTTTAACTTTTAAAAATTATGATTGCAAAATTAAGTAGATATTAATTATTTAAAAGCCATATTCCGATATAGTTATTTTTTATATTTAAAAATGGAGACTAAAATAAATTATTTGTATAAAATATTTTATCTTAATTAAATAAGAAGTTGGAGAATAACTTTATATGAAAATTATATATATATAAAATAAGAACACAATATTTAGCTTGAAATCAATTGAATACACCAGCTCTAGAAGAAAGGTAAATGGTTAAATACTCCAATAAATAGTTAAGGGATTTAAAGTACACCTGCTCTCGAAGAAAGGTAAATGATTAAATACTCCAATAAATAGTTAAGGGATTTAAAATTTATAACTCAGAGTGCATTGTAGGAGATTGCATTATAGGAGATTTCTCTCTATCAAGAAGCAAGCTTAAGCTTAAGAATATTGATTGTTTAAATAGGCCTATAAGAAATTATTGTAGAATCGAATTGGTCATTGCAAAATTAATCGATTCGAAGAGAGAAATATCTAGTGCCAACAAATCATTTTTCTTCACATATTCTTTGGTGGCATAGGGCTCATGACTTTGCCAATGGGGAAGAGTAGGACACTTTGCATACATCGAGTTTTCATCTAGGAGAAGAGTGAGGATGGGTTAAGAATGGCAATGAGGCGGAATGAGGTGGGGATGAATTTGTAATCCACATTCTCACCTTGAAATTATAGTCCCACCCCCATTTTCTATTTTATTTAATCAGAAAATCTTAATCCCAATCCCATTGGGATTAAATCTCCATATCCGTTTCAAATGAAGTTTTCAATTTTTAGCTGATGCTTATTCTTAGACTTGTCATTGGTGACGTCCCCACTCGACTAGAGAGATGACGTCGGAAATAATAGTAATTATTCTGTCGGTAAAATAAGAAGAGAAATTGGTGGAGAAAATAAGAAAAAAAATCAGAAGAACACCAAAAAGAATCATGTCGTTTCTAAAAAAAAAGAACTTTGTTAATAATAAAGGATGATATCTCATATCATTAAACATGTGTTTATATAAACCTTATACATTAAAATAAAGAAAAAAAAAATATCTTTCAAGAAAATAAAAAAAATCCTAATATATGACCTCAATTCTAATTTTATAGAGAAAGAAAAGAGATTTTTTCAAAAAAAAAATCTCATGACTAAAATTAAAACTAATATAACAGTACATTGTTAGAGATTAATTATGACTCATAAATATTAGAAATACTAAAAATATCTTAAATACCATAAAACAAAAATGACTAAAAATAATAATAAGATATTTCGATGCTCGGATGAGAACCTAAACCGTGAAATTTGGGCTCGAAAATTGTTAGTTAAGATTCCCTGTAACAAACGTAGATTTTTGAATTATGTATGCATATCAACTAATAGAATCTGATTCCAATTCCCGAGTCAAAAGTTATAATCATTTAATATTCAAGGGGTTATGATGAATTCAAAAGTTATATCAATTGAAAATTGATCCTAAAATCTATTGGAGTAATCATCCGTGCAAATACTAATTATGTTATTGGGATTCAATCAAAGTTAACATTGAAAAGATTTAGAAAAAATTATGAGTTTAAAAGGAAGAAAGATATCTCCATTAATATGAGATTTTTTTATTATAACTCAAGAACAAAATTATAAGGACTTAGACCCAAAGTAAACGATAGTAAAACATATGTAAATACAAATGCTTGCATATATGATTCGATAACATCAATTAGCTAGTCAACCATGGATGATCTGACCAGTTTTATCCTTATGTTCTATATAATAGCATTCTACGTAGAGTTCATTTAATTATAGAAATTCTTGGATGTAGTTAGTCAAGATGGCATCGTTGATTCATGAGTCATTGATGAATACTTTTATGTCTACAGGTTCCATTAGTTTATGTCAGAAATGATATAAACTATGTCAGGATTTAGGTAGAACACGAAAGTAGAGAGAAATAATTTAACATGTAGCTTAGGCTTCTATATAAGAACTTTGCTGATTGAGGGGGCGAGCGAGGCTTCGCTTGGCGTCCTCACGGAAAGGTCGGCCGGCCGGCCACTATGAAGTCGTCGACGAGGTGGAGATTGGCCTCCAGGTCATGGAAGAATGTCGATTCCGCATCCAGCCATATGTACGGTGAGCTTCGGCTATCCACCACTAGTTCCCGTCCCACGTGGGCATACGCTTCGTCTCGCACCCGCAGTGGTGTCGCCGGCACTAGCTGCACCAGGAAGTGGGTGTTCAGCACCGGCAACACCTTCACTCCTCGCTTCTCCACCCGTTCCTCAAACACTTGGTTCCCCACCCTCAGCCCCCAAAGGTTAACGCTAGTGCCGTCGCGACTTGCTATGGCGGTACTAACACCGCCACCTCCTCCACTACTGGCACTGACAGTGCTACCCCTAGTCTATTCCCCACCACCATGATGCTCAGCTCCTCCCTTGAGTTAGTTTCTCATTGTAAGAAGAAGAATAGAAAAGAGACATGGTCAATTGACCAATTAATAAATAACAAAATTATTCTAATAATCGTAATAGAATTATTTTATTAATTATTAAATCCTAATACTAATTTGATTTGATTCGGTAACTTAGATCCGGTCAATCCTAGTATATTGAATTGTTCTCTTTTACCCCCTATAAACTTAACAAGAGATCTTTGATGTTGAGTTTTCTTGCTAACTTGTTAAAATGTTGTCCGTATAATGACTTATTAAAGATGTCATCGATTTAATCTTCAGTAAAAATATAAGAGACGGATAATTGTTGAGTTGTCACACGTTCACGAACAAAATGAAAATCAATTTCTACATATTTGTACGAGCATGGAAGATTGGATTAATTGTAAGATATGTTGCTCAAATATTGCCACACTAAACTTTTAGTGTAATATTTGATGCAAGATGAAGTTCAGAAAGAAGTAATGGAAGCTAAATCATTTCAGACATTATATTGACTAATATATTCAATCTCAGTGCTTGAACGAGATATCTATTGATACAGTCTGACCTGGATGTTGTTTTACTGTTGACACTGATTTAAGTTTGTATCAGATATTTAACTCAGATTGATTACTAATCTAGGTTGACTTGGTTGACCTGATTGAGAAAGTCCTAACTGGGATGTTAGGCAGTTGGAAAGTCCTGGTGAGTGAAGCCAGGCAGATTGGAAGTCCTGGTGAGTGAAGCCAGGCAAGGGAAAATCCAGATGGATCAAGGGTGATCGGACATCTGGTGTTGAAAAGTCCAAGAAGGAAGCTTGGCATGCGAAGTCAGAGAGGGCTCGGTAGCTCGTTCTCTAGGACCAGATGTAGTCGGAGAGGGCTAGGGAGCTCGTTTCTCCGGACTAGGTCAGAGAGGGCTCGACCCGGACTGAGTCAAGAAGCTGGATCGGTCGGCAGACCGATCCAGTGAAACCTTGAACACCTGATCGGTCTGCCGACCGATCAGGAATCGATCAGTGGCTACTGAACGATTACTGATCGGTCTGCAGACCGATCAGAAATCGATCAGTAGCCTACTGTGATTTTACTGATCGGTCTGGAGACCGATCAGGAGGCTGTAAGCGCTTGGGAAGAGCGACATCTGATCGGTCTCGGGACCGATCAGATTAGTACCTGATCGGTCCGCAGACTGATCAGAAGCTTCGCGTATTTGGAAAGAGCGACATCTGATCGGTCTGGGGACCGATCAGATTAATGCCTGATCGGTCCGCAGACCGATCAGCGATGATCCAGAAAGCGTGGATCGGTCTGCAGACCGACCCACGGTATTGTTTGTTTTGCATGCACTTTTTCTGATTGCCGTATTTGTTTTCACCCGTCTGTTTTTAACCATCTGCTATGAGTCTTTTTAGCTTGCAGGTTGCAGGTCACACTCTCATGGTTGAATTCAAATTAAGCTTCATTAAGAGAAGAAGACAAGTGCTCTTTACACTGTGATTTGCTGCAACAGATGCATTTGAGGCATCAACGTTCACTGGGTTTCTGATTGCGATTGGGCTGCGATCTGCTTGACTCCTGGAGATTGGTTCGAGCTCAGAAGATGCCAGTGATGACTGTGATATCATTGGTGTGAGTTCAGAGAACCAGGTAAGGAGGAAGAAGGATTGGCTGCAGCGCTAATTTGCGCAGATTTGGACCAGATCGGTGACAGCAGAGATCAGGTTTGAGAAGCAGTAAAAACAGCGAGAGGAGAAAAGAGAACAACAACAAGAAAGCTTGAAAGAAAAGTCTGTGCTGTTGTGCGAAGTTCTTGAGCTCTCGGGTGAACTGCGATCTTTGTTCTGCTACTGATCCTCGCGTGGTTGTAAGCATTTCTATTCTCCTTTGCCACCGAGCTTCTGTAAGTCTCGTGCTTTAACTTAGATATTTCTTGAGACGTTGTGGGGAGGTTACTCCACCGAGAAGGAGGATTTGTAGCCGGATTTTGTCCGGGGTGTGATCTACCGAAAGATCAAGGAGTCGTCCTCCTTACGGACACGCCGAGGAGTAGGGGCAAGTTATCCCCGAACCTCGTATATCTTTGTGTCTGCTGTGTGTGTGTTTTTCTTCCTTCGTTTTAGTTTTCCACTTCCGCTGTGCTAACTAGTTTTTGTGTAGAACTTTCTGTCTAAGTTTTTTTTTTAAGAGGCTATTCACCCCCCTCTAGCCATCTAAGATCCCAACAAGTGGTATCAGAGCAAGGGGCTCTTTGATTCGGATTAACACCCAAAAGAGCAAACAAAGATGGCTATGAAGGAAGGCTTTAGCACAAATCGACCACCCTACTTCGAAGGAGCAGATTTTCAATATTGGAAGGGCCGCATGGAGTATTACCTCAAGACCGACATTGCCATGTGGTTCTCAGTCAAGGAAGGTTTCACACCACCAAAGGATGAAGAAGGTAAGGAACTCGATTCGTCAAGATGGTCTACCGAACAACTCCGCAAAGCACAAGCCGATGCCAAGGCTATGGTCACCTTGCAATGTGGAATCGCCAAGGACCAACTCGTCAAGGTAGGTCCGTTCTCGAGCGCAAGAGACCTATGGAACAAACTCATCGAGCTCCAAGAGGGAACTCGAGATTCTCGGATTGCCAAGAGGGACCTATTCTTGAATCAACTCCCAAATCTAACCATGAAGGACAATGAAACGGTAAGTGAGCTTCATGGGAGATTCAAGGAGATCATCAACGGTCTACACTCTGTGGACGAACGAGTGGAGAATCGCGATCTAGTAAGGTACGCTCTTAAATCTTTTCCTAGGAATGCCTTGTGGTCATCTATGGTAGATGCCTACAAGGTATCCAAGGATCTTTCCATTGTTAAACTAGATGAATTTTTCTGTGAGATGGAACTTCATGAGCTTGCTAACAAAGGTCAAAAAGAGAAGGATATTGCTTTATTTGCAGGACCAAAGAGCAAGGAGGGAAGAAGGAAGAAGGAAAAGAAGAAGGAAAAGGAGATTTCCTCATCCACCTCTTCCTCCGAATCCGATGATGAAAGTGGATTATCATCAAGTGAGATGGCGAACTTCGTAAGAAGGATTATGAGAAGAAGCCGAAGATACAAAGGAAAAGGTAAAACTAATGATCAAAATTTTGATAAATCTAATGTTATATGTTATGAGTGTAGCAAGAAAGGACACATTCGGAGCGAGTGTCCGAAGTTAAAGAGGAAGGAGGAACGAGCCAAAAAGAAGGAGGAAAGAGGCAAGAAGAAGAAGGCTCTCAAGGCCACTTGGGATGAGTCCTCATCAAGCTCATCGGAGGAAGAAGAGAAGATGGAAAAGACACACGACAATTAGCACTCATGGCAAGGGAGGTTTCGGACTCCGAAAGTGAGGGAGATTCGAGCGACGCTTCAACCGCGGCTTCATCATCGTCGGATGATGAAGAGGTACCTCTTCTCATATAGAAAAGTGTTATAAGACTATCACTCACTTATCTACATTGCTTAAAAAGTCAAAAACATAAAATAAAGTGTTAAAAGAAGAAGTAAAAACCTTAAGGATCCTTAGGGAAGATGAGGTCGATGACCTACATCTAGAAGTCCTTGAGGATGAGAACAAGGCGTTAAAGGGTGAGGTTGAGAAACTCAAGAAAATGCTTGAGAAATTCTCAACTAGCTCTAAGACTCTAGACATGATTTTAAATGCCCAAAGGGCAGTCTACAACAAGGCCGGGCTAGGATATCAACCCAAGGAGTCGAGTTTCATTTCTCTAATGTCTAGAACTCAAAATAGTAGATCACATGTTTCTAGGGCTCATGGAACTAGGAAAGGTATGACCAAGGCATGGGTTCCTAGGTCTTTTGTTGTAGAAGCATTAGGTCCCAAGATTTGGGTACCTAAAACCTCTATCTTCCGTGTCTTGTAGGCATTGGTCGAGGGGGAGCATCTATCAACTTGGTTTGTTGATAGTGGATGCTCCAAGCACATGACCGGGACGAGTCACTCTTTACAACCATTCAAAACAAAAGTAGAGGTAATGTGTCTTTTGGTAATAATGGTAGCCTTAAGGTTGTAGGAGTTGGAGACATTCATATATTCGAATGTCTCCATATCAAGAATGTCCTTCTAGTCAAGGGGATGACTTTTAATCTCCTAAGTGTCAGTCAATTGTGTGATACGGGTTACACAATTGAATTTCATTCAAGTCAATGTTTGGTTAAACAAATTGACACACTTGACACGGTACTAGTAGGCACAAGGGTTGATAATATTTATCAAGTATCATTTAAAAGTGCTACTAATGCTTTGATTAAGTGTTTCATGTCGAAAGAAGAAGAGTCTTGGCTATGGCATAGAAGGTTGGCACATGTAAACATGAAGAACATCCGGAAGTTGGCCAACCAAGGATTAGTGTGAGACTTACCCAGCGTCAAGTACCACAAGACCAAACTATGTGATGCATGTCAAAAGGGTAAGCAAATAAAAGGTGTTCATAAAGGTAAAAGCACTGTAAGTACATCTACTGCTTTAGATTTATTGCACATAGACCTATTTGATTGCAGTAGTGTAATATCATTGAATGGAAGTAGATATTGCTTGGTAATCATTGATGATTTTACTAGATACACATGGACTTTCTTTTTGAAACATAAGGACCAAACTATAGATATTTTTATTTCCTTTTGTAGAAGAACTGAAAATGAAAAATCGACAACAATTAAAACCATTAGAAGTAATCATGGTGGGGAATTTCAAAATCATAGGTTTTTAGAGTTTTGTCAAGAAAAGGGATACAGGCATGAGTTCTCTACTCCAAGGACCCCACAGCAAAATGGGGTTGTGGAGAGAAAGAACCGAGTCCTACAAGAGGCTGCACGAAGCATGCTCAATGAGTACTCACTACCGAGCTACTTATGGGCTGAAGCTGTGAATACAGCTTGCTATGTGCAAAATCGAGTTTTAATACATAGGTTTTTAGGAAAGACTCCCCATGAACTTTGGTTTGGGAAACCGCCTACAATTAAACATCTTAGGGTGTTTGGTTGTAAGGTGTTTATCTTGAACACCAAGGATCATCTTGGGAAGTTCACGGCTAAGGCTGATCAAGGGATACTGGTCGGGTACTCTCTTACCAGCAAAGCCTATCGAGTCTACAACAATAGGACTAAATTGATTGAAGAGTCCTCTGATGTAGCTTTTGAAGAAATCCCTAACTTAAATGATCAACTAAGGGATGTAGGAGAAATTTAATTTGAACTTAGAAATCTAAGTTTGAATGATCAAAATGAAGAACGAGTCGAAGTTGACTCTGATGTTGATGAGCAAAGGCAACAAAGAACTCAATCTGATCCTTTGCCTGATATTGAGTCCGTGCCTGTGCCGAGTGAGACCACTCATGAGGCACCGCCAACACCAAGGCAGTCTAGGTTAGCCACTAGTCATCCCCAAGACCAAATTGTGGGAGACATCCAACAAGGGGTTAGGACTAGGTCATTATTTAGAAATGAGTCTAATGAAGTCGCATTGATTTCAGAGATTGAACAAAAAATAGTTGATGAGGCATTGCACGATCCTGATTGGATCTTAGCTATGCAAGATGAGTTAGGTCAATTTGAAAGGAGCCAAGTGTGGGACTTAGTTCCTAGACCTAAGAAGACCACCCTTATTGGGACTAAATGGGTCTTCAAAAATAAATTAAATCAAAAGGGTGAAGTTGTAAGAAACAAGGCAAGACTTGTAGCCAAAGGCTATAGCCAAGTCGAAGGTCTTAATTATGATGAGACATATGCTCCCGTGGCCCGATTAGAGTCCATTCGCCTGATGCTAGCTTTTGCTGCACATAGAGGTTTCAAGCTCTATCAAATGGACGTTAAATCGGCCTTCTTAAACGGATTCATTAAAGAAGAGGTCTATGTTGAGCAACCACCGGGGTTTGTGAGTACCGAAGCTCCAAACCACGTATACAAGCTCAAGAAAGCTCTTTATGGGCTTAAACAAGCACCTCAAGCATGGTACGAAAGGTTGTCAACTTACCTATTAGAAAAGGGCTTTGTAAGAGGTCAAATAGGCCCAACACTATTTTTACGTAGAGATGGTGAAAACATTTTTGTAGCCCAAGTGTATGTCGATGACATAATTTGTGGCTCAAATAACAAGGGCTATTTGAATGAATTCATTTCTCACATGGAAAGTGAGTTTGAGATGAGTCTAGTAGGAGAGTTGACATTCTTCCTCGGACTTTAAATCAAACAAACTCGAGATGGAATTAATGTCCATCAGACGAAATACACTCAAGAGATGCTTAGAAAATTCAATATGAGTGACTCTAAGGAAGTGTCCACTCCAATGGCGACAAACACTCGCCTTGACAATGATGAGAGTGGAAAATCAATTGATCTAACGCAATATAGAAGCATGATTGGTAGTCTTCTATATCTCACAGCTAGTCGACCAGACATACTTTTTGCTGTGGGCATGTGCGCTAGATATCAAGTCTGTGCCAAGGAATCTCATTTAATTGCAGTTAAGAGAATATTGAGATACCTTAAGGGCACAATTCGAGTAGGTCTATGGTACCCTCGTACAGAGTCTTTTGACTTGATAGGCTATACCGACTCCGATTATGTGCAAATTGGATCGGAAAAGTACTAGTGGGGGCTGCCAATTTTTAGGTTCATCTTTAGTTAGTTGTTCAAGTCGGAAGCAACATTGTGTTGCTCTCTCCACGACCGAGGCCGAATATATTGCCATGGGAGAGAGTGTATCACAGTTGTTGTGGATGATACACACCCTAGAGGATTATGGACTTTCTTATAAGGGTGTACAAGTGCTATGTGACAACATTAGCACGATCAACCTAACTAAAAATCCAGTCCATCATTCGAGGACCAAACACATTGAAGTGCGTCATCACTTCATAAGAGATCACGTAGCTAGGGGAGACATTGCACTCACATATGTTGAGTCAAAGTCAAACCTAGCTGATATTTTCACCAAACCCCTTCCGGAGAATGAATTTAGTCATTTAAGGAGGGAGTTGGGAATGTGTTTGGCTCCTTAGGTCATTAGAACTTCACCATGATCAATAAGGACTATTAAAATGACAAGAGTAATTGGGACAATAATTTGGGCAACTTGGGAACATCTCACACAAACTATAAGGTTTAACAAAATATTTTTGTTTGCTAGAAATGGGGTGAGATGCTAGGAACAACCAAATTATTCAAAATGTATCATGCATCTCTTGAATAATTAGGTTGAAGAGACATTAATTGAGTATGGGGAACACCATTACATAATTCATGTGTAATTGGTTCCTAGATCTTACTCATATATTCCAACCAAGGAAACTTGGTTGGGCCTTTGCCTAGATTTGATCTGATTTTGATTAATGGGTTGTTCGATATGGCTGTTCATGATTTTGAATGAAAAATAAGACAGACTATTGAAGTAATTCTAGCATTTTGAATATATTTTGACAAACTTGAAACTGTACATAACAAAGGTGAAAATTTTCAATTTTCAGGCCTTAAGTTGTTTGTTTTCTAATGTCTGCAACCTTAAGGCTATAAACAAGTTCAGACCATAACTTTTAGGTAAGAGTTATGCTTGTAGATCCTCCAGGTTCTAGGCTCTGAACTTGGAAGTTTTCCTAGAGAAACTTCCACGAATTATCGAACACGAGTTACTGAAATTACTATTTTCAGTTACTGAAATTACGGGAGATACTTAGTATCAGACACTGATCGGTCTACGGACCGATCAGGTCAGCCTGGAACGCTCGAGCCCGCTACTGATCCCTTTCTGATCGGTCTACAGACCGATCAGAGAGTTCCCTGATCGGTCAGGAGACCGATCAGATCAATTCGACAGAAAAGCCACTGATCGTCTCCTGATCGGTCCGTGGACCGATCAGGATGTTCCTGGATCGGTCCGGAGACCGATCATTAATTCGGCATACTGATCGTCTCCTGATCGGTCCGTGGACCGATCAAGATGTTCCTGGATCGGTCCAGGGACCGATCAGGAGGCTTCTGATACCTTCTGATCGGACAACCGTCCGATCATTTCTTCACTGTACACCCATCTAAACCCTTAAAACCTCCCGATCCCTTCTTTTCCTCATTCACGCGAAACCCTAGCCGACTCTTCCCACCAGCTCACCCTTTCTCTTCTCTTTGCACGCCGGAACACTAGTCGCAGTTCTAGCCCTCCGAAGCTTTAGCCAAGAGTTCAATGGCACCAAGGTAACTCCTATTTCTCTAGAACTTTGGCATTTCGATTACATTTCTCACATATCTGTGGCTTTGTGTTTCGGGTGGCTTCTGTGCTCTTCTTTTTCCCATTGTGTCCCCTTAGGAAGAAACCAGTAGGTGAGGGTACTTCCAAGTCCAAAGATAAATCCAAGTCCAAAGAAACCTCCCGACCTCAACCGTCCAGTTCGGGAAGATTTCCCAACCAACAGTTTGAACAATCCTTTAAAGAAAGGACCTTCAAGTTGCTCCCATGTAGATCAGTCAATAAAAAATACATGAATGAGTTTTGTCCAGCGATTACGGAGACCATAGCCTACTATAAACTTGATTCCTTGGTATATTTAGAGAGGGATATCAACCTTGACCTAGTTTCTGAATTCTATAACAACCTTCATCAGACTATTGATGGTAGTTATAGATCAAGAGTGGCTAAGCAAAACGTTGATTTCAGCTTAATTGCCTTCTTTGATTATTTAGGCTGTCGTTTGTGTTCGGGGACGGTGTTCTCATTCTATCCTTCTTTGCCTGAACCCGTGCCTCATCCTCTTGATGTCTCATCTGACTCGATTTATGAGTACTTCTTTGGACATCCGAGACCGGATGGATTAGATGAGTTAGATGTCGACTTTCCTACATTTGCAGCCCTTGGTCTTTCTGCTTATGATTACATTCTTTTCAAAATTGTCACAAACTGTCTTCTACCTATTACTTCTAAACCATTGGCAGAGATTCGACCGTATCATTGTCTGATGCTTTACGGGTTGCGTAGGCGTCTTGACTTTGATGTTATGTCGAGTGTCTATACTTCTATCATATCTCATAGCGAGCCAAGCGGTTACACCATCTATATGCCTTATGGGCATGTAATTACTGATTGGCTTGAGACCCTGGGTGTTGACGTCTCTAGGGGGAGGATGGTCAAGATGGTTAGGCAGGATTGTCCACTTGGGAAACGTGCATTTTCCAAGTCTGGAATCTTAGGACAGGATGGGGCAGTTAGGTGGAAGGATGGGAGGGCACTAGGTGAGTTACCTCGACGACAGGTTGCTCCTGTTGCTGCCTATGGAGAGGCCGATCCCGATCTGCGCTGGCAGATCGCCGAGCTGGAGAGTCGCTTTGATGGCCACGATGAGATTGTTATTGATCATCACACGATTTGCCAACACCCAAGGTGGACGACTATAATACCTATTACTCGAGCTCACCTACCTCCCCTCGAGATTTGTCATCCACCTTGAGCTCCACAACGATGCCAATTGTGCCTCCAGATGATGATGATTCCTCACGATATTGATTGATACATTCTGTGTGTCATTTTGACTGTCTATGTTTTTGATGCTGGTTGCTAGATACTTATGTCTGACATGGTTGTATGCTACTTACTGTTATGCTACTCATTCTTCTTTATATATTTGCTGTTCTTTTCTTGGTTGTTACTATACTATTCATATGTCTTTTATTTCTTTACTCATTTACTGTCCTAAAATACACTTAGAAGGAATTCTAGGAGGATTAAGCAGAAGACAGTATGGATTAAGGGGGAGCTCTTTAAGTTATCTTACCTTGTTCGCTCCTTTTCGGTGTTTGACAAAGGGGGAGAAGATAACTAAGTTTAGAAATGAATGAAAGGTTGATTTTAGGGGAAAGGATGACTTTGAGTCGTTTTGAATCCTCTTACCTAATTCGCACCTATTTGACTAAGTTAAGTTAAGCGATGAATTGACTTCATCGAGTCAATATGAAAAAGGGGGAGAAGATAACTAAGGTATATCCGTCTTAGGGGGAGGATCCTGATTTCCCTAAAAATTATGGGTATATGAGCATTTCTGATCTAAACTTAAATCGTGTTGTCAAACAACAAAAAGGGGGAGATTGTTGATACAGTCTGACCTGGATGTTGTTTTGCTGTTGACACTGATTTAAGTTTGTATCAGATATTTAACTCAGATTGATTACTAATCTAGGTTGACTTGGTTGACCTGATTGAGAAAGTCCTAACTGGGATGTTAGGCAGTTGGAAAGTCCTGGTGAGTGAAGCCAGGCAGATTGGAAGTCCTGGTGAGTGAAGCCAGGCAAGGGAAAATCCAGATGGATCAAGGGTGATCGGACATCTGGTGTTGAAAAGTCCAAGAAGGAAGCTTGGCATGCGAAGTCAGAGAGGGCTCGGTAGCTCGTTCTCTAGGACCAGATGTAGTCGGAGAGGGCTAGGGAGCTCGTTTCTCCAGACTAGGTCAGAGAGGGCTCGACCCGGACTGAGTCAAGAAGCTGGATCGGTCGGCAGACCGATCCAGTGAAACCATGGACACCTGATCGGTCTACCGACCGATCAGGAATCGATCAGTGGCTACTGAACGATTACTGATCGATCTGCAGACCGATCAGAAATCGATCAGTAGCCTACTGTGATTTTACTGATCGGTCTGGAGACCGATCAGGAGGCTGTAAGCGCTTGGGAAGAGCGACATCTGATCCGTCTCGGGACCAATCAGATTAGTGCCTGATCGGTCCGCAGACCGATCAGAAGCTTCGCGTATTTGGAAAGAGCGACATCTGATCAGTCTGGGGACCGATCAGATTAGTGCCTGATCGGTCCGCAGACCGATCAGTGATGATCCAGAAAGCGTGGATCGGTCTGCCGACCGACCCACGGTATTGTTTGTTTTGAATGCACTTTTTCTGATTGCCGTATTTGTTTTCACCCGTCTGTTTTTAACCATCTGCTGTGAGTCTTTTTAGCTTGCAGGTTGCAGGTCACACTCTCATGGTTGAATTCAAATTAAGCTTCATTAAGAGAAGAAGACAAGTGCTCTTTACACTGTGATTTGCTGCAACAGATGCATTTGAGGCATCAACGTTCACTGGGTTTCTGATTGCGATTGGGCTGCGATCTGCTTGACTCCTGGAGATTGGTTCGAGCTCAGAAGACGCCAGTGATGACTGTGATATCATTGGTGTGAGTTCAGAGAACCAGGTAAGGAGGAAGAGGGATTGGCTGCAGCGCTGATTTGCGCAGATTTGGACCAGATCGGTGACAGCAGAGATCAGGTTTGAGAAGCAGTAAAAACAGCGAGAGGAGAAAAGAGAACAACAACAAGAAAGTTTGAAAGAAAAGTCTGTGCTGTTGTGCGAAGTTCTTGAGCTCTCGGGTGAACTGCGATCTTTGTTCTGCTACTGATCCTCGCGTGGTTGTAAGCATTTCTATTCTCCTTTGCCACCGAGCTTCTGTAAGTCTCGTGCTTTAACTTAGATATTTCTTGAGACGTTGTGGGGAGGTTACTCCACCGAGAAGGAGGATTTGTAGCCGGATTTTGTCCGGGGTGTGATCTACCGAAAGATCAAGGAGTCGTCCTCCTTACGGACACGCCGAGGAGTAGGAGCAAGTTATCCCCGAACCTCGTATATCCTTGTGTCTGCTGTGTGTGTGTTTTTCTTCCTTCGTTTTAGTTTTCCACTTCCGCTCTGCTAACTAGTTTTTGTGTAGAACTTTCTGTCTAAGTTTTTTTTTTAAGAGGCTATTCACCCCCCCTCTAGCCATCTAAGATCCCAACAATATCGTAGGTTACTTTTTCGAATTTCTTGAGAAAAGATTTCGTCCAAAAAATATTGCATATCCACTTGTAGATCATCTATCTTTAGTAGAGCTTGCCTAATTTGCATCACTATATGTGCATGTAAATCTCGAGATGATTGATGATATAAAAAAAAGACCATGTAAAATAGTATCTCTGAGATAGCAAAATATTCTTTTTACATTATCCTAAGTTTGTTTAGTTGGAGCATGCATAAATTGACAAACACAATTTACTGCAAAGGTACAATAAAGCCATGTAATAGTGATATATTGTAAAATTCCAATAATGCTTCAATGAATTTATGGATCAAACAAAGCAGGAGAGGATAAAGTTATAGAATTATTTACGATACTTGGTGTAGAAACTAGATGTGCTCCATCCATTTAGGCTGGCTCTTTGAAGAAATCCAGTAATATATTTGCTCTGAGAGAGAAGATAGTCTTTCTATTGTGGAATAAGTTTAATACCAAGGAAAAAATGAGCATTACTCAATCTTGAGTAGAAAATTCTTGATTGAGAAGACTTAATAAAGTTGTGATATACTTGTGATCATTGCCGGTTATTATGATATCATCTACATAAATAAGAAAAAATATCATAAATTCATCATTATATTTGTGGAATAGAGACGAGTCAGTCTTTGATCTAAAAAATCCTTAAAGTTGTAATCAATTAGATAATCGATGAAACTATGAACGAGGAGCTTGTCGAAGACCATATAAGAATTTTTGAGTTGTCAAACAATATTAATATTATTTTAAAATAGTTTTATTTTAATATTATTATAATAAATACATATGGACTTTCAACTTAACAATATTAATATACATTTAATATTTTATATTTTTTATTAACTTGGTTATCATATTAATATTATATAACAGTTATTATCCATATTTATATCTATTACAACAGTTTGAAGAAGGGAATTTAATTAGGTTGAAACTATTTTGATTAAATTTAAAGAGGTTTGACGGTATTTTTTTATATAACAATAGTTAAGTTTATAAAAATAGTGAAATAAACATATTTTGAGATGAAAAAATAATAAGTTATTATTTTAATATATTTTTTAAAAATTGATGCAAAGATACTTTTTAATTTCTGCCAATTATTAATAATATTTATATATTTAATATTTTATTGTATTTAGTAGAGTATAGAAAAAGAAAATTAGTATGGAAAATGAGGGTTGATTTCGAAGTCCGAATTTCTTTATGGATTAAGCTCATTTTCATCTTATCAATTTAAATCCCCAGATTAAATTCCACAATTAATCTGTGATAAAAATTTTTAATATATCATGTGTACTTTACTAAAATATGCAGAATTATATCAAAAATCTGATATACTACAAATTTTAATATGGTATTATATTGTATAAAATTTTTTAGTATAGTATCAAAATATAATTTAAGAGTTCTGTATTCGATATACCATATTGATATCCAAATTTAAATGTAAACAACATAAAATTTATATCATACTAAAAATTGACATTCCGAAATTTTGGTATATTAAAATTTCAGTATAATTTTAGCTTTTAAAAATTTCACATATGATATAAGGTTCTGATATAGTATTGAATATGCTCGAGTACATAGTAGAGTTATTTTTCATTTGATTTATTAAAATAAATAAATTAAATAATTTTCCTCTAGTTCTTTTTGCATATCTCTTTTTTGTCCTCTAATTTAAAGGTACACAGTCATATAGTTTTCTATCCTAAATGATCATTAACTTGTCAAAGGTGTTCATTAATTTCTTTGGTTTGAAATATTATTTTTTTTTATTGATCTCGAGTAATTTAGTCTTGTGATGCATTATTGAGGATTGAGATTTGTAGCAATTGGTTAATTCTCAAGTTAAGACTACATATAAGATAATAAAAGTTTCGATAAATTAACATATTAATTTCCTTTAATATATAGTTAATTTTATAAGTTCATTGTATTTGTAAGTATTTTCTAATTTATTGTGATAGTAGATGAAAAATTTATTTAGGATTCAATATCATTCTCAGATTAGTACTTTAAAATTTTAATATTTGATATGATTGAGTGTCGATATATATTTGAAAAAAAAATAGAATGACAATTGATTTAATTATATTTAGCATTATCAAGCATTAAAAAAAATTGCCTTCTACTTTCATGGTTCAACATCACGAGTAAATTGTATATCCAATTTAATTATGTCTTTACAATTGAGTTATATGACTTGTATCTTGTATACACATGGCAAAAGATATTTATTAGTTTATAGTGTTTTTATCAATCTATTGCTAAATTACAATAACTACTAATTATTAGTAGATAGTCAAGATATGAAAAAGACTTTAGTTATATGAACATTACATAATTAAAATTATACATGACAATTTAAATTAACCATTAATTAAGATGAATGCTCAATGTGTACTTATGCTTATGGTGAATATTATATTTTTTTATTGATATAAAAATATTTATTTATAAAAAATATGTTTATTTTGATATTTGAATTTAATAATAAATTAAAGTTTTGGAAAATAATATACAAAATAAAAAGTGCATTATTATAAGAAATTTAAATAAAAAATAGTAAAGGTATATGAACGATCAAAGATGGTAGGTAACATTAATTAAAAACTTATTTCTCTCACACTTTTTTTAATTTTATTATCATCCAAGAGACATCCTAATTTAAAAAAAAAATTAAAATAACATCTTAACATATTAATTAATTCTATGTTGTTCACGAAAGTTGCAAAAATAAGTAGATATTAATTATTTAAAAGCCATTATATTCCGATATAGTTATTTTTTATATTTAAAAATGGAGACTAAAATAAATTATTTGTATAAAATATTTTATCTTAATTAAATAAGAAGTTATATATATATATATATATATATATATATATAAAATAAGAACACGATATTTAGCTTGAAATCAATTGAGTACACCAGCTCTCGAAGAAAGGTATATGGTTAAATACTCCAATAAATAGTTAAGGAATTTAAAGTACACCAGCTTTAGAAGAAATGGTTAAATACTTCAATAAATAATTAAGGGATTTAAAATTTATAACTCAGAGTGTATTTTAGGAGATTTCTCTTCTCTAATAGGAAGCAAACTTAAGAATATTGATTGTCTAAATATCCCTACAAGAAATTATTGTAAAATCAAATTGGTTATTTCAAAATTAATCGATTTAAAGAGTGGGATATCTAGTGCCAACAAATCATTTTTCTTCACATATTCCTTGGTGGCATAGGGCTTTCATGACTTTGTCAATGTGGAAGAGTAGGACACTTCGCATACACTGAGTTTTTAGCTAGGAGAGGAGTGGGGATGAGTTAAGAATGGCAATAGGACGGAACGGAGCGGGGATGAATTTGTAATCCACATTCTCACCCTAAAATTATAGTCCTGCCCCCATTTTCTATTTTATTTAATCAGAAAATTTTCATCCTAATCTCATTAGGATTAAATCTCAATCTCCATTTTCATCTCCATTTCAAATGTTGAATCGTCTTCGACCACCGGAGAAAATTTTTGAGGAGATGATGATGGAGAGAGCAGTCTTCACTTCACCTACATTCATTCCACTTCCAGAATGACTTCTGGAATTGAATCGGTTCCGACCACCAGAAATTCAGGGGAGTCTGTTCCATTTCATTTCTTCTTTTCCTTATTGCTTGTTTATATGTCTTTATTTTATTTTCTTTGTTTGCATTGTTTAGTTTTACTTGTTAGTTCATTTTTAGTTTGTCTTGTCGATTTTCATAATAAATTCCCTATGCATTATTTTTATCATCTTAAAAATTGTGAAAGTTAGTTAAATTTGATTGTCGAATTTGATGATTTATTGTCATGATTGGATTCTTGGATTACATGTGGTTACAACTTGATGATGGATTCTATGTTGATAGATTGAGATGATACCTAGTGAGGATATTTTTGAGTCTATTATTTCTATTGATGTGTAATGCACTTGTGGTTAATGCTACTCTAGAACTTGCTTAATTCATTCGAGACCACATTATCATAGGTTTGCATGATTTTTATGAAGATTATCTCACTTTTTTTTATTCATTCCTTTTGTTATCACACTTTTCTTGAATAATCCCCCTATTTTTGGACATTTCATTCTTTTCTCTCTTCCATTCATTTCCACTTTACTATTCTTATGGATGTGGATATTTTTTGATGTTACATGATGAGTGTTTTTCCCGAGACGGACAAAAATTTAAGTGTGGGGGGAGAGAAATAAGTTAGTAGAATTTAGGGGAAGCATAGGTGAACCATGTTTGATCACCATAGGTAAACTATGCTATGTATCTTTTTATTTGAGCTATTGATGATTTTTTTTGTATGCATAGGAAAGATGCACGACATGTTAAAAAAAAAGAAAGAATGGAAAAAAAAAAAAGCAAATAAGGAAATGAAAAAAAGGGGGGAAAAACAAATGAAAAAAAGTGGAAACAGAAACGTGAAAAAAAGAAAAGGGAAAAAATAGAAAAACAAAAATACTTTAACATATTGTGCTATTTTTGTATTCATTTGTGGTAGAATTTTTTGAAAATGACAATTTTTATTGTAGCAACATTTAGATTCCATTATATATCATGAGTGATTTTTATTGAAAGACTATAGTAGAGGTTGTCTACGTGTTTATTGGATTTGTGAAAAGTTAGTTTGGTGCTTTGACATTGTGTCATTTTATAGGCCTTTGGAGTAGAATTTTTTGCGAGTGACAATTTTTACTTTAGTAACATTTAGATTTTATTGTATATTATGAGTGGATATTTATTGAAAAGCTATAGTAGAAGTTGTTCACATTTTTTTGAGTTGTGAAAAGCTATCTTGGGAGTTTGGATGTACTATTTTTTGGGCGTTATTTTCTTGTATTCATCTATGTAACATTCTACTATGTCCATGTCTTCCAACGTTACCTTGTTTTACCTTCCTTATTTCTTCTCTTATAATATCATTTTCTTGATTCATGTTTCCCTTACATTTCAAATAATACCTTAATTATTTTATTGTGCACTCTTGTGTTTATAGTGGTGGAGATTAGAAGCAAAGCAAGCATATGGTAGTGCATGACATGAATCCATAAGTAGCTTGAGTGAGCTCCATTATTGCATGTATATGAGAGGAGAGCCACCATCACTTTCCTTGTGAGGTTATTTTATTATCATTCTCAGTTTATCTATTATGGATTGAAGTTATCATATTTATTAATCGATAAATGAATTGAATCCATGAATGCTTGGGTCACTTGAATTAGACAATCCTATGTAATTTTCTTTTCACTATTTTCTAAGTATGATTGAGAATTACTAGGGAATGTATTTTTAGTTATCTTTCTTGTTTTGTTGATTTGCTCGAGACGAGTAAGAATAAGTGTGGGGGAGTTGATAACTAGTATTTTGATACACTATTTTGGCTCTTATACTTAGCATTTTTACCCTCTCGTATGCTTAATTCCGTATTTATATCATATTTTACGAGTTGAGATTTATTTGAAGTGTTGATCTAATTTTTCCTATATTTTTCTGGTATTTTATCTAAAAAGTGCATCTTGTTTTGTAGGGGAGTAATTTGGACCATTGACCAGGTTCAAATAATCTAAGGGCCCATTAAGAAGTGGATCTCCAAATCAATGTGATTCCAAGTCCAATTTCAAAAAACCCAATCCAATCCTTAAGCCTACTCTTAAAGCCCAATTTTATAACCCAATTTCACTCCTTATCAAATTCGGATTCCTCTCCTTAATCCAAATCCGAAACCCATTAAGAATCCATTCCTTTTTCTCTTCCTCACGTGGACAAACAGTGGACATCTCTGTTTGCGACTTCTTTGCTCGCGACTTCTCTGCTCGCGACGAAGCTAGGGCACGCGACCTCTCCACAGCACCTTCTTCTTCTTTTCTTCACATCTCCGGTCGGCGGCCTCTCTTCCCTTATCTTCCCTTGCCGCTGGTCGGTCAGCCACAATCCACATTTCTTCTTCTCAGACCCAAGTGGCGAGGGGAAGTAAGCACAAGCGACAGGTGTCAACAAGTTTCGGCAACGACCATCTTCACCTCGCCGGAGAGGGTTTCTCCGGTGTGACCTTCATCTTCCGACCACCTTCTGACAGTGTCTTCCGATTGGGGTTCAGGCGGCATATTCCAGAGGAGCAGTGGCAGCTGTCCATCCCACCATTTCCATTTAGATTCCAGCGGAGGGGTTATCCGTTGGAAGATTCGCATCATCGTTGTCGACGTGGGCAGCAACCGACAAGCTTGCGCTACTTGGGGTTCGATCACCGGGTCTTTCGTGTGACGGCGAAGGGTAGTCGTTGGTACTTGAAGAAGTTGTGTGGATTATGGTTTGGATAGTTAGAGTTTTCTTGTTTAGTTAACTTAGTTTAATTTTGTTCATTGTTGATGTTTGCTTGTGTTGAAGTTCTTTTATTGAATGCTTGTATTAACTTGATTTTCCATGTTTAAATTGCACGTACTATGTTTAAGTAGTTTCATGCATACAACGTGTTTGATGAATTGTTTCAACCAATATTTAGGTTTATTTTGATACATTTTAGTTTGGTTAGGGTGACCGGGTACTTGCGGTGAGACAAGTAGGTTAGGGTGGCCGGATGCTCGCAGGTAGGCTCAGAGTAGGTCAAGGTGACCGAGCGCGATTGCTGGCGGGGAGGCCCGAAGCAGGTCAAGGTGACGGAATACTTGCAGGGGGCAAGTAGGTCAGGGTGACCGGATGCTCACGGGGAGGCCTGAAGCAGATCAGGATGACCGAGTACTTGCGCGGGGGGGGGGGGGGGGGGGGGACCGGTGCTTGCAGTGATGCGAGTAGATCAGGGTGGCCGGATGCTCACAGGTAGGCCCGAAGTAGGTCAAGGTGACCGGGTGCGGATGCTTTGGGGGAGGCCCAGAGCAGGTCAGGATGACCGGATGCTCGCGGGGAGGCCCGGACTATGAGAGTAATTGTGGTCCTTCGTTTGAGGGGAGAATTGTTGGGGTTCAATCAAAGTCCCACATTGGAAAGAGTTGGTAAAGATCATGGGGTTAAAAGGATGCATGATATCTCCATTGGTATGAGGCCTTTTGGGGAGAGCCCAAGAGCAAAGTCATGAGAGCTTAGGCCCAAAGTAGATAATATCATGCCATTGCGAAGATATGTGAACATCCTTTGAGCACAACAAAGGGTTATAGTGATTGCCCATCGATGTGGTCAAGGACCACGGGCCTTCGAGTTGGAGTCAAGCTAGGCTCTGAACGAAGTAAATAAATTTATCTCTCTCTCTTTACTTTCTGTTGTGCATGACTCTGTTTTAAAAGGCTAAAGTTTTTTTTAAAAGCGCGATATTCTTCCTCTCCTCTATCGCATCCATTCGATCTATCAATTGGTATCAGAGCAAAGTTAGCTCTGAAAGTTCTTAATCGATTTTCAAAGCATTTTTTAAAAAAACTTTGTCTTTTCCTCATTTTTTTATCTTTATTTTTCAAGCACTACTAATCCCAAGACAAAAGTCTTGAAAATATTTTTAAGTGTTTTCTTGCAAGGATATCGAACTCGTATCAAGAAGGTTATAGTACTGTCCGGGCTCCACTATTCAAAGGAGAAAATTTTAGTTATTGGAAAAATAGAATGGAGTGTTACTTGAAGTCCGGCATCGAGCTCTAGTTCAAGATCTTGAAAGGCTACACTCCCCCAACAAAAGATGGAATGCCTCTTGAACCTGAAGATTGGACTCCCCCAATGATTAAGAAGGAGCAATTGAACTACAAGGCGATCAACACCATTCAGTGCGGGCTTACTATGGAGGAGTTGAATCGAGTCGGGCGCTACGACAACGCCAAAGAACTGTGGGACTCTCTAGTCAAACTACACGAAGGGACTGATGAATTGAAGGTAAATAAATGGGACTTACTCTTAAATAATTTATTTAATATAAAAATGGTTCCCGGAGAGACGGCCTCGCAAGTACACACTCGACTGAAGGACATACTTAATGGCCTCCACCTGATCGGACACAACTTGGAAAACTACGACACGATAAGGTATGCTTTAAATGCTTTTCCGAGGAATGCTTTGTGGACATCAATTGTAGATGCGTACAAAGTCTCCAAGGATCTTTCAATTCTTAAGTTAGACGAGTTATTCTATGAATTGGAATTACACGAACAATCTAATGTAAGCCACGTCGAGAAAGGTATAGCGTTGTATGCAGGTACAAGCAAGGAAACTAAAACAAGAACAAAGATCGAGTCTGAAAGTGAATCATATTCTGACTCAACGAACGAAGAAGAATTAGTCAACATGGTCCGGAGACTGTTGACAAAGAAGAAATTCAGAAGAAGTGCCAAGAAGACACCACTGAATCAGACCCAAAACAAATCAGAAATGATTTGTTATGGATGCAACAAGAAGGGGCATTTCAAAAATGAATGCCCAAATCGGAAGGAAGAAAGGCCCAAATCGACAAGACGAAAGAAGGCTCTTCAAGCGACATGGGATGAGACTTCTTCTGACGAATCCGACGCGGAGCAAACAAAGCATTCGGGCCATCTTGCATTTATGGCAAGAAACGAAGATTTCGACTCCGAGTCCGATGAAGAGTACGAGTCCGAGATCGACCTCGATTCCGAGAGAAGCCCCGGATCAGAAGATCCAAATATGGTAACGATTTATTCCAAGTCTAATTTGCTTAAAGTAGTTAAATGCTTATTTAAAAAATTGTCAAAATCTGAAAAACAAAATAACTTGCTACTTAAGGAAATAGACCACCTTAAACAACAAGTTAACTTGAGTAATTCGACTAACCAAGTTCAAGTCGGAACCTCAACTCAAGTTAAAAAACTCGAGGAAGAGAATTCCAACTTGAAGGGTCAAGTCGAGCTACTCAAGAAAACATTGGAAAGGTTAGAATTGGGATCCAAGTGTCTAAATATTGTACTTGGGTCGCAACGAGCCGTGTACAACAAATCAGGACTTGGTTACAACCCTAAACAAACAAACAAATCATACTTGTCATTACTTAGTCAAAATGTTAAAAGTCAAGTCCAAGCAAGGGTCCAAACAAATATTTAACCAAACTAATTAAACCAAACCTCTACTTGATCCCTAAGAGTCAGATTCATTACTTAGATAGACCTTATCTAAGCTATGACTCAGGGGGAGCAACTAGAAAGACAATTCAACCAACTTGATCAATCAAATTTATACACTTAGGATTAGGATTATTTTCTGCTTAGAACGGTTAGATAAAAAGGTTTACCAAACCCTACAACATAGCATCAGAATGGATTGAGATGATAATATGTCAAGGAAACTTTGTCGAAGGCATATCTAGGATGACTCCTGTGTATTCTACCTGATGCACTAGACTTACTGGATCTGACCGAAGCTACCCCAGTCAAACATGGGCTAGTTAGACAAAAATTTAGTATTAAGTTTTTTGAGCAGGAACAGTTTGGAAAGTCTTCAACAAGTGGTCCGCCGTTGATACACAAGAAGGTCATAAGCCTCGCCACTGAACTGAAAGCTTATCCTTAGGAAGACTGCTTAAATACCCAAAGCTAAGTTTGAATCTAACATGAGTTCAATAACTTTTTTCAATAATTAAATTTCAAACCTAATTAAATTTAAAACTTAATTAAAAATTATTTTTAAAACTTAACTTAATAATTATTTTAAAACTTAATAATTTTAAAACTTAAAAATTATTTTTAAAACTTAACTTAATAATTATTTTAAAACTTAATAATTATTTTAAACTTAAAAATTATTTTTAAAACTTAACTTAATAATTATTTTTAAACTTAAAAATTATTTTAAAACTTTAAAATTATTTTAAAACTTAATTAAAAAATTATTTTAAAACTTAAAAATTATTTTAAAACTTAAAAATTATTTTTAAAACTTAATTAAAAAATTATTTTAAAACTTAAAAATTATTTTAAAACTTAATTAAAAAATTATTTTAAAACTTAATTAAAAAATTATTTTAAAACATAATTAAAAAATTATTTTAAAACTTAAAAATTATTTTAAAACTTAAAAAATTATTTTAAAATTAAAAAATTATTTTAAAATTAAAAAAAATATTTTAAAACTTAATTAAAAAATTATTTTAAAACTTAAAAATTATTTTAAAACTTAAAAATTATTTTAAAACTTAATTAAAAAATTCACAGAATAAGTCGTGTAATTAAAAACTTTTTAAAACTCAATTAAAACTTAATTAAAAAATTATTTTCAAACTTAAAAATTATTTTAAAATTTAATTAAAAAATTATTTTAAAAATTTAAAAATTATTTTAAGACATAATTAAAAAATTCACAGAATAACTCGTGTAATTAAAAACTTTTTAAAACTCAATTAAAACTTAATTAAAAAATTATTTTAAAACTTAAAAATTATTTTAAAACTTAATAATTATTTTAAAACTTAAAAATTATTTTAAAACTTAATTTAAAAATTCACAGAATAACTCATGTAATTAAAAACTTTTTAAAACTCAATTAAAACTTAATAAAATAAGTTAAAGGCAGCGTTGAACCAGTATTGGAAAATCGCAATCGGTCGACCGAAATAAAGGTTCGGTCGACCGAACGGTCGTTGAACCAGTCAATCATATTTAAAGCCAGGTGATAATCAATTTATCGGTCGACTGAAAATCGTGATCGGTCGACCAAAATAGTAAATTGTAATCAATTTTGGACCGTTCATCTAACTTGTATCGGTATCGAAGTAAATATATCGGTCAACCAAACATGGTTTTCGGTCGATCGAATATCGGTTACCTGGTAAAAAAAAAGGATGGCGTTGTAAAGGGATCGGTTGACCGAACCCTGGATCGGTCGATCGATCAGTCTCTATATAAACAAGTTCGGGCAAACCGCAAGACTCATCCAATCCATCTTCTCCTCTTCTACTTCTTACCTTTTAATTCGTTTGCCGATCCTAGCTTCTCTCCGTGTGCGACAATGCCTCGGTACTTCTCTACTATTTTTTTCTTATTTATTTACATGATGCAAAATTAATTTTCTTTATTTTTTTATAGTGAGAAAAGTAGAGCAATTGCACAATGAGAGGCTAGCTCTCTTAATCCCAGCCAGGACCCTAGGTTTTCATCTGAAGAATTAAGGCAATCTTTTCCAAATAAAAAATTTAAGGTGATAGGTACTCGTTGTCTAGATCTCCATTTCTACCAAACTTACTGTCCTTAAGCCATTGAGATCAACCAATACTTTCAACTAGATAGCATAGTCTTCTGTCGGCATGCTTACAATCTCATTCTCTGTTCTGAATTTTATCACAACCTATGTGAACTTGATCATCATCACTATAAGACTAGAGTAGCCACCAGGGAGATGTTGTTTGATCTAGATATGTTTCTCCGATTTTTACGGATCCGACCTTCGATGAACCGTATATTTTTTAGTGCTTCTCTTCCCGACCCATTACCTGCTCATTTGTCTCTTGATATTATGTATGATGATTTTTTTGAGGGAGCACGTCCTAAGAAAATGTCTACTGTACCACTAAGTCCTATTGATAATGCTCTTTATAAAATGGTTGTATCATGTATTCATCCTTTATCATCTAGGGATCAGGGGGCTCTACGTCCTGTTCATCTATTTTTAATGTATGCACTACGACATCATCTTGACTTTGACTTAGGATACTGAGTTTATCGTTCTATTATCTATTATTCGGGGTACAACACCTCGAATAAAGTTCATATGATCCAGTGTCATGTTCTCACTGCCTATATTGCTTCTCTGGGGGTAGGAGTTCATTGGGGTGAGTTGATTGAGTTGTCAGATTTTGATCTTGTTGGTGTAGGCAATTGTCCTTGGCTGGGATTAGAACTAGCGCCGAGGGTCTGGTGTATAAACGGACTCATCCACACTACATTCCACCGACTGTTGAAGAACCTATTGCTGAAGATGATCTGGTCCCAGCTACTGTACCTCCTCTCGTGTTTATTGATCCAGGATTTGCCATGACACCCTACTTTAATTTTCCTCAAAGCTGTTCATATGCTCCTCCTCCTTCGACTAGTGACTTCTTTACCCGTCTTCGTGACGATATTTTTAGTCGATTTACCTCCTTAGAGACGAAGATGGATGATCAGTACAACTCCCTCCAGGGTCAGATTGCAAATTTTCGTCAAGAGATGATGGATCGTACTGATGCTTTAGAAAGGGAGCAGCAAAGGATATTTGACTATCTTAGAGATGATGAGGATATGGAGGAGTGATTTTAGTGTCTCTTACTTTTGACTTGCTGTATCTATTCACTACCTTGGACTATGACTATGAATGATCTTAAGTACTTTTCAATTATGATCTTTGTTAGTAGCTTTCTGGTAAAATTATAGAATAGGTTTTATTATTTTTTTAAAAAAAGTTATTACTATATAGTTTTAATTATTTTTGTAAAAGTTCCCTTTTCAACATTTTGGTTTTCAAAACTCTTTCAAAATATTTTAATTTTCTGGAGTAGCCTAGGTCCTACCGTAGAATTGTATGTACCTATAGCTCTAGGAGCCAACATCTCACAAGCACAGTAGGATTTCTTGCTTGATAACTTAGAATGGGTGAGATGCTTAGGACCTAGCCTAAGATTTCAGATGCTTATGTCAGTGCATCGCTATAAATCTGGGCTTTAAACAACATATATGAATCAATTTGAGTTCCCTAGCTAGTAAAAACCTAGTTAGTCCTAAACACTTAAATTGACTAACCTGAGTCAATAGCTACTATCTTGTGGTAGTTAGCCTTGTACAATGGTTGGACATTTCATCATCAAGACAATCTTTCCTTAGTCTTTCTAACCATGCTTGGACTTTTAGGTTGTCATCACTTTTAGGGGGATCTTTGAGCTATTTTTTTAAGACTATTTTTCAAGTTTTTAAAAATCAATTTTGACAATATTTCAAAATATTCTACTTAGTCGAAATTTTTATAGTTCTCAAAATTATATATCTTACTTTGTTTTTCAAATACTTTATTTTCAAATTATTTTTCAAAAGTTTTCAAAATAAATTCAAAATCAATCTTTTTAATAAAATTTTTCACATTTTTCAAAATTTATTTTCAAAATCTTTTTCAAAAGTTTTAACTTGGTGAAAATTTTCACATTTTTCCAAATTGTCTATTTTTTTGTTTTGAAATTTTTAACATCACTATTTTTTTAATTGGTACAAGTTTTCAAAGTTTTACTTCCTTATTATTCTTGCTCTCAAATTCTATCCTTCGTTCGAGTAAAAGATATTTTCAAAGTTTTATACATATTTTTTATGATTAGAATTCTAAAAAACTTGTTATAATTTTTTACATGTTCAGGTCACACTGAACCAAGTTGTTTTCTTTGAGCATGTTTCTTTTACTTGCTTTTATGATTTTCCCCTATTTTTGATGTGTGTCAAAGGGGGAGAGATAGTGAGTTCAGGGGGAGTTGTTTAACTCAAGGGAAGAGTTTAAATTAAAATTGCTTGTTTATTTCATTTTTGCATATTTTAACTTAACTTTGAACCTTGGTTGCCAAACATCAAAAAGGGGGAGATTGTTGGTGCAAGTTGCACCAGAATCAAACCTAAGTTTTGATGTTGTCAAGGTTCAAGTTAAGTCTTGTTGTGATCTAACAAGTTGACTGAGTGTGCAGGCTGTTTACTCAACCAGGAAGGACCTAGCTGGAGGCTAGGCAGGAGAAATCTTAGCAGATCGTGGAATCCAGGTGCAAGTCCAAGTGGGTCGATGGGACCAGAAGCTTGGCGGTGCGATCGAGAGCTCTAGAGGACCAAAGATCAAGGATAAAGTCCTAGCGAGCCGATCAAAGCTAAGTGAAAAGTCCAAATTTGATTTGGAGGATCTAAGTTTGATAGGTAGGTTGAGGTAAACAACTGGAGGAGCGATAGTGAGGTTAGATTCCCGTAGGGAACAATCTTAGGTCGCTGATCCAACTGAAGAAACCGGGAATGTTTCCAAGTTGAGATCATGACAGTTCTACTGTCTAATATTACTCATGCATTTTATATTACTGTGCTAATATCTATTTTACAGGATTATTGTCTAACACTGTTTTGTAGATATAGCCCGATCGGTCGACCGAACAGGAGGATCGGTCGACCGAACCAGGTTAACTCAAAGCAGTTATCAGTTCAGAACAGATCAGACCAGAGTCCGGTCAAAACTTGATCGGTCGACCAAAATGGACTATCGGTCGACTGAACCATGGCGACTCAGCACAGAACAAATCATAGGTGTCAATCAGAAGGAAAAGGAAACTTGGGCTGATCGATCGACTGAACCCGTGGATCAGTCAACCGATCCAATCAACATTAAAGGCGCATTAAATAAAGATATTGATAAATTTCGACGAACAGGGAAATCGCTTGTTCGGTCGACCGAAAAGATGGATCGGTCGACCGAACCATTAAAGACCAGTTAATGCAGAATATCGAGCCAGCGTTAGATTCCAGCCAGGAAGGAGGGGAGCGTGTTTAGTCGACCGAACAGGAGGATTGGTCGACCGAACGTCCAGTACACCTATAAAAGGAGGCTCGAAGTCTGAGGTTGAAGACACTTCTGATTATCTCAAAAGCTCTTCTTTGTGTATGGATCGTGCTACACGTCTTCATCAGCTCAGCAAGCCACTTCGTCCGAAAGTACCGACCAAGCTACATTCTACGCATACTACTGTCGGTATAATTTTTTTATTGCACTTAATTTTAAATAAGATAGTAGGGTTGTTACTATCTTATACCTTTTGTATTTGTATGATCTGCTTCTTTCCGAAGGTTTCAGAAAGAAGAGTTATAGTGATTGTCCATCGGTGTGGTCAAGGACCACGGGCCTTCGAGTAGGAGTCAAGCTAGGCTCCCAACGAAGTAAATGAATTTGTCTCTCTCTCTTTACTTTCCGCTGTGCATGACTCTATTTTAAAAGGCTAAAGTTTTTTTTAAAAGTGTGATATTCACCCCCCCTCTATCGCATCCATTCGATCTATCAAAATCTGCCCGACAATTCAATCTTGATCAAGATGCAAAAGTGCTATAGTTTACGGACCTTCCCAGTCCACTTGGGATAGGAAGTCGAGTCGAGACATAAGAACGGGTAAATTTCTTTATATCAAGGCGACCCGTCTAAAAAATTTTCTTTAAAAAGATATAATCTGCGAAGAACAAGTAAGTACCAATTTTTACGAGTATTTTCTCAGTTGTAGTAAGCAAGAAGTACATATGTTTGATTATTTGCCTATTCAAGATCAGGCTATTCCATAACTACTCCACATAATTGCTTATTCACTATATCCGTTATATGTGTAACAGGAATAGCTCTGAAAATATACAGATACCGAAAAGCAATGAACAAGTAAGTATTGAATATTTGTTTACAATTCAAGAATAAAATGCATACATGCAACTACCTACTTTACCTGCTTTTTCCTAATATCATGATTATTGCATGCTTTGTTTTAAAGTACTCATTTGCAAGTTCACTTAAAATAATTCGGAAAACATGCGAATATTAGTCAATAAAATAGTAGAATTTCTTATAGATACCAGTTTAGGAAAATAAGCACAATTGGCCTAACCCCTGGTCAACCCATCCACCAAATGTTCACTTAAAACTAGTAAGAAATTTCTTGGGTAACTCTTTGTTAAGCCGCCGACGATCTATAAATCGAGACGGAGGCTCTTGAGGTAAATACCCTCCTTCTTGCAGATGTTTAAGGAACCCATCAGCAGAATGAGTTAAAGTCCCTATGATGCGTTCAGGAAACTCATCCACAAATTCAGGGGAGTCTAAGTATTGTCGACGTCGGCTCTCCCAACGCTCTTCTTCACTCACCTTATAAGATTGTAGCTCTGACTCCAATTGGTCCACCTTGCCTTTGAGATCATCTCGTTCTATTTTAGCCTGCTCCAAATCCTTGGTAAGGAAATCTACCTGAGAGTCTTGAGCTTTTAACCACTCTTGTAATTGTAATAAATCAAAGTCTCGGGAGGCTAATTCTTGAGCTACGTCCGGAAACTTGGAACGCGAAGTTTGAAAATGTTCTAGAAGAGAAGATCGGAGAGTGGCATCTATAATAGCCTTATCCTTTAGGGCTGCTTCCAGGTTCAGTTTAGAATTCAAATTCTCTATCTATAATTCCAGGGTCCTCTTCTCTCCTTCTCGGACTTGTAGCAGCTGTCGATGATTTTGAAGATCTTTCTCCAAAAGGGTCATATGTTGAGCTTGAGAACCTAGCTTCTCTCGTAATTGAATGATCTCATTGCTAGGAGGAGGGGGAGTTGCCCTCAAAGTTGTTATTTGATTCTTCAAGGCATTATTCTCCCTCTATAGTTTAGCGGCTAGGTGACCCATGTGTAGGCTTGAGGCAAAAAACTGAATGCGATAATAACACATTTATAGTCTAAAATCACAAACTAAGAAAATTAGGAAAACATATTCAGGATACTTACAGCAGCAGCTTGGCGGTTATGGTCGTCAGCTCAAGTAATAATGTCTTTTCCTTTCATAAGAGCCTGACATTGTAACCAGGACTCAGCTAAGGGGCCTTTCAATTGGAGAAGCCCAAAAGAAACAGGAATAGGGTATGGTTGCCCCAACAAAGAAGGTAGTCCTTGGGCTTGTTTAAAACGAATTTGAGGAGGGACAGACGTTGAAGGCCCTGCAGAGGGATTAGGCAAGGGTTCGGGGATAGAGGATGAAGTCCTAACACTAGGAGTAATAGGAATATTATGTATAGGAGCAGGAATAGGAGTTGGTAAAATAGGAGGTAGGGAGCCAAGGTTTGACTCAATAGCAATATCTCAAAAGGCAGAGCCAGAGGTTCTCCTACAGGGGGTTCTCTTGGCTCTAGCTCTAGGAGGAGAAGAAGAAGAAACTGGCGAGAGTTGGAAAGATATAGGTACGCTCGGATCCGTCCCAGGAGTAGGAATAACTGGGAGAACAGTAGAAGTGAGTAAGCCGGGTCGCATCATATTAAAGGATAAATTATAACGAATACGAGTATAAGGCATAGGCTCCTTACCTCTCTCATAAGAAATTTTAGAAGGGACACTGCGGATTTGTTCAAGCGTGGGGATAGTAAGCCCAAGAGGAGTGTGTTTATCAATATTTGGTCTTTTTTACCGGGCGATGAAGGGACAGTCTTCCTCATAAGATTTAGACTTCTCCGTAGACACTTCATTAGGAGGAAGCAATCCAAGGGTAGAAGATACGAGATTAAGGCGATGATCTTTTAATAAATCCTCCCCAAACTTGGTTAAAAATGATCTAGATAATGCTGCATTCTTGTACATGAGAGCTAGGAGGATGGCGTTAGCTAAAGGAAACAAAAAATCATAAGTTTAAGGGAGAACCAATTTAAGGAAAACAAACAAGCAAAATGTTTAACTCACCAAAAGGGACATCCAATTCTGTATCAGCGGAACTTATTCCATAGGCAAATAGCAGGCCTTCAGCGATTAGCGCTGACAAACTAAATTTGGCACCCTTTAGTTTTAAAAGGGAAGAATGAGAAGAAAATATAAACAATAAATTAGGGCGGGATCTAACTCACAATATTTTGACTAAACATAGTCCCGACCGGTTTTGTAGATAAAAAACCTAATTAAAGTTCTGACTCGCTCGAGCCTGTACATAAATTCCTTTGTTCAAATACTGATTACGTAGTTGATCACCTGTTTTTATACACTCTTCTCAAACATAAACATAAAATTTTAATATCACCATCAGTAATTTTACAATCATAACCCAAATACAATAAATTAATAAGCCTAGAGATACCAGATTACTCTATCACTCTCAAGTGAGAGAATATGATAGAACAACAACCTAAACAAAGTGTAAAACAACAGACCCACTCATTATCACGTTTTGTGTGACGAAAACAAGTTTTACCCGATCTTAGTACCGATAAAAAAATTCGTCATCCAACAGAACCTAATTTTTATGGGAACCACCCGATTGCTCTTCCCATCCTAAGTGGGGGCGGGTGATAGAGCAACAGCCCGGACAGAAGGGGGAGGCTCGTCCTGTCCTCTGATGCTTGTATGGCCCCCCTCACAAACATGTAACTGAAAGGTCGTCTCTGACCTAAGCTTGTGAAAGATCCACCTTAGCCTTCTGCCGGTCCAAGGCTTGTTGTTGTTGGGAGATTAGTAGATTGTCTATGTGAACTTTTTTGGTTAGAACAGTTATCTTTGAGGTGTGTTGGACTCTTAGATCATCCAACTCCTCAGTTTTTTGCTTCAACTTCGAATAGGCTTCGTTCCTCAAAGCCACTTCTGACTGGACTTGCGATTGAGCCACTAACAGACGTACCTCTAGTTCCCTTTGGTGTGAGCGATGTATATCCAAAGTTTGCATTGCCTCAACTAAAGATTTTTCCTTCTCACCTAGCAATCAGTCCCAAGGGGGAAGATCGGAAGCCATGACTTCTAAGAAAATCCTTAGAAAGTAAGTAGAACGAGAAGGAACAAAGTTGGATGTTGTATAAGGTAGGAGCACACACTTATTTAAACTGTCGGAGGTATCACGAGATCATTGTAGCAAATGTCACGGGATCATAGTAGCAGGTGTCACGAGATCATTGTAGTAGGGGTCACAAGATCACTGTCATAAATATGATGGGTGCAGGAAAAATTAATATTTAGCAAAAAGAGAAAAGTAGACTTAGGTCTAGTCAGTCGGATACACCTCTTTCGACTAAACTTAAGGGGGAGGATAGTGATATGAGTTATAAGGAGCGAATCCATTACAATAATGTGAAAGGAGATATAAAGAGGAGAGAGAAGAAGTAAGAAGGCCCGGTCGAAACAAATTTGTTCAGTAGGCAAATCCCAGTCGGAAATGTAGGACCGGTCAGGATAAACCCAACGGAGCACATGATGTAAGTAGGTATGTTCGGCAGACAAAGCGCGACCGAGCATATAGTACCGAACGAGCCCAAATGGGGGAAGTATTAGCAAGCACACCTATGCCCAGCAGGGGAGCCTCGATCGAGCATGAAATGCCGACCAAGAATATAAATACGGTCGAGAGTATAAGCCCGACTAAACTAAAACAGACAAAGGATTAGCGCGTTCAGATACTCTCGGCAGTAGAGGCCCAGTATGACTTAATAGGCAAAGCCCGAGCGGGCATCAACACAATATAAACATATTGCGCTCGGTAATATAATCTCGGTCGAGCATGAGCATAACTCGTTCGGTAATGTAATCTTGGGTGATCGAGCAGACACACAAACCAAGATTGTCAGAAGGGACTCTGCTTGGAAGTATCCGGTCAGGCATAAGCACAATACGCCCGGTAATACAATCCCGGGCGGGCATATCAACACGTACCTCTATAAGGCTATTAGTATGAGGTCGGCCTGACAAAATCTGACCGGGCATAGAGACACTCACATTTATTAAAACTCATAAGCATAGCCAATAAGGAGAATTATAACTAAGTATATATAATGTATGAGAATAATATATGATCATATGACAATTTTGTTAATTTAGCGGGAAACAGCTTCTAGAAACTTCTGTAAGTGCGCTAGACGACAAAGAAGGTATATCTGGGGTACAAAAAAGGTTCTTTAAACTATTATTACAGGTACTTATGTCATCTCATAACAAACTCTAACAAACCGGGGTCCATCTCATGATTGCGGAGGTTATATGAGATGGTGTAAAAAGGGGAATCCTCTCAGTTGGCAAGGTACGTGCAACATCATCACTGAAACCCTAGTTACACTTCAGTTTTTACTATTCTTCTTCTTCTTCTTATTCTTCTTACCAGGAGCAGAGGAGACTAACTTGAGCGTCGGAGGGCCTAGCCAGGGATTCCCACCCCGGTCTTAGGTCACTAACGCTTTGTTGGTTGGCTTCATAGTGCGCAGGAGCAAAGACATAGGAGGTTTTCTTCATTAGAGTTCTTCCCTAGATCTGCTTTAGGTTTCTCAGATCTATCTTCCGCCTGTTATTCTCGTCGCGAGAAGGTACTTTTGATTGGGTTTCTTTAATACCTGCTTTGATTTTCTCAGATCTGTGGTTATTCACCTTCTCCGGAGTCATCACATTGCCGGTAGTCCCCAGCTCTTCATCTCGTCAAGCTCTCAGATAGGATTAATGACCTTTATCGTCGCCGATCTAGAAAGCAAGAATAAAACAAAGTTGGTCACCTACCTCAGACAAAACTATGATGTGTTCGCCTGGTCAACGGATGAATTGTCTTGTATCTCTCTGAACGTGGCTCAACACGAGCTATATGTCCCATCGGACTCCCGGCTGGTTAAACAGAAGAAGAGAGACTTCAGCTCGGAGCAAAATTTGATCATCCAGGCAAAGATAGAGAAATTACTGGAGGCAGACCATACACGGGAAGTTCAATTCCCAAGTTGGCTTGCTAACGTGATACTGGTCTCCAAGCCATGCAATAAATGACAGGTCTGCATCGACTTCCATGGCTTAAATAAGGCATGCCCAAAGGACTTCTATCTGTTGCCTTGGATAGACCAAATGGTGGACTCCACAGCGAGTTGCGAATTAATATGCATGCTCGAGCATACCAGGGCTACCACCAAGTACCGCTCGCCTGAGAAGATCAAGAGAAGGTCAGTTTCATCACGGCCAATGGAACCTATTGCTACAACGTCATGCCGTTCAAACTGAAGAATGCTAGAGCAACCTACCAAAGTCTGATGAATAAAGTGTTCCATAGGTAGATCGGCTGAAACATGGAGGTCTATGTTGATGACATATTAATAAAATCCCTCCGAGCGGCCGCCCACTTGGCTACCAGGATTCATAAACTCTAGTACTTATCCTAGAGGTCTAGAGTTCGAATCCTGGGGAAGGCAAAAATCCACTGGCTAGGGGTGGGAAGATCTAATGAGTAACGGCACGGCCGAGGGGCCGCCTTGGGGCGTCCAATGGGGCCGAGGGGCCGGGTCATTACAATAAAAAGGTGCTTTTTTAATGTAACGACCCGGCCCCTCGGCCCCTTGGACGCCCCAAGGCGGCCCCTCGGCCGTGCCATTACTTACACGGTCTTCCCACCCCTGGTCAGTGGATTTTTGCCTTTCCCAGGATTCGAACTCTAAACCTCCATGATAAGTATTAAAGTTTATGAATCCTGGTAGCCAAGTGAGCGACTATTGTAATGACCCGGCCCCTCGGCCCCTTGGGCGGCCCAACTGGTGGCCCATTTGATGGCCCCTTGGCGGTCCCTTTGGCGGCCACAATGGCGGCCGAACTTGACGACCCCTTATGTCGTCGACCGACGACCCTCGGCCGTGTCGTTACTCACTAGGTCTTTCCACCCCTGGCAAGTGGATTTTTGCCTTCCCTAGGATTCGAACTCTAGACCTCCAGGTTAAGTACTAGAGTTTCTGAATCCTGGTAGCCGCTCACTTGGTTACCAGGATTCAGAAACTCTAGTACTCAACCTGGAGGACTAGACTTCGAATCCTGGGGAAGACAAAAATCCACTTGCCAGGGGTGGAAAGACCTAGTGAGTAATGACACGGCTGAGGGTCGTCGGTCGACGACATAAGGGACCGCCAAGGGGTCGCTAAATGGGCCGCCAGTTGGGCCGCCCAAGGGGCCGAGGGGCCTGGTCGTTACAATAAAAAGGCGTATTTTTATTGTAACGTCACAACCCCTCGGCCCCTTGGGCGACCACACTAGCGGCCCAACTGGCGGCCCAACCTTGGTCCCTTGGGCGACCACAATGGCGGCCGTGCCGTTACTCACAAGGACTTCCCACACATGGCCAGTGGATTTTTGCCTTCCCCAGGATTCGAACTCTAGATCTCCAGGTTAAATACTAGAGTTTATGAATCCTGGTAGCCAAGTGAGTGGCACTCACTTGGCTACCAGGATTCATAAACTTTAGTATTTAACCTGGAGATCTAGAGTTCGAATCCTGGGGAAGGCAAAAATCCACTGGCTAAAGGGGTCACCAGTTGGGCCGCCATTGTGGCCGCCCAAGGGACCAAGGTTGGGCCGCCAGTTGGGCCGCTAGTGTGGCCGCCCAAGGGGCCGAGGGGCCGTGACGTTACATCTTAACTCTTTGCTTGTGTTAGCTAAGCTGAGCATTAGAGAACCTCTCTGGATCTATCTATCATCCACCGAGTATGCAGTTGGCTCGGCATTAGTCAAGCAGAACGACCATGAATAATAGCCTATGTATTTTTTAAGTCATATATTGAAAGATGCTGAATCTCGCTATATTGGTCTAGAAAAGTTAGCTTACGCTCTAGTGCTTGCCGCTCGGAGACTCCACCCTTATTTTCTTGCTCACCAGATCATCGTCATAATCAATAGAAACCTGAGAAAAGTCCTCAACCTAGAGACGTCCGGGCGGCTGATCAAATGGACAACTGAATTAAGTGAGTTTGATATTCAATATCAACCTCGAATGGTGATCAAAGCACAAGCCTTAGCTGATTTAGTCATAGAAGTCCAGAACGCGGAACTAGAAGCAACCTGGGGAATATATGTGGATGGTTCTTCCACTCAGCAAGGGAGCAGGATCGACATACTATTTATTTCACCAAGGGAAGATCGAATACAGCTCTCCGTTCGACTGGAATATCGGGCCACCAATAATGAAGCTGAGTATGAAGTGTTAATCGCCGGCTTGCAGGCAGTACGGTACGTCAGGGCCACAAAGGTCCTCATTCACTCGGATTCTCAACTAGCTGCTCAGCAGTTTCTAGGGACATTCAAAATAAACAACTCCCGATTGAAGCTCTACGCAGAAGCCTTCGAAAAACTGAGGACAAGTTTTCAAAAAGTCATTATACAGAAGATCCCCCGATTAGACAATCATTCGGCAGACGACTTAGCCAAATTAACTAGCTCGTTAATGGCGGTCGTGATTAAATGGCCGATTAAGTAGGTTTTACTGGCGGCACACATTGATCGGATGGAAGGCCTCTCCTTCCCTAACGACTGGAGGACGCCACTCATCGAATTTCTCCGATCAGGTGCAACATCGTCTGATCAGGAGGCCAATCATCTATTGAAGAAAAGGGCTAGACAATTTATGTTGATCGAGGATCAACTCTACAAGCGAGCCTTTTCCAGACCCCTGCTCACGTGCGTTAGATCGGAAGATATAGAGTACATCCTCCAAAAGTACATCAAGGTTCCTGTGGGAATCATCCGGGCGACCATTCATTAGCCCGGAAGATCCTTCTCGCTTGATATTTCTAGGTCACACTCCAAGAAGATGCCGCTCGAACGGTGGCCAACTGTCTGTCGTGCCAGAAATATCATAATATCCCGTATTGACCAACCGAGGAGATGAAAACATCCACAGTGTCTTGTCCGTTCGGCCAATGGAGCATGGACATCGTGGGACTATTTCCCATGGCAACCGATCAGCGGAGGTTCCTGCTCGTTGCTGTGGACTACTTCTCAAAATGGGTGGAGGCCGAACTATTGGCAAAGATAAGTGAACAGATAGTCATCAAGTTTGTCTGGAAAAATATTTTGTGCCGGTTCGACATCCCCGGACGACTCGTCTTAAACAACAGGAGGTAATTCGCCGATCGGAGGCTCAAAGAATGGTGGAAAGGCTATGGTATCCAGCATGCCTTCACCTCGGTGGCTTACCCCCAAAAGCAACGGCCAAGCGGAAGTCACCAATCGAGAGATTCTCAAAGGATTGTGAGCTCGGCTCGACAACACAGGAAGCAGTTGGGTCGACGAACTCCCTAGCGTCCTATGGGCCCTGCGTACAACCTCAAAGGAGGCGTCCGGCGTGACACCATTCCATCTGGTGTACGACAGTGAAGCACTAGTCTTGGTGGAAGTCGGAGTGGAGTTCGATCGGATGCAACACTATGACGAGGAGAACGGCAAGCAGAGATTGATGGAGCTAGACTTAGTCGGTGAAGTACGGGATGATGTGCGTAAATATTATGATCGTTTATGCATGTGTTAACGCACATTCACTTGCTTTATATGTATATATTTTTGCATGATCGTCTCTTTTATCATGCACTCATCATAAATACTCTTTTGTTCAGATATCTGCTCTTTGTTTGGTTTTGTGTTGACAGAGACAACTTTCGGAGCAAAATCATCACTGGAATGAGGCAGAGAACACGACCGTGCAACCTTGCACGATCGTGTGGCCAAACAGAAGAAGAGAAGTGCATGGCCGTGCAACTCTTGGACGGTCGTGCGGCCAACCAGAGACAGATCCTTGCATGGTCGTGCAATCCTGCACGGCCGTGCCCCCCACGACCGCAGCCAAGTAGTGCACGACCGTCCAATCCTGCACGGCCGTATCCCAGGAGCCGAGCCCCAGATCCACACGGCCGTGTAGCGCAGCCAGAAGCAGAAGAAGGCACGACCGTGCTGCTGCAGCCATGCCCTAGCCTATAAATAGGATTTTAACCCTTCTCCTTAAAGGGGGAGAGCCAGGATGTGAGCCATCAAAGAGAGAATCGCCTTGGTGCCGTTCCACGCTGTCCAGGACCTCCGTCCAGCGATCCTTCATCACCACATCAACTCCAGAAGTAAAGGATTGGATCCGAAGATCACTTGTCATCGTTGGATAAGCATCTTTTCTCTTTCTCTCTTCTTGGTTGAGAATTGTATGCTTAATTACATTATATCTTCGGGTTTCTCTCTGGCGTCTATGGAGTAGATTCCTTGGTCTAGGATTAGGGAGTAGTTGTGGATTGGTTTTGATGTAAGACTCATATTTATGCCTCTATTCATTGGATGATTTCGCTTGCTTTGTTCCAACTATTATGCATACTTATTGTGTATTAATTGATTGTGTAGGAACTGCCAACCTCATAGAGAGAGTATCTTAGATCGTACACCCGAGGGGCCCTAGTGACAGGGGTAACCCGTTCACGGACATCTAGGGTACTTCCTCGAAAGGAGAGGCAACTTCTCCACAAGGAAGTAAGAGACCAAACTAAGCTCCTTATTTCTATCCTTAATGACACCAATTAGAGTTGCGTTCTTATGATCTACCGAGGTGCCCTAGTAACAGGGGTTAACTATAATAGGATTTCATAGGGATCTTCTCTATTTGGTACTTAAGGATAGTTGCTTTAGCTTCCAGCGAATGCATGTTGATGGACAATGAGTAAAGGATAGAATGTGGTATATCAATATCACCACAATGAAACCGAACTCCTAGAACTCTTCACTAACCAAGTTAATTACTTCTTCTTTGCTAGTTCTCATTTCCGTTTCCTAATCTCTTTCCTTTAGATAACTTACAACCATCGGTAGTTTAGCTAATCCTAAGTGAACTATTGCTAGTGTTTATAACCAGTCCTCGTGGGATCGATAATCTTTATTACTTACGACGAATCTGTGCACTTGCGGAATCGTAACACGGGACAAGGCTACCATTCGGCTGATGGCAGACCGGAAGCGAATGAAGCAGAGCTACAACCGGAGGATTATCCCACGTTCTTTTCAGGTCGACGATCTAGTATGGAAGAGGATAAAGGCAATCGGCGATGTCACCAAACTCGAAGCTCCATGGGTGGGACCCTATAAGGTCATGCAAAAACTCTGCTCGGGAGCATATTATTTGGAAGACGAAGATGGAAGATGGCTGGAACGACTGTGGAGTGAGAACCACCTCCAACCCTATAGGGCCGGGTAAGAGGTGTATGAATAATTGTATTTACCTGTATATGCGTATATGTTTTCCAAATGCAGGACAAATATAAATAAAATTACAAGCATTCCAGACTCATGAGTCGGTCGGACATATTAAGTCGAGCGGCGACTATAAACCCCAATCTATACCGACAGTCGAGCGGCGACCTTAAACCCTTATCTTCATTAGCGGTCGAGCGACGACCTTAAACCCTTGTCTTCATTAGCGGTCAAGCGGCAATCTTAAATCCTTGTCTTTATCAGCGGTTGAGCAGCGATCTTAAACCCTTGTCTCCATCAGTGGTTGAGCTGCGGCCTTAAATCCTTGTCTTCATCAGCGGTCGAGCGGCGACCTTAAACCCTTATCTTTATCAGTGGTCGAGTGGCGACCTTAAATCCTTGTCTCCATCAACGGTCGAGCGGCGACCTTAAACCCTTGTCTTCATCAACGGTCGAGCGGCGACCTTTAACCCTTGTCTCCATAAGTGGTCGAACGACGACCTTAAACCCTTGTCTTCATCAGCGGTCAAGCGGCGACCTTAAACCCTTGTCTTCATTAGCGGTTGAGCGGCGACCTTAAACCCTTATCTTCATCAGCAGTCGAGTGACGACCTTAAACCCTTGTCTTTATCGGTGGTCGAGTGGCGACCTTAAACCCTTGTCTTTATCAGCGGTCAAGCGGCGACCTTAAACCCTTATCTCCATCAGCGGTCTAGCGGCGACCTTAAACCCTTGTCTTCATCAGCGGTCGAGCGATAACCTTAAACCCTTGTCTTCATCAGCAGTCGAGCGGAGACCTTAAACTCATGTCTTCACCAACAGTCGAGTGACGACCTTAAACCCTTGTCGCCATCACCGGTCGAGTGATGATCTTAAACCTACATCTACGCCATGAAACGGTCGAGCAGAGACCTTAAAATCGGAACTTGTTGATCGCCTAAGAAAACAAATAACCCGCTGTTGATCAGAGAAACACGAGGCCACACTTGCAGTTTACGCGACAATACTTGATCTAAATACAAGTAAAAAATGTTGAACGACCAGAAAGGAGACAAAAAAATAGCAATTCACTGGATGGACATACATTCATTGATACTTCAAGAAAATTTTACAGAAGCAAAACTCACAGGCTCACTCCAAAAAATATAAAACATCGTCGGACAGTGACTCAATCAGCTTGTCCCGACTGATGACTTTGCTTTTCAAAGTGGTGGAGAGATAGCTGCCTTCCTTCAGTTGATCAAGAGTCCTATCGATAGCAAGGTCGAATATACGTAGTGCCCGATCATCGACCTTGTCATTAAAAGCGTTCGAGCGGATGTATGCCTACTTCATGAGGTTGAACCTACTCAACTCGGCTCCCTGGTAAGTCTCTAATGCCGCTTGAGAAGCTTTTAGCTCTTCGTTCAACTTGGCCATCTCTTCATCTTTTTCGGTGAGCTGGGTCTTCACTGCGGTTTGGTCAGCCGATCGTCCATATTACTCGACCTTCAAAGTGGTCTCAATCTCCTTTAGGTTTTGGGCCAAGACCCGAAACTCCTTATTTTTGATCTCAAAGTCCTCGATAGCTTGAAGCTTCCTGGTGTTGGCCAAATTAAGCTTAGACTCGAAGGATCTGACCTGTTTATCAAATCGAACCAATTGATTAGCCCGCTTGGCTCCTTTTCTCTTCTCTGCTTCCAGCTGCTCAGTGCTCACACTCAGATCGACTCTTAGTTGAGCCATCTCAGCACTCATCTGCACCTAGGAAGCAGATGATTGGCTACTTGGGGTCCGTAGTTGCTTGACTTCTTGCTCCAAAAATGCGAGCCTTTGACACATGACTAGACTCTCTACCCAATACTGCGAGGAAGCAAAAAATTCTTAGGGTCGAGCAGCGACAAATAGTAATATATAAGATACTTACCCAGTGGACATTTGAGTATGGCTATCGGCAAGTGCCCCTAGAGGCATGACTGCCGCATGGGCCTGAGCATCGTCCCATTTCTGTGCGAGCAACCCCTGGATGATTATCTGGTGCTCTAGGGCTTGGGATTCAACGCTGTCAGAGTCACGCCACTCATCCGTCAGCAAATGGATGACCGTCGTTATGTGGCGCTGGCCACTCGGAGCAGACGAGGCCGAGGTTGCTCTGCCACCCGACTGAGACATCGATGATGGACGGATGCGAGACTTTTGGGTCTTCGGCGGAGGCGGTAGGAAAGCGACCGACAATGCACAGATTGTTCCTTGTAGTAGACCGGATAAGGAAGACATCCAATTGGATGAAGAGAGGTATGTGGGATGGTTGTTGCCTATTCGGGCACAGGTGTGGAGGTTTCACTCCGCTCAGATGACAAACATGGGCTTATCCTGGTTGGAGTTTGTGTAGTAGAGGTTGTGGCTCGAGCAGCAATCTCCGCGCGCTACCTCTTTTGGCTTATCAACGACTCCCTTGAAGAAGCCGATTCCGAGGCCTCGACGATTGGAATTATAGGAAGCCACTTAGGTGGGGGATTCGCTGCGATAACCACTTCATCGCCGACCATACGGCTAGCTACTCCTTCGCTCCCTTGAGCTGGGGCTCCCGTGCTCTCTTCGAGCGGATCTTCCTAAGAGCTTACTGGCTATAAATCGTGGCTCTCTAACTCAGCCACAACCGCAGCATTGATCTCTGCATCTACGAGTTTGGCTTTGCCGGCCAGACATGCACGCAACATGACTTGGGCTACAAAAGAAAAGGAGAAATCAGTTAGATTCAAAAGTTAGACCAAGAAGGAGGGTACCTAGGCTGGACGGAAGCCTTGTGCAGATCAGGCTCAGACCGAACACATAGAGGACACCCTCTAATAGCAATTTGTGTATACCATATTTTTGACCGGCCAAACTAGAAGCTGCATGAAGGTAGTCCGAGCGGCTCTTGTATTTCTTGAGCTTTGGAGGGTTCGACACCTCTAATTGCCACTTGGTCGGGAAATGTAGTCACTCGGGAAAGTCAACAAAAAAGTAATAGTCCTTCAAATGCTTGATGAAGGACGACATCTTGTTAAAGAAGACTAGGCCCACTCAGGTTTGGAAGAGAAAAGTCCTCGGCTCGGATAATTTGGGGTAATAAAAATAGTGAAAGAGCTAAGGAGTGAGGGGAATATTGTGCAGGTGAAACAAAATGATGACCCCGCACAGCAGCCAAAAAGAGTTTGACACTAGTTGATGGAGAGAAATACGAAAATATTTACAAATGATAGAGAAGAAAGGGTGGATCAGGAACTGCAGATTGGCGATAGATTGGTCCCTAAAAAAGCATACAAAATGTGGAGGTGGCTCATTCGGGCGGTCAAAAACCGAAGGAAGACCAATTTGATAATCAGATGGAAATTTAAAGGTACCTCTCAAACTCTTAGCATTGCCTCCGTTGAACCTGGACTCAATGGACGTATACCAGAGCCCAGGGACAGAGACAGGAGGTTGAGAGGAGCTTGCCATTGAAAATAAAAGTAGACGGGAAACAACGAAGAAACTCGACTGAAAGAAAGTGTTGGAGCAATCTAGGTGCCCTAGGTTTTGATGTTTGGCCAAAGGTTTAAGTTAGGTTTATTGTTGTATTTGATATGCATTGTGAGTGTGCAGGATACAAGTACAACAACATAAATCCAAGTGTGACTTGATAATGGATGAAGTCCCGGAGGCACGACCTCTTGGCAAAGGAAGACCCGACAACAATGATAAGGTCGATGGAAGCTTCAGAAGACAAGGCGTGATGGATGGGGAGGCATCCAAGGGACGTGAGGCTGATGGAGGAGGCTAGAAGGCTAGGTCTAGATTGTGTGGCAAAGGATGAGTGCATGAGAGACTGTACCCAAGGTAAAATTCCAGTGTATACTGTAGCAGTATTGTAGCGTTTCTGTAGCATTACTGTAATAGTCAACTGGTGTTTTCATCAGTCGACTGGTAGCTGACCGTTGGCTTGTAATAGTCAAATTTCACTTAGGACTAGTAGACTGGTTGTACCAGTCGACTGGTGGCAGGAAACATATCTAGATGTTTCCTACTGAGCTCTATTTAAGAGAGCTCAGGGTGCTTGGCCATGGTTGATGAAAATAGAGGTGGTTAACCCCTATTAGAGTCTCCAAAGTGTTCTTGTGTGCCTAGCGTGCTTGTGTGAGTTTGTGGTGAGATTTCTCCACCCACAAGGAGCTGCGTGAGTTAGCCGGAGGTTTTCCGGGGAGTTATCCACCGACGGATTGAGATCATCCACCTTACGGATAGCTGTGGAGTAGGAACTTTATCTCCGAATTACGTTAAATCAACGTGTTATGTTTACTTTCTCTTGTTAGTATTTGTTTTTGTATTCCTCTATGCATACTAACCATTGTAGGAAGCAAACGTTGGGTGAGGCGCTATTCACTCCCCTCTAGTGGGCATCAAGGTCCCAACAATTGGTATCAGAGCGGGACGCTCTTCTACGGACTAATTGCCGAGGGAGTAAAGCGCTAGAGGAAGATGGAGTTCGAAGGACCTTTAGGATGGGATATCCGAATCCCACCTCCATACGATCGAGATGATTTCGAGTATTGGAGGAAGCAATTGGAGACTTGGTTCCAAATGGATTGGAATCAATGGATTGTGTTGGAGGAATTGTTTGAAGCTCCAACGAACAAGTAGGGAAAGCGCCTCCAGCCTCGGTATTAGACTGAGGAGTAAAGGGAGCAATCGGAGGCGGACAAGGGGTAACTAAAATTTTGATTAATTTATTACCTCCTAATTTGGTATTGAATGTAGGTGAATACACGAATGCAAGCAACCTTTGAAAAAAGATAATTGCGGTTCATGAGGATCTTACAAAACTCCAAGTAGTGGAGGAGCCCAAGGAGAAGGGCTCATTGGTCCAAGAGGAGAAGGATCAATCGGATGTTGACACGTGTTCAACATCCGAGGAGGAGAAGGAATATGAGGAGGTATCATTCATATCTTCAAGGGAGGAAGAAGTGGAATCATCCACATCTTCAAGTGAAGAGGAAGAAGAGCAATCCAAGGAAGACGAGATCTTGGAAGCTCAACCCTCCACCTCAACTATCAAGAAGAGCATAAAGGACAACATCAAATGCTTGGAGTGTGGTAAGATGGGGCACTACAAAAGTAGATGTCCTTCGCTCAAGAAGGTAAAGGAGGTAAACCCTAAACTCACTAAAGTTAATTTAGAAACTAATGTGAGTTGTAGGAAAAAGGAGAAGAAGCACATTAGGTGCTTTACATGTGGTGAGTGGGGTCACTACCACACAAAGTGCCCAAGGAAAGGAGAGCTCAAGAAATTGGCGCACTTGAAGAAATAGAAAAAGAAGAGGAGCTCAAGTCAAGAAGGAGCTTCAAAGGTAAAAGGGAAGGTAATCCCTATTTTAAAGTTTAATCCAAGCTCTAATTCTTATATGCTTGTTAGAAAAAATGTAGATTATTTACCCAAGCATAATCATGGATTTAGGTACAATGATAGGAATATGGTTAATGTAGGTAATAACCCTAGGAGACCTATTTATGCTAAATCCAGTAAGGGTAGACCTAATAAGACCCAAACCACTTTACTTAAGGGAAGGAAAGTGGGTGAAAACCTAAGCATAAATCCTAAGAAGGGAAGACATATGCCTAGGAAGGTGGGTAGGTTTAGGGATGTCCAAGGTGGACATGTTGATTCAAGGGTTAGAACCCTAGAATTAGAAAATCAAGCATTGAAGTTAAGGCTTGAAGAAATTGAGAAAGTCCTACATAAGTTCATTATTGGACCTAGAGGACTTGACACATATTTGGGCGGTCAAAGATCCAAATGTGTCAAATTGGGTCTCTCCCATGCTAAGTGGAGGTCAAGTGCTAGGGTGACACATGACATTGGTAAGGGAGGGGTGACAAAAGACAAAGGAGAGTCATTCAAGGCCAATAAGAAGGAATATGCTAGGGTGAAATATAATTATGGCAAGGATGAGGTGCCCAAGGTGAAGGATAAGAAGAAATTAACCAAAGATAAGGTGTCTAAGGTTAAGAAAGTCAAGTTTGTAGACCAAGTGTCACATATGGTACACCATGTGGGTGTAGTCATAGTGGATGAGTCACCAAGGGAGGTGACTAAAGTTAGGAAGAGCCTTTGGGACCCATGGTAGATGAGTTATCAAATGTGCCAAGTGGTTAGGAGACGGACTTAACTCTCTAACCTAGTGGGTTGACACAATTGGGATGTATTTCATGCATGGAAATGTAAATTGAGTTCATATTGCATGAAAATTAGTTTTTTGATGTACAAATGTCATATAAACTAATGCTAGGAATGCATTATGGTTTAGTATGGGTAGATACATCAAGAGGAAGTCAAAACTAGGACTTTAAGTCAAGGTTCAATTGAACCATTTAGATAGTTTCGAGTTTTGTGTTAATCTTGGGATCCATAATAAATATATTTTTGTATATATTTTTTCCAAGTAGATGTTGGTAAAACAAATATCTCCTCAAAATTTGAGAAGTTTTAAAGGTCTGTGAAATTTCTGGTGCATTTATGAAGTTGAGTCGGAAAGGTTGATTATTGCTGAAATAAAGTACCAGTTGACTAGTGCAGTTACCAGTCGACTGGTAAAAATATTTTTGAGCACAGAATGTCTCTGTGAGTTCATTTTGATGAGGTCAGTCGACAAGGGCTTATATCATTCAACAAGTAACAGTATGTTGGAGCATAGAAAGTCTCTATAAGCTTATTTTGATGAGGGCAGTCGACTGGTAACAGTAATTTTGAGTGCAAAATGTCTCTGTGAGCTCATTTTGATGATGGCAGTGGACTAAGACTTATGGTAGTTGACTGATACGGTCTGAAAAAAGTTTTTCAACATTCGAAAATGATCAAAGGAGTGGTGAACATGTATGCAATTTTATGGGGGGATTAATACATGATGTTTATGGTTATTAGAGGTTAAAGACTCCAATAATTGGGATATTATTGGAGCACTTTTTGATGTATGCCAAAGGAGGAGAAATGTTAGGTTTGGGGATTAATACATGATGTTTATGGTCATTAGAGGTTAAAGAGTCCAATAATTGGGATATTATTGGAGCTCTTTTTGATGTATGGCAAAGGAGGAGAAGTGTTAGGTTTAAGTGGGAAACTTAAAATACCTTTGCAAGAAATCCTAACTCAAGAGGGAGCTTAGGTGAAGGGGGAGCGATTGCTCATTTATTTGCAAAGGGGGAGAAGTTTGACTTTGCGGGGGAGCTTAGGTGAAGGGGGAGCCTAGGGTTAGATTTCATGTTTATGCATGTGTGATTTTCATAGTTACTTTGCATTGTTATTGCATTTATGTTTCCCTAACTTAAACGGATTGCCAAACATCAAAAAGGGAGAGATTGTTGGAGCAATCTAGGTGCTATAGGTTTTGATATTCGGGCAAAGGTTTAAGTTAGGTTTATTGTTGTATTTGATATGCATTGTGAGTGTGCAGGATATAGTTACAACTGTTGGTGCAGCGGAGACCGGCAAGAGGGGGGTGAATTGCTGAAAACAAAAAATAAAAATACCCTCCTCGGATTTCAACTCAGAAATAAGTGCAGCAATAAAAATAACTAGCAACTATATAAAATTAAAGACAGAAATAAAACGGGAGACCGAGGTTTAACCTGGTTACAACCAAGGAGATTGTTAATCTAGGACAATTGAAGATCGCACTAGAAGAGTCTCCTTCACTGTAGGCGGAGAAGCCTTTTTACACACTTAATGAACTCACAAGTTGCTAGGAATTGAAAGCTTGAATGAGTGAATAATTCCTAGCTCCAGGGACCTTTTTATAGCTCCTGGAAAGTCTATCCCGAGGGTCCAAGGCGCCTCCAACAAGGTTCAAGGCGCCTCCAGCTCGGTCAGCGGATAAAACTTTATCCGCACGCAAACGGTCAAAACTGACCTGTTGAATGCGCCTTCAACAGGCTTGAAGGCGCCTTCAACAGGATTGAAGGCGCCTTCAAGGGCGCCTTCAAGCTTGTTTAAGGCGCCTTATAGCTATAGTAACTTCTGCTACAGTAACTTCTGCTACAGTAATTTCCAGCCTCTTTTGACTCCTTTTCTTCTTCGTTTTGGCTTTCGAAGCTCCGTTCTTTTGGGTGATTGCGACCAACCGGAATAAGGCTCACCTGAACCCAATTCCCGGCCTTCTCCTCGAGCAGCCTTCCGTCCAGGCTTAACGTCCCTCGAACGTCGCGCACGCTCTTCACGCCCACCGGAGTACTCTTCCGCAACTCTCTCGTCCTTCGGACGCACCGAGCCCGTCGGCTCCCTTCCCGTGCCGTCCTTCTCGCTAGCTGCGTCTTCCGCTCGACTTCCTGTGCTCCTAAGCTCCTGCACACTCAGACACAGGCATCAAACACAGCAGGACCTAACCAACTTGGTTGATCACATCAAAACTACCACGGGGTCCAACAATCTCCCCCTTTTTGATGTGCATCAACCCAAGTTCAAGTTAGGGTTAAAATAGACATAAAGAGTAATTTAAAAAAAAAATTTACTAAACTAACAAGTTAAGCATAATTTTTGCAATTAGTAAAATTGTAACACTTTTTATAGCAGAAAATTTAAATTTTTCTAACTCCCCCTAAACTTGTACTTTACTCTCCCCCTTTGATCACAGCAAAAATGGGGTCTTAAGTAAAATATTTTCAAGTAAGATTAAAGATTTTGAAAATATTCTAAGTTAAAAATGAATTTTTGAAAAAATTGCTAAGTTAAAATCAATTTTAAAAAAAATCTAAGTAAATAAAATCCTAAGTAAATGTTCAAATGTTAAAAAAAATCCTAAGTCAAGTGAATGATTTTTTAGAATTTTCCAAAAAAAATTTCTAACCCAAAAAATTAAGTTAGAATTTTTTTTAAAAAATAAAATTCTAAGGAATTTTTATTAATTTTAACAAACATTTGATAAACTTTCAAAGCATTATTTAATTCTTGTTTAATGCTTTTTCAGAAAGTTAATTAAACATTTTCTTTCAATATTTTAGCTTCCAGGTCGTGGCGAGGCACTAGGCCTTCTTGGTTATTGGAGCAACAACCACTTCCTTAGACAAAGCTTCCATAAAGAATTTCAATGTTTAATTTTCTCACTGTAAGCTTTTAATTTTTGAAAAATTAATTAAGCACAGATTTTGGAACCCAATAGAGGTTCCTTCCTACAGGATTATTCAAAAATCTAGGGGGTACATAGTTTCTTGGTATTTTCCTAAGTTGCCCTTGGTGCTTCCTTATATACCAATTTAATTTACCATAAATTCTAATTTTTGACTTCGGAAATTTCTTTAAGCATGCATCATTTTTCAAATTTTCAATTTCTAGTTTTAAATTTTCATTTTCTGATTTCATACTATCGTACATTTCAAGTGGACATGCTTTTGCTAATTTCTTTTTTAATTCTTTATTTTCTTTTTCTAATTCGAATAAATCTTTAGAAAGTGATTTAATAAATTGAAATGACTGAGATGGAGTTAAATTGCGTACCTTACTTACCTGATCAGGTGACGCTCCCCTTCACTGCTGCTTTCTTCTGACGTTCCTCCCCCTTCGTCGATGCTCATCTCTGAGCTAGACGTTTCTTGTTGCTGATGGTTGGCCATCAGTGCTAGTCCCAAGAATTCTTCGACTTCCGATTCGGAGGATGATGAATCATCCCACGTTGCCTTTAGGTTCTTGTGTTTGGAGGATTCTAGCTTCTTGTATTTTGGCTTTTCCCTTTCTTTCTCCTTTCTCTTTAGCTTTGGGCAGTCATCTTTGATGTGCCCCTCTTTGTTGCAGTTGTAACAGCGAACCGCCCTCTTCTTTCGATGATGCCTCTGCGATTTAAATTTGTTAGTGCTAAAAAACTTATTGAAGCGTCTTACCAGTAGTGCCGCTTCGGATTCGTCGACTGAGGCTTCGGAGTCAGAACTGTTCAGCTTTGCCTTTAAGGCAATGTTTGGACTTGTCTTCTCTGCTCCGTTGGGTTCTGAAACTCGAGATTCGTGAAGTTCAAAAGTGGAAAATAATTGTTCTAAAGTACTTACCTCGAGGTCCTTAGAGATGTAATACGCATCTACTAAGGAGGCCCATTCTGGAGTTCTCGGGAAGGCATTGAGCGCGTATCGGATGGAATCCCGGTTGGTTACCTCTTCTCCAAGGTTCGTTAGTTGCGTTATTAGCTCCTTGATTCTCGCTTGGAGTTGCGCTACCTTCTCGCCTTGGTTCATCCGGAGGTTCGTTAACTGGTTCCGGAGGATGTCGTGCTTCGCTAGCTTCGCTTCGGAAGTACCTTCGTGTAGCTCCAGGAATTTTTCTCAGAGATCTTTCGCTAAGTCGTAGCTTCCGATCCGATTTACTTCTTGTGGTGGCAACACACTGAGCAGGTGGAACTCCGCCTTTCCGTTGGCGACGAAATCGGCTTGCTCCTTCTTGCTCCATGTGTTTTCTTCTTTGTCTTTCGGCGCTGCAAAACCATATTTCATTGTAATAAGAATATCAAAATCCGTTTTAAAAAATACCTCCATTTTGCGCTTCCAAGTGGCGAAGTCTCCGTCGAACTTCGGGGGATGGATGTTCGCTCCGGCCATCAGTTGGCGGTTAGTCCTTCTGAGGTGATCAGGCTCTGATACCACTTGTTAGTGCAGCGGAGACCGGCAAGAGGGGGGTGAATTGCTGAAAACAAAAAATAAAAATACCCTCCTCGGATTTCAACTCAGAAATAAGTGCAGCAATAAAAATAAGTAGCAACTATATAAAATTAAAGACAGAAATAAAACGGGAGACCGAGGTTTAACCTGGTTACAACCAAGGAGGTTGTTAATCCAGGACAATCGAAGATCGCACTAGCAGAGTCTCCTTCACTGTAGGCGGAGAAGCCTTTTTACACACTTAATGAACTCACAAGTTGCTAGGAATTGAAAGCTTGAATGAGTGAATAATTCCTAGCTCCATGGGTCTTTTTATAGCTCCTGGAAAGTCTATCCCGAAGGTCCAAGGCGCCTCCAACAAGGTTCAAGGCGCCTCCAGCTCGGTCAGCGGATAAAACTTTATCCGCACGCAAACGGTCAAAACTGACCTGTTGAAGGCGCCTTCAAGCTTGTTTAAAGCGCCTTAAAGCTACAGTAACTTCTGCTACAGTAACTTCTGCTACAGTAATTTCCAGCCTCTTTTGACTCCTTTTCTTCTTCGCTTTGGCTTCCGAAGCTCCGTTCTTTTGGGTGATTGCGGCCAACCGGAATAGGGCTCACCCGAACCCAATTCCCGGCCTTCTCCTCGAGCAGCCTTCCGTCTCGGCTTAACGTCCCTTGAACGCCGCGCACGCTCTTCACGCCCACCGGAGTACTCTTCCGCAGCTCTCTCATCCTTCGGACGCACCGAGCCCGTCGGCTCCCTTCCCGTGCCGTCCTTCTCGCTAGCTGCGTCTTCCGCTCGACTTCCTGTGCTCCTAAGCTCCTGCACACTCAGACACAAGGATCAAACACAGCAGGACCTAACCAACTTTGTTGATCACATCAAAACTACCACGGGGTCCAACAACAACAACATAAATCCAAGTATGACTTGGTAATGGATGAAGTCCCGGAGGTGCGACCTCTTAGCAAAGGAAGACCCGACAACATGACAAGGTCGATGGAAGCTCCAGAAGGTAAGGCTTGAAGGATGGGGCGGCATCCAAGGGACGTGAGGCTGATGGAGGAGGCTAGAAGGCTAGGTCTAAGTTGTGTGGACAAGAACGAGTGCATGAGAGACTATACCCAGGGTAAAATTCCAGTGTATACTATAGCAATACTGTAGTAGTACTATAGCGTTACAATAGCATTACTGTAGCAGTCGACTGGTGTTTTCATCAGTCGACTGGTAGCCGACCGTTGGCTTGTAACTGTCAAATTTCACTTAGGACTAGTCAACTAGTGGTTGTACCAGTCGACTGGTGGCGGGAAACATAGCTAGGTGTTTCCTCCCGAGCTCTATTTATGAGAGCTCGAGGTGCTTAGCCATGGTTTGTGTGCCTAGCGTGCTTGTGCGAGTTTGTGGCGAAGTTTCTCCACCCACAAGGAGCTACATGAGTTAGCCGGAGGTTTTTCGAGGAGTTATCCACTGATGGATCGGGATCGTCCACCTTACGGACAACTGTGGAGTAGGAGCTTTATCTCCGAACCACGTTAAATCAACGTGTTAGGTTTGCTTTCTCTTATTAGTATTTGTTTTTGTATTCCGCTGTGCATACTAACCATTGTAGGAAACAAACATTGGGTGAGTCATATTCACCCCCCTCTAGCGGGCATCAAGGTCCCAACAGAAAGGACACTAAGAAAGAACCATGGACAGATTCGATTGAAAGGATACGAGAGCTTACTAGAGAAATTGTTGAGATGGACGGAAAAGGCAGAGGACGCAGTGTCACTGAGATGCTCACCAACGAAGATGGAAAGTGAGGAAGACGGTGAAGCACACGAGGCATATAAACCTCGCGGTCGATTGACCTCAGCCGTCCGATCCAGGGTTACGAGAACCTAGAAGTAGATCTAATCGTTGATTTTGAAAAGGCGCATGTCTCATCACAAGCGAATGTCCGCCTGTCACATCGAGCATGCGGTAGCAGTAGGGGACACATGTCCTACGGTCACCGGATAGCATTTAATGAACTTATTTAAAAAGGTATGGCCGCGTGCTCGGCCATAATTAGCAGAGATTTGTACGGTCTTCAAGAAATATGGATGATGTCAGCCATGGCCAGACTCGCCCTAGGATACATAACTGAAGATAATTTGCCAAATGCTGTTGCTCATCTTCTCGATCGGCGCAAGGAATGAGCCACAAGACCAAACCTGACAATGACCAAATGAAGCCGAGCGACGTCGGTTTGTGGGCCAACCAAGCGATTACAGATCGAGCACAGTTCGATCGGACACTATAGCATTTGGGTCGAATGAGCTTCTGAGTTGCCAATGACATCTTGTTCAGTCAGTCAGACTTGTAGCCTCCTTCGACTAGACTTGAAGGGGAGGCTTGTGATGTGGCGGTAAGGAAGAACCTACCTAGCATGAGTCAATTGCCACGGTGTAGGTCAAAGTCAAAGGTGGTCAATGCCGGGGAAGCGGATCATTGACCCATCGGAGAGACCCTTGTCTGATCGACCATCTGAGTAAACAACATAACTAGTCTGGTCGACAGGAGAACAAGCTACGCAAGCTGGAAGCCCGAACCGAGTGAGCCACCTGTCTGGCTCGAAGAATGGTGTTAGTATTATACACTTAATGAGGCAATAAAATGATAAAAGAGGAAAAGACAAATAATTAATAAAAAAATAGAAAATCAAATAGAACACTCCATCTATCATTAAATAAGAAGAAGTCCACACAAAGATATCCTTTGTCTATAATCAATATCATTAAACAAGGAAAGATAGAGGGTCACCAGAAAAGGTATAAAAGGGGCACACTAGGTATGAAGAAAAAAAAGAAAACAATCTTTAGCTTTAGTACTCACTTTTTTTCTCTCCTGTTTATGACTTGAGCATCGGAGGGCCAATGCCAAGGACCCCTTTCCTGATTTTGGTTTTGTTTTGCAGAAAGCGAGGTTTTTATCCAGTCAGCGGAACTACTACCTCCCCGACTTTCCAGTTTCACGCTTGCGGACAGGATCACTCAGTTTTTTTCGTATCACATTACGACGAGTCATAGTGTATATCATCCGCGCCATCTATAATTGAAGAAATAATAAAGTCAGTATAGAACCGACAAGTCAGTAATAAAAATTAGCTCATTTCAATTCAACATGGTATAGAACCAACACACTACGAACACATAAGTCAATAATTTTTATCGATTTTAGGACATCCAGTTGATTAGTACACATGCAGTGTACCAGTTGACTAATGATAACTCAATCAAGTACTATTGACTCTGAAGCTAGATCCCGAGTGGTCCAAGTTGTTTTGAGTGTGACCGACTCCTCTCGATCATCCCAAGCGTCGTTATGCACTCCCACGAGCAATGCACATGCCGACTAAACATCATCAACAACCACATCACCCATGGCATATCACGTCACATTACGACTATGTCATGTATACTTAATTAGGGTGATATGAGGGATACAATGGGCCTCTTTTATACCTATTTGATAACATTCTACCAATAAAGGGGACACATAATCACTTCCTTGAGAATCTGGCTTGCTCCAATGTCCTCATAAGAACACAATTTTTGAGAACATATTGTTGGTGCAATCGACCTCAAGGTTTTGATGTTTATTTGATAATATATTTAATGAAGTCCAAGTGATTAATGTGACTGAAGGCTTGGCAGTGATGAGTAGTCTACCGATTGACTAGCAAGTCCAAATGGTTAAGGTGATTGAAAGCTTGACAGTGGTGAGTAGTTTACTGAGTGACTAGAAAGTTCAAGTAGTCAAAGTGACTAGAGATTTAGCAGTGGTGAGAAGTCTACCGAGTGACTAGTTCTAATTGGAGGTTAGACAAATGAGGATGTTGGACCCCGTGGTTATTTTGATGTCATCAACCAAGTTAGTTGGTCATGCTTGTTATCTGATCCCTGTGTCTAAGTGTGCAGGAACTTAGGATCGCAGGAAGTCGAGTGGAAGACGCAGCTAGCGAGAAGGACGGCACGGGAAGGGAGCCGACGGGCTCGGTGCGTCCGAAGGACGAGAGAGTTGCGGAAGAGTACACCGATGGGCGAGAAGAACGTGCACGACGTTCGAGGGACGTAAAGTCGGGACGGAAGCCTGCTCAAGGAGAAGGCCGAAAATTGGGTTCGGGTGAGCCCTATTTCGGTTGGCTGGAATCCCCAAATGCATGGAGTCTCGGAAGTCAAAGTAAAGGAGAAAGTGAGCTGGAAGTAAAGCCCGAGGCGCCTTCATTGATCAATGGAGGCGCCTTCGCCTTGAAGGCACTCTCATTGCTCAATGGAGGCGCCTCAGACAGGTCAAAGACGACCGTTTGCGCAATGGATAAAGTTTTATCCATCCACTCATTGGAGGCGCCTTGGACCTCTGTTGGAGGCGCCTTGGACCTTCGAGATAAGATTTCCAGGAGCTATAAAATGGCCCCTGGAGGTAGGAAATAGAAATCAATCAACTCTGTATTCATTTCTAGCAATAGTTCTGAGCTTCTAGTGTGTAAAAGGCTTCTCCGCCTTCATAGAAGGAGATATTTCAGAGCTTTTTCTACTGCCTTGGATTAACAACCTTCTTGGTTGTAACCAAGTAAATTACTGAGTCTTCTTTTCTCTGTTTTCATTTTAGTTTTGTTTCATTTTATAATTGTTGCTACTATTTTGAGTTGAAAGAATGAGGAGGGTATACTCATTTGTTTTGTAGGCAATTCACCCCCCCTCTTGTCGGCCCTGCTGCACCAACAAGTGGTATCAGAGCCCGACAGCCTCAGAAGGACTAACAGCCGGCTGAAGCATAAAGATCAAGACGATGGTCGGAACAAGCATTCATCCTCCGAAATTCGACGGAGACTTCGCTACATGGAAGCGAATAATGGAGGTATTTTTTAAGACTGAGTTTGATATTCTTCTTATTATGAAATATGGTTTTTTAGCCCCCAAAGACAAGGAAGAATACAACTGGACAAAAAAGGAGCAAGCCGATTTCGTGGCCAACGAAAAGGCGGAGTTTCACCTGCTCAGTGTTCTGCTGCCCTAGGAGGTAAGTCAGATCGGGAGCTATGACTCCGCTAAAGACCTCTGGGAGAAATTCCTGGAGCTTCACAAAGGCACCTCAGAAGCCAAGTTAGCAAGGTGCGATATCCTCCGGACGCAACTGACAAACCTCCGGATGAACAACGACGAAAAGGTAGCGCAGCTTCAAGCAAGAATAAAGGAGCTGATAACTCAACTGACGAATCTCGGAGAATCGATAACGAATCGAGATTCTATCCGGTATGCGCTCAACGCTTTCCCTAGAATTCCAGAGTGGGCGTCCTTAGTAGATGCTTACTACATCTCTAAGGATTTTGAGGTAAGTAGTTTTGAAAGTTTATTTTCTATATTTGAACTTCATGAGTCTAGAATTGAAGAGCCTAAACAAATGGAGAAGACAAACCTCAATGTTGCCCTACAAGCTGAAAAGGACGATCCCGATTCTGAAGCGTCGGTCGACGAAACTGAAGCGACACTTTTGGTAAGGAAGTTAAATAAATTTGTTAAAACTAATAAATTTAAATCCCAGTCAAGGAAGCATCAACGCAACAGAAGGATGGTCCGGTGCTACAATTGCAACGAAGAAGGGCACATCAATGATGATTGCCCAAAATAAAGTAAAGGACAAAAGACAAGGAGAAGGTAAAGTACAAGTCAAATTCCTCCAAGCACAAAATCCTGAAGGACACGTGGGACAATTCGACGTCCTCCGAATATGAAGTCGAAGCCTTCTCGGGACTAGCGCTGATGGCAAACCATCTCTTTGAAGATGACTCAGACTCAGAGATGAGCATAGATCAAGGGGGAGAATTAGAAGAAAGCTGCGACGAAGGGGGAGCATCACCAAGTGAGGTAAGTAAGGTACGTGATCTCACCCCTACTCAATCTTTCTAATTTATCAAAGTACTTACGAAAGATCTAGCAAAATTAGAAAAAGAAAACATTGAATTAAAATTAAACTTAGCAAAAGCATGCCCACTAGAAATGTATGATAATTTAAAATTAGAAAAATGAAAATTTAAAAATTGAAATTGAGAAATTGAAAAATAATCATGCATGCTTAAATAAATTTCCAAAATCAAAACTAAGAATTTATGGAAAATTAAATTGGTACATTAAAAAACATCAGGGGCAACTTAGGAAAGTTTCTAGAAACTATGTACTCCCTAAGTTTCTGATTAATCTAGTAGGAAGGAACCTTTACTGGGTTCCAAAATCATTGCTAGATTAAGTTTTTTTTAGGCCTTCAGTGAGAAAATTAAACAGTGAGTTTCTGTATGAGCCTTTGTCTAAGGAAGTGGTTGTTGCTCCAATAACCAAGAAGGCCTAGTGCCTCGCCACGACCTGGAAGCCAACATATCAAAATAAAATATTTAATTAACTTTCTGATAAAAGCATTAAAATTAGAATTAACTAATGCTTTGAAAAGTTTTTTAAAACATTTTTTTTCTTTATACTTAGAAAAATGTTTCTTACATTTTTTTTTTGAAATCCTCTTGAAAATGATTTTAAACTTCACTTAAAATTTTTCAAACTTAAAAACTTTTACTTTATGCTTCTTACCTTGTTCTTTTTGTTGTGATCAAAGGGGGAGAGTTAGGTACAAGTTTAGGGGGAGTTAAGAAAATTAAAATTTTTAATTTGTTTTTTTTTCTAACTTATGTTGCGAATCATATTATTGCAATTTTTGTGCTTAAAAATGTTAATTTAATAATTTCCTTAAAATTACTACTTGTCTGTTTTACCCTAACTTAAACTTGGGTTGATGCACATCAAAAAGAGGGAGATTATTGGACCCCGTGGTTGTTTTGATGTGATCAACAAAGTTAGTTAGGTCCTGCTTGTTATTTGATTCTTGTGTCTAACTGTGCAGAAACTTAGGATCGCAGGAAGTCGAGCGGAAGACGCAGCTAGCGAGAAGGACGACACGGGAAGGGAGTCGACGGGCTCGGTGTGTCCGAAGGACGAGAGAGCTGCGGAAGAGTACACCGGTGGGCGAGAAGAACGTACGCGACGTTTGAGGGACGTAAAGCCGGGACGAAAGCCTGCTCAAGGAGAAGGCCGGAAATTAGGTTCGGGTGAGCCCTATTTCGGTTGGCCAGAATCACCCAAATGCATGGAGCTTCGCAAGTCAAAGCAAAGGTGAAAGTGAGCTGGAAGTCAAGCCCGAGGCGCCTTCATTGATCAATGGAGGCGCCTTCACCTTAAAGGTGCCCTCATTGCTCAATGGAGGCGCCTCAGATAGGTCAAAGATGACCGTTTGCGCAATGGATAAAGTTTTATCCATCCACTCATTGCAGGCGCCTTGGACCTCTGTTGGAGGCACCTTGGACCTTCGTGATAAGATTTCCAGGAGCTATAAAATGGCCCCTGGAGCTAGAAAATAGAAATCAATCAAGCAATCAACTCTGTATTCATATCTAGCAATAGTTCTGAGCTTCTAGTGTGTAAAAGGCTTCTCCGCCTTCAGTGAAGGAGATCTTTCAGAGCTTTTTCTACTGCCTTGGATTAACAACCTTCTTGGTTGTAACCAAGTAAATTACTGAGTCTTCTTTTCTCTGTTTTCATTTTAGTTCTGTTTCATTTTATAATTGTTGCTACTATTTCGAGTTGAAAGAATGAGGAGGGTATACTCGTTTGTTTTGTAGGCAATTCACTCCCTCTTGCCAGCCCCGCTGCACCAACAGAGGATTCTTGGAGGAATAAACTCTAAGCCAGTGTGATTGAATGGTTTTATATCGACCATGCATAGTCGACCGGACTAACGAATCTTCAATGTTGCTAATACTACTTGATTTTATGATTTTATATCTATTGTGCTAACTCAATGTTACAGAAAAATCTTAGTCGATCAGACAATAAGCAAGACCAAAAAAGTCCAAACGGGTTTGGAGAACTAGATCTTTAACGGGTAAGTTAAGGTAAACTTCTGAGTGGAGTGCAGTAAGGTTATGTCCCAGTTGGACAAACATTAATCAAGATTGATGGTCTCGTCTGCCTCTCTTTCTTATACATGCATATACTCTATTTTGCAGGATCATAATTATTATTATTATATCGTGCTAACTTAGTGTTATAGAAAAATGAAGTTCGACATGATTCAAAGGTTCTGTGGACAGAACCAAGTATTTTAGTTGACTGATCCTAGTAATGCAATGAGATCATATTCAAATTGAGCCAAAGAAGGAAATGTTGGCTCGATTGACCGATAGTATGATCCGTCGACTGATCCTATTTTGGTAACCAAAGATCAAATAAGTTCAGATCGAACGACAAAAGAAGTAACAAAGGAATCGGTCGACTGAACACATTTGGTAAGAGCAGATTAGAAAAGATCGGATTGAGAAGCAAAAGGAAATTCAGAGGTTTATTCGACTGAACAGGGAGTCGATCAATCGATAAAAGCAGATTTCATGGAAGATACGATCTGGGAAGATCGTGAACTTGCACGTGAAGCTGGGAACATTCTGGAGGTCGGTTGATTGAAAAAGGATTAGTCGACCAAATAAAAAGGTTATAAAAGAGACTCGGGTCTGAGGCTCAGCATCAATTCTTTCCTCATCTCATACTATTTTTGTTATTCAAATCATGCAAGTGCTACTTCTACGACACTGAGAGGATCTTTGACAATCTACACTTAATCTTCTACTTCTTCGATTGTCTGTCGTTATATTTGTTTTATTACTTGCATTTATTTAAGGTGATAGTAGTTTATTACTATCCACCTTCATTCATTGTACGAATTTGCTTTAATTTGTCTCTAAAAGTTTTGAATAGAAGAACTATAGTGGATTGCCTATCGAAGCAGTCAAAGATTGCGGGCTTTGGAATATATAATAGTCGGCTGGACTATGAACCATGTAATATTGATTACGTTTTTTCATCTTAACTTTTATTCTGCTGCTAATATACTTTGATTCGATTTTATGAAGATGGAAAAAGAAGTTTTCAAACAAATGATATCCCCCTCACTCAGAGGACATCTAATCAAATCTGGACCTTTGTCCAAACCCAGTTTTCCAATTAATTGAAACCCTTACTGAAGCATGAAACTAAGGTGACGTTTGGTTCTCTCCTAGGAATTGGAATGAGAATGAGTATCATAGTATTGTGGAATGAGAATGGGTATGAGTTTGGGTATCGTTCTTAAAATAATATTTTGTTAGTTGAATATTTTCAATCTGAATGAACCTAAATTTTCTTTTTTTTTTCCTTAGAGGAAAATAAGAGAAAAAATTGATGGAAGATAAAGTTGAATGTGAGAGAAACATATGATGAGAGGGAATGTTGAAAGAGAAAGTATGATGGGAAAAATGAAGAGAGAGAAAGTGTGATGAGAGAAAATGAGGAGAGACGGCGTGATAGGAGAGATTGAGAAGAGAAAAAGTATGATGAGAGAGAAAGTATGTTGAGAGAGAAAGAGTGATGGGAAAAAATAAAGAGAGAGAAAGTGTGATGAGAGAAAATGAGAGATTGAGGAGAGAAAGTATGATGAGAAAATGTGATGAGAGAGAAAGTGTGATGGGAAAAAATGAAAAGAGGAAAAGTGAGATGAGAGAAAATGAGGACAGAGAGAGTGTGATGGAAGAGAATGAAGAGAGAGAAAGTGTGATGAGAGAAAATATGGAGAGAAAGAGTATGGTAAGAGAGATTGAGGAGAGAGAAAATACGATGAGAGAGAAAGTATGATGAAAAAATGAGGAGAGAATGAAGAGAGAGAAAATAATGAGAGAGAGTGTGTGATGAGAGAGAATACAGAGAGCAAATGATAAAGAATGTGTGATGAGAGAGAATGAGCAGAGAGAGTGTGATGGAAGAGAATGAAGAGAGAGAGAGAAAGTGTGATAAGATAAAATATAGAGAGTATGGTAAGAGAGATTGAGGAGAGAGAAAGTATGATGAAAAAATAGGAAAGAATGAAGAGAGAGAAAAAAATGAGAGAGTGTGTGATGAGAGAGAATATAGAGAGAAAATGGTAGAGAATGTGTGATGAGAGAGAATAAGGAGAGAGAAAGTATATTGAAAGAGAAAATGTGATGATAAAATGAGGAGAGAGAAAGTATGATGAGAGAGAACTAGGAGAGAGAGTGAAATGAAAGAAAAATTGAACAAATATACTAAGGATATTTTCGTCCAAAACTTAATTCTTATTCCCATTCCATAAAAATCCAAGGGAAGGGGTGAGTTTCATCCATACCCAAATTTTTTGATTTCATTTCAAAATCTTGATTCCGTTCCTATCAACCAAACACAAGATTTGGGAATGAATTCATTCTCTTATTACCAAACCTCTAAACCAAACGCCACCTAAAATGATTTCATCGTGGATTCATTAAAAAAACCCTTCGTCTTCTCCGCTAGCACCCGCGATCTCATCACCCCCATGCGACCCCCCTTGTTGCATGTCAGCTAGAATCAAATGAAATCTCTGTGGCATTGGCTGCTGCATTAGGGGCCCGGTGACGACGGCAGATTGCGACACGGTCGTGATTTCGATCAGCAACTGTAGAACGCAACATAGGAAACTCCGTCAGTGATACTCCTACCTTGAATAGTTGCCTTAAGGCATCTGGTTCTTTATCGAATTTCGACAGCAAAATCCTAAGCAGAAGAATTTCAATGAAGAGGGAATTTCATGCATTTAAAACTACTGTTCTGATACCATTGTAAATCAAATGCATGAAAAAAAAATATAAATACTTATAGTGATTCTTTGTTGATCTTATTCTTGTTCTTTGTGCTTATCGTCAGAAGAGCAATTACGAGATAGAACAATCCTTCATAGTTCACAAATTAAATTCCTCTTGGTACTGGATGTTCTTCTCTTATAGAAATCTTCACGTTCAGTCTCTCAGCAACTTCGTTCCCCTCCCCGCTTCACTTGTACACACGCACATATATTGGTGCGAGTGTAGTTTTCCTAATCACAATACTTGCTACATGTAATGGTTGTGCAATCTTTGCACTATCCAGTAGTGTGCACACGTACAAAAACTACAAATACGAAGGAAGAAGTGACTCTTAGAACGTCAAAATCAACGAAAGAGCTCCCTCCCACTATGGAAAGGAGCTCCTTCAAAACAAAAAAAAAAAGAAGAGAAAGTAGATTTGGTATCTTAATGGTCCTTCTAGTACCGAAAGGAGCTCCTTCAAAATATTCATATTACATAGGAGTTTGGATGCTCTTATAGAGTTCTCACAACTATGGATGCCCTAATGATTCCGTTGATGATGTGTAAAGGTTAGTGATAGACAAGTTTAAATATTCATATTACATAGGAGTTTGGATGCTCTTATAGAGTTCTCACAACTATGGGTGCCCTAATGATTCCGTTGATGATGTGTAAAGGTTAGTGATAGACAAGTTTAAATGAACAATTAAAAATCTCATTTTTCAATTGACGTTTTCTTAATGTCAAATTAATAACTTCATGTTTTTGAAAATATATTCATTTAATAAAGTCACATTAGTAAAGTCATTTTTAAATGATATTTTTTAAATATCATATTACTAATATTAGCCATGAATAGTGCATGATTTAAAATGACATATTGAAATTTTAATTTCCATTAATAATTAATATTACATTTTACTAAAATTATTAAATGACAAAAATCAATAGTCGTGTTATTTATATTATAACTATTAATATTTAAAAACAATTTAAATAAGGGAAAAGGATAATAGTTGTGTTATTTATATTATAATAATTCCGAACATAATTTTAATTCTGAAATATTTAATGTCATAAATATAAAATATATTAGTTATTTTTAATGGAAAGCCCTAAATTTAATATGATTTATGTAATAAAAATATTATAAATACCATAAATATTTAAGTTTAGATAACACATGTCCTACTATTGACAAATAAAGTTTTATATTTAATATTTTAATAATAATCATGATATCTACATAATTTTAGTTGTTGACATAGTTGAATTTGGTAAAAAATAAAAAATAAAATGAATATGATGGATAAATAAATAAAATGATAACAGCTGCCAAGTGAGCATGCGACGGTTATTTAAAATTTATTTAAATTGTTAGTATTTTGAAAGGTCATGACTATAAAAGTTTTCTTCTCTATAAATTGCTCAATACAGATTCAACTCACGAATCGTATTCCTCTTCCCATTTTGGCTTTTGGGACTGAATCATCCATTGGCATGGAGATAAATTGCAAGGAGGCCGGAGGCGGTCATACATGGCTCCCATGAACTCGTTGTGATTTTCCATATGTCCATGAGGATTTTCTTATCATCCATAAACCAACACAATATGCCTACATGGGGAAGAACACTTGAGCATATGGATTGCGCTTGCTCCATTCACATTTACGGTGATAAAAGATGAATACGCTCACTCCCAGTGCCCCCGCCAACCCGTCCTAGGGTCAACACGGAGGAGGTAAATCGCGGGCGGCTACTAGCCTTTGAAATAATGACTAGCACATAAGGGAGACATTTATCTCGACTTTGCCGAGATTCGAACCCCAGATCTCATGATGATAACACCTCATGCGCTAGCCATTCACATTCTACATCCAAGTGGTTTGTAGAAATTAAGGTAGAAGTTAATTACCTCATTTTCTATAATTACTTATATATATGTTCTTTGGCTGTATGGGCATTGTACTTCTCCATGTAGGGAAATTGTGTTGCAACAATTGGTTCAGGGATGATGAGGAAATCCTCATGGACATAATAGAAAATCGCAATGAGTTCATGGAGCCATGTATGACAGCCTTCTCCTTGCAATTTATCTTTATTGATATGGAGAATAGGAAGAAGAAGATCAAATCGACAGGTGGAGTTGTGATAAAGTTAAGAGAGGTTAATAATCATCTTTCCTTGACTAAATTGATTGGCCGATAAGATCGACCGACTGACCAACAGACCCGGCCACTCTTCTAAGGCTGATTGATCGACCAACAGACCCGACCACTCTTCCAAGGCCGATCGATCGACCGGCCCGACCACTCTTCCAAGGCTGACCAATCGACCGGCCGATCCACCACTCTTCCAAGGCTGACTAGACTACCAACCGATCGACTCGGCCACTCTTCTAAAGCTGACCGAACGGTTGACCCAGTGTTATGCCCAAAGAATGTCTCCACAATGGCATGATATTGTCCACTTTGAGCCTAAGCTCTCATGGCTTTGCTCTTGAGCTCTCCCCAAAAGGCCTCATGCCAATGGAGATATCCTATATCCTTTTAAACTCATGATCTTTACCAAATTTTTTCAATGTGGGACTTTAATTAAACCCCAACACCCTCCACTCTTCCGACAGACAGACCTAGCCACTCTTCCAAGGTTGATCGACCGACCAGCTGATCCGCCACTCTTCCAAGGTCGATTGATTGATCGACACGACCACTCTTCCAAGGTCGATTGATTGACCGACCTGACCACTCTTCCAAGGCCGACCAACCAACTGACTGATCCACCACTCTTCCAAGGCCGACCGACCGACCGATCGATCTGCCACTCTTCCAAGGCCGACCAACTGACCGACCGACCGATCTGCCACTTTTCCAACGTTGATCGACCGATGAACCACTCTTCCTGGTAGAGCTGAGTCCTAATAGAGGCCAAGTCCTCAGAATGGTTAACATTTCTTAGCCGAGTCAATCCCATCCAAGAGCGAGGTTTGACCGGACACTGGAGGGGACTCATTCGACTCATCCTCATTGTGCATTAATGGTCCATCGACTCAATATTCCTCTTTTAACGTTTTGTGCTATGGATGATAGAGAATATTCTGCATCCAAGCTGTACATTAGAAGCTTCCTCTCTAACAAACGCAGATATTGCGGATCCATTTTAGCAAAAATGTCAGAGCATTTTTATGGTCTGTCCTTTTCAGAACATGCTTTGACATTCGTGCACACACAAACAGTGACATTATAAAAAGGGGTCTCCATCTACAGGTACATATATACGATGCTACATAATTTCATACGCTCGTAGCTACTGTTCATTCAACTATTTATTTTCAAACTGATCACTGACTTGAGCATTGGAAGACCTATGCCGAGATCTCTTTCTTGGCCCGGTTGCTAACGATTCCTTTGACACACAGGACAACAAGGAGTTTTCGTTTGGTCAACATCATAACCATCCTTCCAGGCCAACCATCTACTATGCTTTCGGTAAGGATCATCCATGACAATGGATAATGGATGATTGTCCCAAAAGGCAAAGGGAAGAGGAATTTGATTCGTGAGTTGAACTAGTGAGCAATTTATAGAGAAGAAACACAACAAGAAAATTGTCATTTAGCGACGGACTTAGAGACGGAAATATACTTCCGTCTCTATTTTCGCCGTTTTAAATTTTAAAATGAGTGAATCCGTAAAGATTAACGACAGGAATAAATTATCCGTCTCTAAATCGAGACGGATATTTTGATTCCGTCTCTAATTAGGGACGAAATATTTATTCTTTCACTATTTAAAAAGGGAATTAAGCCCCACCAGGCGAATTAGAGACGGAACTATTATTTCCGTCTCTAACTAGCGACAGAACAATTAATTCCGTCTCTAACTAGTGACGGAACTATTAATTCCGTCGCTAGGGTTGGGATTTAGTGCACAGAGGTTCTTACACTTCGGCATCTCCGCCTCCTGCATTTCCTCTCCTCCGACGCTCGAATAGTTGTCAGCGCTGGACTCCAACTCGAGCTCCGTCTCCTACATTTCTCTCCGTCTCCTCCGGTGTCCTCTACTCCGGCGTCCTCTCCTCCGACGCTCGAACAGTTACTGCCGCTGGACACCGACTCGACTCAACGCAGTCTTTTCGTCATCCTCGCCAACGAGCTTCTTCCTTGCAGAGTGTGCTCCGTCGTTGGTGATTTCTCTTTTCTCCTCAATCTCACTTTTCCTTTCTTGACTTCCCCGTCCGCTCATTGAATCTCTGGCTGCTGTTCCAATAGGAGTAGAGGAAGCGCCAAGATTTCCCCGTCCGGTCATCGAAGCTCAGCAGCATCCCTTTCACAAAGCAGCATCCCAGCAGCATCACGTCGCTGGTGATTTCTTTTTTCTCCTCAATCTCTCTTTTCTATTCTTGTTTCTCCTCAAAACATAAAGGGGCTAGGATCCCTTGTACATCTTGAGTTAATAATATTATTTGCTTCCCCATTTGTCGAGAGTTGAGTTGTTTTGGTGGCACAATTTGTTCATACTGCATCAAGTTGTATGAGAGCCAAACTTTTAATTCAGTCTCTGGTACAAATATATGAACACATTCCCTCAAATACATGCTTCATTTTGCTGATTTTTCTGCTTGCAAACTCTTGTATAGCTTCTCTTTTATAGAAAAAAAAATCTAATTGTGAAATTCATGTTTCTTTTGAGAAGGTTGCTTGTTGCTTTGAATTTGGCTGTCCTTTTGATTGTCAGCCAAAATGAAAGAAACCTGTGCATTTTAGTAGAGGAGTGCATGTGTAGGTTTATAATTAGTTCTCATCAACGATGCACAAATATCCTAAAATAATTCCACCTTATCATCGATAGTGATTTGTCATGATTTTGACTAATGGAGAAGTTATCCCTCAATGAAAATGGTTAAATACATGTAATTATCTATTGCCTGTGCAGTCATTCATTTATAGATATTCAGTTGTTTGAAAATTAGAACATGGGTATATTTGATTTTCATTCTTGTAAAGTTAGACTGAAATTTAAAAAAAGATAATCAAAATACATATGAGAATATCATTGACTGAGACATAGATATAGCCTTAACCTAACCAAAGATGATCAAAATGGTCTTGGTATAGGGATATGAATATAGAAAGTCAATGGAAGGATTTACATTTCATATTGTAGTAACTTCTAAAGCTTCCAATAGCTAAAGCCAAAATAATATATTAAAGATAGATTAAAACTAGGCATACAAACAAATCTAATAATCCATGGATAAAAATCAAAAGGTAAGGACCAAGAGGAAATATGAATACATTTGAATAACTAAGAAAACAAGAAAGAGAAAGGATTGATGATGATTTAGAGACCAAAAAATAAAACACCATATGACTGCCACCTATTATGATATGATATTTTGATAACACCTATGAAATTGATTTAAAATTGTCTAAATGTGTATTTTTTTATTTAAATGTCAACTTCTTAATTATATACTTAATATTTTGTATTCATGGTATGGTTTTTGAATACATTGAATCATATGTGTAGTACCTCTATTATATTAATTTCATACTTACTAAGTAATCAATCTTATGTTTATTAGGATATAATATACTTGAACAAAGATTGGATGTACAATAGATTAGAAAATGAATTTATCCGAGATGAATATTTTGCTGGAGTTGAAGAGTTTGTGAACTTTGCGAAGATTAATCCAGAATGTATGGATGGTGTCATGTTACGTTGTCTGTGTAATCATTCCAAATGTTGAAATAAAGCTTTCCATGATGAGGATACTATCAAAGTACATCTATGTAAAAAAGGATTTGTTCCAAATTACTACAACTGGTATTGTCATGGAGAGCCTTATTTGTCTCACCGTTTTGGAACTTCGGTTGCTTCTTCATTAGGCACAACTCCTGTAGGGGAATCATCATCTAATGAGAATGCAATGTAATTAATGGTTTATGACGCTATAAATGCTGTTGATCATTCAAATATAGATGATTTACTAACACTTGAAGTTCAGCAAATGTATGACATGTTAAAGGCTAGTGAAAGAGAAGTGTGGGAAGAGATTCCGTCTGATCATTCCCAATTATTAGCTACTGCAAGATTATTGAACATAAAGGCAGAGCATCATTTTTCAGAAAGATGTTACGATGACATCTGTCAATTGATGTCTGAGTTACTTCCTACTGATAATATAATGCCTGATAGCTTCTACACTACAAAAAAATTGGTGAGAGGTTTATGTTTGCCGGTAGAGAAGATTGATTGTTGCATTAATAACTGCATGATATTTTGGAAAGAAGACAGTGAACTGATTGAATGCAGAATCTGTACTCACCCTCGTTATAAGCATAGTAGTCGAATAGAAGGGAAGAAAAATAAAAATATTTCATGGAAAGTTATGTATTATTTCCCGCTAAATGCTAGACTCCAACGCTTGTACGCATCTACTGCAACAGCAAGCTACTTGAGGTGGCATCATGAGCATGTGCACAAAGAAGGTATAATGTGTCATCCTTGTGACTCGCCTGCATGAAAACATCTTGATACAACATTTTCCTTATTTGCAATGGAGTCATGTAATGTGAGACTCGGACTTTCTGCAGATGGATTTTAACCTTTTGGTCAGTCTGGATAGCAATATTCATCTTGGCCAGTTATAATAACACCTTACAACTTACCGCCATGGATGTGTATGAAAGATGAATTCATGTTCTTTACTGTACTTATTCCAGGGCCAACTAATCCAAAAGAGAAGATTGATATTTTCTTGCAACCTCTGATTGCTGAGTTGAATGAATTATGGAATGTAGGGTCAGTGACTTATGATGTTGCAAGTAAAACTAATTTTAGATTGCATGCTGTATTATTATGGACAATCAGTGATTTTTTAACATACTCAATGTTGTCAGGATGGAGCACGTCTGGTAAATTAGCATGCCGACACTGCATGACAGAGTCTGATGCATTTTCATTACCCTACAGTGGGAAGGTATCTTGGTTTGATAATCATCGTAAATTTTTACCAATTGACCACCCTTTCAAGCAAAATAAGAAAATTTTCATTAGGAATGTTATAGTCAGAAAACTTCCTTCAACAATCAAGTCAGGTGAAGAAATCCTTGACCAAATAGACAGTTATGTTTTCTACCAGTAGCTGAGACTAATTGTGATGAGATAAATAAATACATCGTTAGGCAGTGCAAGTGTAGTTGGAAGAAAAGGAGTATTTTTTGGGAGCTACCATATTGGAAGTATCTACTTATTCGGCATAATTTAGATGTAATGCATGTTGAGAAAATTTTCTTTGATAATATTTTTAACACCGTGATGAATGTGCATGGAAAAACTAAAGACACTGCAAAATCACGTGAGGAATTAAAAGAACTATTTAGCAGACCAGAGTTGCATCAGGATGAAACAACCAATAAATTCTCAAAGGCTTGTTATACATTGGACAAAGACGGTAAACAAGTTTTATGTAATTGGTTGAAAGAAATCAAATTCTCATATGGGTATGCCTCGAATATGGCTCGATGCGTGGATATGAACAGGTTAAAGATGTTTGGAATGAAGAGTCATGACTGTTATGTATTCATGCAAAGACTTATTCCAGTAGCTTTTCATGACTTACTTCCTCAAAATGTTTGGCAAGCACTCACAGAATTGAGTCTCTATTTTAAAGATTTGACTGCGAGGTGTATTATGATGAATGATATGCTTCAACTAGAAATAGACATTTCTCTCATACTATGCAAGCTTGAACGTATTTTTCCACCCAGTTTTTTTTATTCAATGGAACATCTACCAGTACATTTAGCGTACGAGGCATGAATAGCTGGTCTTGTCCAATACAGATGGATGTATCCATTTGAACGGGTTTTAAGGAAATTAAAGAATAACGTTCGTAACAAAGCTAGAGTTGAGGGGTCAATCTGTAATGCTTATCTAGTTGAAGAAGCATCCTCATTCTGCTCTTATTATTTTGCTGATAATGTAAAAATCAGACATTGCAAGTGTCCTAGAAATTCAGATGATGCACAGCCTATAGACCCATCTATGCTTTCTATTTTCAAGTTTCCTGGCAAGTCAATGGGAGCATCTGTTTCTAGATGGTTAACTCCACAAGAATATCATGCTGCGAGGACATACATACTCTTAAACTGTGATGAAGTCAAACCCTACATAAAGTAAGTTGACTTCTTGAATCAAACATTTATCAAAAAATAAGTTGTTTCCCGATAGTGTATTTTTCTTAAAATTACCTTATTTTTCAGCTTGTATGAACAACAACAACTACAAGTACAAAATCCATCAATTCGTGCAAGTGAGATAGCTGAAAAGTTAGAGACGGAATTTGCATTATGGTTTCAAATCTATGTAAGTTAGAGCATAATTTTAATTTCTTACATCCATATTAAATTATCAGAGGCTTATTTTATATTCTACTATTGTTATAGGTGTCCGATCAGAGAATATCTAATGTGCAAGATTCCAGGATAATCAATCTTGCATCTGGACCTCTCCGTAAGATAATAGTGTACTCTAGCTACTATGTTAATGGTTTTAAATTTCACGTGACACAACAGGATTCACGCAGACTAACTTTCAATTCGGGTGTTTGTGTGAAAGGATCTATCAACAACAATATTTCTGAGTTTGATTATTATGGGAGACTTGAAGAAATCATAGAAGTTTAATATCCTGCTTTACCGATCAAAAAATGTGTGTTATTTAAATGTTCTTGGTATGATCCGACTCCAAGAATAGGTACCAGAATACATCCAAACTACAATTTAGTTGAGGTAATGCAAACAAAAGCTTCAACAAGTATGAACCTTTCATTTTTGTTGGGACCGAAAATGGAGCTAGAGGGGGGGGGGGTGAATAGCTCGGCGCGATCTCGTGCTCGTCGTTGCTTGTTTCTTCAAAGATATGCAGCGGAAAATACAAAGAAACAAACACACAACGCTAACTCTAGGATTTACTTGGTATCCACCTCAACAAGAGGTGACTAATCTAAGGATTCACACACTCACGCACCCTCCACTATGAAAAGACTCCTTTACGATAACTACCGAAGGCGGAGAAGCCTTACAACACTCTCAATACAAGAAGCAAGGAAAGGGAAAACAAAATACAAGCAAAAGCTTACAAGATATGCACTGAAAGCCCTAACCCTAACTTCTTGTTGTAGCCCGCCTCTTGATCTTTGATCACCAGCAAACCTTGCTCCAAGAACCCCTCAAGAATTGGCGGTAGAGTGGAGAAGAAACTTTGGAGAGTTGTTGTGTCGCTGGAGAAGAATCAAGGAAGAACTCTTGAAGATGAACGCACGCCAACAGCTAAAAACAACGCTAACGATAGAATCCCAATCGATTGGATTGCTCCCAATCGATTGGGGAGGCTTTGGATTGATCGGCCGATCGATCCAGAGTGCCTCTGTGCTTTTGGGAATTGCCTGGATTGATTGCCCAATCGATCCAACACGTCTCGCGTGTTTTCCAGCGCTGTCGCACACATTCCTAGCCTCTCAATCGATTGGTCGATCGATTGGAGGTTTCAATCGATCAACAGATCGATTCAGAAGCTCACTGTTCACTCAAAAACTCTCCCAATCGATTGGGGAAGTTTCAATCGATTAACCAATCGATTCAACCCATTTCTGCATGAATTCGCATCACCCAATCGATTGACCAATCAATTGAACCCCCCAATCGATTTGACAATCAATTGGAAAGTAGAAAACTGAATATAGATTGAAATTAGCTTCGTTTCGCATCTGAGATCACCTTATTCCGATATCCGAGTCAAAAGTTATGGCCTTTGGAAGCTCACTACGTCCGAACTTCCTAGTTCCATGCCAACTCCCTATTGGACTTACGACCGCTAAGAGTTTGGTCAACTTTTGACCCATCTAGACTTTCTCCTTGTGCCAAGTGTTCGGTCAACCTTGACCCACTTGGACTTATCATCTCGTGCCAAGTGTCTGGTCCTCCATGACCCACTTGGACTTCCTTCTACTAGATGTTTGGTCACCCTTGACACATCTGGATTTCCTCGTGCCTGGCTTCACTCACCAGGTCTTTCCATTGTCCGGCTTCACTCACCGGGACTTTCCCCTGCCTGGCTTCACTCACCAGGACTTTCACTTGCCTGGCTTCACTCACCAGGACTTCTACCTGCATGGTTTCACTCACCAGGACTTTCCCAACTGCCCGGCTTTACTCATCGGGACTTTCACCTAGCTTCACTCACTAGAACTTCTCAACTGCCCGGCTTCACTCACCGGGACTTTCACCTAGCTTCACTCACTAGGATTTTCATCTGCTTGGCTTCACTCACCAGGACTTCCCACACGGACGATTGCACCTGCAATCTCCACGACCTATCAGTCTCCATGTATTGTCTCAATGTATTGTCAAACATCGAAACCCAAACATCAAGACTCAAGCTTGAGCCAACTCAAGCTTAGTCAACCAGGTCAACCTTGACCTAGGGAATATTGCACCAATAATCTCCCCCTTTTTTATGTTTGACAATACCTTTAAGTTAGGCTAATCCCATGCCAATGTATGAATGAGGGTTCCCTTCATTCTTCCCCTTTCCTAGAGGGCACAAACTTCCTCTTTAGGTAATAAAGGCCTAACTTAACCACACATTGATGGTTCCCTTCATTCTTCCCCTTTCCTAGAGGGCACAAACTTCCTCTTTAGGTAATGAAGGTCTAACTTAACCACACATTCTCCCCCTATTAGCATACATCAAAAACTCTCCCCCAGAAGAGTTACCCAACGTTGTTTACAACTCAATAACAAAGGTCCCATACCCTTCATTATTCTTAATGCTCATCCTTGAGCATATACCACTTGGTATGTTCACACACGATTCAAATAAAGGTCTCATACCCTTCATTTTCATCAAATGCTCATCCTTGAGCATATACCACTTGAACAATGAAGATATCCACTCTCCATTGTATTCAAATGACCAACCTTGAGCATTTTCGTGAAAGAAGGTTAACCACCTTCCAAGGTATATGAAAAATAAATTTTCATGTCCTTAAAGAGTAACTCCCCCTAAAGACATGACCGTAACTTCTGTCATTGCACCAACAATGACTTGGAACTCCTAAATCTTTAGGAAACCCAAATTTAGAAGTTTTGAGGTTCAAAAATTCAATATTGAAACCAAACCTCAACCTAAACCTCTACTTAGTCTTCCTCAACCAATCCATCCTAGTTTTCATCATAAAAACTCCCCCTAAATGAGTGCAAATATGTTCCAAGGGGTTAGGAATGGTTACCTAGAACACAAATGGGTTAAATCATTGAAAACAAGCTTTCCCAGCTGAAATTAGTGATTCAATCGATCAATGGATCGATTCAAACCATGTGGATCGATCGGTGGATCGATCCAGCAAGCTTCTGCTTGCGAGAAACACACCCTCAATCGATCGCCCGATCGATTGAGACCCTTCAATCGATCGGGCGATCGATTGAAGGTCTAAAGTTGCTGAAAGTTCATTTCAGTCAACTTCAGAAATCCCTAGAAAATTCTACAAAATTCTAAAAATCATGAAAATCGTTGTAGACATTATTTAGGGAATATATTATCATGGAAAAATAGTTTCCTAAGAAAATACTTCATATTTTCAAAGATTGACACAGACTTGAAAACTTGTAAAAACTTTAGTGTTTTCTTTCAAGTTTGTGCCTAACTATTCAATGATGATTACTATCAAAAGATAGCCTTCACCAAGGTTTTCCGAAAGTATTTTAAAATCATTTTCAAAACCAATATCCAACCATGTTCCTTGGGCTTAATGCACATGACTTGTACATTAGCTTTCCCAATGATTGGAAAACACATAACTATGTGTTTTGATGAACTTAAAACTCAAAAGAATGCACTAAATCAACATCTTGAGTTTTGTTCATCATCCTAACATCTCACTTGTATTTAATGTGTACGAAACCACATATAAGTCACCTTATAGTTCTTTGGTGAGATGTAAAATCTTGATTTTGCCCTAAACTAGGGATCATGCATATCTACCTAGGCATTTTTGAAACTATGAACATCCACCCAGGATGTTACTTGTTAGTGAATGTCATTAGTCCTTAATTGCAAGAAATAAACTGATGCATGAAAATGTTATGGCATACATAAAAGATAAATAATTTTCAAAAGAAAATTTCCTATAACTACATTATGTATGTATGATATGACATGGTATTTTTATATTTTTCATAATAAAACATGAATGCAAAAATAAATAAATAACTATGATGTCATGACATATGATGGGCAAACAAGACATGACAAATTAGCACACATACAATACCTAGATTACCTATCTAAGTATCCTTAACCTTAGCTAACTTTAACAAATTTGAACCCTAGATTGCCTACTATTTCCCAAGAGAATGCCAAAGTCTAATTTTGACATTTCTTTTGCTTTTCTTAATTTGTGCCAATTTAAATTAAGCATATTCCTCAAATTTTGGCATAATTTTCTCCTTCAAGGAGTAATCATCGAGATCAAGTTCTAAATTTTTGCCCTTACTCCTTAAGAACATACCAAAATCCCAACTTGGTAGTTCTTTATGATTTTCCCAATTGTGCCGATTTAATTTAAAATTGAACTTTCAAATTATGAAACATTTTACTCTTCTAAAGAGTAAATGAAACTCCACTTCATTTTCAAAGATTGATAATAACCTTGAAAATGCTCTTCGAGTGTCAAGTTCATCAAAGTTGGGTTAACTACCTCCCAATTTGAGTTGACACTCTCTAACCCATCTAAGGGGTAGAGAAAATACTCCTAGGAACCCAAAATCTATTGGCACTCCTTGGATGCTCTAGGTACTCACTAGGGATAACTTCTCTAGACTTCCTAGTGACCTTGTTTGGCTTCTTAGAAGCCTTGGTCACCTTTTCTAGGTCAACTCTAGGGATTTCTTCCCTTGTGACCTTCTTAGTGACTTTCTTAGACTTCTTAGAAGTCTTAGTCACATTTGTTGCAAAAATACTTTTAGGGATAACTTTCCTTGTATTTTTTACTTGACCTCTAGGCGTATGGTTAGTTCCATAGCTATATGGAACCCTATGGTAAGAAGGCACATCCTTTTTGATTTTAGGTTTGTATCCCAAACCTCTATTACCCTTGGATGACCCTTGTTGTCCTAAACCTAGATTTTGCTCATTTTACCCTTTTAGGATATTTTTCATCCTTTTTAGGGTCTTTTCTAATTTATCAAGTCTTGCCCTCAAGACTTGATTTTCTCTCATTAAATCCTTAGTTTTTAGTTTTTCATTTAATCCTTGAGCATTTTTATTTTTAGGCTTGTAACTAAAATCTTTAGAATTCTTGTCTAAATTTTTATCTACCTTCCTAAACCTAGGTGTGGTAGTTTTAGCATGAAGAGCTACATGTTTTTCCTTAATGCTATCATACTTCCTATTTTAATGGTAAATAGCATTAAAATGATAAAAATTGGAATTAGCATGCTTTTTACCATTATTTAAGGGGATAGACTCAATAAATGATACCTTTCGTTTTACCTTGGAGGCTCCCCCTTGATCCATGCTTCCTCCTTTAGCTTTGACCGCTTTCTTCCCCTTAGGACATTGGCTCTGGTAATGTCCTTTTTGATTGTAAGAGAAGCACACAATGTGCTCCTTGCTCTTCTTTGTTGTGGGGACAGTCTCCTTGGGCTTCACCTTGCCCTTTAGTGCCACTTGGCCCTTCTTCTTGGCCAATTTGGGGCACTTGCTCTTGTAGTCCCCATGTTCTCTACACTCAAAACATATAATATGGATTTTATTCTTAATTGAAACATTTATACCTTCATGTGTAGGGATGACATCTTCTCCTTTTGATCCGGATGTAGATGCTTCTTCTTGATCCGGCAATAATGATCCACGCTCCCCCTCAATCTTAGAGGTGGAGGCTTCTTCCTCTTCATCCTCGGATGTTGAACATCTCTCAACTTCCAAATCGTCATGCACACGAAATAAGGAGTAAACTCCTTTGGCTTTACCTTCATGCTCTATTGAGGATGGACTTTCTTCTTCTTCCTCCGGTGTTGAGCACCTCTTAACCTCGGAGTCCTCTTCTTCTTCTTTTTGGTCTTGATTCAATGAATCACCCTCATTTGATTTTTCTTGGATTGGTACAGTGGAGGGTTCTTCATGAAGTTTTGCCAATTTGCTCCATAGCTCTTTGGCATCTTCAAATTCTCCAATTTTATCCAAGATGTTGCTCGGTAATAGATTGACCAAAAGCTTGGTCACTTTGTCATTAGTCTCACACCTTTGGATTTGTTCTTGGCTCCACTTGTTCCTCTTGAGAATTTTGCCCTTTGAATTCTTTGGAGCTTCGAAGCTTTCCATTAGAGCAAACCATTGCTCTATCTCCATCATAAGAAAATTTTCAATTCTTGATTTCCAAGAATCGAAACTCGTGGATACATATGGTGGAGACAACCTTGTGTCAAATCCGAGTCCATCTCGGAATTCCATCTTGAAGTTGAGCCTTTTTGATGAAGTCTTCGACTTGTAGAATTGCTCCAACCTCTTCACCCTCTAGCTTTTTGCCACTTCCGGTGATGATTCTGGTGAAGAGCGACCTCCCTCTAATACCACTTGTTGGGACCGAAAATGGAGCTAGAGGGGGGGGGGGGGTGAATAGCTCGGCGCGATCTCGTGCTCATCGTTGCTTGTTTCTTCAAAGATATGCAGCGGAAAAATACAAAGAAACAAACACACAACGCTAACTCTAGGATTTACTTGGTATCCACCTCAACAAGAGGTGACTAATCCAAGGATCCACACACTCACGCACCCTCCACTATAAAAACACTCCTTTACGGTAACTACCGAAGGTGGAGAAGCCATACAACACTCTCAATACAAGAAGTAAGGAAAGGGAAAACAAAATACAAGCAAAAGCTTACAAGATATGCACTGAAAACTCTAACCCTAACTTCTTGTTGTAGCCCGCCTCTTGATCTTGGATCACCAGCAAACCTTGCTCTAAGAACCCCTCAAGAACTGGCAGTAGAGTGGAGAAGAAACCATGGAGAGCTGCTGTGTCACTGGAGAAGCATCAAGGAAGAACTCTCGAAGACGAACGCACACCAACAACTAAAAACGACGCCAACGGTAGAATCCCAATCGATTGGATTGCTCCCAATCATTGGAGAGGCTTTGGATCGATCGGCCGATCGATCCAGAGTGCCTCTGTGCTCCTGGGAATTGCCTGGATCGATTGCCCAATCGATCCAGCATGTCTCACGTGTTTTCCAGCGCTGTCGCGCACATTCCCAGCCTCTCAATCGATTGCCCGATCGATTGGAGGTTTCAATCGATCAACGGATCGATTCAGAAGCTCATTGTTCGCTTAAAAATTCTCCCAATCGATTGACCAATCGATTGAGGAAGTTTCAATCAATTAACCAATCGATTCAACCCATTTCTGCACGAATTTGCGTCACCCAAGCGATTGACCAATCGATTGAACCCCCCAATCGATTGGCCAATCGATTGTAAAGTAGAAAACTGGATAGAGATTGAAATTAGCTTCATTTCGCATCTGAGATCACCTCATTCCGATATCCGAGTCAAAAGTTATGGCCTTCGGAAGCTCACTACGTCCGAACTTCCTAGTTCCATGCCAACTCCCTATTGGACTTACGACCACTAAGAGTTCGGTCAACTTTTGACCCATCTAGACTTTCTCCTTATGCCAAATGTTCGGTCATCCTTGAACCACTTGGACTTATCATCTCGTGCCAAGTGTCCGGTCCTCCATGACCCACTTGGACTTCCTTCTACCAGATGTCCGGTCACCCTTGATCCATCTGGATTTCCTCGTGCCTAGCTTCACTCACCAGGTCTTTCCATTGCCTGGCTTCACTCACCGGGACTTTCCCCTGCCTGGCTTCACTCACCAGGACTTTCACTTGCCTGGCTTCACTCACCAGGACTTATACCTGCCTGGCTTCACTCACTAGGACTTTCCCAACTGCCCGGCTTTACTCATCGGGACTTTCACCTAGCTTCACTCACTAGGACTTCTCAACTGCCCGGCTTCACTCACCAGAACTTTCACCTAGCTTCACTCACTAGGATTTTCATCTGCCTGACTTCACTCACCAGGACTTCCCACATGGACGATTGCACCTGCAATCTCCACGACCTGTCAGTCTCCATGTATTGTCTCAATGTATTGTCAAACATCGAAACTCAAACATCAAGACTCAAGCTTGAGCCAACTCATGCTTAGTCAACCAGGTCAACCTTGACCTAGGGAATATTGCACCAACAATTTTTGCCGTACAAGCGGGGCAGGTTTTCTATCTTAAATATCCCACGAAGAGGAGAAGAGCTAGTGAATGGTTAGCAGTTTGCCGAACAAAGCCACACTCTACCGTAGAAATGCCCAAATCTATCGTGAACCAAAACCATGATGCATTTCAAGATGATACAGTGGAGATATATTCAGTAGATTCTCAGATTCAATCAACATCTCAATTACTTGTAGATGTTAATGTACCTTATGAAGAAATAGATGATGGAGAAATATCCAGCAGCGAGGAGCTTATTGAACTAACAGAGTCTAGTGAGTAGTGAGGAGGAACTACAAAATGTTAACGATTAAAATTGTTATATCTTTATGTTAAGCATTGTTAAGCTAAATTTTAGATCTAAATATTCATGGTTATATCACTTGTCTTACTCTATTAGTCATTATTATTTTTTTGATAAAAAATAGTGTGCATGCATATGTGTTATAATGTAATTATACAAATATAGGCATGTCTGACGCTGGTGACCAGATTGTTCTACGAATTATCAGGGGTTGGTAAGTATTAGTGTTATTAGTCTTATTCACTGCATCTATTTTTTTTTAACATATTTATTTAATTTTATTTGTTAAATGCAGTTTTACCCCAGATGGTCATAGAGTAGTTGCATACATCACCTTGAAATTTAAAGAGCGATTTAGCCCCGCTGGTACTACATGGAAGCGGGTACACCCTGATATGAATCAATTTTATTACGATGAGTTTTTGGTAAGCCATTTTAATTATCATGATTTTATTATGTTTTTATAATAATTTGTGAATATATTATTGCAGAAAATATATACTTGGGAGACAGGGCACGAGGCAGAATTTTATGCTACCTGGAACACAGTTTGGGCCAAAATATACAAAGACATGTTATACAAAGCAAGACAAAAGGGAATAAAACCATCCTATGTACCTGAGATCATTTGGGATGCATGGCGAGCCATCTGGGCTACAGACAGATGGCAGGAAAATGCAATGATAGCTCGAGCCAATAGAAAGAGTGAGCTGGCTGGCCCTAGTACTAGAGCGACAAAGCATACCGCTGGATCCTGATCGATCGTCGAGCATGCCTTAGACTTGGTGAGTTATTAATTTTAAAATTCTATAAGAGTTTTGTACCTAGAACATACCACTGGAAATATTTACATTCTTTAATATTCAGGAACATGATCTACAGTGACCTCCTACTTGTTCGGAGATATTTACCAAGACACACAAGTCAAAAGATGATAACTTTATAGATCGTCGATCGTCGACATTAGACGTAAGAATCTACACTTGAATATATTTAACTATTAACAATGATTATCTATCATTTTAGTAAATATCTGATAATACTTTTTTTAATGTAAATAGGAAGAAATTGCTGCTAGGGTGGCACATGCGTCTCAGCCTAGTTTAGAGGGAGGTGAGGAGCATATTTTATACACTGACCAGATAAATGAAATTTATTATGATGTGATTGGTGGAAGGAAAAAGACCTCCACCCTCTATGGTCTTGGGGCCTAGGCGAGAGTTGTATATGATCAGGCGATGGCTCCTAGGGCCAGGGGTCATCCCAGCACATCATCGAGTGCATCCGAATCATCTGCTAGAGTAGACGCCTTAGAGCAAGAAAATGCAGATTTGAAGACTCGACTCTCGAGCTTGGAGGCAGATTTTCGAGCAGAGCGGCAATCCCGATTGGATCTTGAGAAAATTGGGCGGGATATGCAGGCCTTCTTGGATCAAATGAGTGCAACACCGCATCGTTTTGCCTTTTAGGAGACTCAAGACCCTAATAATCCCCCTGATCCATAGCTATAGGTATCTTGATGTTTAACTTTTTTTTTTTTGTTCACTAATGAAACTATGTGTAACATTGTATTATATCTTTTCAAGAACGTTGATATCTATACGACACCATCATCATATATCCAAACTAGCACTCAGGTATGTAAAATATATTCATAATATTAAAATTAATATGTTACTCATAATTGTGTATTAGTTTATTCTTTGTTTTATTAGTAATCTATCGTATTAACATTTTTGCAGGATTGATTACTACTCGCTAGCTTAGGATTGGATTTTCTTTGCTAGAAGGTGTTGTATTGTGTTTTTTAATTTCAGATGTTGTAGTACTATACAATCAGGTGTTTATGGTTGGAGATGTTTGGATATTTATCTTTGTTTTTTAATTGGATATTTAGTTTTAGTTTTGTACTTGGATTATTGTTATTGGAGATGTTATAGGAATGTAGTGTGCTTGGATTGGATATTTGGTTTGATATTTACATTTATATATTATTTTGTATTGTCATTGTCTAATTGTGTATGTATTGTGCTGTTTGAAAATCATCGTATGTGATGGTTTAGATTGATATGAAATGTAAACAAGGATAACTGCAAAAACCAAATTGTGCTGCTGAAATTTCCAGGCATTAGAGACGGAATATTAAAATTCCGTCTCTAATTAGAGACGGAATTTTAATATTCCGTCTCTAATTTCACCCTAGAATTTACTGTTATAACGATACCTTGCGACGGAACTATAATTTTCCGTCGCTGAATGACATGAATTTATCTGAAATATCGATACATTGCGACGGAACATTTAAATTCCGTCTCTAATTAGAGACGAAACATAAAAAATCCGTCTCTAATTAGAGACGGAATATTAAATATCCGTCTCTAATTAGAGACAGACCATTAAAATTCCGTTTCTAATTAGAGACGAAATTTTAATATTCCGTCTCTAATTAGAGACAAAAACTAGAGATCTGATTTTATGGTTAGCGACTGATGATTAAATTGACGTCGTTAAATTTTAGAGACGGAATATATATTCCGTTACTAAATTTAGAGATGGAATATATATTCCGTCTCTGACTAGCGACGGAATTTAAAATTCCGTCTCTGACTAGCAACGGAATTTAGAATTTCGTCTCTAAATATGATCAACGACAAAACTCGTATCGACGTAGTTATTCAGTTGCTAATTAGTCGCTAATCTAATTTAACGATGGAAAAAAAAATCTCTCTCTAATGCTGTTTTTTTTTTTTTTAGTGAAAGCTCTGGGCCGATCGACTAAAAATTGGATCTGATCAAATTTATTTGGTGCATTTAATGTTCCATCAATTAATTTAATGTTATCCTTTTCAAAATACTTAAAATAAAATAGTAAGAATTTAAATAAATTTCAAATAAGTGGCATGCTTACTCGGCCGCTGTTATCATTTTATTTATTTATCCAGCATATTCATTTTAAATTATTCTTTTTGCCAAATTCAACTATGTCAACAACTAAAATTAGGTAGATAAGTCATGATTTAATAATATTCATGACATTAAATATTTCAGAATTACTGTTGTTATAATATAAATAACACAACTATTATCCTTTTCCCTTATTTAAATTGTTCTAAAATATATATAGTTATAATATAAATAACACGACTATTAATTTTTGCCAGTTAATACTTTCAGTAAAAATGTAATATTAATTATTAGTAGAAATTAAAATTTCAATATGTCATTTTAAATCACCATTCATGGATAATATTAGTAATACTGGACTTTATTAAATGAAGATATTTTTTAAATTGTACTAGATTAAATCAGGCAGATCAGTCACTTTCTACCTGTAACAGGTCAGCTAGCTCTTGCAATAGTTCCTTCTCCCTTTCGTGTGTTGCTCCAATTGCAGCAAAAGGTGAAATCCTCGCTCCTAGGGCCCCCATCGATCGGACTCATGGTCATTGTGAGGGAGATAAATCGTAGCACCCAAGTTAACATGGGACGGACCGGGTGGGATACAGAGATAGGGGATTTATTCCCCCGCTGCCACTGAGTTTCGACCCGATGGCCTCATTGCAGCAACTCCCGCCCCATGTCATCTCGGATGACCCACGGGGTCCTTTCGTGTGTTGCTCCAAGCTATCAAGGAAAGAATGAAATAAATAAGATTATGTTATACTACTAAATGAAACACATAAGCAAAAGAAAGCACTGGACTGACAATCATCAAAAGAACAATTGCTCTGTCAAAGCTAAGCAAAGATCGACCAAAGGTTGCAGCACAACATCATGTTACCAATGATCAGATCCATGTTTTCAGGGCTGATGATATTCAAAAAGAGATCATCACAAGAAAATTAAGTGGCATAACATATGCACAACTTGCAAGTGGCACAGAGGAATACAAATATGAAGACCCACTTACAAAAAAATAGTTCTTTAAAAACAAATCTATACCAACATTTTATATCATACATATTGGATCTTGAATTGACTAACCTTGCTCCAATTTAACTAAACGCAATGACTACGGAGTGTAATCAAACAAACAAAATGCAATGAATAAACTCTTCTTCCTTTTGTAAATAACAGATTAGTCAAGGTATGATCAATGAACAGAATATACATTCCATCATTGTGAAATCGAACCATATGGATCGATTTTTTTCATGTTCAAATTCTTGGTAATTATTAGAAATCGAAAATAGCCCATGAAACTTATTTATTAAAATTATTTTCGTGGAATTTTCTTTCGAATTAATTAAATGATTCATGATTATATGTGAATAAAATTTGTTTATTTTTTCATGATATGTGTCATTTAAAAGAGGATCATACACTTTTGATAAGTATTCTTGTTTATTCTCATCAGTGCATAATCTAGTCCTTTTTCTAATATATTTAGAGTAAAAGATACTTTTATTTTTTCTATAACTTTTATTCTACTTGTTAATTTTTATTTGTATTATATTTTTCCACCAAAGCAGCGGAAGACGAAGCACAGTGCTTCGTGATAATTTTTCTTTTGATATTTTTTTAATGGATAAGTTTCATTTAAATTAAAAACAAAAACAAAGATGTGCACCGTTGAAATTTTCCCACAGATGCTTACTATAGCATTAATGGTTGTGCATGTGGGAATGTTTGTGTGCATGTGGTAGTTAATTGGAAGATTAATTTATCATTTATGTTAATTGGGCTTAGATCTTAATCTATTTCACTGAACCAGACCAGACCAATTGGTCCACTTAGACCTGGTTTAGATTTAAACTTTTAGTTGATTTAACGAACCAATTTGATTCAAACCTGAATCGATTTGGGTTAATTTATTGGGTTTGGACCCAATATGATTAAATGATTATATTTATTTTAATTGGTCAGACTTAAACCAATGGACATTGGTTTGATCAAACGGACCTGAGTTTGATCAATAAGTCTGAAATTAGTTGAAATAGACTTAGATTAAATAGTAAGAAAACATAGATACAAAGATCTCTATCCAATTAGATCAGTTCTAATTATGGATAATGAACCTAGCTTAAGATCTAGATTCCTAATCAATTGATTCAATGGGTCAGTCGACTTAGACTCCTGAAAATCGAGAAGATTTATTTTTCTTAATTTATTATGTTGGTACTATGTCTGTATAAATTGAATTAAGTCAGTTTTATACTGGTTAGTGGATTTTATACTGGCTTATTTAATTTCAATTTTTCAGATGACACGGACGATTACCACATTGACTCATCGCGAAGTGCGACAAAATTAGCTCAGGGAGGAAATTCAGAAGATAGAGTATAACTCTACTTATGGAGTCGACGGACACGTTGGACGGCTTGATAATCTATTTTGGAAACTTGAGCGAGAAGAGTTTCCAGCCCTGGACAGTTATAAGACCTGGGCTTTGATGCGTTCATTGCTAGAAAATCCTAGGATGATAGCAGACTATATTTGGGGGTGTCATCAAAGACGCGTCACATATTCAGTATTATGTGAGGAATTGCTTCACCATATGACTGAAGAGGATCCTGAAGAGTTCGAAAAGGACCTGGAAATGATCGAGGAGGATCCAGAAGAGGATCCCATAGAAAATCCTGAAGCTGTCTTGCCTGAAATTACCCCAAAATGAATCCAGACTGAAAGGGATAATGTTTTCCACTGCACTAGTGTCTGTCCTAGTGGGAGTAGTAATAGCCTATCTAGTTTATTAGAGTTTTGTTATTCTTATTTTCATTATGTATGAATAATATTAGTCCATTTCGTTCATGTCAGTCGGTTATATGTTAACAATATATAGCATAATTTTATGTTAATGATATGTTCATTTATTTATGTTGTTTACTCGACATGATGCATGATTAGTTCATGATTTATTAAATGATCAATTCATTTAATTAAAGAAATTATGATATTATTGTTGGATCCCCAAGGTTATTTTGATGTGATCAAACAAGTTAAGTTAGGTCATGTTTGGTTTAACCCTTGTGTCTAAGTGTGCAGGAGCTTAGGAGCACAGGAAGTCGAGCGGAAGATGCGGCTAGTGAGAAGGATGGCACGGGGAGAGAGCCAACGGGCTCAGTGCGTCCGAGGGACGAGGTGCTGCGGAAGAGTACACCGGTGGACGAGAAGAACGTACACGACGTTCGAGGGATGAGAAATCGGGGAGGAAGGCTGCTCGAGGAGAAGGCCGGAACTTGAGTTCGGGTGAGCCCTATTCCGGATGGCCGAGATCACCCAAGCTAGTGGAGCCGGAGCGGAAGACCCGGACCGAAACGAGCACAACCGGAGTAGAGGAACCAGACCGCAAAAAGTTAATTTTGTTGACTTTTGTGGTCTGAGCGCTCAGAGCCATTCCGGGCGCCCGGAACCCAAATCTTATCAGCGATGATGTGGATGTTGACTGACACGTCGGGGATAGAATTCTATCCCCCACCCCCCAGGTGCCCGGAACCCTTCCAAGCGCCCGGAACAGTGCTATAAATATAGCACTGATTTCAACAGTTAGAACAACAACTTGTAATTCCATTTCTTCTATTCTACTTTTGTTTGTGAGCTGTGAACGTTGTAAGAGGCTACTCCACCCAAAGGAGATCTTCATAATAGTGCACTTCATTCTCCTTGGATTAGCAATCTTCTAATTACAAACCAAGTAATTTCTTGTGTCTATTTCCCTTTTTATTAGTCTCTTTATTTTTAATTACAAGTGATCTTATTCAAGCTATAAGTCGAGAAATGGTTGATTTGTTTTTTCGGAAAATTCACCCCTCCCCTCTTGCCGGCCTCCAAAGGGAGCAACAAGTGGTATCAGAGCAAGAACGCTTCAGAAAGACTAACCACCGACCAAAGCAAAGCAACCAATGGTTGGACCAAGCATCGTTCCACCAAAATTCGAGGGAGACTTCGTACACTGGAAACGTCGTATGGAGGTATTCCTGAAAATAGACTTTGAGATTCGTTTAATAATAAAATATGGTTTTGTAACTCCTACGAATCAAAATGGAGAGGAAAAAGAAGAGAGTTTTTGGACGAAGAAAGAGAAAAATGATTCTGTAGCGAATAACCGAGCGGAGTATCACTTGTTGAGCGTGCTGCCACCTCAAGAAGTCAACCGCATCGGGAGTTACTCGTCAACCAAATAACTCTGGGAAAAATTCTTTGGAACTCCACGAAGGCACATTCGAAGCCAAGCTCGCAAGAAGAGACATACTTTGGAATAAATTGATGAACATTCATCTCGAAAGAGATGAGAAGGTAGTCGATCTACACGTGAAGGTAAAAGAACTAACCACCAGATTTGAAAACCTCGGTGAAACGGTAACCAACTGGGACACGATACACTACGCACTCAATGCCTTTCCCAGGACTCCAAAATGGACCTCAATAATCGACGCCTACTACATCTCAAAAGACCTGGAGGTAAGTACCCTAGAGGAACTTTTTTCCACTTTAGAATTGCATGAAACCATATGTGCAGGGACAACAAAAGAATTAAGCTAGATCATAGCGCTAAATGCAACCAAGAAAGATGAACTCGAGTCAGACTCAAAAGAAGATCAAGAAGCTTATCTGGTAAGGAATTTCAAAAAATTCTTTAGATCTAATAAATTTAAAGAAATACAGAATAAGAAAAATCTAAGAAATAGAAGAAGGGTTCGATGCTACCAGTGTCAAAAGGAAGGACACTTAAAAGAAGACTGCCCAGAACTCAAAAAGGATAATGTCAAGATACCCAAGAAGTACAAGACTCTAAAAGCTACTTGGGGCAACAACTCATCATCTGAGTCTGAAATACAAGAATATGTCGATCTAGCACTGATGGCGAACCATGAAGAGGAAAGTACATCAGAAGCCAACATCGATAAAGGGGGAACGACTTCAAATGAATGCAGCGAAGCAGGGGGAGAGTCAGGCTTCAAGTCTGATATGGTAAGTGAGGTATGCCTCTTACCTCCTGATCAACTTTATTTTGAAATTAAGTCTATGGAAAAATCTATGTACAAATTAAAAAAGTAAAAATAATAAATGAAAACTTAGAAATGAAAAGAATTTTAGCAAAATCATGTCTGATAGAAGATTTTGATAAAATAAGACTTGAAAATGATAAATTAAAAGAAGAAATAGAAAACTTGAAAAATTCTACTTGTTCAAATATTTCTGCCTTTAGAAATTATAAAGGATTAAATTGGTACTATAGGTTTCACAAATAAAGTCAGATCGGAAAAATATCAAAAGCTTATATACCTAGAAAATATCTTATTAACCCTGTAGGAAGGAACCTATATTGGGTTCTAAAAACTTGTTTAAATTGAAAATGAAATTAGACTTAGGGCTTTCAGGTAGAAAATTGAATATTTGAATTCATTAAAAGGCTTTGTCTAGAAATGGTTGATGATCCAATAACCAAAAAGGCCTAGTGCCTCACCATAACCAGGAAGCCAATTTCTAAATTAAATATTTAATTGACAAACTGATAAGCATAAAAATTAATCGTCTTCAATCTTTGTCAATGGTTTAACATTTGTTAAAATTTCGTCCAAAAAAAAAGGTCTTCACTTAGAATTTTTTTTTTCTTAACTCAACAAATTTTATATAGTAGACTTCATTTAAATTATTTCTATTAAATTTTTTTTCTTTTCTTTCCCTTGCAAATTTATTTTTAACTTAGAAATTTTCTGCTTTAAAATTTTTTCACTTAGAATTTTTTTTAACACTTAAGACTTTCTAATTTATTGCATATTTTTTTTAACCTTAGACTTATTAAGGAACCCCATTTTTTTATGTGATCAAAAGGGGAGAAGGATATTAAGTCTAGGGGGAGGTATTGAACAGAAAAAACTTTTTGCACTTATTTGTAAAATTAATTGTCTTTACATTGCATTTTTTTTCATTTGTTTACCCTAAATTAACTTGGGTTGTTCACATCAAAAAGGGAGAGATTGTTGGAGCCCCAAGGTTGTTTTGATGTGATCAAACAAGTTAAGTTAGGTCTTATTTTGTTTAACCCTTGTGTCCAAGTGTGCAAGAGCTTAGGAGCACAGGAAGTCGAGCGGAACATATGACTAGAGAGAAGGACGGCACGGGGAGAGAGCCGACAGGCTTGGTGCGTTCGAGGGACGAGGTACCGCGGAAGAGTACACCGGTGCACGAGAAGAACGTACACGATGATCGAGGGACAAGAAACCAGGGAAGAAGGCTGCTCAAGGAGAAGGCCGGAACTTGGGTTCGGGTGAGCCCTATTCCGAATGGCCTAGATCACCCAAGCTAGTGGAGCTGGAGCGGAAGACCCAGACCAAAACAAGCACAACCGGAGTAGAGGAACCGAACCGTAAAAAGTCAATTCTGTTGACTTTTGTGGTCCGGGCGCCCAGAGCCATTCCGGGCGCTCGGAACTCAAATCTTATCAGCAATGATGTCGACGTTGACTGACGCGTCGGGGATAGAATTCTATCCCTCCCCTAGGCACCCAGAACCCTTCCAGGCGTCCGGAGCAGTGCTATAAATATAGCACTGATTTCAACAGTTAGAACAACAACTTGTAATTCCATTTCTTCTGTTCTACTTTTGTTTGTGAGCTGTGAACGTTGTAAGAGGCTACTCCTCCCGAAGGAGATCTTCAAAATAGTACGCTTCATTCTCCTTGGATTAACAATCTTCTGATTGTAAACCAAGTAATTTCTTATGTCTATTTCCTTTTTTATTAGTCTCTTTATTTTTAATTACAAGTGATCTTATTCAATCTATAAGTCGAGAAAGGGTTGATTTGTTTTTGTAGAGCAATTCACCCCTCCTCTCTTGTCGGCCTCCAAAGGGACCAACAATTATAAATCTTTAGTTCATTTGTTGGGATGTATGTAATAGAATTGATCAATATTGATTTGATTGGTCATACGAATGATGAGTGACGACATTGTTGTCACTTGATTTTGAAAACCAACTCAAATTAATATTGAGTCAATCATAAATTACATGCATATGAATTACACTAAATACTAAATAATCTGTTTATTTATGATAGATTATGGAAACCAAAAATATTATAGTTGAACTCAACAAGGGTGAAAAACTTAATGGGGATAACTATAAGATCTGGCACCTCAGGATGCAATATGTACTTGAGGAACAAGAAGTTCTGAAAGCTGTACATCAGGTTATGGTAGAGCTTATAGATGGTCCTACTGCACAACATAGATGAGATCTTGATGCCTATAAAGCATGGAAGAAAAAGGACTCCACTACAAAGGGCATATTGATTAGTTCAATGGTAGATGACCTAGCTTTTGAGTATGAGTCATATCTTTCGGCTCATGCAGTTTGGGTAGCCCTTAAAGAAAAATACAGTGGAGTAAGTCTGAGCAAGTTTGACAGCTACAAGAAGTGTCTAAATGTATTAATGGTTCAACACCTTAGGGAGATGTCGAACATGATTCGGGAGCTTAAAACTACTGGTTATGAGTTGACCGATGAATAACAGGTTCAAGCATTTATTCGTTCACTTCTAGATTCTGGGGAGACCATGAAGCAGACCCTAACTCACAGTGAGAGTATCAAGACTTTCATTGACGTCTCACGCCATGTAGAATTGGAGGCGGAAAGAGTTGAATCCGCAAGGATTTCTGGACAAGCCTATGTGGTTGTAGGTTCTACTGGATCATCTGGATCCATGAAAAAGAAATGGATCAAGAAAGGGAAGGGAAAGAAGAGGCTGCTACTGTGGGGCAGGGCCCAATCAAGAAGATAGTAAAGAAGATTGGAAATAAACCTAAAAACAAGTTGACTTGTTTTAACTGTGGCAAGAAGGGACACTTCACTCGGGAGTGCACTGAGCCGAAAAAGGTAAATCCAAGTGTGTCTTCTTTTCCTGAGCATTTTGTTGCTAGTTTAGTGTTGTTAGCTGATTCTTATTCTTTGTGGATTATAGATTCAGGAGCAACCAACCATGTAGCTCGGGAATGAGTTACATTTATTGAGTACTGTCAGGTACCAACTGACAACAAGTGGATCTATGTAGGAAATAATACAAGAGTTGAAGTCAAAGAAGTCAACACTTGAAACTCAACCTTCGTGGTGGTAGTGTTTTGTTTCTACATGATATCTTGTATGCTCCTGAAATTTGTTGAAATCTTGTTTCCGTTATGTGTCTTCTTGATTTAGGGTATTAAATTAATTTTACAGTCGGTGTGTTGAACTTAAGATCGGACATGATTTTTTAACAAATGGTTTTATGATTCTTGATGTAGAACCATATGTCAATTATGCTATTGATGGTTATTTTTCAAACATTGCTCTAACTAGTGATGCAGATATAACTAATGAGATTTGGCATGCTGGATTATGACACATAGGATAAGAACGTATGAATTGCTTGGCTAGAGAGGGTCTAATGGGCACTCGAGCTAAGATTCACTTGTCCATATGCGAGCATTGTCTTGTTGGAAAAGCAACTAGAAACTATTTGGTAAGGCTATTAGATCTGAATCAACATTGCATTTAATTCATCTAGATATTTGTGGTCCAATGAATGTGAAGGCTAGACATTGAGCTTCCTATTTCATTATATTTATTAATAATTTCTCTCGGTTCAATCATGTGTATTTGATTTCTCACAAATCTGAAGCATTGAATTGTTTCATTCGTTATATGAATGAAGTTGAAAATCAAACGAAATGTAAAGTTAAGACTTTACGTACTGACCGTGAAGGGGAATATTTGTCTGATATATTCAAGACAATATGTAATGATAGAGGGATTATAAAATGGCTGACAATCCCTGAAACTCCATAACAAAATGGGGTAGCTGAAAGAAGAAATATGACTCTTCTTGAAAAGGTTAGGTCTACGATGGCGTAGGCTAATTTGCCAATCTCCTATTGGAGGATGCATTATTAACTACAGCCTATATACTTAATAAAGTACCTTCAAAGTCAATTCCATCTATCCCATATGAACGTTGGATAGGCAGAAAATCATATTTAAGTAATCTGAGACCCTGGGGGTCAACTGCTCATGTTCATGATAGTTCTCACAAGCATGAAAAACTAGGACCTAGGGGTAAGAAATGTATCTTTACAAGATATCATGAAACCTTCAAAGGTTATGTTTTCATAGATGAACGACTAGATGGAACCATATCCGAAATAGACTCGAGAGATGCGACTTTCGAAACAGAGTTCTCAATTTGAGGAGGATGAGATATTATTAATAAGAGAGGTGTCAAAAGGGATACCTGAGTCTGGTCAACCGAGTGGGAGTGATATGCCGAGTCATGAGTTGATTTCTCAATAACCTAACTTACGAAGAAGTGTTCGTAAGATCAAACCTAAGAAGTGGTTTGATATTAAGAATGAGGCATTGATTACACTTCCAATTGACGATGACGAACCTCAATCCATTGAGGAAGCATTGAGATGTAGAGTTAGAGAAAAATGGAAAGCTACAATGGTTGAAGAGATGGAGTCCATGATTCAGAATCATGTTTGGAACTTAGTCGATCTTCCTCTAAGCTAAAGGGCTATTGGGAATAAGTGGATTCTTAAAATAAAGAGAAAAATTGATGGGTCGATTAACAGATATAAAGCTCGTTTAGTTGCAAAAGGATATACCCAAATGGAGGGTATTGACTTTGAAGAGTATTTTCTCCCGTAGTGAAATTTGTGTTAATACGAGTTATTGTGGCCTTTGTGGCACATTATGACTTGGAATTATATCAAATGGGTGTAAAAATCACTTTTCTTAACGGTGATCTTGATGAAGAAATCTATATAGTTCAGCCAGAAGGTTTCATTGCTAAAGGCTAAGAGCAGAAAATATGTATACTTAGAAAGTTTATATATGGGCTAAAGTAAGCATCAAGACAATGGAACATAAGATTTAACGAAGTCGTTTTATCTTATGGTTTCAAGATGATCAATGAGGATCATTGTATTTTCCTCAAAAGGAAAAAAAAGAAAGTATGTCATTATATGTTGATGATATGTTGATAGCTGGAAATGACATAGGATATGTGAATGAAGTTAAGAAGTGGTTGTCATCACAATTTGATACAACGGATATGGGAGAAGCTGAATATATCTTAGGAGTGAAGATCATAAGAGATTGTCCTAAAAGACTTTTGGATCTGTCACAAGAGTCTTATATAAATAAGATGTTACATCATTGCAGCATGTCAAATTGCAAAGTAGAGCATACACCTATTATGAAAGGTATTGTTTTGAGCAAGAGTATGTGTCATAAAACTCCAAAGGAAATAGCTGAGATGAATACAAAATCATATGCCAATACATTGGTAGTTTGATGTACACTATGTTGTGTACACGTCCCGATATCAGCTATGTTGTGGGCTTGGCCAATCGCTTCTAGTCAAACCCAGGACCGAGACACTAGAAGGCGATGAAAATGATATTCAGATATTTGAATGCAACAATAGATTGTTGTCTCTATTTTCAATGATCATATATGAGTCTGAAAGGTTATTCAGATGTAAATTGGGTTGGAGATCTGGATGATAGAAAATCCACATCAGGCTATGCATTATTGAAGAATGGTGGTGTCATCTCTTGGAACAGCAAGAAACAAGCTTGTGTAACTTTATCGACTATGGAAGTTGAATATGTGGCATGTTCAGCGGCTGTGCAAGAAGCAATCTAGTTGAGAAGGTTCCTGAAGTATCTAAAAAGTACTAAGGATAGTGGGAGTCCAGTAACTATCTACTGTGACAGTCAAGCTGCAATAGTTTTTTCCAAGAATCCCAAATATCACAACAAAGACAAGCATATAGAAATTAAATATAATTTTGTGAGGGATATTGTGGCTAAAATAAATGTAATTCTTGAGTATGTCCCTACACGTGTTATGCTTGCAGATTCTTTTACTAAGCCAATGACTAAAAAGTCATTTAAAGAACATGTAAAGTCTTTGGGATTTCATAAAATGTAACAATATTGAAATAACAACCAGAATTTGTGATTTGATTATGTCATTTGTCATAATTTATTCAGTATATATGTTATATTTATTACATTCATATAAGATCTCGGTGAGCATGTTGGCAGCAGGTTGAGATTGGTCCACTCACATAGACAATCATCTCTGTTTGTTAAGTACAAATAGAGGTAAGACCGTTACTTATAGAATAACTTATGTAGTTGAAATTAGAGACAGATCTATAAGTTGTAGTCGCCTTAATAATTGTGTCAAGATGAGATCATTTATATGTTAATAATGATCGAAGTAAAATGAACCCACCATTTACTGAACCTGTTGAAGGTCATATTAGAATTCATATGTTGAATTCAGGATTAAACATTAGGTATGTCTAGATCAAAATTTGTACGATGTTAAATTTGAGAAAAACATGCACTCCTTTTAGTAAAGAGAATAACATCGTAACACGAAATTCATACCGCATGTGTTATTGCGACAATAAAGGTAATAAGAGAATGGATTCTTGTTTCTCTACTATGTGAGACCTTTGAGATTATAAGTTAATCTCAGTTTTTTACCTTAGTAACTATTTAGTTATTTACTTGAAGTTTTAATCAGTATCTGCTACTTTAGCATATATCCTATGGCTATGTATGATTCGGTCTATGGAACATAACTAGGAAAGTGACTGATTAGTATGAATAGATTCTAGCTAAAAGGGAAGATTAAATATATTTACATCATTAGATGTTATTCACTGGTCGACACATTTATGTTATATATAGAAATGAATGTGAATATTGGATATGGAACATGCTCTTGACATAATGGTCATTATAAGGGATTAGAGATATTCATATTGATGTAAATGAAAATTATTTAATATGGGTAAATAGCAAGACATGAATATCTCCAAGATAATGGTTGTGGGCCACTGGAGATTGGATGAATTCTGGATAAAAGCTATATGCTACCAGGAAAGAGACTATGTGTCATGCAGAGTGTGCCTCTAATTTATTTGAGTGGTTAAGTAAAGTGTAACAACTTTATTAGCATTGATCGCTCAGCAAGCAGTTATGTAAGGCATAACAATCTTCTTAGCAACTATCGCTCAGTATGTTTACTGTCGCACGAACCATTTTCTCTAAGTATAGATTGGATGTTCTAATATGGTCTATGTGACTAAACTCTCAAATAGTCTATGTGGTTTAGAGACTCCATCTAATTATTATTATGATTATAAAATTTTATTAGTTATTTGAGTCCATCATTATGATCAGGAGATCGATACGAACTCATGAGAAGTTGTTTCATGTGATTCCAAGCTCTCTAGGTCCATCTTCCGTATTTTATACATATTTTTTTATTTTTGAAAAAAAAATAATTTTTGCAACGAACTTGGAAATTAGTCCCAAATCAGGGATGAACTCAGAAGTTCGTCCCTGATTTGGGACAAATTTACAAGTTCGTCCCAAATTTTTTTTTAATTATACTTTTAAAAATTGGAAGATGGCCCTAGAGAGCTCGGAATGACACAAAACAAGTTTCTATGGGTTCATATCGTTCTCCTGATCTTATTAATGGGGGCAAACCTAATTATTAACAAATATACTAACTATTATAAATTTTTTACCCTGAACGACATATAAATATTTTATTCTTGTTCCAAAAATTTATAAATGTCAGTGTATTGGTTATAAATTATGTTTGAGCTCATTAGTAAGATCAGGAGATCGATACGAATCCATATAAACTTGTTTCGTGTCATTCCAAGCTCTCTAGGGTCATCTTCCAATTTTTAAAAGTTTAACCTAAAAAATAAAATTTTGGGACGAATTTGAAATTTTGTCCCTAATTTGTGATGAACTTCTGAGTTTGTCCCAAATTTGGGATGAATTTCCAAGTTCGTGGCAAAAATTAATTTTTTCAAAAATAAAAAAATACATTTAAAATGCGGAATATTGACCTACAGAGCTCGGAATCACATGAAACAAGTTACTATGGGTTTGTATCGATCTCCTAATCAAAATGATGGCCTCAAACATTTTTTTTCACACAATATATTTAGGTGAGTTATTTTTGGATATCAAACTCACCTAATCATTTTTAAACTCTAACTCTTTTTCACCAAGTCTTAAGGTTTAGAGACTCCATCTAATTATTATTACGATTAAAAAATTTTATTAGTTATTTGAGGTCATCATTGTGATCAGGAGATCGTTACGAACCCATAGGAACTTGCTTCATGTTATTCCGAGCTCTCTAGGTCCATCTTCCATATTTTATACGTATTTTTTTATTTTTGAAAAAATTTATTTTTGCGACGAACTTAGAAATTCGTCCCAAATCAGAGACGAACTTAGGAGTTTGTCCCTAATTTGGGACGAATTTAAAAGTTCGTCCCAATTTTTTTTTAGTTATACTTTTAAAAATTAGAAGATGACCCTAGAGAGCTCGGAATCACACGAAACAAGTTTCTATGGATTTGTATCATTCTCCTGATTTATTAATGCATGGGGGCAAACCTAATTTTTAACAAATATATTGACAATTATAAATTTTTTATCCCGAACGATTGATAAATATTTGATTCTTGTTCCAAAAATTTATAAACATCAGTATATTGGTTATAAATTATGTTTGAGCTCATTAGTAAGATCAGGAGATCGATACGAACCCATAAAAACTTTTTTCGTATCATTCCAAGCTCTCTGGGGTCATCTTCCAATTTTTAAAAGTCTAACCTAAAAAACAAAATTTTGGAACGAATTTGAAATTTCGTCCCTAATTTGCGACAAAATTGACGGCGAATATATATTCGTTGATAATTAGCAACAAATCTAGAGATTTGTCGCAAAATTGCATAAATTTTCTAACAAAATTTATACTTCGATTGACAACGAATTCTGCGACAAAAATATATTTGTTGCTAATATCTGACGAATTTATTTCGTTGCTATTTTCGTTGCTAATTAGCGACGGATTTTTTTCCGTTCAAAAACCTGTTGTAAATTTGAAACAAATATTATTCGTTCCAAATATTCATCCCTAAATTATAATTTCTTTTAATGAATATATGAAAATTACAGAAGTAGTCGTCCGGTTAAGAAGATCGTTGGACAATTACAAAAATATCAAAAGTAGTTTTGGACAGGTAAATTAGCTACCAATATTGAATCACTTTATTTGGAGAATCCAAACTACACGGCTTTATAAATTCTTCTCCCCCCAGAATCTTCTCCATTCAATCAACCTTCAACTTCAATCTCCTTAGCATGGCTGCTTCAGTTTCTGATAATAATCCTCAGAAATCGAATGGTATAATATCTGTGTTCTTCAATCGAATTCCTCTCTTAATTTGATCTTCTTCTTCTTCACTGATATCGTAATTTGATTCTTGTTTGAGCTCAGATGAAGTGGAGATCAAGGACGACAGCCCGATCGAGCAGGTGCGGATGACGGTGCCGACGACCGACGATCCGTCGCTGCCGTGCCTGACGATCCGAACGTGGATCCTGGGCGTTTTCAGCTGCGTCCTCCTCTCCTTCGTCAACCAGTTCTTCAGCTACCGCACCAACCAGCTCTCCATCTCCAGCGTCTGCGTCCAGATCCTGGCGCTGCCCATCGGCCGCTGGATGGCCCGCGTCCTCCCGCCGGCGATCATCAGGATCCCTCTACTCAACTGGTCCTTCTCTCTCAACCCCGGCCCCTTCAACATGAAGGAGCACGTCCTCCTCACCATCATAGCCAGCGCCGGCGCCGGCGGCGATTACGCCGTCGGCATCGTCACCATCGTGAAGGCCTTCTACCACCGCGGCATCAACGTCATGGCCGCCGTCCTCCTCACACAAACCACTCAAGTACACCCAAATCTATAAATTTAAAACGAATTATTTTCGATTAAATTTTGTATTATTTTTTTTTGTTCAGTTGTTAGGATTCGGCTGGGCTGGATTGTTCAGAAAATTCTTGGTGGATTCTCCTTACATGTGGTGGCCTGCCAATCTCATTCAGGTCTCTCTATTCAGGTGTGTATATGAATTTATGTCAAGAGTGATCCAATTAACTAGTTCTATTTTGATTTGATTGATTCATATTTTAAACTAATTGCTCATCCCTATTTAATTATACAATCTGCTGTGTGGAATATAAATAATGCAGAGCGCTGAACGAAGAAGAACGGCGGCCAAAGGGCGGCGTGACGCGGCTCCAGTTCTTCCTCATTTGCATGGCCTGCAGCTTCTGCTACTACGTCGTCCCCAACTACTTCTTCCCGACCATCACCTGCATCTCGATCCTCTGCTTCATTTGGAAGGACTCCATCACCATCCACCAGATCGGCTCCGGCATGAGCGGCCTCGGCGTCGGCGCCATCGCCTTCGACTGGGCCACCGCCGCCATGATCGGCAGCCCCATAGCGGCGCCCATCTTCGTCCTCTTCAACGTCCTCGCCGGCTACGTCATCCTAGTCTACATCATCATGCCCCTCTGCTACTGGAACAACCTCTACGACGGTCGCCGCTTCACCTTGCTCAGCTCGCACCTCTTCGAGCGCTCCGGCAAGCCCTACGACCTCAGCCGCGTCCTCGACACCAAGACCTTCACTCTCAACGTGGAGGAGTACGAGAACTACAGCCGCATCTACATCAGCACCTTCTTCGCCATGGCCTACGGCATCGGCTTCGCCACCCTCACCGCCACCCTCTCCCACGTCTTCCTCTTCGACGGCCAGTACATGCTCAAGCTGTGGCGGCAGGCGACATCCAAGGCGAACGTGAACTTCCTGGACGTGCACGGCCGGATCATGAAGGCCAACTACGCCGCAGTGCCGCAGTGGTGGTTCCACCTCCTCCTCGTCGTCGTCACCGCGCTCTCCATCTACACCTGCGAGGGCTTCGGCCGCGCCCTGCAGCTGCCTTACTGGGGCCTCTTCCTCGCTATGGCCATGGCCTTCGTCTTCACCCTTCCCGTCGGGATCATCACCGCCACCACCAATACGGTATTTAATTAATCAAAAGCATTATTATATATATTATTAATTGGAATATTAATTCCGATATTGATGATGAATTGATCGATCAATGGTTAATGAATTATATATTTTGCATGTGGGTGATATATATATGCAGACGCCTGGACTGAACATAATAACAGAGATGGTGATCGGTTACATAATGCCGGGAAAGCCATTGGCCAATGTGGTGTTTAAAACCTACGGCTATATGAGTATGTCCCAAGCCATCACCTTTCTCAGCGATTTCAAGCTCGGTTACTACATGAAGATTCCTCCTAGGTCCATGTTCGTTGCTCAGGTAAGTAAATATATATATATATATATAATGTGATATGTTCTTTTTTATTTATTTATTTAATTAAACTTTATTTTTATTTCAGTTGGCGGGTTCAGTGATCGCCAACGCGAGCTACTTCTGGACGGCGTGGTGGTTGCTCACCGACGTCCCCCACATTTGCGATACCAACCAGTTGCCGGACGACACCCCGTGGACGTGCCCCAGCGACTCCGTCTTCTTCAGCGCCTCCGTTATCTGGGGTGTCGTTGGCCCTGCCCGGATGTTCGGCCCCGGCTCCATCTACGCCGGCCTCAACTACTTCTTCCTCCTCGGCCTCCTCGCCCCCGCCGTCGTCTACCTCTTCCACCGCCTCTTCCCGGAGAAGAAGTGGATCCCGCTCATCAACTTCCCCGTCATCTTCGGCTCCTCCGGCAGCATGCCGCCTAACAAGGCCATCAACTACAACTGCTGGTTCATCGTCGGCTTCGTCGTCAACTACTGGGTGTTCAAGCACCACAAGCAGTGGTGGGGGCGCTACGCCTATGTCATGTCTGCCGCCCTCGACGCCGGCACGAGTTTCATGGGCGTCGTCGCCTTCTTCGCCCTCGGGAACTATAACATCTACTCTGTCAACTGGACGTGCACGGCCGCCACCGTCACCGCCACCCTCTCCCACGTCTTCCTCTTCGACGGCCAGTACATGCTCAAGCTGTGGCGGCAGGCGACGTCCAAGGCGAACGTGAACTTCCTGGACGTGCACGGCCGGATCATGAAGGCCAACTACGCCGCAGTGCCGCAGTGGTGGTTCCACGGAAAAATTCTTAAAATATACCTTTTTTTTAAAATATGGATAACAGTATGTTTCTTTTTGGAGAAGCTGCGCTTGTATGCCTTTCGCATTTGTAAAATGCGAAATTTAATAAAGTTTCACATTCTTGGAATGCGAAACTATAGGCGTTCCGTAAAAAAAAGTTTTATTTAACATTTTGCCACTTTCGCTGTTTCGCATTTCTTAAATGCGAAAGTTGTAAGCCTTTCCCTAAAATGTTTCTGCCGACACCTTTCCTCTTTTTTTTCCTCACAGCCCGTCCACCCCACATCAAGCCACGCTAAACCCTAAATCGCCGACTCCTCCTCGTCCTTCTTCTTTTCATAGTGTCCGCCCGCTCCATTAGTTGTCCGATCTTGCCACGCCGAACACCTAAACCTTAAATCATCGCCGCCTTATTCTTCTTCTTCTTCTACTCGCGATCTCGTGGCTGCCCGCCCCTGGAGCTGTTTGATCAGGCCATGCCGGAGCACCTCATTGCGAAGGATTAGAAGGCAAGTCTAACTTGTTGCGAAGTATTAGAAGGCAAGGCCCAACTGTGAATATAAAGACCCGATTCTCGTCGAATTCGTCGGCATCGAACTGTTCTTCAACTTAACAACAGTGAGTTTTATGGTCTAAAAAATCTTCCTTTTTTTTTAAAAATAGTTCATATGGTAATGTACTGATGTATTGCATATACCATTTAATTAGGGTTGTTTGGCTTATTAGTATGGTTTTAGAACGTCCAATTCCTGTGAGCTTGTTTTGGGGAGCTAAGATTGAATATGAGAATGATTCAATTAAGCATGGACAGTCTATCTCTAACGCTACCATAGTGATTGAACATAAATTGAGTTACGACGAGCTGGTAGATGAGATTTGTCAACAAGTTGGTGTGGATAGAAAACATTTTAAGCTGAATATTATCTTGGATTATGAACAAAATGGGAAATCCAGATCCACCCTTATTACAAATGATAAGTCATTACAAATTTTATTCTATTTGGCCCAGACAGTTACAGATTTTTGGGCTGACATCTATGTTGAGATGGAAGAAATTCCGCAAAGTTCGATCCAACAGGAAGAATTATTGCCAACCGAACACACGAGCATGGTTGCACTTCTTAATAACTTTATGGGATCAATGTCTCATGTTGGATCTTCTAATGGATTTGTTGAACTGAATTATGTACCAAGTTTGATATCTAAACCTACAATTCAGATGACTGTAGGTGAAAACATCAATATGGGTCCTCCGTTACCATCTCAAGATTTTGTTGAGCTTCCTCATGTAGAATCTCCAATGTATGATACCATGATTCCTTTTCCATTGCCACCGGAGGTGCAGTTGGATGATGAGGCACGGAGTAGTGAATATTCTCAATCTTCTGAAGATAGTGGGGACATTTTGAGCATTCCTATGGATGATGACTCTCCTGATGATGGTGATTGTGATACTCATCTTAATTGTGGTGAGATTCCACCATATAATGAAAGGGTGATGCACTTCATGAATGATATAGGGGAGGAAAATGATGATGACAATGTAGATCGAGAAGATGCAGTTCATATTGATATTTGGAGTGAATCAAAAAATCAAATTCGGCTAGGAATGCTATTTGACAGCAAGTCTCAACTGCGGAAAGCCGTGACATTATGGTCTATCAGTCAAAATCGGGAGTTTAAGGTAGTTGAAAGCAGAATCAACACATGGGTTGCAAAATGCAAAGTGGCGCCGTCAGACATAGATTCTAACACTGGGCCTGAGAATTATAGGTCACCGTGTCTTTGGTGTATTCGTGCAGTTCATAAGAAGACGCATAAGATGTGGCAAATCACTCAATGGGTAAATATGCACAATTGTCTTGGCTCCATCAGTGGCAATAATAATAGAAATTTAACTTCAGCTATCATTGCGTCTCACATTATTCATCAAATTGAGGTGAACCCTGGATATCCTGTAAAAAATGTCCAAGCTGATATTAAACAATCATTGCATGTTGATATTTCATACAAGAAGGCATGGCATGGGAGGAGAAAAGCCATAGAGATTGTTTATGGAAATTGGGAAAGTAATTTTGCTGGGCTACCTTCGTATATTGCAGCCTTAGAGCATTCTAATCCCAATACTATTGTTAACTGGCATCATCACCCAAGTAGCACTGAAAATGTGAAAGTCTTCAAATATATATTTTGGGCATTTGGACCAGCAATTGATGCATTCCACATGTGTAGGCCGGTTATCAGTGTTGATGGTACACATTTACGAGGGGCTTATAAGGGAAAGATGCTTATAGCTGTTTCTAAGGATGCAAACAATCGCATATTACCTGTTGCTTATGCTATAGTAGATGAGGAGACTATAGCTAGTTGGTGTTGGTTTTTTGAACAATTCAGGTATTATGTGGCACAAGATAGACAATTATGTGTTATTTCTGATAGACACCATGGAATTATTCATGCTATGTCAAATTTAGAGGAATGGAAGGAACCAATTGCATATCATAGATTTTGTCTTCGACATGTTCGAAGTAATTTCATGACAAAGTTTAAGAATGTCACTTTGAAACATTATTGTTGGGCTATTGGCAGTACTACTCAAAGACGGAAATTCAACAGATTTAGGAGACAGATTAGGGCACTTGATCCAACGGCATGGCAGTATTTGAGAGATATTGGCATAAGGCGGTGGAGTCTTGCTTACGATGGTAACCATCGATGGGGATGTCTTACAACAAACACTTCTGAGAGTTTGAACAATGTTTTGCGAGGGGCTAGATTGTTGCCAATTAAGGCATGTATTGATCTGTCATTTCATAGAACTGTTCAACTTTTTCAAAGGTATAAACAGGTAGCCCATCATTGTAATACAGCCCTCCCGCCACATCATTGGAGCAAATTCATGGAGGCTGAAAGACATGCACAAGGACATCACATTGATGAGTTTAACTATACAGATGGAGTGTACAAGATTGTAACAAGAAGACAATTGAATGGTAAAGGTGGTCATGTACACACGGTTCTTTACTATGAAAAAGATTGCACATGTGGAAAGTGGCAGATGCATAGATTTCCATGTTCACATGCAATTGCTGTTTGCCGACATAGAGGGGATAATGCTATTGACCTTGTGGATGAAGTTCACACCACAAAGACTTACATGGCACAATATTCTGGCAAGTTTTATCCTATTCATCATAAGGATTATTGGACAAATCCAGGTTGGGAGATTCAAGCAGATTACTCAAGATTGATCAATCATGGACGGGGTCGGAGACGTGAAAGTCGAATACAAAACGAGATGGATCTGAGGCACCCTGATGAACCCCGTAGATGTGGAAGATGCCACCAAACTGGCCACAACAGGAGAAATTGTCAAAATACACACCCCAGGGTTGATAATGAAGTCGATAGTTGATGTTTTTTTAATATAATGTATCTCAGTAAGTGAATACCATGTGATGGGAATTAATATTTTGTATTGTATCTCAGTAAGTCAAATACATTTATGTTATTTGGGATTTGAAACCTTGTACAACTTTATTTATACTCTATTTTACGGTGTTGCTGTGATATAAGACTTTGTACTTTTGTCTTTATTTGTTTTTTTTGTTACGAATATTGTTTGTTTAATGTCAGTTCTTTATGCTGCAGTGAATAAATTAAATACTATTTAATTAATTTTTAAATTTTGCAGGGTGTTTAAAATGACATCACCTCCAGTTTATAATTTAAATCCAGGCCCATTGATACCAGACTTGCTATTCTTACACAAAGAGCATAGATCTTCGGATCTATTTTATGGGAAAATCAAGGATGACCCACTTAAAGTAAGAAGATGTGATAGTAGTTTTTGGAGACATGTTGATAATATACCACAGCGTGTAATGCATCACATACAAGAAGCTGGGTTTGAGGGTGTCATTCGGTGTGGATATATCCAACTCGATCATGGTCTTATTACTGCTCTAGTGGAGCGATGGCGTCCAGAAACTCATACTTTTCATTTCCCTATTGGTGAGGCGACAATTACCCTACAGGATGTTGAGGTTTTGTGGGGCCTCCAAGTTATAGGATCTCCTGTGTGTGCTGCTGATATGAACAAATCATTAGAGCAGTGGATAGATATATGTGAGACTATGATGGGTTTTACTCCTCCGGATGGTGCCATATCAAATAATCGAATACTACTAAGGTGTTTGTATGATATCATCTGCAAGCCTCTACCTGAGAATGCATCAGATGAATCATGTATTCAACGGGCGAGAGTCTATATTTTGTATTTGTTGGGTGGTAATTTGTTATCTGATTTATCTGGTAGCACTGTGTACATGCATCACCTCATCAATTTGGTTGATATGTCTGTTAGTGCTTCTATGAGTTGGGGGAGTGCTATTTTGGCCTGTTTATATAGACGTTTGTGCAAAGCGTCATATTCAAAGGCGAATGAGATATGTGGTCCGCTAGTATTATTGCAGGTAATTGAATATAGCTTAATGATATCTTGTATTATATTGTAATTCTTTTAAAATATATTATTTTCTTTTAGTTGTGGGCTTGGGAACGGTTACCCACCATTCAACCCATCCGACGCACTGATGAAGTCGATTTCACTCGCCCTTATGGATCGAGGTTCGTTTACTTCAATACAATGGATTAAATTATTTATTTATATTTTTTTATATATGCAGTGTTAAGTTTAATAATCTTCCATCCATATATATTTAAGGTGGAATGTGGAGTTTGGAGTGACTAGAGTTCCGATGCATGTTTTGCCTGCCTATCGAGATGCATTCGCCAGTCTACAACCTAATCAGGTATAAATGAACGATAATATGCTATATGTTTTTTATTCTTAAACGATAATATGCTATATTCGAAAGTTACAAGGAATCGAAGATAATATGCTGTAAACATAAAATGACACGCAGGATAAGAAGCTATTGGTTAAAGAAATAAGCTATTGGACCTATTACCAGGTTATAGCTTATATGTTGTAAACCTCGCTCACCTGCTCACCTGGTTATAACCAGGTAACAATATTATTAGCATATTATATGCTATAATTGGTAATAATATTACCAGGTTATTATGTTATTATGTTTACAGCACATTATACGCTATTCCTTTAATATTAACATAAGAACCTGGCTCTCCTGGTAATAATATTAAGAAAATATTATTCCTCACATGATAATATTATTACCAAGGAATAACTTCTTAATATTAACATTTGTCAAAGTTTATTTCTTAAACTTGCTATATTACAGATTGTTTAAATCAGGTAGTGTAAACAATTTAAGTTTATTCTTAAACTTGCTATTTCTGGATGGGTTTCTTATCCTTTTCAGTTTATCTGGCTACCGTATGAAGAACATGTTCTTGAATTATTGCCTTCGTATTGTACAAGAGGTCGAGCATGTTGGAGATCTGTCACCTATTTGATATGTTGGGAGATTGTTGAAGCTCACTTACCAAACAGAGTCTTACGACAATTTGGTATGCATCAACCGATCCCTATTCCTCGCCTGTTAGATAAACATGTTGCATTGCATAAAATGACACGCAGTGGTAGAGCCAACACTAATTGGATAGAGACACATCAACAATATATTGATCATTGGCGTGATTCACTTAACCATGTTGAAAATGGCGAGTTAGTGAATGATCCAATGCATGCCTCTGTAGAATATATGTCTTGGTATTGGCAGCGGACAGTTATATACATTACAAATCCGAGTCAACGATTTTCTTCTAATGGCTTTCAGGGTGATGGAGAGACTACTGAGTATTTGGTATTTTTTTTTTCCAATATGAAATTTTTAGTAGTACCTATTAATTTGCATTTATTATGTTCATACTAACTAATTCATCTATGTATATATTAGATGGATGGCATGTGCCGAGTGTTCTACACATCATTAGACTTGATGGCGATCAGTGATGCTAAGCATGCTGGATATTTTGCACAAATTCGAGATATAGCTAGCCACTACATGCACCAAGCCAGAGGACAGCAACGTTTGGATATTAGGCATTCGCATGTACTTGAACAAGTTGATCACCAAAGTTCACTTACACAACAGATTCATAAAGAACCAAGAAATATTCAGCGGGGAAGACAAGGTGGTAGGAGATGCCGAACTCAACCTACTCAATCTCATTTTTCAAATATTGGTCTTGGAGGTTCTTCAAGTAATTTGGAACATGGTAGTCACTCTGATACTACATTACCAACCCAGACCCCCACAGTTTGTCCATCGCCTATTACTCCAATTCACCTTTTTGATCAAACACTTGATTCTGGCATAACCAATGATAATGCACACAATGGTGGATCTAGTCAATTGCAAGTAAATGATAATGAGCTGGATGAGCAAAATGACATTACCGTTGAACATCATGGTGATCTCCCCATAGCTCTACGCAAACAAAAAAGAACAGTAAAACATATTGGTTGCGGTACACATGGGAGGCTAGGGATGGGGCACTAATTATTACTTAGCAAAATGTAAATTTTATTTGGACAATAGTGTATTATGAGAAAAGACTAACTTATGTTGGATGGTTTCAATTAGTAGTAGTGTATCTCTTAAGTTGTATAAGACTAACTTTAGATTTTTCTCAGGATATTAAATCTGTGTGCATCATGTTTTGGCTTCATGAAGCATTCCTTAGTGTAGCGGATTATCTGTGCAGATTTTGCATTAATGTGTTAGAAGGATAAATTCATGTGTAGTGTGTTTGAAGGATTTTTTGATGGCCGGATATGGATTTCTTTTTGGTGTGATGGAATATGAATTATGTGCAGTTGCTGATTGTAGATATTATGTGCAGTTGTTGTAGATATTATGTGCAGTTACTGATTGTAAATATTATGTGCAAGTTGCAGATTGTTTTACTCTGTAAGAAATTTGGTTTCAAATATTGATGAAGCTGAGGAATTCTTGGAAGTTGTTGAGGTGCAAATGTTCTTATGTGGTTAATGTTCTGATTCTGTAAGAAAGTTGCTGAGGAATTCTAGGAGCTTAATGTACTATCTGCTCCAAATAGATAGAATTCATTCCAGCTCCAAATAGAATTTGTTTGCTTAATGTACTATCTGCTTTTTTAATATAGGATTCCATCAAATCAAGGTATTATATATGGAAGGTTGAAATTCCCAACATTAAAATGAATGGCTATGGATGAAGTCTCTACAGGACTATAGAGAGGCTCTATATATTTATTTTGTCCAGCTTCTCACACTATCATTTGTCTTTTGTTTCATATAAATGCGTATCATATCATGTGTTCATGTGTGTTTATGCTTTATTCTTAGGTACCAATGTTCACTGCATCAGGTCTGCGGGTCCGCTTTCTGAAGGTACATCTTTGAAATATTTCAATCCCATAATTTGTAACACTCGAATTATTTATTTTTCTAATTATTAGCATTTATGTTTAGGCAGGTATGAGAGAAAAGTGGTTATAACACAGTTGAATGGGTTCGTTACATCACCAAAGCTGGATCATATGAAATTAGATGTTAGTTTATGAACTGCATAGAAACAACTAAAAACATCACCTTTGGAAGGGGCCAAGTGAGTTGGAGCTCGATAGTTCATGAGCAACAATTCAGATGAGATGATGGATCCATCTTCAAGCATGAGCTCCTAGATATGTGAAAATGTTGTGAAATCCTTTGGATGGCCACTTTATTTCCATACAAAATTTAAAAAGAAAAAAGTTATTTTTTTTGGTATGATTTTAGTATTTTTGGTTTGTACTTTTACTTGATTGTCAGATGTTTCAGTTGGATAATAGTATTGATTTCTGTTTCTTATATTGTTCAACTGAGGTAAGCGATTTATTATGCATTGTTGACTAATGGTTGCGAAGTTACACGGTAAAAATTCAATGATTTTATTTGTCTTGTTGAACTAAATAAGTGAATAAGTCGGATGTCGCTATAGCCCGTATTTTTCTCTGAGAATTTGGGTGAACAAGTTGGTTTGTTGCAAAAGCATTGGTTTCGCAGTTCGCAAACAAAAAAAGAGAAAATCCTTAGTTCTTGAAGCATAAAATAACAAATGCGAAAGCATTTACAGTAAGAATTTTATTGTTTATCGCAACAACATTGGTTTCGCATTTAGCAAATAAAAAAAAAAGAAATCCTTAGTTTTGGAGCAGAAAGCAGCAAATGCGAAAACATCTACACTAAGAATTTTTTGGTCTTTTAAAGCATTGGTTTCGCATTTAGCAAATGCGAAACTATTGCTTTCACATTTAGCAAATGCGAAACTATTGCTTTCGCATTTAACGAATGCGAAATCAATGCTTTTGAAGCAAAAAAATTCTTAGTTTTAATAGGAAAGCTCGCCACAGAGCAAATATCGTAGCATTCTTGTGTTCAGGTAACTACAGAGCAAATATCGATATTTGCTACGACATTTTGTAATTACCACGATATAAATACCAAATATCGTAGCATGTCTGTGATTTTCATTAGTTTCGCATTTGCAGAATATGAAACCTATTAAATTTCGCATATTGCAAATGCGAAACACACACCAAGGTAACTACTTTCAAAATAAACACATTGTTTTCCACATTTTACGTAATTGGTATATTTCAGGAATTTCCTCTGGTTCCACCTCCTCCTCCTCGTCGTCACCGCGCTCTCCATCTACACCTGCGAGGGCTTCGGCCGCGCCCTGCAGCTGCCTTACTGGGGCCTCTTCCTCGCTATGGCCATGGCCTTCGTCTTCACCCTTCCCGTCGGGATCATCACCGCCACCACCAATACGGTATTTAATTAATCAAAAGCATTATTATATATATTATTAATTGGAATATTAATTCCGATATTGATGATGAATTGATCGATCAATGGTTAATGAATTATATATTTTACATGTGGGTGATATATATATGCAGACGCCTGGACTGAACATAATAACAGAGATGGTGATCGGTTACATAATGCCGGGAAAGCCATTGGCCAATGTGGTGTTCAAAACCTACGGCTATATGAGTATGTCCCAAGCCATCACCTTTCTCAGCGATTTCAAGCTCGGTTACTACATGAAGATTCCTCCTAGGTCCATGTTCGTTGCTCAGGTAAGTAAACATATATATATATATATATATAAGGTGATATGTTCTTTTTTATTTATTTATTTAATTAAACTTTATTTTTATTTCAGTTGGCGGGTTCAGTGATCGCCAACGCGAGCTACTTCTGGACGGCGTGGTGGTTGCTCACCGACGTCCCCCACATTTGCGATACCAACCAGTTGCCGGACGACACCCCGTGGACGTGCCCCAGCGACTCCGTCTTCTTCAGCGCCTCCGTTATCTGGGGTGTCGTTGGCCCTGCTCGGATGTTCGGCCCCGGCTCCATCTACGCCGGCCTCAACTACTTCTTCCTCCTCGGCCTCCTCGCCCCCGCCGTCGTCTACCTCTTCCACCGCCTCTTCCCGGAGAAGAAGTGGATCCCGCTCATCAACTTCCCCGTCATCTTCGGCTCCTCCGGCAGCATGCCGCCTAACAAGGCCATCAACTACAACTGCTGGTTCATCGTCGGCTTCGTCGTCAACTACTGGGTGTTCAAGCACCACAAGCAGTGGTGGGGGCGCTACGCCTATGTCATGTCTGCCGCCCTCGACGCCGGCACGAGTTTCATGGGCGTCGTCGCCTTCTTCGCCCTCAGGAACTATAACATCTACTCTGTCAACTGGTGGGGAGGCGTCACCGAGGACTATTGTCCCCTCGCTAAATGCCCCACCGAGCCCGGCGCCTACATCCCCAAGGGATGTCCTGAACTTCATTGAATGAATTATATAATACACGCCACTGAAGATAATTACTTTGTTATTGAGCTTTGATTAAGTTGATGAAAACATTTCTGTACAAAATTTGAGATTTTTAATAAAGTTCCATTTAAAAAAACAAATGTTTGAATTATCTTCACTATTTTTTATTTTTTAGGATTATAAATAAATTTTGTGTTTAATTCAATAAAATTAGTTTATATTATTATTATTATTATTATTATTATTATTTGATAATTCAATATTCATATTTGATCCTGTCCGAAAACGATAAAGGCGTTAAAGTTGAAAACGAGGCTCCACTGTTGACTCGACGAAGATTCCGCACTGTCTTGCGACATAAAGAGTGTTAGTGTCGGGCCAGGGAAAGGGTCCCCGATATTGGTCATCCGACGCTCAAATCATCACACGGTTTGAAGGAAGAAAATGGAGGAAGAACATTGTAGCAATGAGTGTATCGAAATGTAGAGCATCAAATACTTCCGCCTGTAGATGGAAACTCCTTTTATAATGTAAGTATTGTGTTATACATATATCTCAAAGTATCGACACATTTTCCAAAGTATCCCTAAGAAAAGATAGGTCATAAAGTGCTTCTGACGTATTTTCTTAAACAAGCAAGCAAATCTTTGAAATTTGATGAACTAGAAGATTCTAAAATACGATTTGCCCTCGAGTTCTGCTGTGGGCTAGTCAGTGGGTATAGGAAATGGGGAGAGTGGGGAACATGCCCACGTTCCCCACTATTTTTAATGGAAAAGTCCATTTTACCCTTGGGCCATTTCCATTTATAAATGGTGCATCCAAGGATCATCAGGGGTGCAAAATTGCGAGAAGGCAACGAGAGCTAGAGAAGGACATCTGAGGCGGTGGGATTTGGTTCGTGGAATCGTGGAGGACTTTCCGATCCTGTGATCGCTCTTCCGACAACGAGTTTCGCCATTACTGATTGCGGATCTGCGGGAGATCGCTGTAAGTTTTTACCGCTTTAATCAATTCATCTTTCATGCATTTAGAATCTAAATGCTTAAGACGAATTATGAAATCGGCGTACGAATATTTTCTCGCTTTGCCATTTCTTGTGGTTGTTTTGCACGACTAATGTGTCGTACCAAACAAGCGTCGACGACTACATAATGCTGCAGGGATTTGCTGGTGACAACAGTCCGTGGCCGTTGATGGCATCCTGGCTGGTCGACTATATGTTGGTGGCTAGGACGGGCAGAATCATCGTCGGCAATCTTGTCAGGCCTATAGAAGGTTTTTTAGTGTCGGAGAGGACCGGCGACCATCCTAGTAGGCTAAAGATTGGCCTTCGTGGCCGGCGATTTTGTCTATCACGGTTGCATGGAGGCAATGGGCGGAAGGCGCAGCATCAGCGTGGTCAATCGTGGGCATGGCGTTGGCGGAAAAATCGTGCATTAGTGAAGAGGGTCGGACCATCCATGAGGCCAAGGAAGCGACCGCCTCAGCGCCCACCACAGGAAAGGGCCCAATTTTAAAAAAAAAATTATAAAAAATAAGGGCATGCCGATAAACCCTATTCTCACGGAGGCAAACACCGTCGATTCTCAATTTCTCACGAAGGCGGCACGCACCGACGTTGCAACACACGAGCACACGATTTCTTTAATTCTTCTCCGGCGTTCATCCCACTAAGGCATAAAAAGAAAAGATTGGGTGCAGGATTTGGTTAGGCTTTATCTTTTTGCATCATTTTCTAAACATTTAAGTTGAATCTTCCTATCTCTAGTTAGGCTTTATCTTTTTGCATCATTTTCTAAACATTATGAACCTTCCTATCTCTGTTTTACTTTTGTAGTTTTGTGTTGGATGGTATTTCTCATGAATATCCTTCTTTACTTTACGAGATTTTGATTCTGTTTTTTCTTATCTCTGCCTTGTTTATTGTTCTCTAATTATTTAATTTCGGTAGTAATGTGAAGTTTGATATTGATATTAGGCACTTTATTTTTTTTGTCGAATACTAAATTTAATAAACTCGGTCTTCTTTTTGGTAAAGGTTGAACCTAAATTGCAAAAGTATTTTATTGTTCTCTAATTATTAGGAACTCTTTTAATAATTTGCAAGTATAATAAAAGAATATTGAAAATACCTCCTAAATATCTATCTGGAGCTCAAAAGAGAAAAATGAAACAAAAGGAGGAAGCATTAATTCAAAGTCAAACCGGTGATATTAACAAATATTTTATTAGAAGTAGCAAAATAGAAAGAGAGGAATTAGGGGATAATTTGGTGATTGAAGAACAAAGCCACAATGAAAATGAAAAATTGGTTGAGGCTGCCAATTTGATTGAGTCGAATGAAAACTTAGAAGAAGACTCTCAACTTGGAAAATTAAATTCGATTATGAATTTGGAGGATCCTGGAAATTGGAATAGCATTGATCAAAAATTGAGAGATTACTTAATTGAAATGGGTCCAAAAAGAGTGAATGATTTTTTGTTTCCTAAGGATAGTAGCAATAGGCATTTTGATTTATCACATTATACACGGGTAATGGCAAATGGATAAACATTAGATAGAAGATGGCTTGTATATTCTATTTTATTGGATAAAATATTTTGCTTCTGTTGCAAGTTGTTCAAGACTGAACAAATGATGAGTAGAATGGGGAATTTGGATAATGATGGATACAAAGACTGGCGTAATATGCATAGAAGTCTTAAACAACATGAAGCTAGTAGAGACCATATGGATTGTATGATTGCTTGGGTTGAATTAGAAAAGTGGCTGGAAAACAATCAAACAATTGATTATAGTATGCAACTTCAAATCAACAAAGAAAGACAACATTGGAAGCAAGTGTTAACAAGAATAATTTCCATTGTGAAAACACTTGCCAAAAATACTTTGGCATTTCAAGGGGATGATGAGAAACTTTATGTCGGGAACAATGGGCTATTTTTGCAAATGATAGAAATGGTTGCTGAGTTTGATCCAGTGATGGAGGAGCATGTTCGATGTTGTGAAGCAAAGGAATCTCAATATACATATTTTAGTCCAAAAATTCAAAATAAACTAATAGAGACTTTGGCAAATGAAGTGAAAAGGGCAATCATTGCAAAAGTTAAACATGCAAAATATTTTTCAATAATACTTGATTGTACTTCAGATGCAAGTCATCAAGAACAAATGTCTCTAGTGCTACGATATTTGGATGATTCAACGGACACACCAAAAGTAGAAGAATATTGGGTTGACTTTTTGAAGGTGGATGACACATCAGGTCTTGGGTTATTAAGTGAACTTCTAAATGTGTTAACTAGAGTTGGGCTTGACATTGATGACATAAGAGGACAGGGGTACGACAATAGGTCTAACATGAGTGGAAGACACAAAGGTGTACAAAAAAGATTGCTTGAAATAAATCAGAGAGCCTTTTACACACCATGTGGTTGTCATAGTCTCAATTTGGCCTTAGTTGATACGGTGGAATGTTGTCCTAAAGCCAAATCCTTCTTTGGAGTGGTGCAATGCATCTACACATTGTTTTCTTCCTCTACAAAGAGATGGAAAATTTTTAAAGATAAGGTGTCTGGTTTGACTGTTAAGCCATTGTCACATACCCATTGGGAAAGTCATGTTGAAAGTGTTAAAGCCATAAAAGAGCAAATTGTAAATATAAGAGATGCTTTACTTGACTTGGCAGAAGTTGCTGAAGATTCTAAAACAAAGAGTGATGCGGAGACCTTAGCACTATATGATCTTGAGAGTTTTGAGTTCTTGCTTGGAATGGTAATCTGGTATAATTTGTACGAGCAATAAATACTGTGAGTAAGTTTATTCAATCTGAAGATATGGATATTGATATTGCGATCAACCTTTTACAAGGACTTGATCAATTTCTTGATAAGTTTAGAGAAGAGGGGTTTGCTAGTTCCATGAATGAAGCTGTGCAAATCGCAAGTGAAATGGGGATTGAACCTAAATTTCGAGAAAACGTATCATTCGAAGAAAGAAACAATTTGATGAAAGTGACAATGATGATGTGGCACGATCAGGTGAAGAGTCTTTTAGAGTTGAATATTTTCTGTTTATAATTGATCAAGCTCGATCTTCTCTTCAAGTTCGATTTGAACAATTTAAATAATATCAAGAGATTTTTGAGTTTTTATTGAATTTTGAAAAGTTAAAGAGTGAGCCTTTAACTAGCCTGATGAAGTCTTGTATGCAGCTTCTGTTGGATCGCGATGTTTCGATAAGGGGGGATGAATATCGATTACGAAAAATTCTTCGATAAGAGTTAAACGCAGCGGAAAAATTAAGCAATGCTAACACAGACCAATTTTACTTGGTTCGGAGCCTGTGTCGACTCCTACTCCAAAGTCCGCACTCTTTGAGTGCTTTCGGTGGGCAATCACTAGCAATTCGAAATTTATTACAAACTATGTACAGGAAATGCTAATGAAACTAAAAGAAATACCGACAAAGGAATAAATAGAAAAGGAGAATTGTGTTGTCGGAACTTCGTTAGCGTCGCAGGACCGCAGAGCAGTAGAGCAAGCAGTAGAAGATCTTCTTTTCGGTTGTTGTCTTGAGCTCCACCCCTGACCCTCCTTTTATATGAGGCTCGGGGCACCCCGGATCCCTTCCGGGCACCCTGGTGGGACGTGGCAGATCCAACCAGTGAGCTCCACGTGGCGACGACGCGATGGGATAAAACTTGCCTCCTAGGCGCTCGGACCACCTTTTTCCAGGGAACATCTTTCCTGCAAAACAAGGTTAGTCCGAGGCAAATAGATAATGTATATCCTGCAAAACAAAGTGTTAGCACAGTTTATAAGTTCAATATAAAAGGTATGACTTAGATTCCGTCTTTCCGAGACCAGAATCTAGTCACGATCTCGACTTAGATATCTGAAATGGATCTAAGCCGGATCGACGCCTAATGTTCCCTTCCCGGGAACGCGACCTCACAGTCACTCCCTTCCAGAGACTTACCTTCACTCACCTGCCAGACGTCCTGTCAACCCTTCGACCCGTCTGCAGTGGCCCCCCCCCCCCCCAAGTCTCCATGTAAATCTTCCCTATATATATATATATATATATAGTATACATATATAATTAGAATGGTGAAGGAGTACAAGATGATAAAATTAATCTTCCTTTTTAATATATTTTAATATAATCATGATATACTTATTAAATATGCTATATAATTTTAGAGAAAAATATTTCTCTTGGGTGTTTTTTAATTTACCTGATAGGAATTATGTTGGAAAAAAAAAATTTAACAAAAGGAAACTACTGATCATTAATTATATACAAATATTATTAGTAATAATATTATTAGTTTATTACTATATAGAAATCTTTTCTAATTTATGATATAGGCATTTTCTCTCCTATGGCTAGACATCTAGCATCGTCGATCGCCAGAATTCAAAATTGATTACATATTTAGAAAGTCCGCAACCTAAATTTTCTATTGGTAGTTTGATACCAAAATCTTGAAGTAATATTGCAACTTGAGAAGGGTCGTTGGCCCTTGTTTCGTGTCAGAGCTACATTTGAACTTGTTCGTTATTGTTGTCTTGTCAACCATGGTAACCTAGGACGATGATTTCTAGATAAATTTTGACCTCGATTTCAGTGATAAATTGAGAATTCGGAGGTTGTTCAAGGATGTACAATTTTTTGACGATAATTATTTTTGTCACTTAGCATGCGACCCCCCTAAATTTAAAATTCTAGATCCGCCCCTGCCCGTCTGGACTTCTCGCCAAGCGTCCTGTCAGCTCGTCGACCCGCTTGGACTTCTCGCCAACTAGCCGGTCAGCCCATCGACCTAGCTGGACTTCTCGCCAAGCGTCCGGTCAGCCCGTCGACTCGCTTGGACTTCGTGCCAGACATCCGGTCAGCCCGTCGACCTGTCTGGACTTCGCCTGCACACTCGGTCAGAGTGTTAGATCACGACAAACCTAACTTAACCTGATTTGTCATTCATCAAAACCTGAGTTAGACCGTTAGTACTAACCACACCAACAATCTCCCCCTTTTTGATGGAATGACAACCTGGTTAAGTTAGTGAAAAATATGCAAGTAAAAATAAAAATAAGTATTTAAAGGGTTTTTAAGTTAGTTTGTATTTTCAATTTTGGTTTAGCTAACTTAACCAACTATCTCTCCTCCTTTGGCATTCATCAAACAAGGACATAAGTCAAACACTCAAAAATACAGAATACAGACAAAGTTAAAATGTAAGGAATGATGTCAAGTTAACTTGGGGGAGTTTAAACTTTTGAAGATTTGTTTAATGCATTAGCTTTAGCTTTTAGAAAATAGCTAAGTTTTGAAAAAGTAGCAAGATAACTTAGTGATGAGTATATTTTGAGTAACTTTTAAAGATAATTTTTGCAAAATTAATATAATTTTCATAAATGAATTTCCAAACTCAAAGAGATTTTTCTAATCAGAAATTTGAAAACCAGACCAAGGTGTAGATTTTGAGTATAAGTTTCAAATTTTAAGATTAAGTTTTAAATTTTCAAAATACGGTTAAATTTTGAAATATTTTTCAAACATAAGTTTTCAAAATCAAAGTTTCAAGATCAAGGTGTAGATTTTTCAAAATAAGTTTCTGTTAGGACCAAAAGTAGCTAGAGGGGGGGGTGAATAGCTCGTCGCGTGCTCGTTGCTCGGTGTTGCTTGTTTCTTCAAGAATGCGCAGCGGAAAATACATAAACAAACACAAACACGCTAACACTAGGAGTTTACTTGGTATCCACCTCCAACGGAGATGACTAATCCAAGGATCCACACCACGCACGCACCCTCCACTATGAAAACACTCCTTTTCGGTAACTACTGAGGGCGGAGAAGCCCTACAAGACTCTCAGTACAAGAAGAAGAAAGGGTAGTAAAGAATAAGCAAAAGCTTACAAGAAATGCAGTAAAAACCCTAGCTTCTTCTTCTTCTCGTTGCAACTCGCCTCTTGACTTGGATGAACCTCCAAGAACCTTCAAGAACTGGCGGTGAGGAGCTTAGAGAGTGCTGGGGAGGAGCTGTGTTGAATCTGGAATGAATCGGTGAAGTTCTGCTGAAGAAATCGCACGCCAACAGCTATAAACGACGCCAACGGTCGAATCCCAATCGATTGGATTGCTCCCAATCGATTGGGGAGGCTTTGGATCGATCCACGGATCGATCCAGAGCGCCTCTGTGCTCTGGAAAAACTTCTGGATCGATCCACGGATCGATCCAGCGCTTAGCAGCGTCCCAATCGATCCACTGATCGATTGGGACCTCTGGATCGATCCACGGATCGATCCAGAGAGGTTCTGTTCGTGGGGACTCACCGGATCGATCCACGGATCGATCCAGATCTTCTGGATCGATCCACTGATCGATCCAAACCTGCTGGATCAATCCACGGATCAATCCAAACCTGCTGGATCAATCCACGGATCAATCCAAACCTGCTGGATCAATCCACGGATCAATCCAAACCTTGGTTTTTGCCCAAAGCCCCCTAAACCAACATCTAGTCAACCATGACTTGTTGGTACATAAGACCTAGCATCCGGTCACCCTTGGCCAGCTAGGACTCTCTCACCAAGTGTCTGGTCAATCCCTTTGACCCACTTGGACTTTTCTCTTCTTGCCAAGTATCCGGTCACTCCCTAAGACCTACTTGGACTTTTCTTCCTCGTGCCAAGTATCCGGTCAATCCCTTTGACCTACTTGGACTCTCACCAGATGTCTGGTCAACCTTGACCCATCTGGATTTCTCTTGCCTGGCTTCACTCACCAGGACTTTCCCAATTGCCTAGATTCACTCACTAGGTCTTTCACCTGGCTTCACTCACCAGGATTTTTCTCCTGCCTAGCTTCACTCACTAGGACTTCCCAATTGCCTAGCTTTACTCACTAGGTCTTTCACCTGGCTTCACTCACCAGGATTTTCCTCCTGCCTAACATCCCAGTTAGGACTTCCCAGTCAAGTATCCGGTCATCCTTGACCTACTTGACTCTTCTTCAATCAATATCTTATTGTCAAACATCTAAACCCAAACCAAGACTCAGCTTGGTCAACCAGGTCAACCTTGACCTGAGGGATGTTGCACCAACAATCTCCCCCTTTTTGATGTTTGACAATACCACAATAACACTTACAATGCCACATGTAAGTTAGGCTAATCTCATAGCCTCATTCTTCATGCCACTAGGTAATGAAAGCATAAGTTAAGCTTTTCATTCTCCCCCAAGAGGGAAAACTCCCTCTTAGATAATGAAAGCCTAACTTACTCCCTTTCACACGTCCTTTCATTCTCCCCCTATTGGCACACATCAACCTATGCCCCCTCTTTGGGCACACTTCAACAAATCCATTTGTTGAAAACTCTCCCCCTGAAGAGTTGCTCATCATTGGTTACAACTTCACTCGTTGAACCAACATGATAATGAAGGTCCCATACCCTTCATTTATTCTTAACTTCTTCCTCAATGTAGACAAATACCCAACCTTGAGCATTTTCTAACATCTTGAGTTCCCACTTGAAATAATGAGGATATCCACTCCCCATTTCAAGTTTAAAAGCTCGTCCATGAGCATTTTCTTTAAAGAAGGTTAACCACCTTCCAAGGTTCATGAAAAATAATTTTCATGCCTTTAAAGAGTCCCTCCCCCTAAAGACATGGTGGTAACTTCTGTCATTGCACCAACAATGACTTGGAATCCCTAAACCTTTAGGAAACCCAGATTTAGAAGTTTTGAGGTTCAAATGTTCAAAATTTGAAACAAACCTCAACCTAAACTTCAATAAAGTCTTCCTTAACCATTCCATCCTTGTTTTCAACACGAAAACACCCTTTTTATGTATACAAATGTATTTTAAGGGTTTGGAATGGTTACATAGACTAACCATGGTTCAAAGATGCTGAAGTCAGGCCTTCCCAGCCAAAATCAGCAACTTGGATCGATTGGAGTTGGGATCCAATCGATTGAACCAACCGAATCGATCCACTGATCGATTCAGTATGTGTGGATCGATCCACTGATCGATCCAGCGAGCTTCTGCTCGCGAGATTTACCTTCCGAATCGATCCACGGATCGATTCAGAACTCCAATCGATCCATGGATCGATCGGAGTTCTGATAGTTGCTGAATTTCAAATTCAGCCAACTTCAGAAACCCCTAGAAAATTCTACAAAAATCCAAAAATCATGAAATTTCGTGTAGACATTATTTAGGGCATACTTAATCATGGAAAAATAGTTTTCTATGAAAATACTTTATATTTTCAAAGATTGATACAAACTTGAAAACTTGCAAAAACTTTAGTGTTTTCTTCAAGTTTGTGTCTAACTATTCAATGGTGATTACTATCAAAAGATAGCCTTCACCAAGGTTTTCCAAAAACATTTTAAAAACATTTTCAAAACCAATATCCCATCATGTTCCTTGGGCATAATGCACATGACTTGTACATTAGCTTTCCCAATGATGGGAAAACACATAACTATGTGTTTTGATGAACTTAAAACTCAAAAGAATGCACTAAATCAACATCTTGAGTTTTGTTCATCATCCTAACATCTCACTTGTATCTAATGTGTACTGAAACACATACAAGTCATCTTATAGGTCTTTGTGAGATGTAAGATTTTGGTTTTGCCCTATTCTAGGGATCATGCATATCTATCTAGGCATTTTGAGAGGTAGACATCCACAAGGATGTTACTTGTTGATTTACTTGTTATAAATGCCACTTGTTGTAAACAAATGCCACTTGTTTAACTAATGCCATATGTCCTTAATTTTTAAGGAAATAAACATAATGCATGATAATGTTATGGCATACATCAAAATAAAATAGCTTTCAAAAGAAAGATTCCTATAACTACATGATGTATGTATGGCATGACATGGTATTTTTGTATTTTCATGATAAGTCATGAATGCAAAATACAAATAAGATAAAATATGATGTCATGGCATATTATGAGCAAACAATCATGGCAAGGTTTAGCATAAATAAAATATACCTAGATTACCTATCTAAGTATCGTTAATCTTAGCTAATCCTAAAACTTAAACCCTAGATTGCCCAAAGTGCTTCAAGAGAGTGCCAAAACCTAAATGAGCATTTCTAATTCTCTTGATTAATTTATGCCAATTGAAATTAAGCTTATCCTCAAATGTTGGCATATTCCATTTTTCCTCAAGAGTAATCACATAAATCAAGGCCCGGAGTGCCTTAAAATTTATAAGAGAATACCAAAATCCCAACTTGGGATTTCTCTAGGTTTTCCCAATTTATGCCTTTTTAAGATAAAATCAATTTTCCACCATTAGGCACATTTTACTCTTTCAAGGAGTAAATAATAATTCCATTTCATTTTCAAAGGTTAACAAAAACCTTGAAAATGCTCCTTGAGTGTCAATTTCCTCAAAGTTGGGTTAACTACCCTTCTAATCAGAGTTGACACTCTCTAACCCATCTATGGGGTAGAGAAGATGCTCCTAGGAACCCAACACCTATTGGTACTCCTTGGATGCTCTAGGTACTCACTAGGGATAACTTCCCTAGATACCTTCCTAGTAACCTTGTTGAGCTTCTTAGAAGCCTTGGTCACATTTTCTAGGTCAACTCTAGGGATAGCCTCTCTTGTGACCTTGTTAGTGACTTTCTTAGACTTCTTAGAAGTCTTAGTCACTTTGGTTGCAAAGATACTTCTAGGGATATCTTCCCTTGTATCTTGGACTTGACCTCTAGACTTAGGGTTTGTTCCATAGTTATATGGAACCCTATGATAACTAGGCACATCCTTTTTAGCTTTGGGTTTGTATCCCAAACCTCTATGACCATTGGATGACCTTTGTGCTCCTAGATCTAGGCTATGCTCATTTTGGCCTAATAAGATATTTTCCATCCTTCTTAGGGTCTTTTCCATTTTATCAAGTCTTGACCTCAAGACTTGATTTTCCATCACTAAGTCCTTAGTTTTTGGTTTTCCATTAAGTCCATGAGCATTTTTATTTCTAGGCTTGTAGCTACAATCCTTAGAGTTCTTGCCTAGACTTTTACCTACATTCCTAGCCTTAGGTGTAGTAGTTTTGGCATGTAGGGCCACATGCTTTTCCTTAAAGCCCTCATGCTTCCTATTCTTATGGTAAATCGCATTAAAATGATAAAAATTAGAATTATCATGCTTTTTACCATAATGTAAAGGAGTAGGCTCAATAAATGTTACCTTCTTCTTTACCTTGGAGGCTCCCCCTTGACTAATGCCTCCTTGAGCCTTGACCATCTTCTTCCCCTTGAGGCATTGACTCCGGTAATGCCCCTTTTGATTGCAAGAGAAGCATATGATATGCTCCTTGCTCTTCTTTGTTCCGGGAATGGTCTCCTCGGGCTTCTCCTTGCCCTTTTGCGTCACTTGACCCTTCTTCTTGGCCAAGTTGGGACACTTGCTCTTGTAGTGCCCACTTTTCCTACACTCAAAACATATTATATGATTTTTATTTTTAATTGAAACATTTATACCTTCTTGTGTAGGGATGGCACTTGCTCCTCCATTTGCTATTTCTTGAATTTCGGAGGTGGCACCATCTTCTTCTTCTTCACTTGACCCGGATGTAGAAGCTTCTCCTTCTTCTTGATCCGGCGTCACCAAGGATTGCTCCCCCTCAATCCTAGAGGTGGAGGCTTCATCATCTTGAACATGAAACAAGGAGTATGCTCCCTCCTTGTTCCCTTCGTTGCATTCCCTTGAGGATGAAGCTTCTTGGATTTCCTCTTCTTCAGAGGTTGAGCATCTCTCAACCTCGGAGTCCTCCTCTTGGTCTTGCTCCAAAGAGTCACCCTCTCTGGATTCTTCATGATCTTGTACAGTGGAGGGGATCTCTTCATGAAGCTTGGCCAATTTGCTCCATAGCTCCTTTGCATCTTCAAACTCTCCAATTTTGCAAAGGATGGTGCTTGGCAATAAATTGACCAAAAGCTTGGTCACTTTGTCATTTGCCTCGCACCTTTGGACTTGCTCCGGGCTCCATTTGCTTTTCTTTAGAACTTTGCCCTTTGAATTTCTTGGAGCCTTGAAGCCTTCCATTAGAGCAAACCATTGCTCTATCTCCATCATAAGAAAATTTTCGATTCTTGATTTCCAAGAATCGAAACTCGTAGAAGTGTATGGTGGAGCCACCCTTGTGTCAAATCCAAGCCCATCTTGGAATTGCATCTTGAAGTTGAGCTTGATAAAGTCTTGAACTTGAAGAATTTGCTCCAACTTCTTCACCCTCTAGCTTTTCTTGATATGCTTGACCCTTCCGGCGATGATTCCGGTGAAGAGCGGCCTTGCTCTGATACCACTTGTTAGGACCAAAAGTAGCTAGAGGGGGGGTGAATAGCTCGTCGCGTGCTCGTTGCTCGGTGTTGCTTGTTTCTTCAAGAATGCGCAGCGGAAAATACATAAACAAACACAAACACGCTAACACTAGGAGTTTACTTGGTATCCACCTCCAACGGAGATGACTAATCCAAGGATCCACACCACGCACGCACCCTCCACTATGAAAACACTCCTTTTCGGTAACTACCGAGGGCGGAGAAGCCCTACAAGACTCTCAGTACAAGAAGAAGAAAGGGTAGTAAAGAATAAGCAAAAGCTTACAAGAAATGCAGTAAAAACCCTAGCTTCTTCTTCTTCTCATTGCAACTCGCCTCTTGACTTGGATGAACCTCCAAGAACCTTCAAGAACTGGCGGTGAGGAGCTTAGAGAGTGCTGGGGAGGAGCTGTGTTGAATCTGGAATGAATCGGTGAAGTTCTGCCGAAGGAATCGCACGCCAACAGCTATAAACGACGCCAACGGTCGAATCCCAATCGATTGGATTGCTCCCAATCGATCGGGGAGGCTTTGGATCGATCCACGGATCGATCCAGAGCGCCTCTGTGCTCTAGAATCTGGATCGATCCACGGATCGATCCAGAGCGCCTCTGTGCTCGTCCCAATCGATCCACTGATCGATTGGGACCTCTGGATCGATCCACGGATCGATCCAGAGAGGTTCTGTTCGTGGGGACTCACCGGATCGATCGGTGGATCGATCCAGATCTTCTGGATCGATCCACTGATCGATCCAAACCTGCTGGATCAATCCACGGATCAATCCAAACCTGCTGGATCAATCCACGGATCAATCCAAACCTGCTGGATCAATCCACGGATCAATCCAAACCTTGGTTTTTGCCCAAAACCAAGCCCAAAGCCCCCTAAACCAACATCTAGTCAACCATGACTTGTTGGTACATAAGACCTAGCATCCGGTCACCCTTGGCCAGCTAGGACTCTCTCACCAAGTGTCTGGTCAATCCCTTTGACCCACTTGGACTTTTCTCTTCTTGCCAAGTATCCGGTCACTCCCTAAGACCTACTTGGACTTTTCTTCCTCGTGCCAAGTATCCGGTCAATCCCTTTGACCTACTTGGACTCTCACCAGATGTCTGGTCAACCTTGACCCATCTGGATTTCTCTTGCCTGGCTTCACTCACCAGGACTTTCCCAATTGCCTAGATTCACTCACTAGGTCTTTCACCTGGCTTCACTCACCAGGATTTTTCTCCTGCCTAGCTTCACTCACTAGGACTTCCCAATTGCCTAGCTTCACTCACTAGGTCTTTCACCTGGCTTCACTCACCAGGATTTTCCTCCTGCCTAACATCCCAGTTAGGACTTCCCAGTCAAGTATCCGGTCATCCTTGACCTACTTGACTCTTCTTCAATCAATATCTTATTGTCAAACATCTAAACCCAAACCAAGACTCAGCTTGGTCAACCAGGTCAACCTTGACCTGAGGGATGTTGCACCAACAGTTTCAACTTTGAAACGTTTTTCAAACCTGAGTTTTCAAAACCAGAATTTAAAATTAAGTTTAAAAAAAATCTACTTTTCAAAACTAATTAAGACTAAGTTTGTATTTGCTTAACTTAATTTTCAACATTAAGTTTGAAAAATTATAATTTCAGAATTAAGTAAAGTCTCAACATCACAAGTGAGGTCAACTTTTAAGCTAGATTCAATTTTCAAAATCACTTTTCAATAAAAAGTAAAAAAACTTAATTTTATATGAGTTAGTTTTCAAAAATAGGTTTAAGAAAGCATTTTTCAAAAAAAATATTTTTAATAATTGAAAAATAAGTAAATTAATTTCTCCCCCTGAACTTGACGTTAAAATTTTCAAAGTAAGATTTTTAATGTATGATTTTTTTTTTAAATTGAGGTAGGATTTTCTAAAGAGAAATAGAAATTTGATAAAAAGAAAAAATTGAGCCTCCCCCTGAATTTCTTACTCCCCTTAATTTAATATCTCCCCATTAAGTTAATACTAAGGTTTGGCTATATTAAATTTTACAGCCTCAATACATTTTTGTACCTAAGTGTTAGTAACACTTATGTTTATCGAGCATATTATTTATATAAGTATTTTTATATACTTGGTATAGTTTTTTTTTTATAAGAATAAGATTATTGAAATTAATGAATAATCAATTATTTTTAATAATAAGTAATAAGTAATTTACTGCAAACTTAATAATAGTTAATCATTATCAATAGTTTATTGATTAACTTTTATTTTACTTGACTTATCTGATTAAATTTCATATTAATTATCTTAATATCAATGGATAATAGTTATAGTTTATCTTTTGTTTTTCATTTACTTAGTCTTTAAGTTTTGATTAAGAAACCTAAGTTACGTTTAATTAGGATTACTTAAGTTAGGTTTATTTTGACTAACATCAACATTAAGATTGATTGAGTTAAATTAAGGTTTAATTAGTTTCTTTTTTTTATATAAGATCATATCTAATTTAAAGTACAATTGACTACAGTTAATGTTTTTACTCTAATTATTTACTTGTTAAAATTTCAGTTTTAAATTTCATTTTTAATTTAAGCTTTAAATTTTATTTTAAGTTAATTTAAGTTTTAATTTTTAGTTATAATTTAAGTTTCTAAAGTTTTAATTAACTAAAGTGTCTTAGTTTTAGAATAACTCTTAATGTCTTTTATTTTTTATATTTTTTTAAAATAGAGTTTTTTAAATAATTTAAAATATTTTTAAAATATTTTTTTTAAATGAATTTTTTAAAGTAAAAAATGAAAACTTTAAAGAATTTTTAAAATGTATATTTTTTTGAGGTTTTTTATAAATAATTTTAAAAGGATTTTAAAAATAATTTTTAAAGAATTTGTAAACTAATTTTTAAATAATTTTTAAAATAGTTTTTAAAAGAATTTTTAAAATAATTTTTTGAAGGATTTTTAAAATAGTTTTCAAAAGAATTTTTAAAATAGTTTTTAAAAGGATTTTAAAAATAATTTTTAAAAGGAGTTTTAAAATAGTTTTTAAAAGGAGTTTTAAAATAGTTTTTAAAAGAATTTTTAAGAGGATTTTTTTTAAAATAGTTTTTAAAAGTAATTTTTAAATAATTTGTAAAAGAAATTTTAAAAGAGTTCCTAAAAGGATTTTTAAAATAATTTTTAAAATGGTTTTTAAAAGGATTTTTAAAATAGTTTTTAAAAGGATTTTCCTTTTAAAAATAATTTTTAAAATAGTTTTTGAAAATATTTTTAAAATAGTTTTTAAAAGGATTTTTAAAATATTATTTAAAATAATTTTTTTTTAAAAAAAGTAGTTTTTAAAAGGATTTTTAAGATAATTTTTAAAAGAGTTTTTAAAAGGTTTTAAAATAATTTTTAAAAGAATTTTTAAACTGAATTTTAAAGGTTTTTAAAATAATTTTAAAAGAATTTTTAAAAATAGTTTCAAAAGTTTTTAATATAATTTTTAAAATAATTTTTAAAAAGAGTTTTAAAAGTTTTTTAAAAAATAGTTTTTAAAATGATTTTTTAAAATTTTAAAATAATTTTTTTAAAATGATTTTTAAAAGATTTTAAAATTATTTTTAAAATAATTTTGAAGTTAATATAATTTTTAAAATTATTTAAAAATCAAAATAATTTTAAATTCAAAATAATTTTTTTGTTAAAATAATTTTTAAATTAAAATAATTTGTAAAATAATTTTTAAGTTAAAATGATTTTTATGTTAAAATAATTTTTAGGTTAAAATGATTTTTATGTTAAAATAATTTTTAGAATAATTTTTTATGTTAAAATAATTTTTAATATAATTTTTAAGTTAAAATAATTTTTCAGTTCAAATAATTTTTAGAATAATTTTTAAGTTAAAAACAAAGTTTTTAAATTTTGAGATTTAATTTTAATTTTAATCTTAAATTTAAATTTTGAATTCAAAAATTTAATTTTGATCCTTAGTCATCTCACCCAATCTAAATTATCAACTGCTGGTTCATCATCGGCTTCGTCGTCAACTACTGGGTGTTCAAGCACCACAAGCAGTGGTGGGGGCGCTACACCTATGTCATGTCTGCCGCCCTCGACGCCGGCACAAGCTTCATGGGCGTCGTCGCCTTCTTCGCTCTCGGGAACTATAACATCTACTCCGTCAACTGGTGGGGAGGCGTCACCGAAGACTATTGTCCCCTCGCTAAATGCCCCACCGAGCCCGACGCCTACATCCCCGAGGGATGTCCTGAACTTCATTGAATGAATTATATAATACACGGCGAGACAGAAGATAATTACTTTGTTATTGGGCTTTGATTGAGTTGATGAAAGCCTTTATGTACAAAATTTGAGATTTTTAATAAAGTTCCATTTAAAAAAACAAATGTTAGAATTATTTACACTATTTTTTTATTTTTTAGGATTATAAATGAATTTTGTGTTTAATTCGATAAAATTAGTTTATATTATTATTATTTGATAATTCAATATTCAAATTTGATCATGTCTGAAAGAGGTGAAGGCGGTGAGTTGAAAATGAGGCTCCACTGTTGACTCGACGAAGATTTCATGTTGTCTTGCAACACAAGGAGCGTTAGTGTTGGACTAGGGAAGGGGGTCCCTGACGTTGGTTCTCCGACGTTCAAGTCATCACACGGTTTGAAGGAAAGAAAATGGAGGAAGAACATTGTAGCAATCTGTGTATCGAAATATAGAGCATCACATACTTTTGTCTGTAGATGAAAATCTCTTTTCTAGTGTAAGTGTTGTGTTATGCACATATCTCAAAGTATTGACATGTTTTCCAAAGTATCCCTAAGAAAAGACAAGTCATAAAGTGCTTCTAACGTATTTTCTTAAACAAGCAAACAAATCTCTGAAATTTGACGAGCTGGAAGCTTCATAAATACGATTTGCTTGCAGGATGTTCTTTGTCCTTTATAGTACAAACTTATAAAAAAGAACGATATAGCAAGTGTACGGATTCTACTGTGGGCAAGTCGTTGGCCACACTGCTAAGGGATCGTCAACTCGGGCATATGATGGGTCACCCTCGACCTATTCGTTGGCCAAGTGAAGGAGCATTGTGCCCGATCGGCCCTAGGCCCCGATCGACTAAGGATGTGGGTCGGGGTACTTATGCTTAGCAATGACGATGTTCTTTGTCCTTTATAGTACAAACTTCAAAAATAGTACGATATAACAAGTGTACGGGTTTTGTTGTGGGTTAGTCGATCGCCACACAACCAAGGGATCGTTTGCTCGGCCTTATGATGGGGTGCACTCGACCTGACACTCACTTGGCCTATTTGTTGGTCGAGTGAAGGAGCATTGTGCCCGATCGGCCCTAAGCCCTGATTAGCTGAGGTTGTGGGTCGGGGTACTTATGCTTAGCAATGAGGATGCTCTTTGTCTTTTATAGTATAAACTTCAACAAAAGTATGATATAACAGGTGTACGGGTTCTGCTGTGGGTCAGTCGGTCGCCACACAGCCAGGGGATCTTCAACTCGGCCTTATGATGGGTCGCCCTCAGCCTGACGCTCACTTGGCCTATCCATTGGCCGAGTGAAGGAGCATTGTGCTCGATTGGCCCTAGGCCCCGATCGGCTAAGGTTGTGGGTCGGGGTACTACTGCTAAACAATGAGGATGACCTATGGGTTCCAAGTTGAGACGTTAAATTCGATCAAATTGGAGGCCTGGTCAGACATTCACGTCCGACTGATCATGTAATCAACTCGGGCCCGCCCCTATTATTGCTACTATTTTTGACCTCTTTTTGACTTTGACCATTATATTAGCCAATCTTTTCTATTTTGACCTACTTTTTAGAGATCTACATTTATCACCATACCAATACCCTTAGGACGCGCTTGGTTCGGGGTTATCCTTGATAACCTTGGTTATCCATCCAAAGTTATCAACGAAAACCTTGTTTGGTTTAGGTAATCGATGATTCCCGAGTAATGTGTCATGTCTGACACGTCAGCAAAAAGGGCATGCAACCCAGAATCAGAAAACCGAGGTTTTTCTTGATTCTGGGGTTAGCGAAATTTTTTTACCGAAAATACCCTCGAATAAGAGAAAAATGTAATAAAAAAAAGAAAAATGTAAAGAAAACCCTAAAAATATATAAAATAAATTAATTTTTTTTAAAAAAAAATTAAAAATGTAAAAAAACATTAAAAAATTTAAAAAATAGAAAAAACATTAAAAAAATGTTTAAAATAATAAAAAAAATAGGGAAAAATAAAAAAAAACATAAAAAATAGAACTATAGAAAAAAACGTAAAAAACTTAAAAAATATATAAAAAATAAAAAAAACATTAAAAAATTAAAAAATATATATATAATAAAAATAGGAAAAAAGTAAAAAATAAAAAACATATAAAAATAAAAATTAAACAAACATAAAAATAAATAAATAATAAATAATAAATAATAAAAAAGGTAAAAAAATTAAAAGAAACTTTAACAAAATTTTAAAAATAAAAAAATAAAAAATAAAAAATGAAAAGAAATAAAAAAAATAAAAAAACATAAAAATAAAGAAAAATATGAAAAATATGAAAAATAAAAAATAAAAAAATGTAGAGTTTAATAATAATAATAATAATAATAATAATATATGGTTGATTTTGTAACTAAGGGTAATATAGTAAAATATTAAACTAGGTTGATGTGGATATGGTGTATGGCAGGGGAGGAAATAGGAGCAAAGGGAGGGGCAATTTGGGAAAAGGAGGAGATAGGGTTTTAAGAGGAGAACACTCTAGCATGCAGGGGAGGACTTGGTTCGTGGTTTGGGTTTGCCGCCTCCAACAAAAACGAAGGGGGTTTTTTCTTCCTCCTGCTATTGCTCCTCGCCGGTACCGACGCCGACGCCGGCCACCGCCTCCCCTCTTCCCTCTCCTCTATCTCTCTCTCTAAGTCTCTCCTCTGCGTTTTTCACATCGTTGACGCCGGCGGGAGGAAGACGCTGCCATCGTTATTGCCTTCTCCTTTGTCGCCAGCGAATCTCTGCCCTTCCTTTTCCTCCGGCCACCACCTTCTCCTCTCTCTCTCTCTGCTTACACGCGCCTCCTTGCCAGATACCCTCTCCACTGCCACCACCGGACTGAGCTCGCCGCCTCCGAGCATCTTTCGCCATCGACCATCGTACCTCTCCCTCGTCCTCCCCGCGACATCGCCGCTGGACTCCTTCTCCTCCTCTCAATGCTGCCGCAGGACAGATCGCCCGCTGCTCCCCTCGTCCTGCTCGTGACGCCGTCGCTGGACAAGATAGGCACTGCTGCTGCCTTCTCCCTCACCGTCGGCAACCACCTCTTTTCCTCTCCTCGTGACGCAGCTACCGAATAGCCTCGCGAACGACAACCACCTCCTCCTCGCATCGACCACTGCTTGACGCCATCTCGCTGCTGCCTCGTCACTGGCCGCCTCTTCACTGGCCGTCGGTGCCGTTGCCGACACCTCAGATCGGTCGATCTAGTTTTCCTGCGCTTGACCCGCAGTGTCGTACGCCTCCGATGTCGATCGGGCCTTGAGCCCTCGTCATTATGTTCTGATCGGATTGGTGTGATGCTTTTATGTTCCAAACTTCGTGCCGCCATTGTATCCCGACCCACGTGTTGATATTTTTGTCCCGGCCTGCGTGCCGATCTCATTTCTCGGCCCGCGTGCCGATCTCGTTTCCCAGCCTGAGTGTCGATATTTTTTCCTGGCCTATGTGTCGATCTCGTTTCCCGACCTACGTGCCGATCTCGTTTCCTGGCCTGTGTGTTGATTTCGTGTCCCGGCCTGTGTGCCGCTAGTACCTCCCGGCCTGTGCGCCGGTATTTTATCCCGACCTGCAGCTCGTCTCCCGGTTCCGTGCCGCGTCCAACTCCGTGTCGTCAAATCTAGCTCTCCATCCTGATCAGGAATCGTCTACTCTTCCGGGTTCCGATAACTCGAGTTGCGTCCCATTCGAGGGCACCCCCCTGGGTCAGGGTACGTTCTTCATACTCATTCCTTATTCGTTTCATTATTTTAATATTAGTCGGTTACTTATATGTTCGTTGGATCTGCCTCGAGCCTCGATGTACGAAGGACCGGGGGGACCCGATCACTGGCTGCAGGTAGCGTTGACCAGAGGACTTTTGAAGACTTGGTCAACATAGAAGCATCTCAGCACACTCCCCTCCCGGACACCGCGACTCGGTCAACATTCTCGCCACCTCACCCGACGGTCCGTCTGACTCAGCTTCCGGACGGGATCAATTTGGCGCCGTCTGTGGGAACATCCTTCACCTGTTCTGGAACGTGAAGATGGACGACGTCGGGAGGTTCTCTGCTATTATCACAATCCCGGAGGATCTCAACGCATATATTATATTCTATCCTCACTCCACCGGTATTCGGGAGTCGAGGGATCGAGTGGAGCTTCAGCTGGTTGACAGGTTAGTTTTTCCGTTGTGTTTTTTCCCTGACTCCACGGGTATTTGGGAGTTAAGGGACCGAGACAAATCCTTAGCCGGTTGGCATGACTTCCCGATCATGTACGCTACAAGCTCTGCTCCCTTTTTACGATTATAGGAACTGATACAGCTCCCTGATAAAAGAGTAAAATCTAGTTCCTTGATCAAAGACTAGGCCCTTCGATTTTTGATCGGACACTAGGGGCCCAGCTCCCCGCACATACACTTGGGACACAGCTCCCCGCTCATACACTAGGGACACAACTCCTCGATCATTGACTCGCAGTACCACTTCCCGATCAGGATCTAGGGGTCTCGCTCTTTGATTACAAGCTAGGGGCCTTACTCTCCGATCAGGGACTAGGGTTCCAGTCCCCCGATCAGGTGTGTTATAGGCTCTACACCCTTCACCATGAGGTTATGCATCCTCTTACTGTTACAGGCTCTACATCCTTTTATTGCTACAGACTCTGTACCCTTCATCATGGGGCTCAGAATTCTCTTGCTGCTATAAGTGCTTCACTCTATTATTATTAAATGTTTTGCATCTTTCACTTGTTGTGCAGCCTCTTACATCTACAGGTGTTGCTCCCTTCACCCATGGTGCTCTGCTCCCTCATATGGCTATGGACTTCACTCCTTTTGAAGGTCGAGCCTCAAATTATTCTCTCCTTGACTTCGTGGATATTTGGGAGTCAAGGGATCAACATTATTTCTCTCATTGACTGTACGGGCATTTGGGAATTGAGCCAGCCGGTTGACATCACTTCGCCATCAGGTATGATAAAGGCCCTGTCCTCTCATATTGCTATAGGCTCCTCTTATCTGGATTTCAAGGCTTATCCTCCCCGGTCGGGGTTGACTTATCACCACTGGTCTCGGACCAGAGTATCACCACCGGTCTCGGATCGAAGTATCGCTAACGATCTCTCGGTCGAGCTTCCAGACCAACTCTCGGTCGAGTTTCTAGACCAATTCCTGGTCAGACCTCCAGATCAAGTCTGGGTCAGACCTCCATATTAATTTTGGGTCAAGCCTCCAGATTGCTGCTTTGTCAGGCCTTCAGAGTGTTTCCCGGTCAGGTCTCCAGATCAGGTCCTGGTCAGACCTTCAGATCATGTCTTGGTCAGGCCTCCAGAACATTTCCTGGTCAGGCCTCCAGAGCATTTCTTGGTCAGGCCTCCAGAACACCTCCCGGTCGGGATTCCAGACTCTCACCCCAGTGCGAGTTATAAGTGAGTAAGGCTCTCATGCCCAACGACCTTACTGATCGGGTCCCAGACTCTCGCCCCAGTGCGAGTTATAAGTGAGCAAAGCTCTCACGCCCAACGACCTTACTAGTCGGGTCCCAGACTCTCGCCCTAGTGCGAGTTATAAGTGAGCATTGCTCTCACGCCAACCCCCAACGACCTTCCTGGTCGATTGTCCCAGACTCTCACCCCAGTGTGAGTTATAAGTGACAAAGGCTCTCATGCCCAAAGACCTTACTGGTCGGGTCTCAGACTCTCGCCCCAGTGCGAGTTATAAGTGAGCACTGCTCTCACGCCAACCCCCAACGACCTTCCTGGTCGGATGTCCCAGACTCTCGCCCCAGTGCGAGTTATAAGTGAGCTATGCTCTCACGCCTCCAGACTCTCGCCCCAGTGCGAGTTATAAGTGAGCAAGGCTTTCACGCCCAACGACCTTTCCAGGTCAGTCGTCCCAGACTCTCGCCCCAATGCGAGTTATAAGTGAGCATGGCTCTCACTCCCAACGACCTTTCCGGTCGGTTGTTCCAGACTCTCGCCCCAGTGCGAGTTATAAGTGAGCTCTGCTCTCACGACTCCAGACTCTCGCCCCAGTGCGAGTTATAAGTGAGTATGGCTCTCACGCCCAACAACCTTCCCGGTCGGTTGTCCCAGACTCTCGCCCCAGTGCGAGTTATAAGTGAGCATGGCTCTCACGCCCAAAGACTGGCAAGTCGGGTCCCAAACTCTCGCCCCAGTGTGAGTTATAAGTGAGCATGCTCTCACGCCCAACGACCTCTCGGTCGGCACTCACTCCTCACTCGCCCGCTCTGCCCAGCACTTATCACACTTGTTTCACTTGTCACTCTGCCCAGCACGCATCACACTTGATTCACTTGCCGCTCTGCCCGGCACTCTCAGCTCACGTTTTCGCTCACTGCTATTGCTCGGTCGGCACTCACTCCTCACTCGCCGCTCTGCCCGGCACTTATCACACTTGTGCCACTTGTCACTCTGCCCGGCACTCATCATTCGCATTTCGCTCACTGTTGTTGCTCGATCGACACTCACTGTTCACTTGCCGCCCTGTTCGGAACTCTCAGTTCGCGCTTTCGCTCACCGCTGTTGCTTGGTCAGTACTCATTACTTACTCACCGCTGTACCCAACACTCGTCATATTCACGTCACTCGTCGCTCTGCCCAGCGCTCATCCCACTTGTTTCACTTGCCGCTCTGCCCGGCATTCAACATTCGCGTTTTTCTCACCATTATTGCTTGGTCGGCATTCACCGCTCACTCACTGCTCTGCCCGACACTCGCCATTCACATTTCGCTCATCGTTGTTGCTTGGCTGTTTACTCGACCATTCACTGGTACCACTTGGCTACTCATTTTATGTCGATCGGTCTATCGCTGGGCATTTTTTCTCCATCGCATATTTGTCATCGATCGCACATCATCTTTCAACCTGCTCAGCATTTTTTGGTGGTCAGGTCGGCATTATTCGATTGATCGATCGGGATTCACAGTCGCTCGGTCGGCATTTGCTCGGTCGCGTGTTTGATACCGCTCACCCATCATCTTTCGACCCACTCAGCATTTTTCGATTACCAGGTCAACATTTTTTGATTGCCAGGTCAGTATTTTTTTATTATCAGGTTGACATTTTTCGATCGCCTTATCGCGATTACGATCGCTTGGTCAGCACTTTTCTCGATCGCGCTCACGATTTTACACGTCCATCATTCTCTTCATTGCTTGGCACTGTCGCTCGGTCGACACTTTATCGGTCGCGCTCACAGCTTTGCTCAGCCATCAGTCTCGCTATTGCCCGGTCGTGACTTACTGCCGCTCGGTCAGCACTCGCTAGGTCGCGCTCATGACTTGGTGCATCCATCATTTTCACTATTTGCTCGATCACGATTTATTGTTGCTCGGTCGACACTTTTTTGGTCGTGCTCGTAACTTTGCTCATCCGGTCGCGACTTACTACTGCTCGGTCAGCACTCGCTTGGTCGCACTCACGACTTGGCGCGTCCATCATTCTCTCTATTTGCTCGGCCGCGAATTATTGTCGCTCGGACGGTACTTTTTCTCTGTCGCGCGCTTGACATCACTCGCCTATCGTCTTCCAACCCGCTCGGCGGTCGCCCTATCACCCAGGTACTATTTAGATATTTGATCAAATTCTGGTTCGGGTTCCATTCTATTCGATACTCATAGCCCGGTCGATATTCATAGTTCGCAATCACTCGCCGTTCTGCCCCGCACTCGTCGTCCACATCTCGTTCGTCATTCTGTCATGCACCCACTGTTCAGGGCTCACCCGTCGCTTTACCCCGCATTTGTCGCCCGGTTGACACTTGTTTTTTTACTTCTCAGCAATCGTTTGATCGCTCTGCTTAGCATTGCCCAACCTCCCGCTCGATATCGCTCGATTTCCCACTCAGCATTGCTACAGTTACTCGGTTGACGCTCATGATAGGCCTCCCGATAGAATTCTGCATTCAGTAGTGATTTCGTGTTTCATTTGACTGGGTCTAGTCAGTCGGACTGGTGCCTTCTTCGACTAGACTTGAAGGGGAGGCATGTGATGTGGATATGGTGTATGACAAGGGAGGAAATAGGAGAAAAGGGAGGGGCAATTTGGGAAAAGGAGGAGATAGGGTTTTAAGAGGAGAACACTGTAGCATGCAGGGGAGGACTTGGTTCGTGGTTTGGGTCCGCCGCCTCCAACAAAAATGAAGGGGGTTTTTTCTTCCTCCTGCTATTGCTCCTCGCCGGCACCGACGCCGACGCCGGCCACCGCCTCCCCTCTTCCCTCTCATCTATCTCTCTCTCTAAGTCTCTCCTCTGCGTTTTTCACGTCGTTGACACCGGCGGGAGGAAGACGCTGCCTTAGTTATCGCCTTCTCCTTTGTCGCCGGCGAATATGTGTTACCAAGCGGGCAGATCAGCCAAGTAGCAGAGCATTACGATCGAGTGTAGCGGATCAGAGAGGGGTCGATCGGGCAGTAAGGTTGGGCTGCAAAAAGGACGACCGGGCCAACAGAGAGAGGCCGACAGGGCAAAGTAGTTGTCCGATCAGAGAGACAGAGAGCCAATCGTGCAAGTGGGCATGTCTAGCAACAAGCCGGTCGGGCGGACAGATAGGCAGGTCGAGTAAGCTGATGTTGGTCGGGCTAACAGACCGGGAGGTCGAGAGTCAGGCCGGTCAAGCAGACAGGCCGGGCTAAGCAAGAGGCAGACCGGGTGAACAGACAGGTCTGACGAGAGGCAGACCGGGCAGACAGACAGGTCTGGCGAGCAGACAGGTCTGGCGAACAGATACGCCGACCGAGCGAGTAGACAGGTCTAGCGAGCAGATAGGTCGATCGAAGCAGATAGGTCGGTCAGACAAAGACTAGCCAGGCGAGTGGAGAGGTCGTCCGGGCAGACGAAGAGGCCGAACGGGCGGATGAATAGACCGACCAGGAGAACTGACCGAGGCTTGCGACTGACGCAGTTTCCTTGAAACAGATTCACCCCACCTCCAGCTGTGCTTCGAGGCTTACTTGGGTCGTCTGTTTCTCAGGATACAACGGTTGATCGTGCTTCTACCAAGCACTGGCAGGCACGACGAACTGAGTGACACCCGATTGCTATTACGGGCACTCCACCGAGCAGAAGTTGCACGACAGAGGAGGAGGGAACACTGGTGGAGAGCTTCTACTGCTTTCTCTCTGTTTTTCTTCCTGTGATCGCAACCTCCTTATATAGGAGCTTAGATCAACGATAGTGTTAATGGTCAATTAATGACCATTACTCGTCGAGTAGTGAAACACTGACCGTTTCACTCATTATCACTCGACCGTTTTGATTCTACATTAATCTCGAATTTAATGCATCCGTTACATAGCAGTAAAAATATTTATGTGGCAAAATGTTGATTGTTCCACTTGGGCAAATTTTGCCCCGGCTGGTCCAGCATTCAACGCACGCAGGTCATACCCGCACATGAGTCCCCCCTGCGCACCCACGCGTGAGTGAGAGCCTCTCCCCATGCATTTGTTCACATTCTCAATGCATGTGAATCAATATAAATTAACCAACATGTCTTGAAACTTCCAATGTGGGACTAAAGTCCCATTCACAATGTAGCTTCTATCCTCTTCCACCTCTTCTCCATTCACACATATTCAACAATCCCCCACATGAATGAAGATAGGATATGTGATAACATTCAGTAGTTGAGTCAAGTATAGGATAGGTAGGTTTCACCCTTTGAACCTTCCCTTATGAAGATCTGGTTGCTTACTAGCTGATAGTAGACACGATGTTCTTGAACTATGTTGTCGTTTGTGTAAGCAGTGACAAATCTCACCCATGACTCTCCTTGATATAACTCAGTTCTCATGAGTGTGTTCATTCTTGGCTATGAACACGCCTGGTTCGGTGAGAAACTCTAAGAATTGTGTCTGTAAAATACCATAACCCAATAATAAGGTTAAATGGACGAAATACCTTAATCGATTTTTTTGAAATTTTTAAAAATTTTCTAAAAAAATTTCGGAGACCGTATGGTATAGGTTACGGGGATAAAAACTGGGCCACGGGAAGCCTGTTTAGGCTACCCCATTTAAACGAGAAAAAGTTTTAATTTTTCTCTTTTATTTTCCTTTATTTTCCTTTTCTTTTTCTTTTCTCTTCGCCGACTCCCCCGTGTTGGATCAAGATCGTGCTAGAGGGGGGTTGAATAGCACTCGTGGCTTCACGTATTTCGGATTCGTAAAACTTGACGAGTAAAGCAGCGGAATTAAATAAAGCAAACATGAACACAAGTTATTTACTTAGTTCGGAGCCTTGGGCGACTCCTATTCCAAGGTCCGCGATCATTGATCGCTTTCGATGGGCAACAACTATAATATCGATAAAATGTTTACAAGTGAAGTACAATCAACAATAGTAAAATATACCAACGACAGTAGAAAATAGAAATTCGGAAGCTCCGGGTCGTCCGTGTCAAGTAGCAGCTTCGTCGGAATGTCTCGTTAGCAGCTTGTTGCAGAATGGTTGCTTGTGAATTGATGAAAAACAATACTGCTCGAAGCCTCCTTTTAAATAGCATTAGAGGTGCCTAAAACACCACCCAAGGCGCCTCTAACACCCCGAGTCATCTGCGTGGATCAGCGTTGAAAAAGTCTCCTCTGATCCACTTGAAGGCGCCTCCAATCTGGTCCAAGGCGCCTCTAAGCTACGGTCCAAGGCGCCTCCAGCTTCGTCTGAGGCGCCTCCAGGCCTGCTGCACAGCTCCCTTCAGCCTTGCACCTGAGGCACCTCCAAGCTCCATGGAGGCACCACGGGCACTATTCAAGTTGATTCTTTGTTCCTGCAACATGTGTTAGTCCCAAACACATACCCTGCAAAATAAAATTAGCACATAATAGTCATAAGTAAAATATTGATAGTCTTTGGACTGTCCGGGTCTGACTTCGGATTTTCGATCGGAAGCCCTAGGTCGACCCGACGCCTACTGTTCCTTCTGGGGGGAATGCGTCCTCACCTAACTCGCCTCAGGAGAGATTACCTGATGCCAGTACGGTCCTCCAGACCTTATTGGACTTTCCGCCTAGGGTTACCACCCCTATGACCTAGGGTTAGCGTCCCCTAGGGTTTTTCTTCATCGAGGGTTACCACCCCTAGGACCTAAGGTTTCCCCCCTTAGGATTTTCCTCCACCTAGGGTTACCACCCCCTAGGACCTAAGGTTACCACCCCCGAGGATTTTCCTCTTGCCTAACCGCAGCTAGGACTTTTGCCTAATAATACTTAGGACTTACCTGCAAGCTCAATCAGACATGTTAGATCACAAATAAGCTTAATTTTGAATTCCTTTGCCATTATCAAAACAAAGGTTCGATCGTCGGATACTTCCCACACCAACAATCTCCTCCTTTTTTATTATGGCAACTAAAATTCAAAGTTAAGTAAAATAGACGTATATCTGATCTTCAAAGTTTAAGGAAGAAACATAAGCAAGCTTAAGTAAATAGATTCAAATGCAAGCCTAACTTAAGCTAACATATACTTAAACTTAAGGCTCCCCCTTAACCAGAGCAACTTCTTTACTCCTTCCTTTGATTCTAACTAATTTTTCTTCCTTTTTTCAGCCGAAGTCATGCTACGCGCACGTCTGACTGGCAAAGCTAAACTTACGGATGCTGCGATCAGGCTATGGAGGAGTTGGAGAGTCGCGACTTGCAGCCGGTCGGCTCTCAAGAAGATCCTCAAGACGAGAGTGAAGCGACTCCAGTCTTGGTGAGTGGTGGAGCTGCTGGTGGATCATCACTTCCCTCCGAACGGTATCCAGTCATTCAAGTTGAGGCGGCGTCTGGTTCGACCTCCTCAGGAGAGCCGTTGATTAGACGTAAGAGGCGCCGAGCGGAGCCTTCATCACGCTCCGCATCCTTGGTGGTACAATCAGTCGAACGGGTCGAGACTTCGACCCCTGCTCCCCTCCCCGAGGTCGCTGCCTCTTAGTCATCCGATCGGACACCATCCTTATCCGGCTTGCCAGAAGGAACTCTCTGCACGCCACTAGTGGCCTTTATGCCACTGCCTTCTAAGGCAAAAAGTCTGGTATTCGCCCGGTGTGCTCGTCTCAGCCATTTGGCTAAGTGACCTCAACCCAGTCAGCCCTGAGCAGACAACACTATATAATGGTTGTTCTACATCTGTCGACTAAAGAATGCCACGAGTCGGCTAGCGCTGGGTCTCGAGCTCCCGAACACCAAATAATTATCCAGGGGTCGCTTGCACAGATATGGGCGAACGCCCGAGCCTGTGCGACGGTGATGTCGCCCGGGGTACTTGCGGACAACCACACCCAGATGTCTACTGGGGTAAGTGTTGTGTTTTATCGTACTTTCTCAATCTGTTTCCCGATCGACGCTAATACTTTTCTGGTTATTCGTAGTATTGGGTAGAGAGCCTAGCCATGTGCCAGAGGCTTGCCTTCTTAAAGGAGGAAGTCAAGAAGATGAAAGCGTCGAGCGGCCAATCCTCGGCCTCTCAAGAGCAGACGAACGCCGAGGTGGCTAAGCTGAGGGTCGACCTAAAGAAGAGCACAAAGTTGCTCGAGGTCGAGCGGTGAAAGAGCGCAGAGCAAGCCTCTCTGCTCGCTCGGCTCAATAAGCAAGTCACCACCTTTGACACCAAGATCGAATTGGCCAATGTGAGGAAACTTCGGGCCATTAAAGACCTCGACCTGAAGAAAAACGAGGCTCGTGCTCTCGCTAAGAAGCTCAAAGAAGTCGAAGACTTCCTCGTTGCTGAACGGAATAGATGGTTGGTCCAAGAAACCGCCCTTTAAGGCCAACTCGCCACAAAAAATAATGAGCTGGACACCGCAAAGGACGAGCTAGAGGCCTCCCGAGCAACCTTGAAAACCTATCAAGATGCCGAGCTTGGCCGGTTTGAGGCTATGAGGAGGAACTACATCCGATCGGACGCTTTTAACGACAAGGTCGATGACCGGGCCCTTCGCCTATTCGATCTGGCAATAGAAGGGGCGTTCGGCCAACTCCAGGCAAGTGGCTACATCTCTGCTGCTTTATCGAGTAAGATCATCAGTCGGGACAAGCTGACCAAATCGCTGCCCGACGATGCCTTAGATTATCTAGAGTAAGCCTCCCTCGAGTGAGCATTTATAACCCTTCTGCACGATATTTGTAATCTTTTCAAGTATTAAAGAATAATCGTCTATTCAGTGGTCTTTTATCTTCTGCTAGTACTCATTTTTTGAACTCGTCTTTCAATCATTGCACCAACTTGTGGCCTCGTGCCTCCTCCGATCGGCCATGACCATTCTATCTTGTCGATCAAGCCGTTTCATTTTCTGAGTTGCTCATTATGATTCTGCGACATTTCGATTGGTGACGTAAGTATTCTAAAAAATAATCCCGAACGGTCGTTGTGTTTCCCGGTCAGCCGTTTGTTATTCTTGAGTTATGAGATCGTCACCTGCTCGCTCATCGAGCTAAGGGCTTAAGGTCGTCGCTCGACCGTTGAGGAAGACGAGGGTTTAAGGTCGTCACTCAATCATTGGTGTAGACTAGGTTTTAAGGTCGCCGCTCGACCGTTGATGTAGAATAGGCAAAGACTTGGGTTTAAGGTCGTCGCTCGACCGTTGATAAAGAATAGGCGAAGACTCGGGTTTAAGGTCATCGCTCGACCGTTGATGAAGAATAGGCGAAACTTGGGTTTAAGGTCGCCGCTCGACCATTGATGTAGACAAGGGTTTAAGATCGCCGCTCAACCGTTGATGAAGACAAGAGTTTAAGATCACCGCTCGATAGTTGATGATGACAAGGGTTTAAGGTCGTCGCTCGATCGTTGATGATGACAAGGATTTAAGGTTGCCACTTGACCGTTGATGAAGACAAGGGTTTAAGGTCGTCACTCGACCGTTGATGATGACAAGGGTTTAAGATCGCCGCTCGACTGTTGATTAGACCAGGGTTTAAGGTCGTCGCTCGACCGTTGATGTAGACCAGGATTTAAGGTCGTCGCTCGACCGTTGATGATGACAAGAGTTTAAGGTCGCCGCTCGACCGTTGATGTAAACCAGGGTTTAAGGTCGTCGCTCGACCGTTGATGTAGACCAGGATTTAAGGTCACCGCTCGACCGTTGATGACGACAAGGGTAAGGTCGCCGCTCGACTGTTGACGTAGACCCATCTCAAGACTGGTATTCTTCGCTTTTATTCATATTTTGCCCTGCCTTCAAGAAACATACAAAAATACATGTATTCACTCGCGCACCTCTCATCCGGCTCTGTAGGGCTGGAGATGATTCGCGATCCGGCTAATTTTCCTTCTTCTTAGGTTCTCGATCGGCCTTAATGGAGGTGGTAGCCTCCGTCCGGCTTGGGTGAATTTAAACCTCGTATACCAATGCAGGCCTTACTGTGACAACGTTCACCTCCAAGCGCGGATTCTTCCGAGCGCTTCTTGCTTCGAACTTGACCATCTCGAGGTAGCATCGCCGCGCGGCCAGCTAATCACCTTTGATGTCGCTAACCCAGTCGTCCACCGGGAACTTGATCTTCTGGCAATATGTAGATACCACCGCTTAGAATTCGTTGAGGGTCGATCGGCCCAAGATGATGTTGTAGGCCGACGGGGCGTCCACCATGATGAAGTTTGTGGTCCTGGTTCTCCTTAGTGGTTCTTCCCCAGGCAAGATGGCCAGTCGGGCCTGTCTGAGCAACAGTACCTCGTTGCCCATGAAACCGTAAAGTGGGGTCGTCATGGGCAGTAACTCACTTCGATCAATTTGTAATTGATCGAATGTCTTCCTGAAGATGATGTTCACCAAACTCCCTGTATCCACAAAAGTTTGATGAATATTATAATTATCAATTACCGCCCGGATGATCATCGCGTTGTTGTGAGGGATCTCCACTCCCTCTAAATCGCTAGGCCAAAGCTGATCTCGGACCCTTCTACCTTCTCCCTGCTGCATCCCACAGCGTGGATCTCCAATCGTCGAGCGTTTGACTTCCTGGCTCTGTTGGAGTCACCACTGGTCGGCCCATCGGCGATCATGCCTATTTCTCCTCGAGTGGCGTTGCTTCTGTATTCTTCTTTCCGAGAGGAGTGTTTGTTTTGCTCAGTCGAGCCTTGGGAAGCATCAGCGTTATCCCTCCGTTGGTGCTGATTGTGTCGCTCGGGCATCCTTCTTTCGTCTCGCCACCCGGTAGATCGTTGTCTATGTCACCATTCGTGTGTTGGAGATCGATGGCATTACCCTCTCTGAGCCAGTCGGTTATCGATCAGAGTCAGATCGTAACAGTCACCCGTGTTGTGAGTCGCCATCTGGTGAAAAGAGAACATTAGCATCCATACCTTGCCTCTCGTTGTCCTTTGCCAACCAACGGCCACATGCTGCACGACATGTGTCCTGACCTCTTGGTGTGGTCGCGCTCCCTCCGCTCTTGGCCCTTTGGGCGGTTGGTGGCTGCTTGTCGGTCGTCGCTCAGTCGCCGCTGGGGGTTCGGTCGACGCCTCTTTTCTTCTTGTCGCTTGGGCTTCTTCTACATTTATATATTCATTGGTCTTCTTGAGTATGTGGTCGAAGCCCCTGGGCGGCTTCTTGATGAGCGATCGGAAAAAGTCTCCCTCGACGAGCGCTTGAGTAAAGGTGTTCATTATCATCTCAGATGAGACTGAGGGGATGTCCATGGCTACCTGATTGAAACGCTGTATATAGGCTCGGAGCGCTTCTTTCGGCCCTTGCTTCAGTGAGAAGAGGCTGACGCTCGTCTTTTGATAGCGTCGGCTGCTGGCGAAATGATGTAAGAAGTCAACTCAGAAGTTCTTGAAGTTGCAGATAGATCTGTCCGGCAATCGTTTAAACCAACACTGCGCCGATCTGGAGAGGATAGTAAGAAAGACTCAGCACTTTATCCCGTCCGTATACTGATGCAGCGTGACTTCATTATTGAACCTATCCAGATGATTATCTGGATCAGTCTATCCGTTGTATGCCCAGATCGCCAGCGGGGTGTAGTGTTTGGGAAAGGGTCCTGTAAGATTTCCTTAGAGAAATGTTGATTGATCCGTTCGAGCGATACGTTGCTTCGGGGCACCTTGCCTTTTTGTGCATCCCGAATGGGTGCGTCGTTCGAAGATGATCTCTGTTCTTGATTTGCCTGGGCTATCTCAGAGGGGGTTTGGAGCAAGGCACGATGGAAGGGGATTGGCGCAGGCAGCGCTTCCCACTGTGTGTTGGTTGGCTTCCTATTCTGCCTCCATACAGAGATTTGGTCCGCTCGGTCTTCCTACCCCGCTCGTCTCCCGACAGCCGACGTCGCAGGCTGTTGTGCTTGGACCCCTCCCTCCTTATATAGAGCTCTTGTATCGTACATGCACGCTTCCCGAGGTGAGCACGCTTCTCGAAGTTTTCCCTGAAAAGACTTGTCGGTAAAGTGTCCCTAACACAGTACCTTAACAGGCCGAGTATATATCTGAAGTGACAGTGGAAGCTTCTGTCATACGATCTTCTGGTTGTCCATTCCCTATGTCGGCAACACTAACTCCTAAAGGGATGTCGATGGATACCAGAGAGAGTACGTTGATAGGCCGAGCAAGTTGGCCGCTTGGTCGGAACTCCACCGTGTTTGTGTTGCGTTCTCTCGGTCGAAGTTCCACTCTGCCTGTCAAATCCTGCTGCTTGGCCGAGCGAGGTAGTCGCTTGGTTGAAGTTCCGCTCTGCCAATGCCGAGGTCTATTGCCTGGCCGAGTGGGGTAGTCGCTCGCTCGAAGTTTTGCTCCGCCAATGCCGAAGTCTGCTGCCTGGCCGAGCGGGGTAGCCGCTCGGCCGAAGTTCCGCTCTGCCAATGCCGAGCAGGTCGCTTGATCGTCAGTCGTTTGACACCTCCCCTCCCCCGCTCGGCCGAAGTTCCGCTCCGCCAATACCGAGCAGGTCACTTGAGCGTCGGCCATTTGACACCTTCCCGTGTCGAAAGCGGAATCACACCGGGATCTTTTCCCCCAGTTAGGACATACTCGCCCGACTGACCGATGATATATAAACAATGACCGTCTTTACTTTGAGTTTCACTATGATAACTATCTTCCATAGAATGGGTCCCTTCTAATCACCATATCAGAGGAGGAAACCCCACGATCTTTTAGCAATTGCAAGAATATCAAAAAGTTGTTTTGGACAGGTAAATTAGGACCAAAATTAAATCCCTTTATTTGGAGAATCCAAACTGTCACACGGCCTTATAAATTCTTCTCCCCCCAGAATCTTCTCCATTCAATCAACCTTCAACTTCAATCTCCTTAGAATATATGGCTGCTTCAGTTTCTGATAATAATCCTCAGAAATCGAATGGTATGATATCTGTGTTCTTCAATCGAATTCCACTCTTAATTTGATTTTCTTCTTCTTAGCTTCTTCTTGGTTGATATCGTAATTTGATTCTTGTTTGAACTCAGATGAAGTGGAGATCAAGGACGACAGCCCGATTGAGCAGGTGCGGATGACGGTGCCGACGACCGACGATCCGTCGCTGCCGTGCCTGACGATCCGGACGTGGATCCTGGGCGTTTTCAGCTGCGTCCTCCTCTCCTTCGTCAACCAGTTCTTCAGCTACCGCACCAACCAGCTCTCCATCTCCAGCGTCTGCGTCCAGATCCTGGCGCTGCCCATCGGCCGCTGGATGGCCCGCGTCCTCCCGCCGGCGATCATCCGGATCCCTCTACTCAACTGGTCCTTCTCTCTCAACCCCGGCCCCTTCAACATGAAGGAGCACGTCCTCCTCACCATCATCGCCAGCGCCGGCGCCGGCGGCGATTACGCTGTCGGCATCGTCACCATCGTCAAGGCCTTCTACCACCGCGGCATCAACGTCATGGCCGCCATCCTCCTCACACAAACCACTCAAGTAATTAAAACTCTACGTACACCCAAATCTATAAATTTAAAACGAATTATTTTCGATTAAATTTTGTATTTGTTTTTGTTCAGTTGTTAGGATTCGGCTGGGCTGGATTGTTCAGAAAATTCTTGGTGGATTCTCCTTACATGTGGTGGCCTGCCAATCTCATTCAGGTCTCTCTATTCAGGTGTGTATATGAATTTATGTCAAGAGTGATCCAATTAACTAGTTCTATTTTGATTTGATTGATTCATATTTTAAACTAATTGCTCATCCCTATTTAATTATACAATCTGCTGTGTGGAATATAAATAATGCAGAGCGCTGAACGAAGAAAGAACGGCGGCCAAAGGGCGGCGTGACGCGGCTCCAGTTCTTCCTCATTTGCATGGCCTGCAGCTTCTGCTACTACGTCGTCCCCAACTACTTCTTCCCGACCATCACCTGCATCTCGATCCTCTGCTTCATTTGGAAGGACTCCATCACCATCCACCAGATCGGCTCCGGCATGAGCGGCCTCGGCGTCGGCGCCATCGCCTTCGACTGGGCCACCGCCGCCATGATCGGCAGCCCCATAGCGGCGCCCATCTTCGTCCTCTTCAACGTCCTCGCCGGCTACGTCATCCTAGTCTACATCATCATGCCCCTCTGCTACTGGAACAACCTCTACGACGGTCGCCGCTTCACCTTGCTCAGCTCGCACCTCTTCGAGCGCTCCGGCAAGCCCTACGACCTCAGCCGCGTCCTCGACACCAAGACCTTCACTCTCAACGTGGAGGAGTACGAGAACTACAGCCGCATCTACATCAGCACCTTCTTCGCCATGGCCTACGGCATCGGCTTCGCCACCCTCACCGCCACCCTCTCCCACGTCTTCCTCTTCGACGGCCAGTACATGCTCAAGCTGTGGCGGCAGGCGACGTCCAAGGCGAACGTGAACTTCCTGGACGTGCACGGCCGGATCATGAAGGCCAACTACGCCGCAGTGCCGCAGTGGTGGTTCCACCTCCTCCTCGTCGTCGTCACCGCGCTCTCCATCTACACCTGCGAGGGCTTCGGCCGCGCCCTGCAGCTGCCTTACTGGGGCCTCTTCCTCGCTATGGCCATGGCCTTCGTCTTCACCCTTCCCGTCGGGATCATCACCGCCACCACCAATACGGTATTTAATTAATCAAAAGCATTATTATATATATTATTAATTGGAATATTAATTCCGATATTGATGATGAATTGATCGATCAATGGTTAATGAATTATATATTTTGCATGTGGGTGATATATATATGCAGACGCCTGGACTGAACATAATAACAGAGATGGTGATCGGTTACATAATGCCGGGAAAGTCATTGGCCAATGTGGTGTTCAAAACCTACGGCTATATGAGTATGTCCCAAGCCATCACCTTTCTCAGCGATTTCAAGCTCGGTTACTACATGAAGATTCCTCCTAGGTCCATGTTCGTTGCTCAGGTAAGTAAATATATATATATATATATATAATGTGATATGTTCTTTTTTATTTATTTATTTAATTAAACTTTATTTTTATTTCAGTTGGCGGGTTCAGTGATCGCCAACGCGAGCTACTTCTGGACGGCGTGGTGGTTGCTCACCGACGTCCCCCACATTTGCGATAGCAACCAGTTGCCGGACGACACCCCGTGGACGTGCCCCAGCGACTCCGTCTTCTTCAGCGCCTCCGTTATCTGGGGTGTCGTTGGCCCTGCCCGGATGTTCGGCCCCGGCTCCATCTACGCCGGCCTCAACTACTTCTTCCTCCTCGGCCTCCTCGCCCCCGCCGTCGTCTACCTCTTCCACCGCCTCTTCCCGGAGAAGAAGTGGATCCCGCTCATCAACTTCCCCGTCATCTTCGGCTCCTCCGGTAGCATGCCCCCTAACAAGACCATCAACTACAACTGCTGGTTCATCGTCGGCTTCGTCGTCAACTACTGGGTGTTCAAGCACCACAAGCAGTGGTGGGGGCGCTACGCCTATGTCATGTCTGCCGCCCTCGACGCCGGCACGAGTTTCATGGGCGTCGTCGCCTTCTTCGCCCTCGGGAACTATAACATCTACTCTGTCAACTGGTGGGGAGGCGTCACCGAGGACTATTGTCCCCTCGCTAAATGCCCCACCGAGCCCGGCGCCTACATCCCCAAGGGATGTCCTGAACTTCATTGAATGAATTATATAATACACGCCACTGAAGATAATTACTTTGTTATTGAGCTTTGATTAAGTTGATGAAAACATTTCTGTACAAAATTTGAGATTTTTAATAAAGTTCCATTTAAAAAAACAAATGTTTGAATTATCTTCACTATTTTTTATTTTTTAGGATTATAAATAAATTTTGTGTTTAATTCAATAAAATTAGTTTATATTATTATTATTATTATTTGATAATTCAATATTCATATTTGATCCTGTCCGAAAATGGTAAAGGCGTTAAAGTTGAAAACGAGGCTCCACTGTTGACTCGACGAAGATTACGCACTGTCTTGCGACATAAATGTTAGGATCTTAGATGGCTAGAGGGGGGGTGAATAGCCTCTTAAAAACTTAAACACAAATTTCTACAAAGAAACTTGTTAGCACAGCGGAATTAGGAAACTAAAACAAAGAGAAACAAGTACACTAACACACGGATTTACGAGGTTCGGGGATAACTTGCCCCTACTCCTCGGCGTGTCCGTAAGGTGGACGAGTCCTTGATCTTCGGTAGATCACACCCCGGATGACTCCGGCTAATGAAGCTCTCCTTCTCGGTGGAGAAACCTCTCCACAAAGTCTTCGAACAGATTTAAAATGAAGCACACAAGACTTACAGATCACAGTGGCTCAAAGAAAATCGAAGTAAGCTCACAGCCACGAAGATGATGAAGACAGAGTCCAAGAACACAACAAGCTCTCAACCAAAACACACAGCTTTTTACTTGCTTCTCGTTCTCTTCTTCTTTCCAAGGTTTAATGCCTCGTGATGGCAGCGGCTTGTGATGGTTGAGCAGAACTCGAATCCTCTGCCTCGCGCTCCGCTCATCGCTTCTCTTCCTCTTCGATTCTTTGCTCACACCAATCTTCCTCCGCCGCGCAATCAGGAGAAGATAGCCAATCAAGGCTTGATCACTGCCAGAAACACAGCCAATCGCAACCTGTTGCCGTTGCTGCTTCAAATGCATTTGAAGCAGAGAAAGCAGTGGAAAGATCCTTTGTCTCATTCCTTTGATGAGGCTTAATTTAAAACTAAGCACTGGTATGATACCTGCAACCTGTATCTCCAAAAGACTCACAGCAGAAGGTTAAACAGAGATGGGCAAAAAGAAGTGCGAATCAGAAAATATCAGAGAAAGCTCATGCACAATGAACTTAACTGTGGATCGGTCAGCAGACCGATCACAGTCTCTTGGACCGATCAGACAACAGCCTGATCGGTCTGAGGCTGGTCTGATCGGTCGTGGCGACCGATCAGATTGGATGTGGATCGGTCCATAGACCGATCCAACACCCTTTTTCTTCTGCGACATTTTCTCCTGATCTACGGCATCGATCAGATTGCACTCGAGTGCTCGATCGGCCTACTGCACCGATCAGACACACCGCAGCATCGAGTGTTTCCTGATCGGTCACCAGACCGATCCATGATTGTGCCACCGGATCGGTCCGCCGACCGATCCAGCTTCTTGACTTCGGATCGGTCTGCCGACCGATCCAATGTACCATGGAATGTCCACTTAGGTCCCTCTCTGACCTAATTCGGAGAACAAGCTACCGAGCCCTCTCCGACCCAGTCCAGAGAACGAGCTACCGAGCCCTCTCACCTAGTCCGAAGAACGAGCACCGAGCCCTCTCCGACTTCGTCCCGTCCCAGAACGAGCTACCGAGCCCTCTCGACCTAGTCCGGAGAACGAGCCACCGAGCCCTCTCCGACTTCGCCAGTCCAGAGAATGAGCCACCGAGCCCTCTCGACCTAGTCCGAGAACGAGCTACCGAGCCCTCTCCGACTTCGTCCGCAGAACGAGCCATCGAGCCCTCTCCGACCTAGTCCGAGAACGAGCTATCAAGCCCTCTCCGACTTAGCAAGTGCCAACTTCCGACCCTTCCACTGATCAACCTTGATCATTAATCAAACCGAGTTTAATTAACATCTGATACAAACTTAAATCCGTGTCAACATCAAAACAACAATTGTATCAACAATCTCCCCCTTTTTGTTGTTTGACAACACGATTTAAGTTTAGATCAGAAATGTTCTTATTTTTATAATTTTAGGGGAATCAAGATCCTCCCCCTAAGATGAATACACCACGATGTAAGGAAGTCAATAACGGGAATCAAGATTCTCCCCGTTATCTTCTCCCCTAAAATCAAATCTTCATACATCTCTAAACTTAGATATCCTCTCCCCCTTTGTCAAACACCGAAAAGGTACAAATGAGGTGACAAAACTCAAAAGACTCCCCCTTAACCCATACTGTCTTTTTCTTAATGCACCTAGAATTCCCTCTAAGTGTATTATGAGACAGTAATAAAGAAATAAGAGGCAGTCAAGA